>NW_027555847.1:624125014-624760847 GCF_003287225.1 Phascolarctos cinereus | reverse complement strand
TAAGCTCATCACCAGTAATCTCATCATCAAAGGAGAATGCTTCAGCTTTGGTAGTCAGTACCTCCTTAGTACCATCAGTGGCCTCTATCTTCTGGATGGAGGGCAGAAAAAAAAACACTTCTTAAAGTGTTTATAAAGGACTTTATAGAGGACTTAGAAGTTCCAGCTACTTCTTCAATTCCCACCAGCCGATCTGCTTAGTTTCAACTTCACAACAATCATGCCCCGATCCTGGGTAACCTATACTGTCTCCCACCAACCGCCCAGCCCCTCACTTTTCAGTTTCCTTTTGTGTTCATCCTTTAGATTGTAAATTCCCTGAGTGCAGGGACAGTCTTTTTCTTAAATTTATATCTGCATCCCCGGTGCATAGCACAGTGCCTGGCACATAGTAGGCTTTTAACAAACGCTTACTGACTTGATTTTTATTTACCTGGGCATTTTATGATTTCATAAAGATTCATCTATTTCATTTAAGTTGTCACTGTTACTGACACAGAGTTGGGCAAAATAGTTTCTAACAATATCTTTTATTTCTTCTTCATGAATTATCCATTTCAATTTGATTTCTCATGCATACATTTAAAAAATCAAATTAGATTTTTGCACAAACAAAACCACTGTACCCAATGTTGGAAGGAAAGCAGAAAGCTGGGAAACAATTTTTACAGCCAATATTTCTGATAAAGGTCTCATTTCTAAAATATATAGAGAACTGAGTCAAATTTATAAGAATACAAGCCATTCCCCAATTGATAAATGGTCAAAGCATATGAACAGGCAGTTTTCAGATGAAGAAATTAAAGCTATTTATAGTCATATGAAAAAATGCTCTAAATCACTATTGATTAGAAAAATGCAAATTAAAAGAACTCTGAGGTACCACATTACACATATCAGAGTGGCTAATATAACAGAAAAGGAAAATGATAAATATTGGAGAAGATGTGGGAAATGTGAAACACTAAGGCATTGTTAGTGGATTGTGAACTGATCCAACCATTCTAGAGAGCAATTTGGAACAATGCCCAAAGGGCTATAAAAATGTGCATACCATTTGGTCCAGCAATACCTCTACTAGGTTTGTATCCCAAAGATATCATAAAAAAGGAAAAAGGACCCACGTGTACAAAAATATTTATAGCAGCTCATTTTGTGGTGGCAAAGAATCAGAAATTAAGGGGAACGGGTGCACATGTTGTGGTATATGAATGCAATGGAATACTATTAAGCTATAAGAATGATGGGCAGCAGATTTTAGAAAAACCTAGAAAGACTTACATGAAGTGATGATGAGTGAAGTGAGCAGAACAAGGAGAACATTGTACATAGTAACAGCTACATTGTGCAGTGAACAATTATAATTGACTTAGCTCTTCTCAGAAATATAATGATCCAAGAAAATTCCAAGGAAATGGACGGATTGGATGTGATGGAAAATGCTGACTACATCCAGAGAAAGAACTATGGATCCTGAATGCAGATCAAAGCATACTATTTTCACTTCTACTGTTTTTTCTTTCTTGTGGTTTTCCCCTTTTGTTATGAGTCTTCTTTTATAACATGACTAATGTGGAAATAAGTTTTAACATGACTGTATATGCATAACCTATATCAAATTGCTTGCTGTCTTGGAGAGGAGGGAGTGAAGGGAGGAAAGGAGAAAATTTTGGAGCTCAAAATCTTACAAAGAAAAATGCTGAAAACTATCTTTACATGTAATTGGAAAAAAATAAAACACTATTAAGGAAAAAATCAAATTAGGTAATGGTTTATCTATTTTAGAAAACAGTTCCTTGTCTTACTTATTGGTTCAATGCTATTTTTTAACTTTCAATTTTATTAACTTCTTATTTGACTTTCAGATTTTCTACTTTGGTGTTTAATTTTTTCCCCCATTTGTTGGTTTTCTAAGGTTTTTTTAAATTGTATGTGCAGTTTATTGATCTGTTCTTTTTTTCTTTGGCTGATGAACATATTTAGAGATATAAAAATTTCCCCAGGGAATGTTGTGGCTGTATTCTATTGTTTCTATGACCTGTTCTTTGACACAAATATTTGAGATTGTTAACCTTCAATTAATGTTAATCATTGACTTAGTGGCCCTTTTCTGAATATAATTTTTATTGCATTGTTGTCAGTAAAAGATACAGTTAATACATCTGCTTTTCTGCATTTGAGATTTTTTTATGGCCCAACATATGGCTAATATTTGTACGTATGCCATTCATGGCTAAGAAATATGAATACTTCTTTCTATTCCCATTCAATAATACTCAGAGGTTTATCATTTAACTTCATAAAATTCTATTCAGGTCCTTAACTTTGTTTTTATTTTTGTTGTTACATTTGTCTATGTCTGAAAGGAGAACTTAAGGTCCTCCACTATTATCCTTTTACCATGTATTTCTCCCTATAACTCATTTAACTTTTTCTTTAAGTATTTAGATGCTATACTAAGTATAGGTATTAATTCACTTTCTATGATGCCCTTCACTAAAATATACTTTTACTGTTTATCTCTTTGCCTCAAACCTAGTTTTGACTTTGATTTTGATACTGAGTTCATGATCACTACTTCTGACATTTTTGCTTCGGCTGAAGCATAGAAAATCTTGCTCTAGCCACTTCTTTTAACTCTGTGTGAATCTTTATGTTTAAAGTATGTTTCCTGTTAACAACATATTGTTGATTCTGCTCTCTAATCCATTCTGGTATCCTCTTCCATTGTATGGATGAATTCATCCACTCACATTCCTTCCACTTTATTGTCTTGTATTTTTTCCTATCTTTGTTTCTCTCCACCACTTTACAAAGAGGGTCGTAAAGGAATACACTCACTAACAGTGCTCTATAATTAATATACTAAGCTTCTGCTCCCTTGACATTCCTCTTTTCACTCAGACCCCAAGGACAGGTTCTTATCTTTTTTTTCCTTTTAAACCCATATTCATGACCCTTCTCAAAGTTTAGAGTTTGTTTCTGATCTATTACTAATCCCACCCTTAACCTGTTATCCCTCTTTTATCCCTCGTTTCCCTATTAGGATGAATATTTCAACACCAAATTTCTATATGTGAACATATTTTATATACTCTACCCTTCTATGACCAGTTCAGATGAAAATGATGTTCAAATAACCTCACTCTTTGCACCTTTTCCATGTCTGTAGGGGCTTCTACTTGTATACCTTGATTATGTGAGGAATAAGGAAGAGGAATGAAGAAAGAGATGAAGAGACTAAAGGTCATTTACTGCAACAATTTCATTTTACAAATGAAAACACCAAGGCCCAGAGAAGATAAATGGCATACCCTAAGGCACAAAGGCAGCAATTGGTAGAGCTGGGATCTGAAACCAAGTACTCTGTCTCTACAATCACGTCTCCTTCTACTATATGACTCTATCTCACCCAGTTTTAAGTCATTAAACCAAGTCAAAAAGCATTTATTAAGGACCTACTATGTGCCAAGAACGGTGCCAAGCACTGCGTATACAAAGTCTGATGTTTATTAAGCACCTACTATGTGCCAGGCACTATCTTGAGTGCGGGGGATACAAAAAAGAGGCAAAAAGTCCCTGCTCTCAAAGAGCTCACAATCTAACGGGAGAGACAACAAGCAAACAAATGGGTACAAACAAGCTACATAAAGGATAAAAAGGAAATAATTAACAGAAGAAAGGCAACAAAATCATAAGAGGTTGGGAAAGGCTTCCTACAGAAGAAAGGATTTTATCTGGGACTTAAAGGAAGCCAGGGAAGTCAGTAGGTAGAATTTAAAAGGAAGAGCATTCCAGGCACGGAGTACAGTCAAAAAAAATGCCAAAAGCCAAGAGATGGAGTGTCTTGCTCAGGAAACAATAAAAAGGCCAGTGTCACTGGATCAAAGAGTATGTGGAGAGGAGTAACATGTAAAAAGACTGGAAGGAGGTTAGAGGAAAGGTGTACCTAGGTTATGAAAGGCTCTAAAAGCCAAACAAAAGATTCTGTATTTGATCTCAGAGGTGACAAGAAGCTACTAGTTTATTTGGGGGAAGGGAGGTTGATATTGGTCAGTTTTATGCTTTAGGAAAATCATTTTGGTGGCTGAATAAAGAATGGACAAGTAGGGGGTTACAAGGCAGGAAGACCCACAAGCAAACTGTTACAATAGTCCAGGTATGAGGTAATGAAGGCCTACATCAAAGAAGTGGTAGTGTGAGAGAAAAGAAAGAGGTATACTCAAGAGATGCTGCAAAATTAAAATTGACAGGTCTTTAGAATAGACTGAATATTGTGGGTTTGGGGTGGAGGGAGGGATATGAGAGACAGTAAGCAAACAAGCATGACACTTAGGTTGTAAGTCTGAAGGAATGGAAGCATGGTGTTGCTCTCTATAGTAATGGGGTAGCTGAGGGGAGGCCTTAAGGGAAAAATCTTTCAGTTTTGGACTCACATTGAATTTAAAATGTCAAACTGGATATGTAGTTTGAGATGTCTGAAAGGCAGTTAGAGCTGTGAGACTGGAGGTCGGCAAAGAGGTTAGGGTAGGAAAGGTAGACTCAATTACTATCCAAGTCTAAAACTGACATCTCTGTTGGGGTGGCTATGGAAGAAGCAAGGCTGTAGTGCTTTCCATTATTCCACCATCTTTGCTGGAATAGTTTCCCTCTATCATAGAGGTATATTTTCTTTGAAAAGACCATAACATTTCCAACCCAGGAACAAATTCCTGCTTATTGGTGTTAATGAGGAATAGAATATAATGAGTATAGAATACTGCATTGTTGGATTCTCCATCTTCTGAAGAAGGAAATTATCAATAGGGCAAATCCATTCTGTTTCTTTTTTGGAACAGAGAGTGCTCCAGCCTACACAATAAAATTTCATTTTATTACTAGATCATGCCTCTGTGCCAGGCTTTTGAGTTATTTCCTGAACTTATTTATTTCTTCTTTCCATCAAGGGGGATATACACTAAGGTATTCTACATAACCAGGGTACTAGAGTTAGAGGACCTCTGTCCTATCCTACCTGTGTGACCCTGGGACAGTCATTTCTATTCTCTGGGCTACAGTTTTCTAACCTGTAAAAGGAGGAGTTTGAATTGGGTGCTTTACAAGACCTCTTTCAGATATCTATCTATGACACTATGACTATGAAAATACCACTTCTGCTTTTACCTATCTTCAAGATCAATCGATAAACATTTATTAAGTACCTACTATGTGCCAGGCACAGTGCTAAGAACTGGAGATACAAAAAAAAGGGCATAAGACAGTCCCTCCCCACACATACACACAGATGTGTGGGGGTGGTGGTGGTGGTGGTGGTGGTGGTGGTGGTGGTGGTGGTGTTCGGTCATTTCAGTCATGTCTGGCTCTTTGTGACCCCATATGGGATTTTCTTGGCAAAGATACTAGAGCGATTCACTATTTCCTTCTGCAGCTCATTTTACAGATGAGGAAACTGAGGCAAACAGGGTAAAGTGACTTGCCCAGAGTCACAGAGCTAGTAAATGTCTGAGGCTGGATTTGAGCTCAGGTCTTCCTGACTTCAAGCCCCATGCTGCTCCACCTAGCTGCCTATGTATATGTACATATATACACACACATACATTTATATATATAAAGCTATATATGGGATAAATAAACATTAACAGAGGGAAGGTACTAGAATTAAGAGGGGTAAGGGAAGGCTTCCTGTAGAAGGTGGGATTTTAGCTGGGACCTAAAGGAAGACAAAAAGGTCAGTAGGTGGAATGGAGGACACATATAGTTTGTGCTTTCTCTCCCTCACTAGTTCTCAGATTTTTATGTATATATATGTGTGTGTGTATACATATAGACATAGATATGTATATATAGATAGATAGATAGATAGATAGATAGATAGATAGATAGATATATACACACACACACATACATACACACACATATATGTATATGTATATATGTGTGTGTGTGTATGTATGTGTGTGTATATATGTATATCTTCTTTATATGCAGTGGTATGTAAATAAATTAGGACACTGTAAAATAATGAAAGACTCAGCTAGGTGATACAGTGGATAGAACAGCTAGGCCTCAAGTCAGGAACACCTGAGTTCAAATCCAGCCTCATCCAGCCTTGGACACTTACTACATACGTGGCCCTAGGCAAGTCATTTAACCTCTGTTTCCCTGAGTTTTCTCAACTGTAAAATAAGGAAAATAACCGTACCTACCTCACAAGGTTGTTGTGAGGATCGAAGGAAAGATCTGCAAAGTGCTAGTCTGGCACACAGCAGGTATTTAATGAATGTTTTCCTCCTTACTTTCCCTTAAGTTCACTGCCTTATATAATAGACTTTAAAATGTTTTATAGCTTTAAAAACTTAAGATAGAATATGTCTTATTTCTGCTAAAATTACTTGTTTTACCTAATCTAACATCTGAATCACAGAATTTTGATGCATCTTTAATGCTACATGATGGAACCACACTTTTATCACACTGGAGAGCAAGTTTACCTTTTTACAAACAGTCCATTTTTCCAAGTTTCATCTTGGTAATAGCCCATGTTTTCAATGGGGTTGAAAATCTGTAATCAGGGTACTGATGCATGCTTCTCTCTCTCTGTCTCTAGGATAAATTCCTTAAACTCTGGTAACAGTGGTAGAGTGCAACATAGTGACAGTATTTGGAAATTTCTGTAAATCTGGAACAATTCTGCTTCTCAGTAAATCTATCTATTTCTCAGAGTTCATCTTCCCTCAATGGGAAAAATAGTTCTAAGCCAAATGGAAGCAAAAAATTCCCCAATATTTTTCTGGGTGGAAATTTTACAGAAGATCAAATTTCATTGGCTCACTATGACTTCTTCAGACAACAGTTTTGATATAGCCTTCAATGAAAAAGTGAGTTTCATTTAAAAAATAAAAATACCTTTTCCAAATCTTCAGTACTCCAGTATTTGCATTTTTTGAGGCCACGACAAATTCTCTTCATGTCAACAGCTGTTTTGTTTTAAAAGGATCATCTCACTGTTCTTCCATATTCAAAAAACTTGTGCCTCTACTGTAGTAGAGGCAATAATGACCACTCCACCTTGCTGTTCCTTCTTTTCTGAGGATTAATTAGGCTACTTCATTTTCAACAGCACTTTCCTTTGCAATTTGGTACAACTAACCCTGCTGTACACCAAATGAGCTTGAATGGTCTTTGAAAACCTTAACTTCTACATACAAAAAATTGCTACAATATCTCTAAAAGTCACTGAAGTATACTCTATAAGAATTATAACTTTTTAAGTTTTTATGGCATCAGAATTTTATTTCTCTTATTTTAAGAGATTGTTTATTTTATGTGCATTCAATCTGTCCCTCCCACTGCCCCCCCTCCATTTAAACAAGAAAAAAAAACCCATCATAAACATTCATAGTCCAGCAAAACAAAGTTCCATAATTCCCATGCCCAAAAATTTACATCACTCTCTGCATCTTAAATCAATCACTTATCTGGCAAGGAATAAGTGGTATGTTTCATCTTTGGTCCTCTGGGCTCATGAGTTATCATTACATTGATCAGAGTCCTAAAATCTTTAAAATTTGTGGGTTGTCTTTTTTTTTTACCATAAAGGTATCTTACAAATTGTTTATCTAGTTCTCCTCACTTTGCTCCCCATCAGTTCATCGAGGACTTCCCAGTTTCCTCTGACATTATGCATTTGAACATTTTCTTATGGAATAATAATATTCCATCACATTCACATACCATAATTTGTTTAGTCATTACCCAAAAGGACAAGCTCCAGTTTCTGGCTTCTATGAAAAGAGCTGCTATAGATATTTTTGTACATATGTATACTTTCCTTCTTTCTTTGGTCACTTTGGGGCGTAGACCAAATAACAATATACTTGGGTCAAAGGTCATTCATTGAGGAAAAGGGGAATTTGTTTAAAGAAATTCAGGTGGATTAAAAGGAAACTCATGTACCAACTAAGATACTAATAAAGACATAGAATAGGTCAGACCACAGGGTAGGCAACTGAGAAGGAATAGGAAAGACCAATAAGTCCAGTCTGGTAAGAATAGTGTTAATAATATTAAAGCTCGGAATGACCTGGGTTTGCTCAGGAACACTACGTGCTTCAAAAAAGAGTTTTTATGCTATAATAGGGTAAAGAACTGGAACAAAGGGCTAAGGTTGTGCTCAGGGGACAAGGTCATATTGACTAACAGTAATGAGTAGAAGTATTACTCCATTCTTGTTTTTGCTTCTTCTGCTGAACAAAATGACATTCGGGACAGAAAGGGCAGGACAAAATAGCAAAGAGGGGGCTGAAACATAAGGCAAGTAAAGAAGAAATAAGAGAGTACTTAGATGGCACTGAGTGAGCAAATTCACCAAGTCCAGACATACTGCAACCAAAGGCACAGAAATGATGGGCCCATGTGACTAACCATTGTGTAACTAGCCATTATGAATAACCCTTGCAGGGTCACAGGGAAAGGCAATGAGAGCTATACAATGATATATCAATATGGACAGAGTTGGCCTTGGAGCTAGGAAGACCAGGGTTCAAGTCTCCACACAAACATGTACTTACGGAAGGTCGATTAACTTACTCTCAGCAATTTTCTCAGATTATAAGTTATGAGAGGGTTGCAGAAATAAAGTAGCAAGGTAATTTTTCTCACTGGGATTCCTGTTCACTTAAGAAATTTCAGGTTCAGGTCAAATTATATTAAAAAAATGAAACATTTCTCCATCTGTCAACAAAGATAGAGTTCATCAAATACTTCACTAAAATGTAGGCAAACTCTTATCTATAGCATTTCTCTAATCTACCTGTGGGTAACACTATCAAAAAAAAGGAACTGAGGATATTCTGGTATGATGGGCTCTTGATGAAGCCATTCCTTTTCTTGATGTTTGAAAACCATCCCTTTGATGGTACATCTAGAAGTCTGCCAGAATAGAAGATAGTTAGACTTTTATGCCAAGTTCAGTGAACAATGTTTTGTAGGTCCCACTCTCTTCCCTCTCTTCTTAAACAGTCTCTCTTTCTCTCTCTCTTCTTCCTTTCCCTTTTTCCCGATCTCTTGCCTTTCTCTCCCAATCTCCTCTCTTCCCTTTCTTCCCTCCATTTCTCTCCCCTTCTCTCCTTTACCTCATTATGTGATAGAGGGAATTTAGTCATATATCAAATGAATTAAATGCCCCTAACAATCCCTTTTAATTCCTCCCTCAAACTCCTAACTCCTGACTCTTTCCAAAGCATCCGTATAAAAAGGGCTAAGAAACCCAGTGAAGTCTTGATTTCTCATTAGCTACACTCTTTGGATTCCATTCCACCATCATTATGCTCCACCCTGCCCCCACTCCCAAAAAAAGGCAATCCCATGGGGAAATTCATTATCCCACACATTGCCTCAGCTTTGGTATTCATATATCATCAGAACCCTCAGTTGCCTCTGCCACTCTGACTAGAGAGCAGAGCAAAAACTCCCTCCCAAAGGCTCCATATGGAGGGATCAGAAACCCAATGAGCTCCTCATTTCTTATTAGCTGTACTTTTGGGATTCAATTTCACCACTCTCATGTTCCCACACCAGGTACCTTCTTCTCCCCCCAGCCTCCTTTAAGCTTCTTTTTATGTATTGTTTCTCCCATTAGACTGTAAGCTACTTGAGGACTGTGTCTTTTCCTTTCCTTATTTGTGTCCCCACCACTTAGCAGAGTGCCTGGTACATAGTAGGTGATTAATAAATATTTACTGTATTATTCTATTATGATTAAGATTCTGTGATTCTATAAACTGGAACTAAAATCATAATATATTGATCTATGTGGAATTCCTGGTTTCTTACTGTGAAGGTCACAAGACCTATTAAGCCAGTTTTTGTTTCTAATACTTATGAAACTAAAAATATGTAGTCACTTAATGGCACTTTTTAATGGGATTTTAATGTTTCCATAAGATCAGCATTATAAATAAAAATTGAATGATACAAGTTTAAATACTTAAAATATTTGTAGTTCTTTACACAAAGATAACAAAAATTGTTGCTAATAATATATTACAAAAGGAAAAGTCAACACTAAATTCTAATGCCAAGATCTCTCTTCCTTAGCTACAATTCAGAGTCACGTTTGTATAATCACAAAAGTTAAGGAGAGTCCATCAGATGACAAACAAGGGGTTGAAGCACTAAAACATAAAATGGACTCAATTCACTGCTTGGTTATATGTCATATACAATGACAATTTCATCATTTTTTTTTAAAAAAAATCAATGTTCTGATGACTAAAGAAGCATTAGAGAAGTATTTGAAAAAAAGTCACTGAAGACTACCTTGAAAAGAAAAAAGTTTCAATGAACTATGACAAAATCTAAACATTTTTACATGTTTATGGAATAAACATTTTTATTAACTTGCATTGTAAAAATATAGCTTATATTATTTCAGCTACCAGATAAATTTCTGTGAGGCTTAATTTATGGAGTATTTTCAGGTGTCCACTCATAAAAAAAAATAAAAAAATAAGAAAACCAAAATCACAGGTTACCCTTTTATGCAAGTATAATGAAATCAATTTAATAAGGAGTTTATACCTCTCAGAGGACAAGGAATTTCTGAGAAATATTACTGCAACCTGATTGTTCATTTCTTACTCAATATGGTACTGAATAGGACGTTGCTATGTTCCCATCCGAACTGCCATATATGTTGTTCCTGTGACAGCTGGAGTCAACAAAATTAACTCTGACTTCTAGAAAAATCAAAAGGTCAGCCTTTTGTGTTTTTAAACTCATCCATGAATTCTTCACATTTTATCTCCATTTATAATAAATGTATAGAAGGTAAAAATGAAGAATGAGCAGCCAAGTTGATTCTAAGTAGTAGATTTAAGAAGAGCTAACAAAGAACAATTATGTCAAACTTGGGGTTTGGAGGGAGGTTGTTTCTTTGCTTATATTCTTGGAATTTCAGAGGAATCTATTAGAAGTAATTACAGTATGAACAAGTTTAAACAAAATAATCTGGAACAGAAGATCCAACAGAATCAAATACAAATTTACCATCTCAGTTAACTTGGGCTTGCATAATTCAGAAATATTTTCAAATTTCTGTCACTTGAGATTTTCTAAACAACAGGAAAATATAAAGTAGGCTAATACAAATATTAAATATACCTGATTTAGGGTAGTTTCAACTGCTGTTATATACTGGTTCAGATTTCGATCCATTTCAACATATTCAGACATCAAATTTTCCATATTGTAATCATCACCTGTATCAGCTGCAAGATAAAATACAGTAATTTTTTCTTCTGTCCAAAAATGTACAACCAGAAGTATACCAATATATTCTATGATTTTTTATACTTAGTTATCAAATGTTTTTTAATCTTTTATTTTTTCCAATTACATGTAAAACAATTTTAACATTGATTTTTTTAATCTTTCAGTTCCAAAATCTGTCCCACCCTCCCTGCTTCTCTCCTCATTCAGAAGGCAAGTAATTTGACGTAGGCTATGCATGTGCAGTCATGCAAAACATATTTCCACATTAGTCATGTTGTGAAAGAAAACGCATCATCCTCCTTCCCAATACACCAAGAAAAATAAAGTATGCTTCCATCTTCACTCAGACTCCATTAGTTCTTTGTCTGGAGACCAATAGCATTTTACATGACGAGTTGTTCAGAATTGTCTTGGATCACTGCATTGCTGAGAATCGCGAAATCATTCACGGCTGATCATCATACAATATTGTTGTTACTGTGTACAACGTTCTCCTGGCTCTGCTCACTTCACTTTGCATTAGTTCATATAAGTCTTTCCAAGTTTTTCTGAAAGCATCCTGCTAGTCATTTCTTATAGAATAGTATTTTATCTCAATCACATATACCACATCTTGTTTAGGCATTCCCCAATTGATGGGCATTCCCTCAATTTCCAATTCTTTGCCACAACAAAAAGAGATGCTTTAAATAGCTTTGTACATAGAGGTGCTTTTCCTTTTTTAAAAATCTCTTTGGAATGTAGACCTAGTAGTGGTATTGCTGAGTCAAAGGGTATGCATAGTTTTATAGGCATAGTTCCAAATTGCTCTCCAGAATAGTTGTCATTTTGTCATTTTCCTTTTCTGTCACTTAGCTAATCTAATAGGTGTGAAGTGATACCTCAGAGCTGTTTCGATTTGCATTTCTCTAATCAATAGTGATTTAGGGCATTTTTTCATTGACTATAGATAGCTTTGCTTTCTTCATCTAAAAACTGTCTTTTCATATCCTTTGACCACTTATCAACTGAGGAACGACTTGTATTCTTATAAATTTGACTCAGTTCTCTATATATATGGAAAGTAGGCCTTTATCAGAAAAATTTACTGTAAAAAAATTCCCTCCCAGTTTTCTGCTTCCCTTCTAATCTTGGCTGCACTGGTTTTATTTGTGGAAAATCTTTTTAATGTAATGCAATTAAAGTTATCCATTTTACATCCCCAAATGTTTTCTATCTCATTTGGTCATAAATTCTTCCCTTATCCATAGATCTGACAGTGTAAACTATTCCATGCTCCCCTAATTTGATTATGGTATCACCCTTTCTGTCTAACTCATGTACTCATTTTAACTGTATTGGGTATATGGTGTGAAATATACCTAGTTTCTGACAAACTGCGTTCCAGTTTTCCCAGCAGTTTTTGTCAAATAGTGAGTACTTATCCCAAAGGTTTGGATCTTCAAATTTATCAAGCACTAGATTACTATGGTCATTTACTACTGTGTACTGTATAGCTAATCTATTCCACTGATCTACCACTCACTCTATTTCTTAGCTGGTAACAGACTGTTTTGATAATTACTGTTTTGTAGTACAATTTGAGATCTGGTATAGCTAAGCCCCCTTCCGCCACATTTTTTTTTCCCATTAATTCCCCTGATATTCTTGACCTTTTGTTCCTCAGGATGAATTTTGTTATTTTTTCTAGCACTATAATTTTTTGGTAGTTTGATTGGCATAGCACTGAATAAGTAAATTAATTTAGGTAGAACTGTCATATTTATTACATTGGTATAGCCTACCCATGAGAAATTAATATTTTTCCAGTTGTTTAGATATGACTTTATTTGTGTAAAAAGTGTTTTGTTAATGTGTTCATTGTGCATAATTTCATCTTCGTTGGTGGTGCATCCAGCCTTTTAAGTTTTGATATTGGTAATTTGGGTTTTTTTTAAATTTTAATCAAATTGATCAATGGTTACCTCTTTTATTGGGTTTTCCCCCATTAAGCTAGCTTCTAGTTTTTCTAGTTTTTCCAATTACATGTAAAAACAATTTTTAACATTTTTAAAATTTGAATTCCAAGTTTTCTCCCTCCTTCAATCCTCCCTGAGATGCTAAGTAGTTTGATAGAGGTCATACATGTGTAATCATGCAAAACATATTTCCATATTAGCCATGTTGTGAAAAAAGACATAGGCCAAAAACAAAAAACAAAAAAAACCAAGAAAAACATAAAGTGAAAAATAGTATGCTTCGATCTGCATTCAGACTCCATTAGTTCTTTCTCTGAACATGGTTAGCATTTTTCATCATGAGTCTTTTTGGAAATGTCTTGGATCACTATTTTGCTGACAATATTGAAGTCATTCACAGTTGATCATTGTTACAATATTGCTGTTACTCTGTACAATGTTCCCCTGGTTCTACTCACTTCACCTTGCATCAGTTCATGTAAGTATTTCCATGTTTTTCTGAAATCATCCCACTCATCATTTCCTATAGCACAATAGTATTCCATTATAATTATATACCACTTCTTCAGCCATTCCCCAATTGATTGGCATTCCCTCAATTTCCAATTCCTTGCCACCACAAAAAGAGCTGCTATATTTTTGTACAAATTAGTCCTTTGCCCTTTTCTCTAAGATACAGACACCTACTACTGGTATTGCTGAGTCAAAGGGTTTTATAGTTTTATAGCCCTTTGAGCATAGTTTCAAATTGCTCTACAGAATGGTTGGATCAGTTCATAACTCCACAAAGAGTGCATTAGTGTCCCAATTTTCCTTAAGATAGATTTCTATATCCAACTGAGTATATATGTTATTTCCTCTTTGAGCCAATTCCAATGAGTGTTCACCTCCACATTTTCTCCTCCAAACATACGCTACGATAAACAATAATGATACAGTGAACTTTTTTTATTATATGCACTCACACATCTCCATTACATTGCTCATACTGTTCCCAGTGCCTGGAATGACCTTGTTTTCCCCCTCTTTACCTGTTGAATTCAAACCTAATTCAAATAGCAGCTCCTAAGGCAGAAACAGGAGGCAGCATGTGTCAGGTCCTGATGGAGATAGCCCAGGACCCTGAAAGCAAGAGCATTGAGAATAAGCAGTATCCTCTCAAACCAGTAGATTGCCTCCAGCTCAAGCCCCACAACCAACACTGAGGACAGAAATCATTGTGAAGGGTCTGTCTTTATTATCATCACCAGCAACAACTGCTGAACAACTTCCACCAACTGGTAGATGAATATAACAACACTGGGAGCGACAGCACACCCCCGAACACCTGTCCTGCTTCCAGCCCAGCACCCACACCCATCATGTGGGGTAAATCCTGTGGAGAAGGTGGCAGCTATCCCCACCAACTGCCAATAAATTGCTATTCAAAGGATAGGTGGGCCAGCCTGGCTCAGTCAGTAGGACGCCCTGAGAAAACACAGAAGGCAGCATGTGCCAGGCAAGAATAACCATTATAACCACCATCTCCTCTCTGACTTTGATGCAGACAGCCTAGGACTCTGATCTCAAGGGCCCTGGGAACAAGCAACGTTCCAGCTCAGTGCCCCCAGCCACAATCTGGGAGGCAACTTTTGTTGAGATGAAGCCTGGCAAATGCTCCTAAAAGTGCCACAGTCACATCTACTAAAGACCCAGAAAAGAAAATTTTTGTCACCAAAGCCCTTGGCCCTGTCAAATGGTTCATATAAGAAAATGATATGATTTTATCAGTGGAAATGACAGTAAAGGCAAGGTATAACTATCTGCTTTGCTGCTGCATCCTAAGGACAATAAGACTTTTCCATCTCACTTGCAGCTGAAACCTTCCATCTGTGTTATCTTCCCCATTAAAATGTGAGCTCCCTGAGAGACTGACTTTTCTATTTGTATTCCAGCTCTTAGCACAGTGCTTTGCATATAGGAAAAGCTTAATAAATTCTTCATTCATTTTTGTAGGAAACCAAAATAAAGCAGTGGAAGTCTCACTGAATTTGAATTCAGAAAACTGGGATTCAGATCTTGCCTGTGTTACTTATTACCACTGTGACCTTGAAAAAAATCATGTAGCTTCAGGCTCTCTGTTTTCTCATCTGTAAAATGAGAAGACTGGACCAGATCATCCTTAAGGCCCCACTGCGTTCTAACCCTATGACTCTTCCCTTGTATGTTTGGTTGGTAACACTCCCTCAGATCATATAAGTACTTTGTTTTTAGTTCTCTAAAACACTACCCATGCAATATTGTGAAATGTAACTAGCTATCAGTGCTAGTTCATAGATCTTACCTTGCCACTACTAGACTATAAACTCCTTTCAGTTAAGGACTGACTCTATTTCAAATTTTAAATCTCCTACAATTCCTAGCACAGTGTGCTACACATAGTAGGCTCTTAATAAGTGTTTGCTGGACTTGTTCTTCTATTTTTATATTAAAAGACTCAGATGCTTTAAAATCAAAATTATTTTAAGGCAAATATCAGCCTCTGTCCAAAGGAAAAAGTAAATTAGAATGGCAGGAAAATAATAGCAAAAAGAAGCTCATAATGACATTTTTAAAATTTGCAGTTGGAAATTATATGAAAGGAAGTATCACTGACTTGTTTAAATTTACATTCATACATGTACACACTTAGATGTTATCTTTTCACAGGTTCTGAGGAAGTGATCCTAGAGGGATAATCCAAAAGTCATCTGTAGTTAATTTTTAAGCATTTTATCCCCAGTATACTTAGAAGCCTGATTTTTTTTTCCCCCCGTTTCTGGTATTCTTTAATTTTTATTTCCTGAACACATAACAACCTGTTACAGTACAGCACAAGAGCCTGGAACTATAAATAACAGGCAACAGCTAGACCAAGATTCACATTTACCACAGGGAATTTAAACACTGATAATTAAGAATCCGCAATGTGGATATATAAAGTTTGTGAATAATTGATAACACGAAAGAAAATATAAGTGATGCCTTTCAAAGAATCTCAAAATTTGAAAATTTAAAGGGACCTCAGTGGTCATCTAGTTCAATCCAATACACCAAAAGCATCTTCCCCAAAATACACCTAGTAGCAAGTGACTGTCCTACCTTTGCTTGAAGATCTCTAAGGAGAGGAAACCAACAATCTCACCAGGCAGTCCATTTCACTTCTGTGCAACTTGAGTTGTTAAAAGCTTTCCTTGACAATGAGCCTAAATCTGCCTCTGCAACGTGCACCCACTGCTCCTACTTTCGTTCTCCTTGGTAGTCCTTCTTCCATGTGATAGCTCTTCAAATGCAGCAAGAGAGCTATCATGCTCTCCCCACACTCACCCCACCCCCCAACTTCCCTGTCTTCTCTTTTCTAGGTTATACACAGCCAGTTCCTTCAACCAATCCTCATATGACATTAACCCAAGGCCCTTCTTCACCATCCTGCTTGCCGTCCTTGGGATACTCCCTAGCTCATCAATTTCCTTCTTAAACCATGGTGACCAGAATTGAGCACAATACTACTCCCTGAAAAAGGCAGAAATGACATCTGAAAAAGGCAGAAAATGGTGGGACTATCACTTCTCCTTTCCTGGGACCTATGCCTCTCTTAATACAGCACAAAATCACATTCACTTTTCTGGCTGCCACATCACAATGGCTGATTCACACTGAACTTGTAGGCCATTAAAATCCCCAGATCTTTTTCAGAACTTCCGCCTCCTCCACCTTATACTTGTGAAGTTGTTGTTTTTTCTTTTTTGTTTGTTTTTTGTTTTTACCCAAGGCATGACTACATTGTATCCCCACTGAATTTCACTTTTAGATTCAACCCAATGCTCTAACTTGTCAAGATCCTTTTGAATCCTGATTGTCATCTATGGTGTTAACTCTCCCTCCCAGGTTTGTGTCATCTGTCAATTTGATGAGCATATCATCTATATCTTTATCCAAGTCACTGGTAAAAAATGTTAAGTACAAAGCCAAGCACAGATCCCTAGAGTACTCCATTAGAGACCTCCAATCACAAATGACATTGAACCACTAACAACTACTTTTTGCATCCAGCAATCAAACCAGTTCCAAATCCATCTTATTATTCCATATCCAACCAATATTGAGGGATATTCCATATTCCTCAGTATTATTATCTATTCTATATCTCTCCATCTTCCCTAAAAGAATAATATACCAAAAGCTCTGCTAAAAATCTAGGCAAACTATATCCAAAGCATCCCTTTAGTCTACTAGATCAGTAATTCTGTCAAAAACAAAAAAGAAAAAGAAATCAGTCTGGCATGACCTATTCTTGACGAAGCCTTAATAGTTCTTTGTAATCACTGCTTCCCTTTCTAGATGTTTCTCAACCTTCTCTTTAATGATTCATTCTAGAATTTCCTAGGAAACAAAGTCAAGTTCACTGACATATAGTTTACACTTTCTCTTTCTTTTTTTGAAAACTAGGATAAGCTGCCCTTTTCCATCCAATCTTGTGGTGCCTCTCCCATTTTCCATGCTCTCTCAGATAACACTGGCAATGGCCCAACAATCCTATCTGCCACTTCTCTCAGGACCCAAGGATATAATTCACCTGGACTGGATAGCTTGATTTCATCAAGAACAGTCAGGTGTTCTTTTATTATGTCTTATTATCCTGGGTATCAATTCCTGTTAGTCAGTTCTTTCTCATTTCCAGAGTAAAGGTAACTCTTCTTTTCAGAGAAAACAGAAACAAAGGAAGAATGGAGCAGCTCTGCCCTTTTTCTTGCTGGTCACCCTTGTCCAATCCACCCCAACAAAGGTCCCTATTCCCTCTCTGATCCTCCTTTTTCTACCAATATTCCTTAAAACACACACAATTTTTTTTTGTCCACTCTAGCTTTCCTTACCAGATGTAGCTCTTTCTGAGCTTTAGTATCCTTCACAGACTTTTTATAGCACTGCCAATGCCACTGAAACTACTGTTTGCATGTTGTCTTTTACCCTAAAAATGTGAGCTCCTCAAGGCAGAAACCATGTTTTGGCCTTTCTTCTTATGTCCAACATTTAGTACAGTGCCTGGCACATGCTAAATATTTAATACATGCTTGTTAACACTAATGAGTAACAAGCATCTTCTATTAACTGGGCTTGCTTCTGTCTTCTGCACATTTCTTTTTTAAAGCTAATCTTTCTTTTCTAAAATCCTAGGAAAGACTGCTGAGAACAGGAATGCTAAAATATCAAAATGTCTGGAAGGCCTAGGGTTTAGGGTTCTTTTTAATTGCTATGGGTGTCATTTCAGAAATGAGAGGGATTACACAACTCTTAGGACATCTGTAGTAGTTTATAACTGTGAAGAGTTTAAATTCTACTTAGGTAAGAGATACACCTATATATGAACAATAGAGTGATTCCAGAGGCAAACCCAAAAGAACTATATAAACTAGAGAAAAGTTATTCTTGTTCATGAAAATGGTACCACAATTCAGACAAGTTCCTGCCAAGACAAAGAATTTGCATGATAACATCCCTTTCAAGGGCTAAAGCCTAAATTTGGTATCTCCTCTTCCTCTCCCTGGCCATGTAAAATTAAAGGTATGGCTTACCTAGAAATTTTAAAAATAAAATAAGAACTTCAGGAGGGGGTAGGCTCATTTTCCGAAAGAATTTATATTTTTAATAACCTGGACTATAACATAACCTGTATTTTAAGAATTTCAAAGGCATCTTATTAACTTACAAAAGGGCTACATGATATGTATACACTTTAAGCAAGCTTTCAGTACCTTCCACATGCTGGTCCCAACCTGCTTTCCAACTTGATCTACAATACCCTACTACACTAAATCTCATATCACTTATATCAAAACACCAATGTATTCCACATTCCTAACTCCATACTTATCCAAATCTTTCCTTCCTCCACCTATACTTCATCTCTGAAAGCCTTCTCCACCTATCCAAAGCCTATCCATGAGTCAAAGTCATGTTAATCTTAAAGTCTAACTTCTATGATTTTAAATCACATTCTGTGGAACCTTAGTACAGTGGTGATTCCATGGAGTATCTGAGACCTTTTTAGGAGGTTTTCCCAATTCCGAGGCCAAAATTATTTTGATAAATTATAAAAAGAACTTTGTTCTCAAAGAGGTGTATTACAAGAGAAACGAACATGCATGTGGAACCCAAAGAATTCACAATTCATACAGAAGTTTGCATTTTTGTAACAGCAGAACAAAGGAGTGAGGAGATACCAGGGAGATACCAGGCATGGTGTGGAGGGGTGGGGGAGAAGGTGCAGTAAAGGTGGGAAAAGGACAAAACTCCTCCCAAAGGAGAGGAGCAAAGTGATGGCAAAAGCAGAATTCTTTTCCCTTGGGAACTGCTACCATTAAGTTCATCTGCTTATCTACACTGAGTGCGAGATGCACAAGTCCAGTGCAGACTTGGTGCCTGTCTTTACTCTCAAAAGACTCATAGACTTGCCCAGAGTCATACAGTTAGCAAATGTCTGGGGCTAGATTTGAACTCAAGTCTTCTAGACTCCATGCCCAGAGCTCTAATCTACTGCACTACTAATAGTTACATGTCAAGAAAAATTTTAGCATTCATTTTTTTGTAAGATTTTGAGTTCCAGATTTTCTCCCTCCCTCCCTCCCTCCTTACCCCTCTTCTGAAAATGGTAGTCAGTTTGACATAGCTTATACATGTGCTATCACGTAAAAAAAAAAAACATATTAGTCCCAGTTGTGAAAGAAGAAATAGATTTTTTTTAAATCACAAGAAAGAATAAAGTAAGTGAAAAAAAAAGCCGCTTCGATCCGCATTCAGAGGCTATCAGGTCTTTATCTGGATATGGATAGTGTTTTCCTTCGTGAGTCCTTTGTACTTGTCTTGGATCACTGTGTTGCTGAGAAGAGCTGCGTCATTCTAAAACAAATATTTCTAAGTTCGATTATTTATCCACTGATTTTCATCATTAATTTAGACTTATTCTCAAAGGGGGAAAAAAAGTAGCCCCAATGATGATTTAAAATCATGCAAGAATGCTAAAATTTACTTCAAGGAATAATCTTTAATATAGGTCCTGTGTGCAGTAAGTTAGCCAAATCAACCATTGCAAAAATTAATCAAATATAAGAACAGCCTACCTGATCTTTGAACACTCATTACAAACCACAAACACTGAAATTCCCACATCATAAGGCAATCCAACTGAGTGTTTGTGTAATTGCTTCACATTTAGTGCAATCACTAGTTGAGACACGCGGAGATAGCTTTTTCAAAATAGAACTTGGACAGTACAAACGGTTCCTGATTTACACGCTAACATAAAAGTTAGCACCCTCTCTGTGTGTAGGTACTGTGAAAAGTGCTTAATGATTTGATAATTAATTGATAACAAAGAAGTTCTTACTACCTGAAACTTCAGAAGAACTTTTGAAGTGATGACTAAATCAGCAGGGACCATAAAGCTCTTTGAAGTTTTTTTTTATCCTGATGTTCAGGGGCAACTGCCAGAGAAACTGCTTCTGTGAACTAGAGACTAATGGTGATTGAAAGTGAAAGTCCAGATTGGAACTCGCTGATATTCTTTATTAAAAGAGCAAATGCAAAAGTATAAAATCTGACAGATGAGGTCAGCCTTTCTAATGAATTGCTGCATGTAATGTGCATTCTAAGGCCTCCGAATCATTTTAAGGCTTGTGGATGGGTAGGCTGCCCTAGTGTCTCACACGTAATGGTGAGAAGTCTTTTTTCATGTCTTTGGGACTTTTTCCTTAACAATGACAGGTCTTCTTTTGGTTGCTTGCTGCTGATACCAACAAACCAAATCACCAGGGTCTCAACATTGGAAATCTAACCCTTGAAGAACGTGGTATGATTATACTTTAGGTGTCTGTAGTTTCTGCTGGCTTCTTATTGAACTCTTAGGGCTTCTCTGCCTTCTTAAGTCCTCCCAGAAGTCTCTGTATCTTGGAACTACTAATACTGCTGAGCTAGATGATCAAAGTACCACGTCAGAAGTACAGGGCCTGATAAGCCCAGTTCTGCTACCCTCCAGAGGACCTGAATCTCTAACCCCCAAGCTACATGGACTTGGGACACAGCTGGCATTTTAACAACTCAATATATTACTTCTGTCCATGAGAACTGCCTGCACTCCAGAAGGCCATTCAGCAGTATCCAGAGACAACTAGACGGTATAGACTAGGATGCTGGGCTTCAAGTCAGAAAGACACGATTTCAAATACGGCTTCAAATACTTGCTAGCTGTGGGACCCTGGGTGAATCACTAAACATGTCTGTGTCAACTACCTTACTTGTAAAATGAAGACAATAATAGCACCTACCTTCCAGGGATGTTATGAATATAAGATAATATTTGTAAAGCATTTTGCAAACCTCAAGTGCCATATAAATGCTAGACATTGTTATTATTGTTAGAGGATTATTATTAGCATACTATTATTACTATTAGCATGGTTCCTCAAGGGAATGCAAACAGGTTTAGTTTTAAATGAGCCAGACCAAGATTTTAGATTTCTTTCTCTTTTCATCTCTTTAATATTTGCCCTTAGTCAAGATACTAAAGAACAAGGAGCTTGCATAATAGTTCTTGGCTCTGTATTAAAATCAAGGTGCATTGTTTATGTGAAGATATATTGTTGTTCAGTCATTTTTTCAAATATGTCCAACTCTTTGCAACCCCATTTGGGGTTTTCTTGGTAAAGATACTGGAATAGTTTGCCATTTCCTCCTCCTGTTCACTTTATAGATGAGGTAACTAAGGGTTAAGCAACTTGCCCAAGGTCACAAAGCCAATAAGGGTCTGAGGCTGGATTTGAACTCAAGAAGATAATTCTTCCTGACTCCAGGACCAGCACTCTATCCTCTGTACCACCTAGCTGCTCTGCTGGCACACAGTACGCACTTAATAAATGTTTATGTCATTACTGAACTAAATTGAAATAAAGAACACTTTAGGTTGGAGAATACACTCAGCATTGAAAGAATATTCACTGGATAAGATATATGTGTCACATAGAGGTGAAACAATTACTAATAAATAGTGAAAGGGAGGAAAGAAAGGATGAAAGAAATGGTTCTTACAGTGAAAAAGGACATATGATGGAAGAATTCTGCTTTATATATCATAGAGCAGATATTTTCTAATCTTCTTAGATTACCATGTGATTCTTATAAATTTTGCAAATGAAAGTCATCTTACCTTCTTTGGATAATTTCAAACCACCCAAAACACACTTTTGAGGAAAAAAATACTCTTTAGATATTCTTAGGAAGATCTACAGATCTATAAATATATTCATACAAAAAATAAATATATTCATACATACATTTATATATTTACATATATAATTTCAGCAAATACCTACTTATTAAACAATCCCTATACTTTCCACAGAAGTTGAATTTAACGATCATGCAATGCCTGAGAAATATTTCATAGAAACCTTAATGATATTTCTAACTGAACTGTAGTTTAAAGCCATAATTAGTCCCCTAAGTAGAAATTAGTGTTACAAAATTAAAACTGAGCTGGCATTTTCTAAATGTCTCTCATGAGAAATAATAGAATAGCAAGTAGTATGTGTACAACACTAGATGACAAAATAATGAGTCGGTTCATATTTAAACAAGGTAAATGAGGAAAATGTTCAAGAAAAAAGAAACCATCTTCAAATTAATTCTTCTATGTCACCTACCTATATTGCTTCTTCATGTTGCCAAAATAAGTAATTTATATTTTACAGCAGTACTTGGTCTGAATTTTATTATACCTACAACCTGAGTCTGAAGTAGAAAATTATTCTGCTGAAACCCTCCAAAATAATGATTTAGGAATTAAGTACAATGGGCTATCATCTACATCTGGACATAATTCCCAAGGGGAAAGATGTTAGCCACAAGATGTGGTGAAAAGAGTGCTCAACTTGGAGTCACAAGACCTGAAATTAATAGCCAACTGTGTTACTTCTGTGTGACTTTGTGCAAGTATGACCAACCACATGTAACATTCTGTCCCTGCCTGTTTTCTTTTCCTCTGTAAAATGAGGGCATTGGACTAGATGACATCTAAAGTTCTTTCCAGCTCTATATGTAAGATCCAATCACTCTATGAAGACCACTCCCATGACATCTTGATATATTACTCTTCCTTTTCTTTCACTTCCTATTCCATTATCTTGACCTCAGTCTCTCTCAGTTCTATAATTCCATCATTATTCTCGCTTTTTTTACCAGCCTAGTGCCAAGCCTTCATTTTGACTCACCCAGACTACCCAAAAAACTTCAGAATAAGAATTCTTACCTTCACTTTCTTTTTGCACCCTTCTATGCCCCCCTCAGAATAATCTATACATTACTTTACTTTTTAAAAAAAATCTTGAATAGTGCCTACTGAGTTAAATTCACTCACCTGTCCTAGCATTCAAGGTCTTCCTCATAACATATTACTCTCTCTACCTCGTGCACCCTAGCCTACAAGCAGGACCACTCACTATCTCCAGAACACGTATTCTTCTTTTTGACCTCCATATCCTTCTCCTATTTGCCTGATAAATTCCTACCGAGCCTAACTAGAAAACCAAGCACTACAGGAAACTTTCTCTAATCTTCCCTATTAGCAATGTCCTTGGCCCATCTACTTACCACATGTGACTAAGTATCAAAACTAAATATATGTGTTTTTCATTCCTCCTACCAGCCAGTAAGCTTCAATCAATCAACCAATCAATAAGCATTTATTAAGCACTTCCTATGTGCCTGGCACTGTGTTAAGCACTAGGGATACAAGAAGAGGGAAAAGACAGTTAAAGAACTTACAGTCTAATGGGGAAGACACCATGCAAACAAATATATACAAAGCAAGCTATATACAGGTTAAATAGGAAACGATTAACAGAGGGAAGGCACTAGAATTAAAACGGGTTGGGAAAACCTTCCTATAAAAAATGGGATTTTAGTTGGGATTTAAAAGAAGTCAGGGAAGTCAGTAGACAAGTAAAGTAGGGAAAGCATTCTAGGCATGGGGAACAGTCAGAGAAAATGTTCTTAGAACCTAAACTTTGCATTTTCTAGCTGGGGAAATATTTCTGCCACAATTCACTTAGAACAGAATCTTATATACAGTAAGCATTTAATATGTTTGCTGAATTTAAAAGATTCAGAGTTAAATATTTTTGCTAACATGCCAAGCTAAGAATCCTAAAATTGTTATAACATGCCATGCTAAAATCTCCCCACTTTCAGCCCAGTGCCCTCAGAAATGCCTTCACTTCACAAGGCAGGGATTCCTTTTTTACATAAATTCCTGTGGATTACAGGACCTGCTTAAGTGGTAAGTTTGCTTATTCTAGCATCTTAATGAGAAGCACACATTCAAATGTATAAATGTTTTCTTTTATTTCCATAATGCTGAATCATAATACAGAAACAGGAAGAAAAATCTTAAATGTGATAAATGTCAAATTCAAGCGAAAGTCAAAAAGTAAAGCATATAAAACATTTAATAATTTGTTGCTCTATTCAAGTACATTTCCCAAACACATTTAGTCCAACTAGGAAAAAAATTAAATCTTTATGTCTGGTAGGAAAGATCTAATACTTCTAATTTTGGAACAAAAATTCCAACAGTGTTCATTAAACACACACACACACGTACACACACATACATATATACATACACACTTTCTCTCTCTCTCTCTCTCTCTCTCTCTCTCTCTCTCTCTCTCTCTCTCTCTCTCTCTCTCTCTCCTTGAACCTCACCAGAGTCTTACTCCTAAACCTCATCTTATCAATGTCATAACTGAAGATCCCAAGTTCTTGAACTTGAAGGTTATGAAGTCTAAGATGTGCCAGTATATACCAGGCTGCAGAGGTTTCAAGATGGTTCCAGCAAAAGATGGAATTGGCTCTTGGAGAAACAGTACAGCTAAGTACACTGAGCGTCATCTTACCTCTACACTTTCATGACTTTTCCCCTCATTGTGAATTCCCACCTAGCCCAACTCAAATGCCATATTCAACAAAAAAGTGTTCTCTAATCTTCCCAATGGTAATGGCACTTGCCCACCTGCTTATAATGTATTACTGTGTACGATAAGCATTCAGATATCTGCTCTTGGTGAGAAACTCTTTGGCCATGGTAACACGAGAGACAAAGAAGGATAGTCTTAAATCCTAAGTGGCCCCTCTGCTTCTGTAGTGGCCATGAAAGATCTCACTAAATGTGAGATCCTCCCCATCACACAACTAGGGGACACACTAGTATAAAAACTGAATCACATCAATCTTGACGCTCTCACTATGAACGAAAGCAGAAGAATGACACTCTAGTTAAACTGAATGATGGCTCACAGGTATAATTTGATGAGGCACAAAAAGGAGTTGGTGGAGTTGGTTTCACCTTAAGTTCTGAAGGAAAAATAAGATCACTTCATGAGGCAGTTGGTCCTCTCATACTGCAGTGCTCATGATAAGTTTTTTGCAAAAAGAACATATGAAAATAATTGTAGCTTATGTATCAATATTGGCTGTACAGGATAATGAGGTAGAAATAAAGGACTTGAGAAGATCCTCCAGATTCAATTACATATATGATGCTCATCAGTGATACAAATGGAAAGATAGAAATAAGTGAAAAATACTTCCAGGGTAGACTACTAAGACATTTTCTCCAGCCAATTCTCAAAAATCTCCCAAAAGACGAATTAGGCACCAGAGGTGGAAGAATTACAACTATCATATATGCATGTGTGTGTACATAGACATACATGCATGTATAATGTGTGATACATATGATATACATATATGATACATACATACATACATATGTAAAACGATAGAAAAACATAACATATTACAACAGGAATATATAATATATTTTACAACAGGACAAGACTCCTAGAAGCCTACTGAAGTAATAACCTGAACAACAAAGAAGGGAAAGGGAATAAATATTTATCATGTCTACCATGTGCCAAGCACATGCTAAATGCTTTTTTACAAGTCTTACCTCAATTTGATCCTCACAATAACCTTGTGAGGTAGAGGCTATTAATATCTTCATTTTACAGTTGAGGAAACTGAGATTAAGTGACTTGCCCAGGGTCACACTGGATTTGAACTTGGGTCTTCCTGACTCCAGGTCCAGTGCTTTATCCATTGTTATACCAGTTGTCTCTAATCAGCTGAGGCTAATCGCAAATCTTTAATGCCCTAATTCAACATGCTCTCTCCTTGCCATAGCCCCCACAATCTAACAGGGCTTCTGCTCTAGGATCCACTCAGCAACTTCCCCAAGTGTTGCTGCAGTACGTGCTGCACAATTTCACCTTGTCCTCATCCTACCACTCTGTGGCAACAGGAAGCAGAATTCAACTGAGGTCACCACTGTTGGGGATGGGGAATATAAGAACATGGGAACACACTCTGCCTAGAATGGACACACTCAGCTACAGAACAAAAGGGCAGCCAGAAATGGGATAGAGTGCCAATATACATATGGGGCTGCATGAAGCCTTAAGGGAAAAGGACTTGCTTCTCTGAAGCCAATTCTGTCCCCTAAGAAGTCACTTGAGGCAGCATCTGAGGCCAGTGAAATGTGAATCTCCCCAACGTGGAAGGAGTCTGAGAAAACTCTGAAGTCCAACCCGCAGGGGAAACATCTTCAAAAGGGAAAGACTCAGGAAATAAGCAATAGAGGAATATAATGAAATAAGATCATAACAGCTAAAAATCTCAGGAGGAAGAAAACCCAGTTCAAAACCTAGAGCATAAATAGATAAATCAATAGGGAAGACACTTTAAAAGAAGAGGAAATGGACAACAAAACAACTAAGAGACTGCAAACATCTCTACATAAATATTGCAAGACAAAGGAAATTCAACCAATACTTGATAGAACAGAGAACCCTATGGATTTATAAAGCAGCATGAGATTGCCGCAGAAGATTCCTGTAAAGTTCAAGAGAAAAATCACAATCTTGGAAAAAGAAGTTGAAAGAGGAAAAAATTGCAGATTCCATATCCTGCACAGCAGAAATAATTAGCAATATAAAAAAACCTGAATCAACTCTGGTTAATCTCTTCAAAGCAAAATAAAGAACTGATCTAGAACACAAGTACACTGAAGTGAAGGACAACCTGGAAGATGAAAAGCAAAAATGTTAAAATGTTAAAAAGAACACATCACCATGCAAGCAAAACATATTGATCAAGCAACTTCAAGGATTATAGCTTCCACTGAACAACATGACAAGTCAAAAACACAAAATATCACAATGCAAAAAAGAATACAAGAAAACTGCCCAGAACGTCTAAATACAGAAAACTGAGGATCAATCAAGGGGATCTACAAATCACCTCCAGGGAAAACACAAACACTATGCTGTAAACTCCAAGATGCTGACGTTCAATTTAACAACTACAGTAACAAACAACAAATTCTTTGAGGGCTCAAGAGAAAGGCCATCAAAATATAAAGGAAAGGAAATCTGAATAACAGAATTCTCTCCTGCAGTGAAACCATAGAAGGGAATAGAATAATGAATTCGGAAAAGAAAAGTTTAAGAGATAACCTTAAAATGACATAACATAAAATTTAAGCCTAATCATCAAAGAGAAGAGAAAAATGCTCTGTAAAAGACAGTCATTTGAAGCATTCTTACTCAAAAAAGAAGAAAAAAGGAAAGAAGTAGAAAAGCTATTCAATTTGCAAATACCTCAAATAACAAGAAAACAAGAAAGGTAAATAAATAGGTAAATAAAAGGAAACACAAGTTACAAAATAGATTTACCCCTTCTCTAGAGATTTTTAAAAGGAAAGGGGGAAAAAATCTATAAACAGACATTTCTGAAGCTAAGGGAAGAAAAAATAAATAAAAGAGAGACTATTAAGAAATATCTTTCTAAACATTCACAGGGGGATAAAAATGAAAGCAGAGCTTAAAGAAATGAGAAGTAATGGTGGAAGAACAGGCTTGAAACAGCATAGACTAAATCTCACAAACACCTCCCACTCATAGGTAAAGCAATGTCTTTTGTAGGATATAAAGGAAACAATGGGAGCATACATAAAAGAGAGGAGGCAGAAGAGAGAGCATAATTGACTCTAATCAAGTCAATGGTCATGAAAAGAAAAGATCTTGCTCAAGGAAAGGGGAAATCAGAGCCCCTTAGAGCCAATGGTATCTAGAAGTTATGTGAACATATGGACCCAAAATCGAAATTCCATGGCTAATGGGAAAAAAAAATGATCGAGGGAGATTAAGGGGTAGAAATGGACCACGTAATCAAAGCCACAGAGAAATTTCTACAATGGGCAATGCCTCTATCCTTATTACCTCAAGCAGGAACGGATATTTCTGAGAGGAGACACGACAGGAAAAAAAGAAGTGGGGGTGAGAGGGGGGAAGGACAAGATCTAACAAAATTAGTACCTTAGGAGCTTTAATTCCATGAGGAACATAAAAAGATTAAAGATATATGTATAAAGACAACAGATAATATAATTTTAAAATAAAGAAAAAGGGAAGAGAATTAATGAAGGAACAAGATAAAGGAATGCTTTTTTAGTAACAGGTACAGAAAATGAGTGGAAAAACCTAACAAACAAAATAAATTGAAGGGAAGGAGATTTTAATTACCTACTCTGTAAGGGAGAAAGCAGGGTATTAATTATATAACAAAATAAAATTAAGAAAGAAAAAAAGAGAAAATAAGTTATATAAAACTACAAATTAGGAAAAGGAATAATAAGTAATAGGGGAGTGAATTTGAGAGTGAAAGGAAGAGAGCCTTTTGGAAAGGTTCTTTTTATAAGGTGGAATAAACAACTATCATTGTAAGCACAAGATATCCTTGAGGAAAAGGAACTCACATCTACACACACAATTCTAATGCAAAAAAAAAATTATGAGATATAAATGGAAGAAAATATAAACCTAAAGAAAAACATTAATTATGAATAGAATTAACCAGAGCTTCTTGAATTGTAGATTATGACTCTGTATGGAGCTGCAAAAAAATTGATAACAGCAAAAGGTTTCTAAATGCAAAATGACTAAAAATTAATTAAAAATCAAATGCATAATGAATCTAAGGTGTTTCTGGCAGCACTTGCCTGTACAGCATCATGCAACTTCACTGCAACCTTGGCTCTGAACACAAAGAATGCACTTTTGCACTGTGCATGCCCTCAAGCCATGCAATGCCAATGAACTGCTGCCAAAAGGGGTCAGAGTAGAAAATGTTTAAAAAGCCCTAGAATAAACAATCCAATAAAATGAAAGAAAGGAAAGGGAGCAATAATCTAGATAAGAAAACAAAAGTCATAATCTGTTGCTTACAAGAAACATACCTAAAAAGCAAGGCATAGGACAAAAATGAGAAGCTAGAAAAAAAAAATTTACAACATCTACCAAATTAAAAACAAAGAGGAGTCATAATCATGTTATAAGGCAAAAGTTCACAACATTAAAAAAAAAAAACAACCGGGTAATTACATTATGCTGAAGGAAACCAAATACAAGTCAGTATTGATACTAAATTTATATGCTCCAAATGTCACACTATCTAAATTCATAAAGGTAAAATTAGCTAAGTTACAAGAAGATTTTGGCAGTAACACAATAATAGTAGGAGACTATAATGTCACTCTCTCAGCTCTGGACAAATCTAGCATAAAGATATATAGAATTGAATTGAACAAAATGCTGGAGAAACTAGAACTAAAAGACTTATAAAAGACTTATGCCATCTTCTAAATGGGACCACTAAGGAATATATGTATTTCTCAGCACCACATGGAACTTCTAAAAAATAGGCCATGTATTAGGGCATAAGAATATTGAAACAAATATTAAAAGACAGAAATAGTAAATATAGCCTTTATGAATAATAAAGCAATCAGTTATGAGAATACAAAAGACAAGGACCCAATTAGAAATTTAATAATGAAACTAGAAGTAATGAGTAGATTGAAGAACAAAGAAATAGCAATTGTGTGGAAGAAAATAATAACGAGAAAACAATATATGAAAATATTTGAGGCAGTTGAAGCAGTCCTAAGGGGGAAAAATTATATCCCTAAAAACATACATTAACAAAATAGAAAAGGAAATTAATGAATTAAATCTGCATTTAAAAAAATTAGAATCCCAACAAATAAATCCAAAATAAGCACAAAAGCAGATAGTGAAAATTAAAGAAATAAATTCTAAATCAAAAAGTCTATAGAAATTACAAACAAAGCAAAAAGCTGGAGTTTTTTTAGCCAATGCAATTAAAAAGAAAAGGGCAGAAAATCAAGTCCACAAAAACAGCAAATCAAAAAGGTGAAATCAATGTACCAGAAGAAAGAAAAAGAAAATAGGGGAGGATAATGAGATATATGTAAAAACAGTTTGGGAATAAGGGGGGGAAAGGCCAAAATATGAACTGGTTATATCTGAACAGATAGGAAAAGACTCAATAATGTGGGACTCCTTCATGACCAAAACTGTGTTCAGTCAGACCATCAACTTGTCAGAGGAAAGAGCAAATTTACTATAAAGAAGCTAGAGGAAAGAATAATAATGAGAAGAAGATATGGCACACAATTGAGAAAACTAAATTCTGACCTGTTTAAATGAGGTGTTAATAATGAACAAATTGGTAATGGACAGTAGATACAATATCAACACTAATTACAATCATTTTAAAATCAACTGCCATCCCAAGGAGAGCAAGGAAGTCTAAGAAGTGCATTAGTTAGTAAATACCTGACTTATTTTCCAAGCAATTAGACATGGAATCCACAGAAAATACTAATTTAGAATAAAAACTCATTTGCACAATCTTACAAAGAAAGGTGACAGAAGCTTATGTGCAGTCTTACTCTACAAAGTAGAGAGAAGCAGTGAAGGATAAAGTCAATTTAAAGAAAGCTTGGAGAGAGATACCAATAAGCGAAGTCAAAATGTAAGCATAATAAACAAAAGAAAAATGAAAAATCTGCAAGACTTTTTTATAATTGTTTTTACCATCAAAGATAGTAGAATCACCACACTTGGACTTTAACATCACAGTTCTGGATGTGGTGACAATGGAGGAGGTAGAAATGGTACACCAAAGAGAACAAATAATATAAAAGTACACAGGTTAGATCAAGTGTTCATGGAAGACATCTGTGCTGGAGGACATATAGTGAGGGTACAGAGGAATCAAGTGGTAAGGTGTCTGAAGGAGATGAAGACATCAAATTTGTGGGAAGAAAAGCCCAGGTGATACTAATAGCAAAAAGGCAACCCAAAGAACATCAACAACCTCTGACCCATATGCCCATTTTACCAGCTATACAATCTTTTTATGAGATTCATCTATATATATATATACGAAAACATCATTAAAAAAGGAAATGGTAGGCTTTCATAAGTGATATTCCACAGTAAAGCACATCTTTATCATTTCACAACTGACTGAAAAATGCAGAATACATATGATCTCACTAGGCTAATCATGTTAATTATGATTTGGTTGAATAAAACATTTCCTTAAAGTCTCTCCTCCAACAAGGTATTTCTATCTGTCCATATAGACAAATCATTCAAGATTCCTTGAAAACATAACAGACCTAACTTTGTTCAATAACCCTCTAATCACAGGCATGTGATAAGACATACACATATGATCACAATAAATGTTTCATCACTGTTATGGAGGATAACTAGTACAAAGTCCAAGCTGAAAAGGTGCTTCTGGGAGGCAGAGCCAAGATGGTGGAGTGAAAGCACTGATTTGCTTGAGCTCTCCCCCAAACCCCTCCAAATACCTATAAAAAATGGCTCTAAACAAATTCTAAAGCAGCAGAACGCACAAAAAGACAGAGTGAAGCAAACTTCCAGCCCAAGACAATCTGGATGACTGATCTGAAAGGTATATTGCAACGTGCTGGTAGTGGAGCGCAGTGCGGTGTGGGCGCGCAGGCCACAGCGAACCTGGAGCAGGCCTCAGAGGACTGAATCACGGGCAGCTGTGGTGGTTTACAGACCTCTCAACCCATGAATGCCAAGATCAACTTAAAGGTCAGTGGGAAAAGTCTGTTTCTGAGGTGAGAGAGGAGCTAGTTCTCAAAGCCAGTTCCACAGCATGGGCGCCAGGGAGGTGGATGTGTCCTGAACTTCCGGCCCACAGACTGAGGGGGAAATCTAGTGGCTGATCAGAAGGGGACTGCAGGGATCTCTTTGCTAGTGCTAAGGCAGGAATCTCTTGCTTTGCCTGTGCTTGGATCTGGGTCACAGTTCTGGATGATACCACCTTGCAAGAACTGAAAACTTACAGGTCCCTACAATATCTCTGAAAACTGCTGTATAAACCCCCGAAGCTTGGGACAGTACATTCTCCACATTGGAAGCAGACTCTTACCTTAACAAAGAATTTAAAATTCAAGTAATTGGCTAGGATCATGAGCAAACCTTGCAAAAAGGGTCAGACTATATTATCTTACTTTGGTGACAAAGAAGATCAAAACATACAACCAGAAGAAGACAACAAAGTCAAAGCTCCTACGTCCAAAGCCTCCAAGAAAAATATCAATCAGTCCCAGGCCTTGGAAGAGCTCAAAAGGGATTTTGAGAAGCAAGAAAGAGAAACAGAGGAAAAACCGGGAAGAGAAATGAAGGTGATGCAAGAAAATCATGAAAAACAAGTCAACAGCTTGCTAAAGGAGACCCCAAAAAATACTGAAGAAAATAACACCTTAAAAATAGCCTAAACCAAATGGCAAAAGAGGTCCAAAAAGCCAATGAGGAGAAGAATGCCCTAAAAAGCAAAACTGGCCAAATGGAAAAGGAAGTCCAAAAGATTACTGAAGAAAATACTTCCTTAAAAATTAGAATAGAGCAATTGGAAGATAGTGACTTTATGAGAAATCATGACACAGTAGAACAAATCCAAAAGAATGAAAAATTAGAAAACAATGTGAAATATCTCATTGGAAAAACAACTGACCTGGAAAATAGATCCAGGAGAGAGAATTTAAAAATTATTGGACTATCTGAAAGCCATGATCAAAAAAAGAGCCTAGACATCATCTTTCAAGAAATTATCAAGGAAAACTACCCTGATATTTTAGAACCAGAGGGCAAAACAGAAATTGAAAGAATCCACCAATCTCCTCCTGAAAGAGATCCCCAAAGGAAAACTCCTAGGAATACTGTAGCCAAATTCCACAGTTCCCAGGTCAAGGAGAAAATATTACAAGCTGCCAGAAAGAAACAATTCAAGTATTGTGGAAACACAATCAGGATAACACAAGATTTAGCAGCTTCTACATTAAAGGACCACAGGGCATGGAATATAATATTCCGGAGGGCAAAGGAGAAAGGTTTACAACCAAGAATCACCTACCCAACAAAACTGAGTATAATCCTTCAGGGGAAAAAATGGTCATTCAGTGAAATGCAGGACTTTCAAGCATTCTTGATGAAAAGAGCAGAGCTGAATAGAAAACCTGACTTTCAAATACAAGACTGAAGTGGAACATGAAGAGGTAAACAGGAAAGAGAAATCATAAGAGACTTATTAAGGTTGAACTGTTTACATTCCTGCATGGAAAGATGATATTTGTAACTGGTGAGAACTTTTGTCAGTATTAGGGTAGTTGGAGGGCAAAAAAATATTTGCATGTATATATAGATAGACAGATGGATAGATAGAGGGCACAGGGTGAGTTGAAGATCAAGGGGTCATATCTGGAGAATAAAATTAAGGGATGAGAGAGGATTATACTAGGAGAAGAAGAAAGGGAGAGGTAGAATGGGATAAATTATCTCACAAAAAAAAACAGAAAAGAAAAGGCTCTTACAGTGGCAGGGAAACAAGGGAAGGTGAGAGGCAATAAGTGAATCTTATTCTCATAGGATTCAGCTTAAGGAGGGAATAACATACACATTCAATTGAGTATGGAAATCTGTCTTATCCTACAGGAAAATAGTGGGGGAAGGGGACAAGAGAGCAGGGGGATGATAGAGAGGAGGGCAGATTGCAAAAGGGGGTAATCAGAAGCAAACACTTCTGAGGAGGGACAGGGTCAAAAAAAAAAGAACAGAATAAATGGGGGGGCAGGATAGGATTAAGGGAAATAGAGTTAGTTTTTCACAACATGTCTACTATGGAAGTGTTTTGCATAACTGCACATGTACCTGTATTGAGTTGCTTGCCTTTTCAATGAGGGTGGGTGGGAGAGGAAGGGAGAAAAGTTGGAACCCAAAGTTTTAAAAACATATGTTCTAAAAAAAATGTTTTCACATGCAACCGGGAAATAAGAAATACAGGAAATGGGGTACAGAAGTCTATCCTGCCCTACAGGAAAATAGAAGAGGAAGGGGATAAGAGAAGGGTGGGGGACAGACAGAAAGAGGGCAGACTAGGGGAAGGGGTATTCAGAATGCATGCCATCTCGGGTTGGGGGAGGGGGCAACATAGGGTGAAAATTCAGAGCTCAAAATCTTGTGGAAGTAAATGTTGAAAACTAAAAAATAAATTTATATTTAAAAAAAGAAAAGAAAAGAAAAGATGCTTCCTATGAGTATAGAAATACTCCAGATGTTACTGTTTGCAAATGTCAGTATACTGGCAGCACCAAGGCCCAGAACATCACATTACCTCCTGGAAGAATACTGTAATCACTCAACAAATAAGTTAATGAAGAATATTTACTGCCTATATTATGATACACATTTAGATGGTATAGTAAGAACAATAACCTAACTTTTTTCTCTGTGTAAGTTAAGCTAGTTTTTCTTTAAAAGGTAAAAGGTATTTAAAAGGTATTAAAAGGTAAATTGTTCTGGAGACTTGGTTGGCTCAGGAGACTAAAGGTTTAGGCTGTTGATATCACTTCCTGACTGGCTAAGGAGAAAACAACCAAAAGGCATCTTAGGTGCTCTCTCTGATGTTTGGCTGGGGGATCACAATGGTACCTTGGGCAATGGAGCGTCACTCAGCTCAATCAACTGAATTCACAATGGCCATCTTTGTTGAATACCTTACTGCTATAGGTAAGTAAATCTCCTTTTGTCAACTGCTGAATAACCTATTAATAACCCATTTAGTTCCAGGATTGAACCTAAACTACCAGAAGACTGGCCTGAGTTGGTCCAGCCCAGAACAATCAGCCAATTAATAAGCATTTATGCATACTAAATGTCAGGCACTATGCTAAGTGCCAGGGATAACAAAAAAGGCAAAAGATAATCCTTGCCCTCTAAGAGAAATGATAATTAATAACCAATGAATTGGGGAGATTCAGATTTCACCCTTTTTCTTTTAACTTCATTTCAAGACCTCAGTGTCTGAAGGCTCCTCTATCCAGACCCCACCCAGGTGGGGCAGACCCTGCGCTCTACTCAAGTTTGGGTGGGGATAAATTCTTTGAATAGATTGCTCAAGGCTGGGGCTAACTTAGAAGTAAATGACATAATCAAAATTCAGGTCCAGCCCCTCATTGTAATATTCATTAATTGTTAGCCAATCAAAGTTGACTGCCACCCTTGGGAATACCCCTTTTCCAATGGGCATATAAGCTGTGAATCTGCTGCCATGATTATCTTTGGTTTAAGAGAAAGACAGCCAAATGACGATCCTTTTATTAAAATGCTGGCATTATTAATAAAATTATTAAATTACCCAGAAATTATGTCTCTCAGACCTTTTTAAATGCCACAACTCCAAGAGCTCACAAACCTAACGTGGGAGATAAGCAAACGTGTATGAATAAGCTATGTGCAGGATAAATACGAAATAATTAATAGAGGGAAAGCATTAGAATTAAGATGGATTGCAAAAGGCTTCCTTTAGAAAGTGTAATTTTAGCTGGGCCTTGCAGGAAACCAGGGAAGTCAGGAGGTGGAGAACACATGGACAATCTATAAATTCACCTGGGAAAGACAATACAAACCATGAATCAACTGGGTCCAGAAATAAATAGCAAGAGGTGAGTAGCTGAATTGCCGTCAGCAATTAACACTGGCGCTTTAATGACACTAAATTTCTCTTGTCACAAAAAGGCCCAGCTTGAGAGTTAGCCTTGGATTCAGGCCCCATTTCATTATTCCTACTAGTAAGAACAAGTTATTTTAAATGGATAAATAGAAAACAGAATCTGAAGAGAAATTAGTTCAAGAGCCACCCATCTTTATATCTGATCGCTACTAATAAATGACACTTAAGTTATGCTAGTGTAAAGGCTGAAAACAAAAGTGGGATTCCCAGCATAAAAACTCTGGTAGCTTACTGAGCCAGGTAGTCCATTTCAAGTACACAAACTAAATTTTCTATTTTCAATTATGCAATCTTACTAATCCACCTCCAATTAAAATATTTCTTCAGATCTCTTATGTGAGAACATGGTGTTCAGCTTAACAAGAAGCTAGCTACTTTAGTATCAACTATACACAGTTAAACAAGTTTTAAATATAATAAAATCAGAATAAAATACAGTTAATACTATAGTATGTCAACTATAGAGAATAAAACACGATTGATCCTTGATGATTCAGAAAACTACTTTATAACTCTGCAGTGCCTCAAGGTCATAACTATAAACATCAATTATACAGACAAATCATAAAACAGTCATACTTTTTAGTTGACAGAATGCCAGAGAAACTAGCTTTTACTGTACAATTTCCTAACATATAGGATAAAAGATGGTCCTATTTTAGCTCAATTTCTCAAATCTCAGTTCAACAATTAAAATTCACAAACCCACTTTTCATGAGATTTGTTCAGTCATTTCAGTCATATCCAACTCTCTGTGACCCTATTTGGGGTTTTCTTGGCAAAGATAATGGAGTGGTTTGCCATTTCCTTCTCCAGCTCATTTTACAGATGAAGAGCTGAGGCAAACAGAGTTAAGTGACCTGCCCAGGGTCACACAGCTAATAAGTGTCTGAGGTTAGATTTGAACTCAAGAAGGTAAGTCTTCTAATTTCAAGGCCAGTGCTTTATCCACTGTGCCAGAGAGCTACCCTTTTCATGAGATATTCCCCCATATAAAGGAATCTTAAGACTTTCCCAATTCCAGTTCATGAATCTACTCAACATGCATGCCCAACTCATCTATTCCACATTAGCTACATACAGGCATGGTCACATCCTTGCTCTTGTCTTCAAGCACTAAGTGTTTTCACTTTCTTGATTACAATATCTGAAATTCCTTTACCTTATCTTAATCTTTCTTTATCCCATCTATTTCTACCACACAAAAAAAAAACCAACCCTGATTTCCATTTTTCAACTAAAATGGAACATTACTATGGCACTGTTTGCTATAAAGCAGACTTTATTATAATAAGTTACATCACATCCATAGGACATCACCACAATGTAAACCATCTACCTCAAGCATCTTGGCATCTGCCATGCAATGTTATTCATCCCCCAACTCTAACCCTCATATGGAACAACACCTTCCAGACCAGATCTCAAGGGATGATATCTTCCAAGTAATTTTGAATGATGAACACGTAAGTACAAAGTCCCTAAAACTATCTTATCTAGCCCAGGGCTTCTTCGACTTTTTCCACTCGAGACCCCTTTTCGGACCCATTTTCTTATTTTGGCAGTGTTGGTTGGTGCTGCATGGCCTAAGAGCATGTGCAGTGCAAAGTACACATGCTTTGTGATCAGAACCAAGGCTGCAGTGAAGTTGCACTATACAACATGGCCAAGAGTTGCTAAAAACAGCTCGGATTCATTACACATTTGATTCTGAATTAATTTTTGGTCACTGCATGTTCAGAAACCTTTTATTGTTGCCAAATTTTTCATGACCCCATATGGGGTCACAACCCACAGTTTAAGAAGAGCTAAATTCTAGCCATCTCCAATGTTAGGGATCTGTAAGGATGTAGAGGGCCCCAGACGGTTCACGAGAGCTCACTGAAGGGCTGAGGTCCCTCTTGGGTGTTGGTCCATGAGCAAAGGTTGCCGGTTCGGTGCTCCATCCTATGCATCTTTAACTTCCCCAGTTACTTACTAGTGATTAACAGTATATTTGTGATTGGTGGTAGGTAAGTGCACGGACTGTGCGCGCACTGTCCTTAAGCACAGCATGGGCTACATGTCATTGTAACATGAGACAGAGTTCTTGTTATTTTACTATATAAGTGAGTGCTTTGCTAAAAATAAATGGAGTTGCTGCCATCTTGTCTCCCGCCTCATCACTGCGTGGCTCAGAGGGGAAAGATCAAGCTGGACTTGAATCTTTCAGGAGAGCTTCCAAAGTGAGCTCATAGCCGATTGGGCTAGTCGCAACACTCCAAACCATGTGTTAAGGTCCCATTTCTGCATTATCCAACCAAAGTATCTTCCCATTTGCTCGGCTGCTACATATACTACAACTCCAATATTCTGCCTCTTACTCTGGAAATAATACGCTTCTGGAAAGGGCTTGAAAATCACCACTTCTAGTACAACTCTGTGAGTCTGCAGACCAAACACCTTCTCTTAGCTACCACTTCCACATATACCGTTCCCCTCCTATTAAAATGTTAACTTCTTGAAGGCAAGAACGGCCTTATTTTTGCATCTGTGTGTCTAATACCTAGCAAAATACCTGTCATATACCAGATATTTATAAGTAAAGTGATTTTCCTAATTCTAAGCATTTTCCTAATTCCCCCCATTAAAAGAAATTTCACAGCTTCCCTGGTCACCCTTTCAGTCATTTCCCCCCAATCACTGAGCAAGGTAGAAGAGGTGGAATACTCTCTATGTCCCACTGTCACTTCCAGATTCTGCCCCTACTGCCATCACACAGTAATCTCTCCATTTAATCTTTATGTCCCACCCAAGCAAAATTCTGGTAGCTTTTGTCTACCTACCTACAGAACATCCCCTTTCCTTCCTCAAAGTATTAAGTGTCTGGCTCACAGTATTTCTCTCCCCCCCCCCCCCGCCCAAATCCTGACGTCATACTAAGGAACTTCAACATTCCTACTGATACTTCTCAAATACCCTAACCTCCCAGTTCCTCAATCTATTCATTTCATATGACCTACTCCATCCCACTACAGCTATACACAGACAGTCATGCCCTTGATTTTATCATCACCCACAAATGCTCCACTTCCATGTAAATGAACTCTGAAATTCCTTTATCTGATCATAAATTAATGTCAACCTCTCCTGCTGCCTTGCAACCTCAAACCCCTGTTCCCTGTCCACAGTATGACCTTCAATCCCTCAACTCCTCAGTTCTTTCCCCGGCCATCACCCTTGCACTGGCTATACTCTCTTCTTTTCCCTCTAAGTGAACTTTTGGTGAACCAGTTTAACTCTATATTGTCCTCTTTTTTCCCCTACTGACCTTACCCTGCCAAGCCTCAGACTTAATTCCATCATTCACTGCTTTTCCTTCTATACCCATGCTGCTAAACAAAATTGGAGAAAATCATAAAACCAGGTTCACTGGGTCTACTACAAATTGATGTTACATAACCTCAAGTGGGCCTCACTGCTCCAAAGCAATCCTTTAACACTTCCTTAATTCAAATATCCCACTTGCCATGCTTCCTTACTTACTATCTACAAACATGTCTATATCTCCTCCCACCTGAAAAAACTGTCACTTGATACAATCCATCACCACTAGCTATCATGCTATATCTCTCCTGACCTTTGTGGCTAAACTCCTTCAGAAGGCAGTCTAGAACATATGCTACTACTCTCCTCTTACTCTCTTCTTAACTCTCTACAGCCTGGCTTCAACCTCAACATTCAACCCAAACTGCTCTCTCTAAAGTTACCAAAGATCTTTTGATTGCAAAATCGAATGGTCTTTTCTCAATCCTCAGCCTTCTTGACCTCTGCAGATTTTGGCACAACCAATCACCCTCTTCTCCTCAATACTTTTTTTCTGTAAGTTCTCCTGACGCTACTTTGTCCTGGTTCTCCTTTCTGACCATTGCTCAGTTTCCTTTGTTGGATCTTTATCCAAGTCATGCCCACTAACCATAAGCAAGGCCTCTGTCTTGGGTGCTCTTCTCTTTTCTTCTCCCTGTACACTATTTCACTTGGTGATCTCATCAGCTTCCATGCATTAAATTATCTTTGAGGCCAGGGAAATCTTCAAAAAGATTAGGAAAAGAGAATTTTGGGCAGATCCATGAGCTGTCAGGGCCATCATACAGATGGGATTTGATGAAAAGGAAGTGACAAATGCACTAAAAAATAAACAACAACCAGCAAAACGAAGCATGGGAATGGCTACCAGGAGCCTAAAGCCTACACCAGAAGATGCTGATAAGGAATTTAAATCAGATGGTCCTAGCATTCAAGCTACCTTCGACAACTCAGTTCTGCATTAGGAGTACCTAATCTTTAAACTTCATCCCTCTGTTAGACTCTAAGTTTCCCCAAGGGTCTAATTCTTCTCTGTATATCTCCAAGAGTGGTGATGATGATGGTGGTGATGATCTTGATGATGACAATACCTCACACTTATAAATGGTACTTTACCAGTTTATTAAGGTACTTTGCACATAACAGGAACTCAGCAAATATTACGCTAACTTGAACTGAAGTAGCAAAATTGAAAGCCCTGGTTTCTCTATCTTAAATTACCATCATTCTTTGGTGAACACCTCATTAAAAAGTGGATTGCTCCAAATATTAAGAATGAATTTAAACATAACACTTCACAGAATAGGAAGCATTTAATCATACATCATTTCCTTTGCTAAGGGCAGATGGATATAAGAACAGCAAAAAGCCTCAAGTTTTTTTTTTTATATACTGGAATTTTTTTACTTAACAAGATCAAATCTTTCTATGAGAATATCAAAGAAAACTGGCTAAATGTTTCTGACCATATTTTCTCACCATAGAGACCATCATCAGTGCTTATAGTTAAGCCAATCAATTATTTAAATACACACACAGTAGAAATCTAATTTCCTAACATGAGCTCTCAAAAACCTTTCCCCTGTATTTGTCATTTTCACTATTTTTTCAGTCAATGAAAGCTAAAGTATGTCTTTGCTCCAAAAATCTAAAGAGTAAAATCAGTTCTAAGATTATTCTACAAATCTTAGAACAAGCAAAGACATATTTATATACTGCACAGATTTTCCTTACAAAATTAAAATATAATTGATTTGTAACTTCAAAAAGGCCTATTTTGAATTAATGGAGGAAAGGGATTCAAAAATTCACATTCCATCATATGAAGAAACGACTCCAATTCAGAGTTCATTATATTCTGGAGAAAAAACTGTAAGTGTTTGAACAATGTGAAATTTGTAGAGTGAGACTCCACAAGTCACACAAAGTAAGGTGAGGGATGCCAAATCCTTTAGAAATCTCAATAGCACTTTAAAAGGAAATTACTCAGCTTTCACACTAAGTAAGGAAACCAATAGAAAGGGAAAACACATTTCACACTACAGTTTAACATTCCAAAACTGCCTGGGAAAACTGGCCTGATGACAGAAGAGGAAAAGTATACACATAAAACAATGCTCATGCAATATGCTTTTTAAATAAATATCTAATTCAAAAGAGATTTAGTGTGAATGACAAAAGAATCAGTATCGATTAACTTAAAACAATCAGTAACTACTGTTTTATCTATAATCCAAATTAAATCTATGTATCTATATTGAAATAGTACATGTCTGTATCCTCAATAAATGGGATTCAGAGTGCCCTAGACAACTGAAAACCAACCAGTAAAATCATCTATTAATACAGTAGTACTTTGCATCTTGGGAGAACAGAATGTACATTCTATGAATAAGCACAAGGTATACAGCTTTAAAAATTGCAGTCTGGGCGTATGAGTAATATGAGTAACTGACAGGCCTCAAACCCTTCGATGAGTTAGGAGGATCTACCCCAAGCTTGTGAAGACATCCCTGGAGAAATGGGCAGATGAGAACAATTTGTTCCAATCACCACAAAGGCTAACTAAAGCAAGTGCTATGGAGTGCTTAGAGCTTGGTCATTGAAGACAAAGTCATCCACTACATTGCGGGCCATCACCAGTCATACTGACTGTTGTCTTCCCGCTGGACTTCAGTGACTCTGGAAGACAGAATGAGGCTGACAACTTTGTGAAACTCTGCCTCACTTAAATCCAATTCACCTGCAAGTCAAGACATCGCCTGTGATGTCACTGGTCCTCTTTGGAAAACAAAGGACAAACAACAATCTCTGATAGGACAGTCACATATTTACCTTTTTTTTAATCAGTCAGTCAACCAACAGCCTGTCAGTCAAACAATAAACCCTGGAAATACAAAGAAAGGCAAAAGACAATGCTTGCTCTCAAGGATCTTACAGTCTAATGTGAGACATAACATGCAAACAACTATGTGTATATATACAAGATAAACTGAAGGTGACAAACAGCAGGAAAGCACTAGCATTTTATGTAGAATAACCCAGGCTCTATGATTTTCAGTCCAAATAAGCTAATAATTTGACATTAAGTATTAGTTTGCAACAATCCAAAAGCAGTATATCCTCAACTGTAAAATGTTATTTAGGCCCATGGTTAACTAGGAAAGCAATGTAAAGAGCACTGCTGCCACCTGGTGGGTTTTTCCTTCTCTCTCAAAGACCAAACCATTTCTAGGAGAAATTCCTAAGACTTCATCTCAGCCTGCTTTAGTTTCCTTAACTAGAAAATGGGGACTATAATATAATCTACTTCACAGGGTTGTTGGGATGATCAGATTAGATATTGCTTGTAAAGACCATGAAGTACAGTAAGTGCTTAATAAATGCTTATTCCTTTCTCCTTCCCCTTGTCATGATCTTAGCCATGTCCCTACTGGTCCACACAGGTTATCATAATACTACTCTTCATCTGGTGGTAGCCACTCAAATTTCTGGAATAATGTCCAGAAAGAAATAAACAACTCTGAAAGGCTAGTCTCATACCACTATAAAGTGACCAGGAAGACACTGGATTAAGATTTGGGGTTTAAGTCCAGGCTCTGACACAACGACTCACGATGTGACTTCAGATCACAGAATCAGTTCTTAAGCCAAAAATGACATCAGAGGTTGTCCAGTCCTGCTCCTCAATTTTTAGATGACTAAAGCCCTGAGTAAGTGACCTGACCAAGGCCACGTTAGTAGTAAGCATAAGGACAAGCTATTTTCCTCTCTTGGCCTCAGTTTCTTCATCTATAACATAAGATATTGGAAAAAGTAGGCCCATAAATGTCACCCTTTCTGTCTAGGATACCCCATTGTCCAAGTCTCCTAGACTCACAATCCTGCCAGTCTCCTGGTCAGGGCTCTTTGCTCTATTTCATGCCCCAGATCTAATCAGTTGTAAAGTGTTCTTGATTATTCTCCATAAGAATCTCACACGTCACTCCTCCCTTCCTCCCCCCTCTAATTTTCTCTATTACCTTCCATTCCTAAATCTAGAATCCACTTGGAGCTTATCTTGGGATACTTGTGAGACAATGGTCTCTACTAGAGGACTGAAACACAACAGCAAAACTCAAAGCCATTCAAATGTAATTGGGAAACATTTAACAAAATAAAGAAAAATGCAATGCACATAATGTCAATTTGTGATTTTCTAAGTCAACATGCAATTTGCAGGGATCTCTATTTCAGTTTGACAACACTGGCCATATTTAATTTCTCAAACACTGCTTTTTCAGAGTTTCCAGCAGTTTTTATTCAATGAATCCTTACCACAGTAGCTGGAGTCTTCAGATTTACTGAATACTAGATGATTAATTTGTACTTTATATTGTATACCTAATCTGTCCCACTAATCAACTCTATTTCTTAACCAATACCAAATCATCCTGATGAATACACTGCTTTTACAATAGCTTTATTTGTTCTTTAAAATAATTTTTAATATACCATTTTATTATTACACCAATGCTGTAATTTCCCCCCAAGATCACTACCCCTCTTCTCCCAGAGCCATGCCATATAATATTTTTAAAGAAAAAAAAAGTGACAAAAAACCCCAATAAAACTAAAAAACACACTGAAAAAATATGCACCATACCATATGTGTGGGGGTGGGGAGATGTCTTCTCGTATCTCTTCCTTTGATCCCTGCTCATGCTCTGTAATTTTGCAACGTTCCCTTTCAATTGTTTGTTCTTTCCAATTACTTTAGTGTAGTCCTGTTGTTTTCTTGGCTCAGCTCATAGCCCTCTGTATAAATCTATATGGTCTTTCCACACTTCACTATATTCATCATATTCATAATTTCTTATAGCACATCAATATTCCATCACATTCATACATTACAATTTTCTTCACTCATTTCCCAAAAGATGGCTATCTACTTCGTTTCCAATTCTTTGCTTTCAAAAGTACTACTATAAATATTCTGGTGTGTACAGGGGCTTTCTTATCATGAAAAGCCTACTTGGGGTATAAACTTAGAAAAAGAATCTCTTGGTCAAAAGGTATGGACATTTTAGATACTTTATTTATATAATGCCAAATTGCTTTCCAAAATGGTGGTACTGATTCACAGCTCCACCAACAAGACACTAGTGTACCAATCTTCCCACAACCCTTCCAGCACTATTTCTACTTTGTGTCACCTTTGCCAATTTGCAGTGTGAGGTAAAATCACAGGTGGTTGAGATTTTTTGCACTTCTCTTGGTATTAGTGATTTAGAGCATTATTTTATAGTCATTAATAGTTGGCAATTCTTTTGACAACACTCCTCATAGTCTTTGACCACTTTTTACTGGGGAATGGATTTTGATCATATTTATATAGATGTCTATTGAGATCTATAAACATAAATATCTATACATCTATATATATTTTTCATATATGTGATACATATCACATATTGTTTATGTATCTTAAATACCAAATCCTTATCAGAAAACATTTGATACAAAGGTTTTCTCTTTTATGACTGCTCCCTTATGCTAGGTAAACTAATTTTGTTTCTGTACATTTTAAGTTCCACATAATCAAAGTTATTTATTTTATCTTTTGCAATTTCCTCTATACCTTAATTGGTTAAGAATAGATCTCTTATCCATGGCTATGAAAGGAATAAAATCTGCTTCTCTTCTAAATTTTTAATGTTAGGAACTTTAATATTAAGATATGTCCATTAGTGTATATTACAGTATTTGATGCCAAACTGCTTTCCAGTTTTCCCAGGTTTTATTAGAGACTGTTTTCCTAAGGTTTTTTTTTGGTAGTTATTTGAGATAGGATTTTCCTTTCTATCACTGTCTCCAATGGATTTAACTATCATTTCTTAAATGACCCCAAAATCTATGTATCCAGCCTCAGAGATCTCTCTTCTGAAATCCAGTCCGACATCACAACTGACCACATCACCAGCAGGACATCTCTACCTGAATGAACCCTAGACATATCTAAAACAGAATTTTTTTTTCCTCCCTGCCTCCAAACTCTCCCATCTTTTGAACTTTCTTATTTCTAAGGGCAATAACATCCTCCCAGTTTATCAAGTTCGCAATCTTGGCACCATCCTCAATTCCTCACTCTCACTCACTCCCCATATCCAACCAACTAATTGCCAAATCTTGATTTTTCTACCTCTACATGTTGGTATACAACCTCTTCTCTCACATAGCCACCCCTCTAGGAATGCCTTCATCATGTTCTACCTAGTCTATTATGATAGGTTAAGTGGGCTCACTCCTTACCAAGGCTAGCCCAACTCACTACCTATTAAAGCAATCTGATTCCATCCCATCTCTTCCAACAGATTGCCCCCTCTGTCATCCTCACTCTTTCACTGATTTTCAATCTCTCTCTCTCTCTACTGGCTTATTTCCAACTGCCTATAAACATGCCCATCTCTCCCCCATTCCGAAAAACTCTCACTTGATGTTTCTACCACCACCACCCCCTCAACTCCTTGCCCTTTGTAGCTAAATTCCTTGAAAAGGCCATCTACTACAGTAGATGCCTCCATTTTCTCTCCTCTTACTCTATTCTTAACTTTTTTACAATCTGGCTTCAAACTTCATCATTCTACTGAGAAGTGTTCTTTCCAAAGTTACTAATGATTTCTTAGTTGCCAAATCAAATGGCCTTCTCTCAATCCTCATTCTCCTTTATCTCTCTGCACCTCTGATACTGCTGGTCCCTCTTTCCTCCATAATACTCTATTTTATCTAGGTTTTCAGAATATCACTCTCTCCTAGTTTTCCTCCTCCCTATCTGACTGTTCCTTCTGTCCCCTCTGCTGGATAATCTTGCAGATTATGCCCTCTACTACAGGTGTTCCTCAGGGTTCTATCTGAAAGGCTATTAGAGATTCAAGATCAGAGATCAGCAGACAGCTTGCAGATCTGAGAACCATCAGCATAGACATGGTAATTAAATCCAAGGGAACAAATGAGATCACCAAGTGAAGTAGTATAGAGGGAGAAGAGAAGAGGACCCAGGATAGAATCCTGAGGAACACCTGTTGTAGAAGGCATAATCTGGAAGATTATCCAGCAAACTCTCCTTCCCCTGTTCCAACTACTGACCTCCCTGGTATCCTTTTAAGTTCCAACTAAAATTCCACCTTCTACAGGAAGCCTTCCTCAATGTCTTACTTTCAGTGCCTTCCCTTTGTTATTTCCTATTTATCCTATAAAGCTTGCTTTGTATATATTTGTTTGCATGCTGTCTCCCCCATTAGATTGTAAACTCCTTGGGGATGGGGACTGTCTTCTGTTTCTTTTTGTATCCCCAGCACTTAGCACCACGCCTGGCATATAGTAGGCAACTTAATAAATGTTAACTAATTAATTATCCCCATCTCAAGTCTCTCCCCTTTCTAATCCATTCTCCACTCAGCTGCTAGTGATTTTCCTAAAGCAGGAGGAATCTGACCACGCCACTCTCTTCTTTAATAAACTTCATTGGCTTCCTATTACTTCCAGGATCAAATTCTAAGTCTTCTTTTTGGCAAATAAGATTCTTTACAAACTGGACCCTTGGACAATTTCAGTGAAACCTAGGAAAACACGTGTGAACTGATGCAGAGTAAAGTGAACAAAATTTATATAATAATGCCACAATGACCACAATCCCAGAAAAACAATGATGTATCATGTTATCTACTTACTGACAGAAAGGTGAGGAACTCAGGGTGCAGAATGAGACTTTTTTTAAAAAATATGGCCAATGTGAGAATTTGTTTTACTTCACTATTCATATTTATTACAAGGTTTTTTCTTTTCTTTTTCTAAATGAAAAGGTGGAAAAAGAAAAGAAAAGCAAATTTTGTTCATTGAAAAAATAAATAGGGGCAGCTAGGTGGCACAGTGGATAGAGCACCAGCCCTGGATTCAGGAGGACCTGAGTTCAAATCCAGCCTCAGACACATAACACTTACTAGCTGTGTGACCCTGGGCAAGTCACTTAACCCCATTGCCTAGCCAAAAAAAAAATTAAAAAAATACATAACACAAATGAGAATTTTTTCCAATGTCCCCACCCTACTTTCCCAGTCTTCTCACTCTTTCCTCCCTTTCAAGCACTCTAATAGTCTAGATACTTACTGTTTCTCAAAAAATTCATTCTAGACAGTCTGCTCCATGCAAGTGAAAGCTCAGGAGCTCTAGTGACTTGTAGCCTACAGTCCATGCAGCTCCGATGCCCCATAACCACCCACCACCACCCCCAGGAGAAATGGCTGGACCATGTCAAATATGGAAAAACATCTATTTAACCCGAAGCTTGCTGCTAAAGAGCTTAACAGGATGCCAAAAAAAATGTGACAAAGAAGAAAAAGCTGAAAACACCAAGATTAAAAAGGCCATACAGAAGTTGCATGAATACATGCTAAAAATGCAATGTGCCAGGAAAACCAAACAATTTCTTTTTTTTAATTTTAACAATCATTTCCTTATGTTACACAGCCCCTCCTCCCATACTGAACCCTTCTTTGTGAGAGTGACATAACTGTCCTTCCCTCATTCTACTTTTTTTTTTTTAAGGAGAGACTTCTAAAAGGCAGAGAAGAGATTGAGTTTTTTTTAAGTCAAGTCAATAAGCTTTTCTTTTTTTCAGGCAATTGGGGCTAAGTGACTTGCCCAGGGTCACACAGCTAGTAAGTGTCAAGTGTTTGGTCTGAGGCCAAATTTGAACTCAGTTCCTCCTGACTACAGGGCCAGTGCTCTATCCACTTAGCCGCCCCCCATTAATTTCTTGAGAATGAATGCACGGGTAGATGCTGTAGCAGAGAGAGTTCAGACAGCTGTGACAATTGGAAAGGAATCAATGGCAGGTGTATTTAAGTCTAAAGATGCTACACTGAGGAGCATGAACCCTGAGAAGACATCTGCCTTAATGGATAAATTTGAACACCAGTTTGAAACATTAGATGTTCAAACAAACAGAAGATACTATGAGCAGCATTATAATATTAACAACTCTGCAAAACAAAGTAAATATGCTCCTTCAAGAAATGGCAAATGAAGCAGGCCTTGACCTCAACATGGAGCTCCCACAGGGTCCAACTGGTTCTGTTGCTTCAAAAGAACAGGTCAAACTATCATAGAGTCTTGCCCACCTCCATGATCAAGTGTAACACAAAGAACTTGATGCTGCTCTGTCTGTGTGTGTGTGTGTGTGTGTGTGTGTGTGTGTGCATGTGTGTGCGTGTGTGTGTGTGTGTGTGTGTGTGTGTGTGTGTGTGTGTGTAGAGAACACTCTCGGTAGAACAAGATGCTTTGGGCTTGCAGGTCTTTACAAATATGATAAGAAGTTCCAAGGAGCTAACATTCTTACTGGACTTCGTAATTCTGAACTATATAGGTTGAAATGTGAAGGATGTCTTTCATAAGCGTCTTAGGTTAAAACTAGAGTTTAACTCATTCTGTTCAAAGTATCTTCATTAAACATTGAGTCAAAGGGGCAGCTAGGTGGCGCAGTTGATAAAGCACTGGCCCTGCAGTCAGGAGGACCTGAGTTCAAATCCAGCCTCAGACACATAACACTTACTAGCTGTGGGACTCTGGGCAAGTCACTCAGCCCAAATGCCTCACCAAAAAAACAAAAAATAAATAGTGAGTCAAAATTCTAGTACCACAACACTTCATCTCCCATTTAGAAATATTAGTTATTAAGTTAAAACTTTGTAAATCCCATGTTCTTTTTATCTTTGCAGAACTGAGATATTAAAAAAAAAAAGCAGAAATGGCATAGGGCAGGAGAATCTCTCTCTCATTTGCTCACGTGGCCTAAAACACATCATTCCCTATTTTGGGATGAATAGTACCATGTGCATGTTGGTTTGCTTTCAGTCTGTATTCATATTTTAAGGTTAGATTATCATATGCATTTTCACACCATATTCTGACTCTGTGTGTGTGTGTGTGTGTGTGTGTGTGTGTGTGTGTGTGTGTGTGTTTCTCTAAAATCTTCATGAGATGATCATCTTCATCCATAATCACCTGGAAAAAAGTGACACATTACTTCATTTGCAGGAAAGATTAAGACTCATTTGCATTTGCTGTTTGCAAGATCTGGTGGTTAACTCACAGCCATATTTGGACTTCCATACTTCTCTCTCCAATAAAATAATAAAGTTGAGAAATTGTCCTGTCAGATTTTTATTAGCCAATATTTTTACACCAATTTACACAGAACTCTTACCATGCACATTCCGAGGGACTATTGATGATTCATTCAAGGAAAACCCTGACCTGTTGTTTTCTTTTAAGCAAGAATTTCAAGAACAAAGAAATCAGTAGTATTATCCTTGAAGCTAAATACGTTAGTCCAATATGTCTTACAGCAGCACCTCATTATTAATTGGAATCTTCAGTGGATTGGGAGATTTTAAGTTTGGCCATACAAACAACATAAACACTCATCTAGTCAAGTGGATGTTAAAATAGTTTAGGGGTATTTTGAGTAGGAATGAGAGAGGACTGAGTCACTGAATTTTGTTGCCCAAGTATCCATTCAGCCTCTTTGAATGGCCACTTAAGTTATTAAAATGTGCAATTTTAACACATAGCTATGACGTTTTAATTTAGTGGGCACAAAATGATGGTCAAACAGTGAATTATTAATACATTGTGGCAAGTATACAAATGGAGGTTGAATGAGTACAGTGAATTGGGAAGGGGTATGTGTGTGGGGGGTGGGTGTAGTTTATCCCCCTAAAGAGAGATTTCCCATAAAAGAATTCCATTGCTGTTTTTTCCAAATAAGAAAGTTTTATTGCAGAATGATTCTCCGTGTTGTGAGTCACAAAGGCATTCAAAGTGCAATTACAAGAGCCTTTTGCCAGACCCTTCTTAAACAAGTGTTACCCATTCACCCAAAATATTTTCTACTGCAAATGAGAGTGTGTTTGAATGAAAAATACATGAACAAGTAAATGCAATGAGAAATAACTGTGTTGTCTATTATTAAGCACTAGGCTCCATATACAAGTTTCTTGGTGTGTGACTAGGGGGTGTTTCTGTCTCCATGTGGACAGCCTGTATTTTGTTAAATGAGTGATTTTTTTTTCTCTGTATGAAAGTGGTTGGTGTATTTGTTTCTATTGAAATTTTCTAGGGAGACAGAGAAAAGAATTATCATAGACAGAAATACCCATGAAGTATAAACTCTCCTTATTTTCCACTGTTGAAGTATGTAACTTATTCTTTTGACTTGGATAAAAAGATTATAATTAAAAATCTGTTAACCTGAAAAAAACTTCACTCCATCTCCCTTTTGTGTCTTTGGATTGGCCATCCTCCATGCTAAGAATGCTCTCCCTTTTCACCTCTGCCTCTTCATATCCCAGTTTCAGCTTGAGGGCCACCTTCTTCAGCAGTTCTTCTAGTCTCCCCTAACACTACAGCCTTCCCCTCTATAGTTACCTTCTTTCTACTCTGTATGGCTAACTCCTCCATAAGTATATAAGCTCCTTCAGTGCAGACACTACTTAGTTGGTTTTGCTTTTCTCTCTATCAGTACTTAGCAAAGTGTGGTAATATAGTAAGTACTTAATAAATGCTTCCTTAATTGATTTCCCTAAGCCCACCCCTTTTCCTAATTTCCCCTATTTCTTGTCCAGGGCACCACCACTCTTCCATTTGTACAAGTTCCAACCTTGAAGTCATTCTTTATTCTTCAATCTCCATAACCAACTCCCATATCCAGTCAGTTGCCAAGTCCTATCAATTCTACCTCTTCAATATCTCTCACATTCTTCTCTTCATTCACACTGCAATCATACAAGTCTAGGCCTTCATTAATCTTCAAGGGGCTATTACATTGCCTCCTAATTTGTGTTCCTACAGCCAGCTTCTTGCCTTTTAAATCCACCCCTCCTCATTGCTGCCAAACTTTTATTCCTAAAGGACTTGTCTGACCAAGGAGATCTGTCTACTCAAGAATCTTCACTAGCTCCCTACTGCCTCTAGGATAAAATACAAATACCCATAACTGACACTTAAAACCCCTCAAAATCTCACTCCAACCTATCTTCTCATTCTACTTACACATTACTCTCCCTCTCACTCTAGCAAAAACTGGTCTCCCTGAAGTTCCCTATAAGTGATACTCTAATGCTGAATCTGCATATGCCTGGAATGGTCCCCTTTCTCACTGCTACCTCTTGGAACTCTTAGCTCCCTTGAGGTCTTAGCTCCAACAAGAGGCCTTTTCTGATTTCCCCAGTTGTAAATACTCCCCTCCCCACTGGGAAAAACAAAATCTTGTACATACTTTTGTGTATTAACTTTTTCCATATTTACATTTTTTACATATTTACATTTTACATATTTGTGTATATTTACTTATCTGCATACATGATGTTCTCTGTGCTGGTCCCCCCTACTCAGCACACTGGGATCTTACATTTGGCAACTATTTCATTTTTCCTTTTTGTCTCTGTATCCTGGGCACTTACCATAATGTCTCACACATAGTTGACATCTAATATGCTTGCTAATTTAATGTATATTAAGTTGAAGTGAATTGAAACAGATGGTTAGTAAAGATCTAAAAAAGAAAAGCAGTGATTACAAAGAGCAATTACAATTCATGACAAACTTTATTCCCTTTTTTGATAGTGCTACCAAAGTGGCAGATTGGAAGAGTTCTATAGTTATAGTCTACCTAGATTTTAGCAAAAGATTAATAAAGTAACTCAAGCTACTCTTATAGAAAAGATGGAAAGTTATGGGTGAGACAATAGTACAATTATGTTCAGAACTAACTGAACAGTTGAACTCAAAGACTACTCATTAATTTTTTTATGTCAACTCTGAAGTAAATATCCAGTAAGGTGCTTTCCCACCTCTCCCCCAGGGATCTGTGTTTGGATCTATTCTAATATTGTTATTAATGATGTGAGTAGCAACATGGACCACCATCTCTACAAATTCTTTTGATAATATAAAGCTAGGAAGGATAGTTAACCCAAAATATGACAGGATGCAAAAAGATTTTGATGGGCTAGAATAGTGAGCTGCATCTAGTAAGATGAAATTTAATATGGACAAATGTAAAAGTTTATATTTACATTAAAAAAGTCAACTTCATAAGTCCAAGATGAAAAATGCATTGGGGGGGAGGGCGCACAGGGAATAGGCCTGCCACAGGGGCAGGAAAGCTATAACTAAGGTAGGGCAGACAGAGCTTTGAACCAGGATAGATAATTTAGAAGGTACAAATAACATGTTCCTGGAAGCATTTCCAAAAGGCCAACCTTTCAGGGGCAGCTAGGTGACACACAGATAGAGCACAGGTCTTGAATTCAGGAGGACCTGAATTCAAAACCAGCCTCAGACACATAACACCTACTAGCTATGTGACCCTGAGCAAGTCACTTAACCCCACTGCCCAGTCAAAAAAAAAAAGGAAAAAAAAAAGGGCAACCTTTCCTCTCTTGTCAAGCTAGACCTGTAAAGCGGTGTTATATCCTTACCTCCCACAAGGCCTCAAAGACTTGTCTTCTTTTTCCCCTTCCCAGTGTTGCCCAGCATCAGCAGCTTGTTTCCTCCCCTTACCCCAATGCTGGTCAACAGAGGACCTTACTCCCCTGCTAAGCTTCTCCCCTGATTAGTGGAAGTGTGCTTCTCCCCAAGGAGGACAACAGCAAGTTCCATGGTTGAATAAAAGTATCACTGACCTAGAGCTGTAAGGATTTTCACAGGCTAGTAGTTGGGGCTCCTCTAATCCTAGAAAGCAAGGAGGAAGCAGGAATCCTTGGTGTCAGGCTTGGAGGTAGAACACACCTTTGACAAGAGGTGTGCTAGGACTGAGCTGTACCACTCTACTGAGTGGGAAATAACTCTCCTGCCTATACCTACACTCACTCTGAAAATAACTACCATATACCTAAAACCAAATACAATACTCCATATGTGTTCTAATCAGGGCAAAACATAAAAAAGATGATCTTCTTATTTGTGGAATCCATGTCCTCTTGGTGTAGCTGAAAATTACAACTGCTTTTGTGGCTACTATATCAAAATGTTGAGTCACATTGAGATTGTTGTTCACTAAACACCCAAATCCTTTTCAGGCTGCTATTTAGCCATGCCTCAACCATCTTGTACTTTTGAAGTGGTTTTCTGAACCCACACCTAAGAGCTTATATTAATCTCTACTGAATTCCATTTTATTAGATTAGGACCAATCTTTATCCTGTCAAAATCTTTTTTGAATCCCATGTCCTCCAACTCAAGTAAACAATAATTTATTAAGTGCCTACTATGTGCCAGGCACTATGCCAAGCATGAGGCATACACAAAAAGGTTAAAAAATATTCCTTGCTCCCAGACAACATGAAAAGAAGTACATATAAACAAGATTTTGTTGTTGTTCAGTCATTTCAGGCATGTGTGACTCTTTGTGACCCCCTTTGGGGTTCTCCTGGCAAAAGACACTGGAGTGGTTTGCCATTTCCTTCTTCAGCTCATTTTACAGATGAGGAAACTAAGGCAAACAAGGTTAAGTGACTTGCCCAAGGTCACACAGCTAGTAAGTGCCTGAGACTGGACTTGAATTCAGGGCTTCCTGACTCCAGGCATGATGCTCTATCCACTGTGCAACCTAGCTGCCCTACAAACAAGATTATATATAAAGATTAAACTGGAGATAATCTCAAAGGAAGGCATTAGCATCATAGGAAAATAAGGCAGGCTTCCTACAAAAGGTGCAATTTTATCTGAAATTTAAAGGAAACCAGGAATCCAGCAGGCAGAGATGAAGAGGGACAGCAATACAGGTATGGGGGACATCCAGTGACAATACACAGAATTGGGAGAGTTGTGTCAGGAACATCAAGGAGGCCAGTGTCACTGGATCAGAGTACACGGGAGTGACTAAGGCATAAGAAGATTGAAAATGTAGGGCAAGGCCAGGCTGTGACAGACTTCAAAAGCCAACAGATGACTGAATATTTAATTCTGCAGGAAAGTGGGAGCCACTGGAGTTAAACATATTGGTAACATGGTCAGACCTGTGTTTCAGGAAGATCATTTTGACACAGAAAGAGGCAGCGACACCAACCAGAAACCTATTACAATAGTCCAAGCATGAAGTGGAGAAAGCCTTCACCAGGGCAGGCAGCAGTGGGAATGGAGAAAAGGAGGTATATACAAGAGATATTATGAAGGCAGAACTGACAGAATTGACAGTTCCAGAGGACTAATGATGGAAGATGCTACACCTCCTGATGGAAAGATGAAGACATATACAGTGAGACATTTTTTTTCTGCTACACTCAGCCTCTTTCAGCCAACTAAGAAGCTTTGATGATTCAGAATGACATAATTGCATGATGCCCTTTGCTAGGATTCCTGCTGTTTATTTCTCTGCAGGCTTCAGAGGGGTCTAAGAGCTGGAACTGAGACCCTACTCCTAGTATCTAAGGCTGCTGTGGGTGCTTCTGAACTTGCTTCCCAGTATAAAGCCCAGTGCCTTCCACTGCTCCCTACCCAGGAAAAGCACCAATCCCTCTCAGTGTGCCCTAGAATTGGGACCCAGGACTGGGAGTGGGCAACATCGGCACCTGTTCTGACAACACTGGTACTCTGATACAGTCTAGGAGTTCTTCTTGCTCCAGGGCACAGCTTCCCGTGGGCACTGGAGTGCTCTGCAAACATATTCTTCACTAAACCCTGTTGACAGTGTCTACAGACATCTCTGACTCCTTCAGACAACCTTGACTGGGAAAATGCCACTTTTCCTTGGATTTCCCCATCAGGATTCAGTCTAGCACATTTTGTAGATCTGTTTGGAGAAATTTTGGGGGGAGCTCACTGTATTGTTTCCTGCCACACCATCTTGGGACTGTCTTTCCCAGAGATTTTTTAAAATAATATTTTATTTTATTCCCAATTACATGTAAAAACAATTTTCAGTATTTGTTTTTTTTAATTCTGAGTTCCACATTCCCTCCTTCCATCTCTGAGATGATAAACAATTTAAAACTGTTAAACACACGCAATCATGCAAAACATATTTCTATATTAGCCATGTTGTGAAAGAAAACACAGACAAAAAAATACCATGAGAAAAATAGACAAAGTGAAAAATAGTATGCTTCAACTGGCATTCAGACTCCATCAGTTCTTTCTCAGGAACTGGATAACATTTCATCATAAGTTCTTTGGAACTGTCTTGGATCACTGTATTGCTAAGAATAACTAAGTAATTCTCAGTTAATCATCATACAACATTGCTGTTACTGTATATAATGTTGTATTGGTTCTGCTCACTTCACTTTGCTTCAGTTCATGTAAGACTTTCCAGGTTTTGCTGAAATCATCCAGCTTGTCATTTCTTATAGCACAATAGTATTCCATTACAATCATATACCACAACTTGTTCAGCCATTCTCCAATGATGGGCATCCCCTCAATTTCCAATTCTTCCCCACCATAAAAAGAGCTGCTATAAATATTTTTGTACAACTAGGTCCTCCCCTCCCTGCCTTTTTTAATCTCTTTGGAATACAAACCTAGTAGTGGTATTGCTGGATCAAAAAGTATGCACAATTTTATAGCCCTTTAGGCATAGTTCCAAATTTTTCTCCAAAGCAGCTGGATCAGTTCACAGCTCCACCAACATTGTCTCAATTTTCCCATATCCCTTCCAACATTTATCATTTTTCTTTTCTATCATAATAGCCAATCTGATAGGTGCAATGTGGTACCTCACAGCTGTTTTAATTTGCATTTCTCTAATCAACAGCAATATAGAGCATTTTTTCATATGACTATAGATAGCTTTGATTTCTTCGTCTGAAAACTGCCTGTTCATAATCCTTAACAATTTATCTACTGGTTCCCAGAGACTGTCAATGATCAAATCAGGTCATTGAAACATGCTTTATTTCCATCTCTTAGGTAAATTTCTTAACCTTTGTGACATGAAGCATACTGATAGATCATGCTGTAATATCTCATCTCCATCTCAGAATTTCTATAATTCTACAACACTGTGCTACTTGGTAAATCACTTTACTTAACAGCATTTATTTCTGCCTCAATGGGGACAAAAATTCTAAAAGCAAAAAAATTTTTTTGCATCAGAAGACCTAGATTTCAATCCTAATTTCATATAGGTGTTTTCACACCTATATTACTATTTGTGTAACCATGGGCATTCATTCCTCTAAGGTTTAGTTTGTTCATTTGTAATATGAGGGAGCTTAATTAGATGCTCCCTAAGGTCTCTCTAGCACTTTGATCCAAACAACAAATAGTCCTAGGATGGGTGGAAAAGGAGATTAGAACTCACTGCCTTGTGGCTCTTCTCACACTGATCCTAAGTAGGTAGATGTTCTCTGGCAGCACTGGGCCCAAGTGAAAAAGGATGGCAGAATTCAACCTGAAAGAGACCTTAAAGGCCAACCCATTCTTTTTACAGGTGAGGAAACTGAAGTTGGGAGAGGCTAAATGACCTGCCTTCAACCATACAGCTAATAATAAGTGAGGCAGTTAGAAACAAAAGGGATAAAGAGCTGGACCTGGAGTCTGCAAGACCTAAGTTCAATACTCAAATACTTACAAGCTGTGTGACCCTGGGCAAGTCACTTAACCTTCATCTACTTCAATTTCTTCATCTGTAAAATGAGAATAATAATAGCACCTGCTTCCCAGGGTTATTGTGAGAATAAAATGAGGCAATATTTGTAAAGAAAATGCTTTGCAAACACTGAAGTACTATATACATGTGAGCTTTTATTATTATCTTGTTGACCTAGCTTCCCACTCTGGCTCAACCCATTCTAGCTTCTCTCTTCTTCAGTACTTCAGCACTACCTCCCTTGTTATCATGAGTCCACATGGCTTATAACGGAAACAAAACCTACATCTTGCTTTGAGTTGTAAAGATATGAAGTGTACCAGAAAGCATAAATAAATGTACTTTTTGTAAGAAAATCTGATTAGAAGTTGAGTCATCCTAAGGTTCTAAACCGTGATTTAAAATAAATGAACCTTAATCACAAAAAGTAAACACAAATTAATAGGGCAATAGAAATACCTAAAGACTACAGATATAGGTATAATACGGCTGAGCAAATTACTAAGAGACTGTGTAGGGGTACAGTCAGCTGGTTAACAAAATAGGACAAATGAAAGCAACAATTTTTATTAAGCATCCACCATGCAACATGGACAGGAATTTTCAAAGGCAATTTTTGGGGCAGAGATAAAGTGTTCCCCAAAGGCATTTCAGCCTAACAAATAAATCTAAGTACTTCATATTCTCATGTATCTTTCATTCAGTGCCATTTCAGGGAGGAAAAAAATTCCACCTTCAAAATCAATTACAACATAAAATAATCAGACAAACTGAAATATATATCACACTCCAAAATAAAAACAAATATATTTTGAAGTATTACTTACTCTGAGTTGCCACAAGATCCAGGGCAGTATTAGTGACACTTTGCATTCCAGCAACAATATAAGCCTCACAGTTTTTCAGGTTGCTGAGAGCATTGTCCACATTGTTGACGAAAATCCAAGGAAAATCATTCCGAATTCTCTGGCATCCTGAAATTGTTACCTGTATTTTAAAAAAAAATGTTTATGTGTGTGTGTATATACATACATACATATATGTGTGTGTGTGTATGTATGTGTGTGTGTATCTCTTTAAGAAATAAAGTATTGAATACACAAAGAGGAAAAAATGCCTAAATGAATGCATGTGAAGCCCTAACACTTCCCATATTAAGAAATACTAGAGAGCAAGCATTAACTGAGCACATACTAAATGCCAGACACTAAGCTAGGCCTGTACAACATACAGTCCGGGGCCCGACTGCAACCCACCTAAGGATTTCCGGCAGTCAGAGAAAAATGTAGAGGATGTAAAAGAAAATAAAGATGTAACAAGTGCTTTATTCATGTCTTGATTAACCCACCTTCCACTAGTTACTATATTGCGCATCATCTAACTCGGCAGGTGAGTTGCCACTATACACTCTCTACTACGTGTCTCATTAGTCTGTCTCTAGTCTGAGAGGTTCGAGAGTCATATCTTTTCACTGTGTTTTCAGTTGTTACTAAACGTAAACAGTAAGAAAACCTGAAAAATGTATTAAAACTTGTACCGCTTAGCAAAATAATGTTTTAATGTTAATGTGATTTCATGATACATAAAAACCTTAAGTAACAAGTGTAATTAATTGATATTAATTGAAATTTCTACTTTTTTAAAATACAGTTTATTTGCAAAATAGTTTAATCATTAATTATACCTTTACTTAGAAAGTGAGCCGCTAAAACCCTATCTTCCGCCAAAAGAAGTTTAGCTTATTTTAATTTTGGCCCCTTTCTACTGCCACGTTGTGCAGGTATGCGCTAAGCTAAGCCTTAGAAATGCAAAGAGCACATTGTGATGGGGAATACAACAGGCAAATTATGTACATACAAAATATATCCAATGTAAATTAGAGGGAATCTCAGAGGGAAGGCATCAGCAAAGGGGAGGGGGTACATGGAAAGTCCTCTTGCAGAAGGTGTGGTTTCAAGAAATTCTGGAGTACATTCCAGGCACGAGGAACAATGAGTAAAAAGGCATGGAACCTGGAGATAAAGTGCCCTATGGGATGACTAGTGAGAAAGCCAGTGTCACTGGATCAGATACACGGAGGAGAGTAAAGTGTAAGAAGACTGGAAAGGCAGGAAGGGGCCAGTTTATGAAAGGCTTTTAAAGACAAACAAGGCATTTTATACTTGATCCTGGAGAAAAGAGGGAGCCACTGGAGTGTATTAAGTAAGGTGACATGACCAGGCCTTCTCTTTAGGAAGATCACTTTAGTAAGGGAGTGGGAAGATGAGCTGCAGTGGGAAGAGTTTTGAAGCAGAGACCAAGCAGAAAGCTAAAGTCCATAAAGAAAGGGGTAAGGGCCTGTACAGAGTGGCAGCTATGTGAGTAAACAGAAGGGAAAGTATAGAAGAGATGCTGTGAAGGTAGAAAAGACAAGACTTGGCAAAAGATTAGACACGTTTGGTGAATACAACTAAGGTGTCAAGAATGACACCAAAACTGCATGTCTGGGTGACTAAGAAGATAAAATAATTTTAATTAAAATAAAGAAATTTAATAATGAAAAATAAAATACTTTGCTTGTTTTGTTCCTCCATCTAATCTCTTTTCCATCTGTATAAAGTTTTGTCGTTGTCATTTCAAAATATGGTCAGAGTCAACGTTTATGTTCAATACAACAAACATTAGAGATTCAACTAGCCCTGGACAGCTAGGTGGCACAGTGGATAGAGTGCTGGTCCTGGAGTCAGGAAGAAATGAGTTCAAATTCAGCCTCCAACATTTAACTAGCTGTGTGACCCTGGGCAAGTCACTTAACCCTGTTTATCTCAGTTTCCTCATCTTAAAATGAGTTGGAGAAGGAAATGGCAAACCACTTCAGTATCTTTGCCAAGAAAACCACAAATTGTCATCAATAGTTGGACATGACTGAAACACAATAACTAACCCTAACTCCCATTTAATAAACTCCAGTGGCACCCTATTACCTCTGGGTCAAATCTTAAGGTACTTTGTTTGGCTTTACCTCACAACCTAGCTCTATCCCTATCTTACACAGTACTAAGATCTAAGATCCAGGAAAACCATCCTTCTTGCTGTTCATCACAACACTCCATCTCCCAACCCTGTGTCCCCATTCCTGAAATGTTCTTTCTCACCCCCACCTCCTAGCTTCCAAAGCTTCTTTAAAGACTCATCTTAAAAAAAAAAAAAGACTCATCTTAAATCTCACTTTCTAAAAGAGGCCTTTCCCCAGCCTTCCCACACTCCACACCACCTCCCACTGCTAGTGCCTTCTCTCTGAGATTACCTCTCATTTACACAGCTTATACCTTTTACATACAGAATTGTTTTTTGGGGGGTTTTTTGGTTTGGTTTTTTTTTTTTTTTGCTTTTAGGCAATTGGGGTTAAGTGACTTGCCCAGGGTCACACAGCTAGGATATGTCAAGTGTTCGGTCTGAGGCCGGATTTGAACTCAGGTCCTCCTGACTTCAGGGCCGGTGCTCTATCCACTGCACCACCTAGCTGCCCCCCAGAATTGTTTATATGTTGTCCCCAACCCCCATTAGAATGTGAGGTCATTGAGGACAGGGAACAGTTTGATTTCTTTTCCCCTCTTCATCCATAGCAATTAGCACAGGGCCTGGCACACAGTAAGTGCTAAATACATGCTTCATTATATGCCATATATAAACAGAAATCTATTAAATTTTCTATTACACAGTGACATGTTTCCATCTCCTACAAGATAAGCTTTTTAAAGGTATTCTATTTTTTATTTATTTTTAGCTTTCAACATTCATTTTTATAAGATTTTGAGTTCTAAATTCTTCCCCTCCCTACCATCCCCCATCCCCAAGATGGTATGTTATCTGATATAGGCTGTACATGTACAATCATATTAAACATATTTGCACATCAGTCATGTTGTAAAGAAGAATCAGAACCAAAGGGGAAAATCACAAGACAGAAAAAAAAAAGAGAGCAAATAGTATGCTTCAATCTGCATTGACTCCACAATTCTTTCTCTGGATGTGGATAGCATTTTCTATCTTTAGTCTTGGAATTGTCTTAGATCATTGCATTGCTGAGGGTTAAATCTATCAACACTGGTCATCTCACAATGTTGCTGTTATTGTAAATAATGTTCTCCTGGTTATGCTCACTTCATTCAGCATCAGTTCATGTAGGTCTTTACAGGTTTTTCCGAAATCTGCCTGCTCATCATTTCTTATGGAACAATAGTATTCCATTACCACAACTTGTTCAGCCACTCCCCAGTTGATGGGCAGCCCCTTGATTTTCAATTCTTGGCTACCGCAAAAAGAGCTGCTGAAAATATTTTTGTACATGTGTGTCCTTTTCCCATTTTTACGATCTTTTTGGGATACAGACCTAGAAGCGCTATTGCTGGATCAAAGGGTGTGCAGTCCTTGGGACATAGTTCCAAATTGCTCTCCAGAATGGCTGGATCAATTCACAACTCCAACAATGCCTTAGTGTTACAAATTTCCCACATTTTCTTCAACATTTATCATTTTCCTGCTTTGTCACATTAACCAATCTGATAGGTATAATGTGATACCTCAAGAGTTGTTTTAATTTGCATTTCTCTAATCAATAGTGATTTAGAGCATTTTTTCATATGACTATAGATAGCTTTAATTTCTTCCTCTGAAAACTACCTGTTCATATCCTTTGACTATTTGTCAATTGGGGAATGACTTGTATTCTTATAAATTTGACTCAGTTCTCTACATATTTTAGAAATGAGGCCTTTATCAGAGACACTGGCATAAATATTTTTTTCCCAGCTTTCTGTTTCCCTTCTAATCTTGGGTGCATTGGCTTTCCTTGTGCAAAAACTTTTTAATTTAATGTAACCAAAATTATCCATTTTTCATTTTATAATGTTCTCTATCTCTTGTTTGGTCATAAATTCTTCCATTCTCCATACATCTGACAGGTAAATTATTCCTTGCTCTTCTAATCTGCTTACAGTATCACTCTTTATGTGTAAATCATGTACCCATTTTGACCTTATCTTGGTATATGGTGTAAGATGTAGGTCTATGCCTAGTTTCTGCCATTCTATTTTTCAGTTTTCACCAGTTTTTGTCAAATAGTGAGCTCTTATCCCTTCCAACACATCCATTTTACAGATGAAAACACAGAAGTTTAATAATATGCCTTAGGACACAGAGGCAAGAGCAATTGGTAGAGCTGAAATTTAAACCTAAGTCCTTTGATTCTACACTCCCAATCCTTCTACTACATGTTCTATCTCACCCAGTGTCAAGTCAGTAAGTCAAGTCAACGAACATTCATTTAGGAAGCATTTATTAAGCACACACTAGTTGTCAGGCACTGTGCTAAACAACGGAGATACAAAGTTAGTCAGTTGATAAACACTTATTAAGTACCTACTATGTGCCAGTTACTTTCCTAAATGCTGGGGACACAAAAAGTGGCAAAAGACAATCTACCCTCAAGGAGCTCATAATCTAATGGGAGAGATATGTACAAGCAAGACATATACAGGATAAATAGGAAATCATTAAAAGAAGGAAAGCACTATAAATTAAGAGAAGTTGGGCAAAACTTCCCATAGAAAATGGGATTTTAGTTGGGACTTGAAGGAAGCCATGGAAGCTAGTTGGAAGAGATGAGAAGAGCACTCTAGGCTTAGGGAGAGTCAAAAAAAGGCCTAGAACCAAAAGATGAAATGTCTTTATCATGAAATAGCCAGGAGGCCAGTCTATCAAAGAGCATGTGTTGGAGAGTAATTGTAAGAAGACTGGAAAAGGAAAGGGAGGTTATGAATGCCAAACGGAGCACTTGTAATTGATCCTGGAAGTGAGAAGGAGTCACTGCAGTTTAATGAATAAGGTGTTGACAAGGTTGGACCTGTGCTTTAGGAAAATCACTTTAGTGGCTAAACAGAGGATAAATTAGACTGGGAGAGAGACTTGAGGCATGCAGATTCACCTGTGGACAATTGTTAATAATCCAGGCACGCAATGATGAGGGCCTGCAGTGTCAGAAAAGAGAAAGGGATATAGTCAAGAGACATTGCAAGGGTGAAATCTACAGACCTTGGCTTATTTGGATATGATTACATATGAAAGGTTAGAGAGAGAGTAAAGAATCCAGGATGACTCTTAGGTTATGAGCCAGAGAAACTCAGAGGATGGTATTGCTCTCAAAAGTAACAGGGAAGGTAAAAAGTAGAGAGGGTTTGGGGAAAAGATAATGATTTCTGTTCTGGACATAATGAGTTTAAGATGTCTAGTGGACATCCAAGTCCGAGATATCTAAAATGCAGTTGGAAATGCAATATTAGAGGTCAGCAGAGAAACTGGGGTAGGGAAGGCAGATTTAAGAGTGATAACATTGTATACATTGTCTTTCCATGTAATTTGAAAAAATAAAATATTTGAATAAAATGGAAAAAATAAAACATTGGAAAATGGAATAAACATTGAAAAAAATAGAATAAAAAAATCAAAATCAGAAAAAAAAATTATCAGCATTGACATGGTAATTAAATCTACAAGAGCTGATAAGAGATAACTAAGTGAAGTAGCATACAGGGAGAAGAGAAGAGGGCCCAGGACAGAGTCCTGAGGGACACCAACAATTAGAGGGCATGATGTAAAAGAGGATCTAGCAAAGGAAATGGTCAGATAGGGTGGAGGAAAGCCAGGAGAGTGTTGTCCTGGAAACCTAGAGAGAGGAGAGTATGAAGGATGAGAAAAGAATCAACAGCATCAAAAGCTGCAGAAAGATCAAGGAGAATGAGGACTGAGGAAAGGCCAATAGATCTGGCAACTAAAAGATCATTACTAATTAAACAGAGCAGTCTCAGTGGAAAGATAAAGTTAGAAGCCAGGTTCTAAGAGGTTACAGAGAGAGTGAGTGGAGAGAAAGTGGAGACACCAACTGTAAATGGCCTTTTTGAGGAGTTTAGCAACAAAGGGCAGACAGAAGAAATATAAGATCATATTTAATGGCAATGAAAGGGTCAAGTGGCTTTTTTCAGGATAGGGGAGACATGGCCATGTCTGTAGAAAGTAGGAAATGAGCCAATAGAGGGATAAAAATTGAAATTAAATGAAAGAGTAGGGATGACAGAATGAGATCACTTGAACAAGGAGAGGGGTTAGACTTGTCAGTTCAGTTCATCATGTGAGACAGAGGTGAAGGAGGAGAAAGCAGCAGAATGCACCTGAATGAACAAAGATAAGGAAAAAGAGGTAGTTCACAGCAAATGGCATCAATTTTTTCTGCAAAATATGAGGCAAGGTTCTCAGCTGAGAAAGTGCAGGTAGGGGGAGTCATGGGAAGTTTGAGGAGGGATGAAAGGTTTAGAAGAGCTGCTGTAGAGAATGGGATAGTAAGTTGATAAGGGAGGCATAGTAGGATTGCCTAGCAGCAGTAAGGGTCCAACTGAGGTTAGGTAACATAAATTTGTCGTGGACCCAGGTGAACCCAGTAGCATGACTTACTCCACCTTAATTCAGCAGTACGTGTGTAAGAGCAAAGGTGACAAACAGTAGAAGTGGTTTAAGGCTTCATATAATTGGCAATATGAAAAGGAAGCTAGAGATTCAAGAGAGGAGGAGAGTGTAGAGTTGAACTGGTTCACCAGGAGTCAAGGTGGGAAGAAGAGGAGAGAGTGAATAGTGCAGGGGAGATGACCTGGGAGAGAACTGAGGGGATCAGGAACTGGAATTCACAGTGAGGATAAAGAGTAGGGTAATGTAAGGGAAGGCAGAGGGCAAGGCAAAAGCCAATCAATTATGGTCGGATAAGGGGATTTCTGAGTCTTGAATATGGAGGTGGTACATTTGCGGGTGATGTCAAGATGAAAGATATGCCCATCTTTGTTTGTTGCTGGGGTGGGGTGGAGGAGTTCATGAATGAGTAAGTTGAGGAACTGAGTGGTTAGGGTATTTGAGGAAGAATATGTACAAGTCCCATAGTATTAGGGCAAAAGTCCAGGAGGAGAGAAAAATTGTGAGCCATGTACCAAATTCACTGAAGAAGGAAAGACAGTGACGGGGTATGGCCTTCTAGATAACAGCTACCAAGGATTTTGATTTGGTGGTACATATGAATAACGATACTTCACTCAAAGGTAAGAGGAAGGGGGAAAACCTAGAAATGGTAATACAATGCAAGGAGTATTTCAACTCCCCTGCCCTGATCAGTAAACTGAGAAGAAAAGATAAAAGGACGGCCGGTAGTGGAAAGGGTGGGGAGGCTGTGTAATTTGGGGGAACCAGGTTTCATTAAGAACTAATAGATGGAAAGAGTGGGAGAAGAATAGATTTAAAATGAAAGGAAGCTTGTTGCCTATGGAACAGGCATTCCAGTGGGTAGAGTGGAAGTGTTAGGGTGAAACTCTGGGGTGAAAGGGTTGAGGGGGGTGGGAATGAGGAATCTGGTGGTAGGGGAGGGGATGAGAAATGGGATCCGAATGATGCTATACAGGAGTTCAGTCACTGGGATGTGAAGGGCATGCATGCATGACCCAGTGTGAAATGTTCATCACTGAGTAGAGGGCACCCCTCCTCTATCTTCAAAGAACAGGTACAGCAAGATATGGAAGGCCTACAGTCAAAGAGAGAGTTGCTCTTCTTTTCACTGGAGGTTCTCCATATCCTATCTGGGAGATTGGTCTGGCAGCAGAAGGTAAAAGATGCCTTGTAGTGGTACAGATAGAAGTGGTTGTTCTGAGGCAAGTGGAAGATGATCAGCCTGGCTCCTAGAAGCCTTTCCTCAGAGGATACAATGTACCCAGCAGGAGATGGATAGCTCAGGGTGTAAGTGCAGGTCTGATGTATTCTCACCTGAGAAGGCTAGCTATGAAGTAGCAGCAGGAAGTAGATTTTCTATGCTGATGGAAGACATCTAGCCTAGCCTCTTCCTTTTAGCCTTTCCTCAGGGGACATGTTGCACCCGGCAGGAGATGAAAGGCACAAGATGTAAGAGGTTAAGGCAGGATAAGTAGATTTCATCATTAAATCCAAAGGAGCTAATGAGATCATCAAGAGAAGTAGTACAGAAAGAAAAGAGAACAGGGCCCAGAACAGAACCTTATGGTGCATCTACAGTTACGAGTACATGATCTGGATGAAGTTCCAGCAAAGGAGACTGAGACAGACAGGAGAACCGGAAGAGAAAAGTGTTCCAAAAATCCAGACAGAAGAGAATATCAAGGTAAAGAGGGTGATCAACAGTGTCAAAGGCTGCAGAGATGTCAGGAAGAACAAGGATTGAGAAAAGGATAAGAAAGGCAAAAACTAGTCTCTGCTTTCAAGGAGTTGATAGTCAAATGGGGGGTGACAACATGCAACTATATACAAACAAGATAGAGGTAATCAACAGAAGGAAGACCCTAGCATTAAGGGAAATCAGAAAAGGCTTTTTGTAGGAGGTGAGATTTTAGCTGTGAACTGAAGGAAAGCAGAAGTCAGAGACAAGGGGAGAGAGAGAATTTCAGGAATTAGGTAGTGAAAATTCAGAGTCAGGAGATGGAGAATAGTGAGCAAGGAATGAAAGGTAAATGCTCAAAAGATTCTACAAATTGGAACTATTAGTACCAGTTTTTTTAAACTGTAACTATAATTTTAAATACAGAGTAACAGTTCTCATAACAAATAAACCAACTCCATGGACAGGCAAATGTGGGTTATCAGAGCTGTATGGGAAAAGGTAACTTTGGCAACATTAAAATCATGCTTATAAGATACTCTAGGGGCAGTTAGGTGGTGCAGTGGATAGAGCACCAGCCCTGAAGTCAGGAGAACCTGAGTTCAAATCCTGCCTCAGACCAAACACTTGACACTTACTAGCTGTGTGACCCTGGGCGGGTCACAACCCCAATTACCTAAAAAAAAAAAAAGATACTCTATCTGGACTTTATTGATTGCTAAGAAGTTTGTTCTTTTTTTTTTTATTTCTCCACCCTTCCAAAGGATGAAAATCTCATTAAGTCAAGAAATTATTGCTTGTTCTACTTTTTAGCAGAGAGAATACTCCACAAGACCTCTGACTAATTAAACCCCAACCCCCATGAATACATCATGGCTTGGGATGTGTCTCCTGAATTCATCTATTTCTTCTTCAGTCTATAGTTTACTCTGATGACAATATTGCTTGTTTCCATTAATGTAAACATATTTTTTTCTATCATACTTCTTTTACCTCTGAGTTGCTGGATTTATTCATTTGAGTATTTTTTTCTTAATTTTTCTATTTCCTATTTCCTTTTACTTGTCTTGCTCTTTTTTCTATTTTCTATTTCCTTTTACTTGCCTTGCTCTTGTTTAATAAGGTATACACTTGTATGGGACTCATTAAATAAAGTCTCAACGATACCTAGGAGGTCAAATTTGCCTCCTTCCATTAGAAGTTCTAATTCATCTGATTTCTTATAATTTATGGATATAGATGCCTAGGTCCAGAACTTAGTTACTAGTACCTTTCTTAGATATTTTTTCTATTGTGAATTTCTGGTTATCTCAACTGCTAAACTTTTCATTATAGCTACACAATGTAATAATTACCTTGATACATATACCATAGATAATTTTCTCCTTTCTTTCCCCTTCTTTTTCAGTTTAAGGTCCATATAATTAAATTTACAAGAATACAGGAAAACGCACTTCTACTAGCCCTTATTAGGTACATGCCATCCCTGATCAGATGATCATTTCTGTCATGGTTCAGAAGCACAAATCCATTCTCAGACAAAAATCTGTTTATCCACAACACTGATGCCATAAACTGAACCAGTAAGACAGGAAATGACTTCCTTCCCCAGTTCCTTCTTTTACCCAGGCTCTGGGAAATAGGTCTTAAAAGTGTTTGTTTCTGTTCTGTATTGCTCGTCCTTCTCGGTTTCATGTGCAGGAGATGATCCACACTAGCCCTAAGAGTTTGAGCCATGACACACTTGCAATCAGGATTCCAAGCAGGATAGATCAGCCAGCAGCCAGCTTAGGAGAGAGGAGAAGGAAGAGAGGAGAAGCCAAATTGCCTGGCACTTGAATCCAAGGCAAGTTTGGGACTTGGAATTGGGACTTCGATTTATGGGAACCAAGCTAAACTATGAACCTAACCCTTTTCCCTCCCCAGAGTAAGGTGGTGTAAAAGGGAGTGGGATTATGCCTCCCTTGGGTTAAGGGAGTAAATTTGCATATACAATTATACCTTTGGAAACAAATATTCCCCTCCCCCCAAACACACACACACACACACACACACACACACACACACACACACAGAGAGGCACGCACACACTCGAGCTCAAAGGAGGTGGGGAGAAGAGAAAACAAGAAAGGAGAAGAGAGAAAGACAGACAGGCAGCCAGAAAAAGAGAACCTGAGATCAAATCATACCTCAGATACTATTAACTGTGTGATTCTGGGCAAGCTCCTTAACTTCTGTCTGTCTCAGTCTCCACATCAGCAAAATGAGGATAATAATAACACCTACCAACACTGTTGGGAGGATAAAATGGTATTTGTAAAGTGTTTTGCAACCCTAAAACATGGAATGTTACTGTGCCATAGAGAAATGATGAAATAGACCAGTCTAGAGAAAAATGGAAAGAAATCTACGACTCGAGGGGGAATGAAGTCGGTACAACTAGAACCATTTATAAAATGATAAACTTTATGGAGAAATACACTCTGAAAGACTTTAGAACTTTGATCAATGCAATGACAAACCACAAGTCCAAAAGAATGAAGACGAAACAAGTCAGTCAGATCCTGACAGAGCAGGTGATTAACTTAAAATGCAGAAAGATACATACGTTGTCAGAGATGGCCAACATGGGAATTCTTCTTGCTGGACTATGCAGCAAGGGTTTTATTTTTCAGGTTGTTTTTTTATTTGCTCAATATGGGAAATATTTTATGTTAATTTTTTTAAATTAAAGACTATTAAAATAAAATGTTAAAAAACCTGAAAGCGACCTAAATGCTGACTATTAATACTTTATGATTGTGTGACGTCGAGCAAATCCGTGCCCCTTTCTGAGCCTCAGTTTCCTCACCTGTACAATGAGGGGTTTGGACTAGAGGGCTCCTATCTCAAGGTACGTATTAACAAAACATTAGTTAAAACGGAATCGGGCTCAGGTCAGTCCCTTCACGGTCTTTCCCGGAAGGAGTCAACTCAGGTCAATAGCTTCTTTCCGGCCCCGACCCGCCCCGGGCCTCTTACCTGGCCGCTCTGTCCAGGCTCAGACTCGCGTCAGTCAGAAGCCACAGCAGACACTTCCCAAACTCCGGATCCCGCCTCTCTCCGATCCCTATAGCGACCGGCGCGGAACTGGCGCCGATCTTACGTAATCACCAGGCGCCCGTCATGCGTCATCACGAGGCGCCGATGAACCCGTAGGTTAGGTTTATAGCGGCGCTCGCCTCCTCCCTTTCCTCCTCGCTGTGATTGTTCACGTGATCCTCCCTGGTCCCGCCTCCGCGCTCCACCCTGTTCCATCCAACTCTAGTCATGTGACATCCGGAGCCTCTCAGAGGCTGGGGAAGGGGTCGGTCGGGTCCTTCGGTTGGGGTGGGGGGTCCGAGGGGAGATTGTCAGGCACTAGCCGCCTGCCGTGACGAGCGAGGAGGGCGCGGACCCCCCCCACCGCTCCTTCTGCCTCCCCCCAGACCGGGACAAGCAGAGACAGACCCTGGCCCCGGAGCGGGGCCTGGCCCGGTGACAGGTGACCGAGGGAGAGTCGGGTCCGCAACCTGAGGGGACGGGGAGGGACTCTCCAGGCGGGAGGAGTTGGGAAGGGAGCCTGCCTGCTCCCCAGCGGCTGGTGGTACCTGGGAGGGGCGGGGGAAGAAGTACAGTGTAGCCCCTGCCCGAGTCATTCCCTACCGCCTTGCATGCGTGGGTGAAGGTTAGAAAGTGAGGGAACCTTAGAGATCTCCACAAGAGGGTCATGATGATATAGCGAGAACCCTCCTTTTGGAGTCTTGTTTCCTGCATTTTCCTGGGTGTGCAAGTCATTTCACTTTCCTGGGCCTCAGTTTCCTCGTTTATAAAATGAAAATTACTTACTAGATGATTCTAAAGCCCCTTCCAACTCTAAACCTAAGCTTCATACTCTAAACTAGAGTATTTCCTAGTTGTAAGTTCAGATTGAAGAAACTGAGGGCCAAAGATAGGAACTATAGGCATGGAGACTTGACATAGTACAAAACTTTTATGAAGGTTTTGGTATAACCAGGTACCTAGCTACACAGATATCTCTTTTTCCAGGTTTGATGCTCTACTTCGTTGTTTGATACTCTTTTGTTGTTATACTGCCGAAGCAAAGTTTGTTTTGTGTGTGTGTGTGTGTGTGTGCGTGTGTGTGTGTGTGTGTGTGTGTGTGTGTGTGTGTGTGTGTAAGTGTAAGTAAGGTCCCAAGATAAGATAAAGGGTTTTTCCAAAGTCTGTTTAACATTACTTAGCTTGCTTATGGAACGGTGTTATGAGCTCTTCTTTCATTCTTTGAAGTAATCAAATTCTTTCTAGTATTTCCCAACCCAAAAATTATTGGACAGCATGCCAATTCATAAATGAAACCTTTTTTATCCTTTTCTGGGACTTAGGAAAAACATGTAGATTGAGGGACACTTAGGATCATAGCATGTAGGGCTGAAATGAACTTTAGGGATCATTTAGTTCAATTATTTTTATTTTACAGATAGGAAAACAGTCTTGTAGAGGTGTAAGTTAAAGTGACAAAAGTGACTTTTCCATGGTCCCTAAGGTGGTAAATATTACGGACAAAATTAAAATGCAAATTTTCTGACTCTAAATCCCCTGCTATTTCCGCTAAATCATATCATCAATCAGTAAACATTTGTTAAGTACCTAATAAGTGGCAGGTACTATGCTAAGCAATGGAGACACAAAAGGAGGCAAAAGACAGTCCCTGCCCTCAAAGAGCTTACAGAATAAGGGAGGAGACAATATGCAAACATATACAAAGCAAGCTTCATAAATAAGACAAGTAGGAAATAATTGAGAAAAGGAAAGCACTGGAATTGAGGGGAGTTGGGGAAGGCTTCCTGTAGAAAGTGAAATTTTAGTTGGGACTTAAAAGGAAGCCAGGGAGGTCAGCAGTTAGGATGGAAGGCAATGCAGGCATAAGGGACTGCCAGAGAAAATGCTCTAAACCAAGAAAATCAAATGTGCTGTCTGTGGGACAGCCAGGAGTCCAGTATCACTGGGTCAGAGAGTATATGTGAAGAGTAAAGTGTAAGAAATCTGGAAAGATAGGAGATGGCTAGGTTGTGAAGGGCTTTGAATGCCAAACAGCATTTTGTATTTGCGTCTAGAGTCAATAGGAAGCCACTGGAATTTATTGAGAGGAGTGGAGGTGAGTAACATGATCACACATGTTTTAGGAAAATCACTTTAGTGTCTGAATGAAGAATGGATTGGAGACAGGCAGACCTGCCAACAGGTTAGTTCAGAATCCAGGTCTGAGGTGATGAGGCCCTGCACTAGAGTGTCAGAGGAGAGAAGGGGGTATATTTGAGGGATGTTACAAAGGTGAAATTAATAAGCCTTGATGACAGATTACATACCAGGGGTGAGAGATAGTTAGGATTCCAGAATGACTCCTGGGTTGTGAGCCTGAGGGACTAGGAGGTGGTATTGCCCTCAATAGTAAAAAGAAAGGTAGGAGGCCAGGAGGGTTGGGGGGTGGGAGGGGGAATAGTGGGTTCTGTTTTGAATGTGTTGGATTTAAGATGTTTACTAACATCCAGTTTGAATGTCTGAAAGGCAGTTGGAAACTCAAGATTGGAAGTCAGTAGAGAGACTAGAGCGGGAAGGTAGATTTGAGAATCAACAGCATAAACATGGTAATTAAATCCATGGAAACTGTTGAGATCACCAAGTGAAGTAGTATAGAGGGAGAAGAAAAGAGGGCCCAAGCTAGGGACACCTTTGGTTAGTGGGCACTGCCTGGAGGAGGATCCAGTAAAAGATACAAAGGAGTGGGCAGATAGGTAAAAGGAAAACCAGGAGAGAGTGGTGTCTTGAAAACCTAGAGAGAAGAGAGTATTGAGCAACAGAAAGGGGTCAACAGTGTCAAAAGCTGCAGAGAGTGATTGATAAAAAATCAATGGATTCGGCAACTAAGAGATCATTAGTAATCATTTGAAGAGATCACTTTCGGTGGAATGATAAGGTTGGAACCCCAAATGGTAAGGGTGTTAAGAAGAGAGTGAAAGGAGAGAAAGTGGAGACACCTTTTGTAGAAGGCCTTTTTGAGGAGTTAAGCTACAAAAGGCAGAAGAGATATAAAATGATATTTCTTAGGGATGGAAGGATAAGGGTAGGGGAGACATGGGCACATTTCTAGGCAGCAGGAAATGAGCCAGTAGAGAGGATCAGACTGAAAATAAGTGAGAGTGGAGATGACATTGGGGACAGTCTTTTAGAGGAGATGGGATGGAATGGGATCACTTGAACAAGTAGAAGGCTTAGCCTTGTCAAGGGGTATGAGCACTTCACCATGGGAGGAGATGGTGGCTGAAGGCACCTGATAAGAGATGAGGAAGAGGGGAGAAAATGTCCTCAATTTTTTCTATGAAATATGATGCAAGATTCTCAGATGAGAGAGTGAGGTGAAGGGAAGCCATGGGAGGTTTGAGGAGGGATAAAAAGGTTTGGAAGAGCCTCTGTGGAGAGTGGGACAGTGAGTTCATAAGGGAGATATAGTAAGATTGCCTGGCAACAGTGAGGACTCAGTTGAGGTTATGGAACAGAAATTTGCTGTGGACCCAGTCAGACCAGTTGGGTGATTTTTTTTGCAGCCTTCGTTCAGCAGCATGTTTGCATTCCAATTAGCATAAATATAATTATAAACATTTCTTCTAGAATTTAGGAAACTAACCATTGGGGTTATTCCCCATCCCTAGTAAACAGCAAACAGGCAGAACATGATTGCTCCTCCTCAGTGTTAGACTGAGCTCAAGCTCAGAAGACTCTAAAACTTTTTAATCCCTTATAAAATTATCTGTGTTTGTGGGGAAGTTGTAGATTAATTTGTCATCTTTAAAGAAAATCCTAAACACAGCACTTTAGGAGTCTCAATAGCCTCTTTAAGACTAGGTTCTCAACTAATAATGAGGATTTGGATAACTGATTTGAATAAATAAATGCTTAGTTGTGGAAATTCAGTACATTGGTTACATAGGAAATATCTGACAGAGGAGGAACAGTGTAAATTGTTATAATGTAAATAAGTCACTGTTGCACATCAGTTTTATATTTTAAGTTTTTTCATCTGCAAAAAAATTAGTAAGAAGCTATCAACAGCAGAATTGAAAGAAGCTCACAACTTCCTGACAAATCCTAACCACAACAGACAAATTAATTACTAATTAACTATATGCCAGGTATTATGCTAAGTTCTGGGCATAGAAAAAGAGGCAAAAGACGGTTTCTACCTTCAAGGAGGGAAGCTGGATGGCACAGTGGGTAGAGTACCTGGCCTGGAGTCAGAAAGATTCATCCTTCTGAGTTCAAATCTGGCCTCACACACCAAACTAGCCGTGTGACCCTGGGAAAGTCACTTAACCCTGTTTGTTTCAGTCTCTTCATCTGTAAAAGCTGGAGAAGGAAATGGCAAACCACTTCAGTATCTTTCCCAAGAAAACTCTAAATGGGGTCACAGAGAGTCAGACACAACTGAAAAGACTCAACAAATACGACCCTCAAGGGCCTCATAAAACAATCAAGGAGACAACAAACACGTGTACAAACACACTCTATACAGGATAACTAGGAAATAATTGAGAGGAAAGAAACTAGAACTAGGGTTGGGAAAGGCTTCCTGTAGAAGATGAGACTTGAAAGAAGCCATGGAAGCCAGCAGGAAGAGATGAGAAAGGAGAGCATTCCAGGCATGAGGGACAGGCAGAGAAAATGCCTAGAGCCCAGAGGCCACAGTCATTGGATCAAAGAGTATGAATAAAGTGTAAGAAGACTGGAAATGGAGGAGGGTGCTAGGATCTGAAGGGCTCTGAATGCCAGATAGTCGATTTTATATTTGCTCCTGGAGGTGGTAGGAAGCTTCTGTGGTTTGTGAAGTAAGGGGGTGCTATGGTCAAACCTACACATTAGGAAAATAATTTTGGTGGCTGAATGGAGGTAGGATTGGAGTGAGGAGAGACTTGAAGCAGGCAGCCCCACCAGCAGGCTATTGCAGTAGTCTAGGTACCAGGGGACGAGGGCCTGCACCAGAGTGATGACGTTATCAGAGGAGAGAAGAGGGGCATCAGAGGAAGCACTTAATATGCTAGGGATAAAGCAAAAGCCATACTAGCATTTATGGAGCTTACATTCTAAAGAGACATGCAGAAATATAAGAAAATAGAAAATACAGAGTAGATTATGAGATAACCTTAGAGAGGGAGACATTAACAACTGAGTAGACTCGGAAAAACCACCTGCTATGTGCCTTGAACTGAATCTTGAAGAAAACCAGGGATTCTAAGAAGCAGGTATGAAAAGAGAGAGCAGCCAGTGTAAAGGCACTGGGTGACTGCTAATGCAAAGACCTGGAAATGGGGGGTAGAGTGCTATGTGTTTGGAATAGCAAAGAGGCCATTATTCATGGAGAACAATAATGTGTAATAAGACTGGGGAGATTGGTAGGATGAAGGTGGCTGAGAGTTTTAAATAACAAAGAGAAGAATTTGTACTTAATCTTCAAGGTTAATAGGGAGCCACTGGAGTTTATTGTGGGATGAGAGTGGGAGTTAACAGAGAGCAGATCTGTAATTTAGGAAAATCACTTTGGCTGCTCTGGAGAACAGATTGGAGTGAGGAGAGACTTGGGGCAGAGAGACCAAATAATCCAGAGAGAGTTGATGTTGCTAAAGGCCTGAATTAACAGTGTAAATAAAAGTGACAGGATTCAGCAGCTGATTGGATATTTAGGATGAGTGAGACTGAGGAGATGACATCAGTCATGGCACTGGATGTCTAGAAGCATGGTGATTGCCTCAGTAGAGTAATAGAGAAGTTCAGAAGAAGGTAGAATTTGGGGAAAACAATAAGAAGTTCTGCTTTAAACTTGTTGAGAGTTGAGTTCAAAATGTCCATTAGGCAGTTCATAATGCATGACTGGAGCTCAAGAGATGGAGCTGAACTAGATAGTCATCTGCACAAGTATGATAATTGGCTTAGAACCTAAGCTGCCTTGAGAGTAAGAATCATTTCAGTCTTTGTATTTGTAGCTGCAGGACCTAACATAGTGTCAGACACAGAGTAGGTGCTTAATAAATGCTTGCTAATTAATTATCTAATGAGAGAGTAGAAAGAGAAGAGGGCCTAGGACTGAGCCTTGAAGTGCATCCTCAGTTAGGGAGGTTGACAGGGATGAAGATAACAGCAAAGCAAACTAACAAGGAATGTTCTGACAAATAGGAGGGCCAAGAGACAGGAGTGATGAGACGGTGAGCAGTGTCACGTTCTGCAGAGACTGGATTTCGCAGTGAAAAGATCGTGGGTTAACTTTGGAGACAACAGTTTCAGTAGAAAGATGAGGTCAGTTGGAGAGGTTTTAGAAGAGAAAGGGAGAGAGGAAATGGAGTCACTAAGCACAGAAATCATTTTCCAGGAATTTGGCTCAGAAGAGATATGAGTTGAAAGCTAGAGGGGGTGGTAGGGTCTAGTGAGGGTTGACAAGTGGGGAAGATTGGGGCCTATTTTTGTGGAGCAAGGAAGAAACCAGTAGAGGGGAAGAGATTGCATACAATTGTCTTAGAAGGAGAAATCCCTTAACATTGTGAGATGGATACATGTGGAGCATACAGGCTTTCCATAAGGTAGCCTGTACTTACTATGTACAACTGCCTGACTTCCTCTTCTGCTTATATATCTTTGTGATTATATCTGCTACATTGTTTCTCCTGTGCTATTGCGCGTTTGTTTTGCCCATTATTAGTAATATGTGACAACCTATTGAGGGGTTATTCGTGCCCATGATGTACTTCTCCATTGCCTTTTGAATGACCTATAACTTTCTGGGCACTCCAGTATCTTTGCCCAAAAAAACTCAAATGGGGTCACAAAAAGTCAGACACAAACAAACAACAACATTAAGTGAGGGAACTGAGGTTAAAAGATTAAGTGTTTATCATTTAAATGATAAATTAAGTATAGCTATTAAGTATATGAAAGAGCATTTGAACTCAGATCTTTCTGACTCTAGGCCCAGTACTCTATCCACTGTACCATGTAGCTGTCTTACAGAATAATTATATTAAACAAGACAGGCCTTTAATTAAGGGGAAAGTTTTGGTCATTAAAAAAACATTGCAGCTTATAAAAAGCAGTCCAGCCCACTGTCCTCATCTTCAATTCTAGACTCCATTCATTGTCCATCTACAGTATCTTTCCAGGATAGTCTGGCTCCACAAGTTGTCTGTCCAACTGCATAGCATAGTTTGGAACACAGACATTCTTTATCCCCTTGGCTATTCCTGCAAGCATAATTAGGCCAATTCTTTTAAGAACTCTAGGGCTCCTTTAGGAGATTCTGCAGTATCAGTATACCAAGATTTGATGTAATCATCATGAGGTCATTTATGAACAGAGGCATCTATAGGACTTCACTGTCTAAAAGAAATCCTTTCATTTGCAGTCTAAGCCATGTGTCTTGCATGTCAGTGGCAGTAACTGTTGACAGATATGAATCTCCTTGTTTTATGCCTATTTTGATATAATCAGAAAGACATCAAACCAAATTATCTCTGTTATATCTTTCAAGGAATCTTACATGATTTTGACATGTGCATGGGAGCCATGTTGTAGGAGAGCTTTCAAGGCAACATTTTTTTCTAGCATATCAGTTTTTTTAAAATAGTAAACAAGCATAGTGAAATCCAAATTCTTCCCACATTTCAGTCAGTTGTGTGACTGTAAAGATGTGGGCTGCTGTAGAATAATAATTCAACTCAGTTCAACAACTGAGCCAGTTGTTTGAGACAGTTGGAAAGAGGGAGGGAACAAGCATTTATATTTGCACCACTACTGTGTGCTGGGCACTGTGCTAAGCACTTTTTACAAATATCTCATTTGAACTTAACCTGGGGGAGGGGAGTGGCAGATGCAGTTAGTGGCTCCATTTTACATTTGAGGAAACTGAGACAAAGAGAGCATAAGTGACTTTCCGAGCAAGGGTCACACATATATGAAGTGCCTGAGGCTGGATTTGAATTCAGGTCTTCCTGACTTCAGGCCCAGACACCAGTTGCCTCTTCCCATTTTTCTTTTCTTTAGAGTATTTTTTCTACTTTTAAAAAGTACCAGGGACTTGTGATAGTGAAAAGACTTTTTTACAAAAAGTTTTATGGGTCTTTTCTACTTTTTATCTGTTTGTTTTTATGTTCCAATTTAATCCTTAAATACCTTTGAGATAATATGGCTTTGTTCAGTCCATCACGAACTGTAAACATTCTTTTCCACTGCTTCTCACTGAAGCAGTTTCTAGGCTCTATAAGTGTTCATTGTGGCAATTGATATATGTTGGTTACACTTCCTTGGAAAATGATCATACTTTGTCATTGGATGTCCTTGTATCCATTTCCCATTTTTCATCGTCAGCAACTTGCTTAAAAAGTCCAACTTAGAATTGTGTCAGCTGTACACCATTATCTTCTCATGTTTATTTTTCTAATTTAGTATTGATTTTGGTTTTTGCTCTAGCAAGTAAGTGGTCCAACTGTGCACAAACAGCTGATTCAGAAATTACTCTAACATCAATAACCAGTAATTTCCTCTCCATTAAAGTAGAATCAGTATCATTTTTGTGATGTTCTTTGGTCCTCGCCCAGCCTACCACCCCTTCACTCTCTCCTTGAAGAAAATATTCATGAGATATATTGGCAAAAGGCTTCCATGTAGCCTGGAAGCTTTTAGGTTACCAAAGGCTTGGTCCTGAACCATCTTTTCCAAGATGTTTAACCATTCACCAAAACCATTTACCCTTGCATTAAAATCACAGGGTATGGAAGTGTACTCTGATTTAATTTGAAGGAATGAACTTCTCAAGTTCACTGTAGACTTTCTGTACAGTTATCGCCGTGGTGGTCTTCTTATAAATGTTTATTGAGAGTACTGTAATAGATGACTAAATTTTCCATGACATAATGTTTGTTGTTGCCTTTGGACACAGGATAAAAACCAACTCCTTCCATGCCTTTATTTCTTTCCCCAAGGAGAAACTGTGAGTCATCCATTCATTTAATAACTTCCTTTTGCCTTCTGGTTTCCTTTGTAATGAGAATGACCATATTGGTATGATTCAGTTCCTCAGGTAGTATGTTCAGTTGTTGGTTATCAGACCAAGTTTTAATATTTAGAGTACCCACCATTAATTAATTAATTTGTAAATTGCCATTAAAAAAAATCTGATTCTTAGCTCTTACATTTCATTTTGCATTGTTTGTATCTGGGTACATGTCTTTGTAAAACTTGAAGTATAGTATAACTGGCAGTTGTTTCTGTTGAAGGTAGTAGGGATGTTTAGCAATTATTTCAACTGTTCAGTAGTAAAGAGGACTGGCCTGGGAGATATTGGCTTCCTCATTACTCAGGTTCCTAAACAGAGATGAGATGCAACTATTTGTTGCAGCTAAATTATAGATGGTATTCTTCTTTAGGTATGGGTTGTACTGGTTGGCCTGTTAGATATCTTCCAGTTCTGAGATTCTGTGATTCTCTTATCCAGCTAGATTGTGAGCTTGTGAGGTGATGCAGCACTTATTATTTATCTGTATCTCTTTCTGAGCGAATCACAATGCATTACACAGAGAACACACTTTTTAAAATTAAAGAGCAGGTACTAAATAGTTACTTGTTACTTGATTTGACTTAGTACTTACATATGGCCTTATGTCCCAATTCAGATATCTGGATACGAAGAATACTGTCAGTAATTCAAAACAGCATTTTGGAGGAAGATGTCATCCTTTCTTTTTGTGCCTTCCAACGTTTCTGCTGGGATGTTATTGATCTTTACACATTTTTAATCAAGTATTTTAATGGAGCACCTAATTTGTAAGAAGTCCAGATGATCTGTAGGTCATAACTGCAAAAGACCAGACCATTTCCAGTGCCCAGCCAAGTGTCAGCTGGCCATCTTCACAATGTTGGATTTTCTTGCTGAAAACAACCTCTGTGGACAGGCGTGTCTGAGGATTGTGTCCTGTGGCAATGCCATCATTGCTGAACTTTTAAGGCTCTCTGAGTTCATTCCCAGTGTTTTCAGGTTAAAAGACCGTGCTGATCAACAGAAATATGGAGATATTGTTTTTGATTTCAGTTATTTTAAGGTAAGTCTTTATCCACATGCAGATTTTTAAAGTAATCCCTTTTCTTCGAAAGTACACTTTCTTGGGAAAATGAAAGATTTATTCTATGGAAAAGATGGATCAGTGAAAAAGAAGGTATATTCTGAATGTTTTAAAGAGATATTGAGCTCTATTTTAAAATTACCATAAGCTGAGAATGGTAACATATTATGTGTTTTGAGAGTACAATAGAATCCTGTGAAAACATTAATTTTGCATTTCATATTGAAATATTCTAACTTAAATGTAAATTAATGCCTCGTATAATTTAAATAAGTTTCTCACCTAGGAATATGCAGAGGATTTTTAATATGGTTATATTATCTTCATAAATTATTAAATTCTACCTAAAATTTTTTGTATGTCTTTTAGAGTCATAAGATCAAATTTTCATAAGACTAGTCAAAAACTTTGCATAACTAACAAATGTACTTTCTTTTAGACTTCATAGAAAATTGTTCTTCTTCTCAGGGTCCAGAGTTGTGTGAAAGCAGACTGGAAGCAAGACCAGACCTGCAGGATTTAGATGAAGAATTTCGTGAAAACAACATAGAAATTGTGACAAGATTTTATTTAGCTTTTCAGAGTGTCCATAAATATATTGTAGACTTAAACAGGTATTCATGGATCTAATAATAGTTTGATTCGAATAAATTATGTATCGTGAGGAAAGGAACAGAGGAACATCTGGGAAAAATTTAGACAGTGTTGGGGGCATTTTTCTTGATTTACCCAGATGACCCTTTACAATTAGTTTATCCCAGACAGCAGTATCTTTTCATTCTTGTAGCAGTTCTCTTCTTAATATTTTAGTAAACTTTAATATCTTTAAATAATATAAATTTTAATATATGCTGTAATATAATTAATACCATTCCCTTTCCTTTGAGAAATTTGGTAATGTTATTTTGTAGTTAGGCATAACATGAGTACTATTCATAGGATCCTAGATCCAAAGGTCATTAAAGGTTATCTAGTCCAACCCCCCTTATTTTTCAGGTGAGGAAGCTGTGGTAGTAAGTGGCAGAGCCAGAATTTTAACTTTGATCATGTAATTCCAAGTTTAAAGCTTTTTTTATTATACCATGTAATTGGACATGGAATAGCTGTATCCTAATTTACTATCTATTGTTTTCCACTCCTTAGAAAACCCTAAGTGGTGAGAAGGTGACATTTTTCAGGTTAGCTTCTTGTTTCTCCTGTAGCTGTATATCTTGTATATCTCATTCGTTCTTTCAGCTAATTATATTTGGTCACATTTTGATATCCTTGAAATATTTGTGATTAGGCCATCTGAGTGGTATAAATAGCAGTTTGTAGTGATGCCCTATAAAGGTTCCAGCTCCTGCAGCCATATACTTGAGTCTGTGCAGCTGCACAGAGCAGTCAGGGTTCTGTCCCAACCCTGATTTTCATATGGGCTTCTGACCCTGCTACTGACTTCTACAGTCAGTGTTTCTAGAGTATAGATATAGAGTCAACACCAGCCTTATCATATAGCCAGTTGTTTCAGTTTTTGCTATCTGTTTGACCTTCCTGCGGAACACTTTCCAACATGGCAACCTTGCAATCCATAAAACCTTAGAACCTAAGGCTGAGCTCTGCTCTAGCCTTTCTCACTTTGAAATTCAATTTATCAGATAAATATCATGTACCTACTATGTTCAAAACCCTATACTTGAACTTCAGATCTTTTAAGAAAAGAATTAAGGTTTCTTCCTTTTGCAAATACTCTTTCTGTATCTTCATTTCTAGATATCTGGATGATCTCAGTGAAGGAATTTATATTCAACAGACATTAGAAACTGTTCTGCTCAATGAAGATGGAAAGCAACTTCTAGTAAGTTATTAACATTAACTATATAAAATAAAATTATTTGAGTATTAATTCAGCATCATTTTTTTTTCTTCAGTTAAAACAATAGATATTTAACTATCAAATGCACTAAAAGCTTAATGCTTCAATTTGGGCAGCAGATGTAGGGCAGATTTCACAGCTCCAAGTCAATTGAACAAATATTCATTAAGTATCTACCGTATGCTAGGGATTGGAGTAGGGGAAGGATGGAGACATGGAGACCAATTACGAAGCTATTGAAATAATCCAGGCAAGAGGGGATAAGAGCAGTGACTGTGTGAATGGAGAAAAGGGAACATATTCAAGAGATATTGTGAAGGTAGATACAAAAGATTCAGCAACTGTTTGGATACTTCAAGTGAGTGAGAATGAGAAATCAAAGATAACACTAAGGTTATAAATATAGTTGCTTGTAAGAATTGTGGTGTCCTCATTAATAGAAGGAAAATTCAGAAGAAGATTAGGTTTGGGAGGAAATATAAGTTCTGTTTTGGACATGTTGAATTCGAGATGCCTATGGGACATCCATGACTACAGCTCTGGAGAGAAATGAGAGCTGATTATATAGACCTGGGAGTCATCTGCATAGACAATAGTCATTGAATCCATGGGAGCTGATGAAGTCATTAAGTGAGTTAATATAGACAGAAAGGGGGAAAATGTTTGGGATAGAGTCTCAGGGGACACTCACAGATGTTTGGCATCTAATGGGTGATAATCCAGGTGAGAGATTGAAAAGCAGAAGTCAAACAAGTAGGTAGAGAATCAAGAGTTAACAATGTCATGAAAACCCAGAGAAGAGATTGTCCAGGAGGAGAATGTGGTCAACAGTGTCATAGGCGCAAAGAGGTCAGGAAGGATGAGAATTGAGAAAAGCCCGGAGAATTAACAAATAAGAGATCGGTGGTAACTTGTGAGAAAGCATTTTCACTTTCATGATGAGGTTAGAAACTAGGCTGCAGAGAATTGGAAGAAAATAAAGGAGAGAAAGTGGAGGGATTGAGGGGACATCTGATTTTAGAAATTTGAGGAGGAGAGAAATAGAGGAAGATGATTAGGAACATGACAAGATCTAGTGAGGGTTTTTCAATGATGGGGAACACTTGGGCATGTTTTTAGGCAGCAGGGAAGAAACCAATATTTAGAAAGAGCAAGGAGGGGGATCATAGAATATTATATGTTGTTGTTGTTGTTATTTGTCCTTCATTCTTGAAGAGGACCATGACGTCAGGAAAGTGATGCCATGACTTGGAAGTGAATTGGATTTAAATGAGTCAGGGCTGTGCTAGGTCACCAGCCTCACTTTCTTCTCCAGAGCCATCTGGGTCCAGTTGTAAGATATAGATCAGGACGACTCAAGAATATTATATATTACATTAGGGAGGAGGGCCATTATAGAATATTATGTTTTCTCTAGCAAAATGCTGGAGAAGTCTGGAGAGCGTGACCTTAGCTGGGAGAATAGGACTCTTCATCAGAAACTGGAATAAAATAGAAGAAATGGGGGGGAGGGGCAATGTCAAAAAGTTGTAAGTTGGGGAAAGGGGAGCTCTTAGCAAATGGCTTTAATGTTTTCATTAAAGTATGAAGTGAGGTTCTCCTGTGAGCCTGTGAGGGTGGGGCCAGGGAGGAAATGCTCTTGGAGGCTTGAGGAGAGAAGAAATGGTTTAGAATGGCTGTTGTGGTAAAAGGCATAGAGAGCCAGGGACTAAGGAATAGAACTGTCTTGCTGAAACTTGAAATTGAAAGGGCCCAGTCAGCACCACTGCATGACTGCTTCCAGTTTTCTTCAGCAGCTTGTGATAGAAGAGGTAGAGGCGGATCAATCAGTGACTAAACTGGGGAAATAAGGGCAAAAATAAAGAGTTCCTGAGCTCAAGCAGCTCATTTTGCTGGAGAATATATAATATACTATAATGGCCCTCCTTCTCAATATAATACATTCTGTCGGGGAGACAATGTGCAGATTTATAAGTATATGCAAAACCCATGTAATGCAGATTCTTGATAACATTGGGGTAGAAATGGAAAGGCTAAGGAAGAAGGTGGTACTTGAGTCAAGTCTTGAAGAAAACCAAGTATTCAACAGAGGCCGAGAGGAAGAAGGAGAGCATCCTAGGCATGGGTAACAGCTAGTACAAAGGCATGAAGACAGGGAATGGAGTATATCAGGGTGTATTATGTATCAGTAATATCCAGAAGGGTGATGGTGGGAATTATGCGAGGTTGAGATTTAGCCAGCCAAGAGTGGCACTGGGACAGGGAAGTAAGTGATTCATTGCTAGAGAGTAGGATAGATTTGCCCTGGTTCACTAAGGGGCCAGTGTTTGCAAGAGAGAAGAGTAATAGCCAAAGGAAGGTGACAAACTAGAAGAGAACTGAAGGATGGAGAAATTGGAGGTCAGAGTGAATCCCCAAATACTTTTAAAGAGTAGTAAAGCTTAGGAAGAAATGGAATAACAGGAGATTATAATTGGATAAAGGACTTTCAGAGTTCATGGTCATGGAGGTAGAATACTTGTGGGTGATGGCAAGATCAAGAGTGTGGACGGCCCTGTGTTTATACACAGGTGGAATGGACGTCTTGGGAAATTGAGTAGGCTGAGATGCTTTTAAGTTAGGTTATTCGAGAGAACGTTGACATGGATGTTGAAGAGTATGAAGGCAGGAATTGGAATGGAGAGACTGTGAGCCAGTTGAACTCATTGAGAAAGAATGGAGAGTGCCTTGAGGATTGGTAAAGAGCAGCCAGCAGAATCTGAATTGGGTGGAACATTTGTATAAAGTGAACCTCAGTGGAAGAAAGGAGCCTGAGTGGTGATTATAGAGGGAGAATCTGGAAGTGGCAGTGGAGAGCAAGGAATATTCTGACTCCCTTTTCAGGACCAGTGAGTTAATGGATATGAGAGAATCAGCATTCGGGGATTGCCAGCAGAGAAAGAGAATGAGAAAATCCTTTAAAAACATCAAATTCCTTCAGTAAGAAAATAGCATACTGTTCTTTAGATCACCTGACATTGGTCATTCTTGTTCTCCTTTGGCTAGTGTGAAGCTCTCTACCTCTACGGGGTCATGCTGTTGGTTATTGATCAAAAGATTGAAGGCGAAGTCAGAGAGAGGATGTTGGTTTCCTACTATCGATACAGGTGACTGTGTTTGGCTTGTGTTTTTAAAAAGAAAACCGCTGAAAAAAAATGCAGTGTATGTTGTGTGTTCCCAAAATAGAGGCAACAGATTTGCCTCACCATTCTGGACCCTTGTGAAAGTAAAACATATGTCCTGAAAGGGACAGTAGTAAAATATTAAAGAGCAAATTAGGTCTAACTTTGTTTAACAAATCATTTTGAAGCATTTTGGAAATCATGTCTTTAACTTCTTTATTTCTATTCATACAAAAACTTAAGTAAGTAATAATAATGGCTAGCATTTATATAGCTCTCTATGGTTTGCAGACCACTTTACAACACCCCTATTACTATCCCCATCCTGCTGATGAGGAAACTGAGGCAGAGAGAGGCTAAATGACTTGCTCACTGTCACACAGCTAGTAGATGTTTAAAGCCAGATTTTAACTCGGGTCTCCTTGACTCCAGGTCTAGCATTCTGTCCATTCTGCCAACTCACAGCAAATAAATTTATGGAATTTTTAACTCCCATTACAGAATCATAGGATTTAAGAATTAGAAGAAGTGATAGGAAGCCTCTGGAATTTTTTGAGTGGGGGGCTAGTATAGGGTCACCTGCCCAAGCAGTCTCCTTCCTCACTGGTCCTTGACAATGTGTTGATAGATTTACTTATCCCATGAGCACCAGCTTATATGTCATTCACATTAGTATCATTGGAAACTGATTTTTAAAAATGGCGATCTGCTCCAACCCATTAACAAAAGGAATTCCCACTATAATGTACTGGCCTCTACTTAAACACTTCCAGGGGAGGGAGCCCCATTCCTCTATTCCCCTTCCTCCCCAGGCAGCCCTTCCACTTTGGGACAGCTGTAGTTGTTGACAACATTGTCCTAACCTCAAGCTTCCATTGGCCTCCCCCCTCTTCCACCTTCTTCCAATTGCTCCTGGCTCTACCTTCCAGGGCCTGATGGGACAGCCTTTTGAGACACTTGAAGACAGCTATCAGATCAAGAAGTTGTTAGCTGCTCTGTTTTGGGAAGAGAGAGAGAGAGAGCGCAAGCACCTGCAGGTGTCTGGATAAATGAAGGCCCTGTCTCTGCTGTATTCATGCTTCTGAGGCAGACTGGGCGTCTCTTCCCCATACTCTGCATCTCTTCCCTCTTTCTGTCCATGTGGTCTGTAGTCAACCCTAGGGACAAAATCGTGTTTCTCTTTTCTTTTACTTTCATCCAAATATTTCCTGTCTGCCTCCACTCTTTGGTTCCTGGGTTTCCTCACAGGAGAATGCCTTCTTCATGTTCACTGCTATCGAGCCTTGCTTTTACCTATCTGTGGTCCAGGAGCTCTGTGTCCATGAGCGTTTGAAAATAGAGTGCTTAACTATGGTTTTATTGAGTCCTCACTGCTAATGTCATATTACATCGGTTCTGGGCATGGAGCCAGGAAGACCTGAGTTCAAATTTGGCCTCAAATACTAACTGTGGGACCTTTGACAAGTCACTTAACCCAGTTTGCTTCCGTTTCCTTATCTGTAAAAGGAGCTGGAGAAAGAAATGGCAAAATCACTCCAGTATCTTTGCCAAGAAAACCCCAAATAGAGTCACAAAGAGTCAAACACAGTTGAAGCAATTGACCAACAATTACAAACAAGATATGTACAGAGTAAATTGGAGATGATCTCAAAGGGAAGGTAGTAACATTAAGGATTCATGCAGAAGATAGGTTTTTAACTGAGACTTGAAGGCAACCAGAAGACAGAAATGAGGAGGAATGTGCCAGCCATAAAAGACGGCCAATGAAAATACTTGGAGTCAGAAGATGGAAGGTCTTGTTCAGGACACAGCCAGGAGGCCAGTGTCTCTGTGTTGTAGAGTGTGTGGAGGGGTATAAAATGTAAAAGACTGAAAAGATAAGAAAGGGCCAGGTTATAAAGGGCTTCAAAAGCCAAATAGAGGGTTTTATTTTTGATCCCAAGGTGATAGGAAGCCTCTGGAGTTTTTTGAGTGGCAGGGCTAATATAGAGTCACCTGCCCATGCAGTCTCCTTCCTCACTGGTCCTTGACAATATGTTGATAGCTTTACTTATCCCATGAGCACCAGCTTATACATCATTCACATTAGTATCATTGGAAACTGATTTTTAGAATCCATATGTTTTCTTAGAAACACACTATGAGCAACTATACCTCTGTCCCTGGTAGGATTTGGCAGGGTGCTGGGCAGGGGGAAGCCTTTAAAATCTCATTTTGAAAATGTATCCTTTTCTCCTTTTGAATCCCTCTGAATTGTCAGTTGGCAGTTACCAGTTCTTTTTATTAATACATCATCTTTTCCTGTGTCGTTCTTATTGACATTTGGTTTACAACATGTGGTCCACTTGAATGAGAGGTCATCTAGTCCATACTGCTGCTTACATAAGATTTCATACTCAAGGCATTCCTTAGGAAAAAAAATAGTTTTTAAAATCTTCTGTTAGAAGGAAACAGCTTTCTAAGGGGGGGAAATGGATATTGTATCATATTTTTAAAAAGATTTTATGGTGAAGTTTTGTTGTTTTTAATAATATTGGTTATTACAAAACATTGACATTGGAACTTAGAACTAATGCCCATTTCATAAATTAGTTGCATTGCATCAGGATGATACTGGACCTGGTTTTTGTGTTGAAAGTATGTGAATTGACCTGCAGTTGATCTGAATCCATTGCAATAGGTTTCTACTCTGTTGAATTAAAATTTTTGATTTCTGTGTATTTTCTGTTTTGTTTTCTATGTGATATGACAGTGCTGCTCGATCTTCTGCTGACTCAAATATGGATGATATTTGTAAACTGCTTCGTAGCACAGGCTATTCTAGCCAACCAGGAGCCAAAAGACCACCCAGCTATCCAGAGAGTTACTTTGGCAGAGTGCCCATTAGTGAAACTTTTGTCAGCATGGTTATTGGGCGATTAAGATCTGATGATATTTATAACCAGGTAGGAATTGAATTAATTTTAAATTTAAAACAAATTTGTATGCTAAAAATAATTTTTCCTTATTTTTATTAGATACAAAAGCCATATTTCCAATTTTTGTTTTGTAAAGTTAATGCTTTTCAAGCAGTGTTAAAATCAGAGAGAATCATTTTATTGTATCACCAGTTGTTTAAATAAGCATACTAGATCTTGTACTTATTTTTGTTTCAGAGTTCTTTGTTGTAGTGGCATTTGACTTACACAACTTTGCTTTTCAATCAAATGTTGATGGACTTAGAAAAGAGCACGTTAATCAAACTTCATTTTGGATATCACTGAAACTATTTTGCTTAGATATGAGGTGGGGGGATTTTTCATTTTTTTAAATGTTGTTCTTATCTTTCTCTGTAAGAACACTTTCCTTCTCTTCCCTCTCCAAAGAGTTAAAAAGAATTGAAATAGCTATAAAATGTTATTATAATGAAAATAAAAGAAATGTAGACCAAATGCAGGTAAAAGGCTATGTGTTAGTCCTCCCTCAAAAATCTTCCAAGTACCATCATTGAAATATAAAGTAATTTTATTGTATTCTCTTCAAATGCAACTTAATTTTTGCAAATCAATAAGAATGCTGTGAAATATACATCTTATCTTCTTTATACCAAGACTCATCATCGGAAAGAAATCACATAATCCTTCTTAAAAGGCATAATGAATTTACCAAAGGCTTTTTTATCAAGCATTATAAAGGATATAATTCTAAACCAGCATAGCCTGAAAGTTTCCCCGACCCCTGGAGGCCTTCAAGCAGAGTTACCCATCCATCTGTTTGAGGAGGGGATTCATGCTTCCCCATGAGTTGGATGACTTTCAAGGTCCTTTGCAATTCTTAGTCTTTTATTATTCTATGAAGATGTTTTAATGCAGGATTCTGAAGTCACCCTTGAAGTCATATGCAGAATAAGCCTTGTTATTCATTTTTCCTTAACAAAATTTTGACCCAGATTTGATCAAGTTTGTGGTATCTTAGAAACAACAAGGTTATTTTTTGCACACTGACAAGCCCCCCTTCAACTGGGGCTTGCAAGATAATGTAGTATTATTAGGGTTCGTTGTTTTTTTCTAATATTTGTTTTCTATTTCCTCAACATTATCTGAATTTTCAGGGGCAGCTAGGTGGCATAGCAGATAGAGCACCGGCCCTGAAGTCAGAAGGACCTGAGTTCAAATCCGGCCTCAGACCAAACACTTGACACTTACTAGCTGTGTGACCCTGGGCAAGTCACTTAACCCCAATTGACTTAAAAAAAAATTATCTGAATTTTCCACTGGCTTCAGAGGGTGTTGAAGGCAATATACATTAGTTTTCATCATCCATTGGTCTGTACTGTTCTGTATTTTCTCTAGATGTGACAGAGAGTTGCTACAGATAGGCACTGTGAATTCTAACCAAGAATCAGGAAGGTAACCTTTACTGTATTAGTATTTTAGACTAGCGCTTCTTTGACTATGGGTTGCGAGTGGAAAAAGTGTAAGAAGCCCTGTTTTAGACAACCTACTAGTTGCCTTTTTTAAAATGCCTTACCATTAAAGGATTCATGAAGTCAGATTCAATACCAGTTCATATACCTCTCTTCCTATGCTCAGCTTCATCAGCTGACCACTGCTGATGTGTATACTTCGTTCCTGTCCACTATTACAGTCACTGTGATTTCTTGCCCTTTTTTTCCCCTTGTTCTACATCCCTCTTTTGCTTTGTCCCTCTTCTTACCCTTTCCTAAAATTAATGAAACAAAACAGCTTAAAATATAAAGGCTGTATTTATCCTTGTAGACATTGCCACCATCAAAATGGTGCTTGGGCCTCCACTCTCCATTGTAGATGATGTGAATGGTAGAGAAGGGGGAAATGTTGAAGTCGGTTCTACTACCAGTCAATAGTTTGTGAGACTTATAGGTCTGATCTCTGTAACTCTAGTAAGAGGTCCTCACGACCAGTCTACAAAACACTGATTTAGAATAGCTGGTATGTGTCAGCTATTTGGCAGCTGTGTGACAGAAAATATCCTGAAATTCAAGCATTGGTGGTTTTCCTCTTTCTTCTAGGTTTCAGCATATCCACTGCCAGAGCACCGAAGCACTGCCCTTGCAAATCAAGCTGCTATGCTCTACGTGATCCTCTATTTTGAACCATCTATTCTTCATAATCATCAAGCAAAAATGAGAGAAATAGTGGATAAATATTTTCCAGATAACTGGGTACATATCCTTATTGTACATTAACTTTTTACCAGGCCTTATGCTACAAAATGTGCTTGCTTGCTTGCTTGCTTGCTTTTGCTTTCTTTCTTTCTTTCTTTCTTTTTCTTTCTTTTTTCATCAAAAAGATGATTGACCAGAAAAGAGGATGGGCCAGTAATTTAGTAAGAGTAAGGAATTAGGGTTCAATGTAGCAGACCTTGGGCTCCATTGATGCTCCCACAGTGTGAATGGATTTAAGGGAAAGCTGCCAACATGTTAGGTAGACCTGCTGGGGAGGTCCAATTTTTTTATTGGAACCTTTTAGTTGTTTTTATAAATAGTGGGTTTTAAAGTAAAATCACATTAAAATATGTATTTCCATGGTCATGGAACCATTTATTCAAATAGTTTTAAAGATTTTTTGTATTTACCTTTCCTATCCTTGGACCAATAATCCTCCTCTCATCTATTACAGATACAACTCATCTGTGACTTTCGGTCTTAGGGAATTGTGGCTTAGATAGGTAGTGAGTCACATACCTGATCACTGCCATAAGTGGATTTTGAAGCCAAGCCAAGCCCCCACTACTTCCAAAGCCAGGACTCTATCCAGCACTAAGTGCCATGCTGCCTCTCATATAGTAAAAGTTTGCCTTTATACTGAATTTTACTTTTAAAATGTCAGGTATTCTTCAGTTCGAGTTGATAATACTTCAGTAGAATGTTTGGATTTTTTAGACTTGGTTGAAATCTATAATTTATATTTTAAATTAATCTGAGAAAAAAATAGTATTTATGAATCACTTCCATTGTACATAACATTATACTCAGTATTACCAAGGGTCGATAAAATATAGAGCAGACTAGACTTCTGTCCTTAGGAAGTGTCCAGTGTTTCCCCTTACACAACATTTGATTTTGCATTATAAGTGGCCTAAATGAGCACGCTTATTGTCATTCTTAAGAACAACTTGGAGCTGGGAGTTGATGGACACAGTTGTACTTCTTAGAGGAGTTAGAATTGAGTGATGAAGAGGAAGGTTGTGATTCTGCCCATTTTTTCCTGGCTAGATGCCACCATAGAAATTACATTTAGGCTATAGCACTCAATTCAGAGACATTTTAATTAAAAAGAAGGTTAGCTCTTAGGGAATTCAAGCTTCATGCGAGTAGGTTCTCTTACCTTGCTTCTCCGATTTGTTTGGCTTTCCAGGAAGCTCTCTACCCAGATAAGAGAAATTTAGTTGGTATACCTAACCATATTTAAAACAAGTGTTGAGTGGATTAAAAACTCTCTTTTGTTTCTGTTACATTATTAACAACTTGAGGGCTGGACTACATCACATACATCTTTGTAGCCTCCACAGTAGCATTTACAGAATATGTATTATTAAATCTTTATTGAATGAATGAATGATTATTTACTGTTTTAGGTGATTAGCATTTACATGGGAATTACAGTCAATCTTGCAGATGCTTGGGAACCTTACAAAGCTGCAAAAACTGCTCTGAATAACACATTGGATTTTTCAAACGTCAAAGAACAGGTATGTCTGGTTAATCAAAGAAAAATTGCTCATAACTGTTAGCAAGATAAAGCATAAGCTATATCAGTACTTTTCAATTTGAGACAAGTCTACACAGGCATTTCAGTACAATAACATTAATTCAATGATAAAATGACAAAGAAAATTTCATTGTGTTAGCAAAATGCTACAATAACCTTGCATAATTAAATAATGTAATATAATTAGAAAACAGACTTATAGCCTTTAGGAAGACATGATGAAAGCTAATATTCATATGAGCACTTTAAGATTGACAAAGTGCTTTACATAATTATCTCTTCTTATTGTAACAGCAGCCCCAATAGGTAGATGCTGCTGTGCTTCCCCTTTTACAAATGAGAAATACCTTGCCCACAATCGCACACCTGGGAAGACCTGACTTGATGACTCCAATTCCAGCATCCTCACCCGTGTGCCACCTAACTGATGGCTAAGTGATGGCTGAAATGACATACCTATAATTTATCTCATATATAAATAAATATATATATATATATATATATATATATATATATATATATATATATATGTCATAACCCTTAGTGACTCAGTTTGCTTTTTTATTCCTCTTTCTTCTCATAGGCAGAATTGGCTCTTAATGAACTGGCTGAGATTAATGTTTTGAATTGGTAAAGTGAAAGGTGATGATAGCATCCTTAAGAAATAGTTTCTACTACCGCACCTCCATCTGTGATTCAGAGTGTCTCAAGGAATATAGATGGGTAAATGGGCTTAAGAAAAATGGACTCCCAGAAGTACAAAGAGTTTGCTTCTCTTTCCTTTATAAGGCTTCATTCTGTTTCTCTGATAAAAATTCAAAGGAGAAAGAAAAACCTGGATAAAGAAGAAGAATTGATTTGGCAGAGCAAAGCTAGCTTGTCATAGCCTGTTCCTTACTCTGGTAGTCTGAATTTTAAAGTTTCTGCCCTACAAAGAACAGTACTTTTCTCCATGTACTTCCCCTTCCCACCAAAAAAAAAAAGAGTCTAGCCTGTTTTACTTAGGTAAATTATATGTTATAAATAATATATAAAATAATTTGGTTTCTGGAATATATCCTGGAGAAAATGAAGTTCCTGCTCCCAGATTATTAATTTTTCATTACCAAGATGCCTTTCCAAATTTACACATTCTGCTTTGGGACATTTTAAATTGATTGTTTAGTGCCTGCTGTTGGAATATCACTTGATGGTCTCAAGCCAACTAGAAAACATTAATAATGTTTTAAAATTTACTTCTTTCTCTGGACAAAGGAAGTTGACTAGATATCTGCCTATTCTTTGCCTAAATTAGAGCCATTTCTGTTGTCCACTAAAATCTGACCTACTTTTATTTTCCACTGTAGCCTTACATACAGTAGTGTTTACCTTTCAGCTGCTTCTGCCTTAAATTTCAAGGTAGACAGTAATGAAATAGCTGGCAATATCAAACGACATTCTTACCTCTTCCTCACAAGCCCTTAAACACCTATAATTTATCACACATATATCATTCAATTTGTGTAGTCACTACAGCTATTTGCCACATGATTCACTGGCATGTGATGCTTTTGTAAGTTATAAATTTTATTTATATATATTTTTATACACACACACACACACACACACACAACACACACACACAAATAATATTTTCTATTGAACTAATTAAATTGTTTTATCCTCAAAGGCAAGCAGATATGCCAGTGTCGGTGAGCGGGTACATTCCCAAGTGCAGCAGTTTCTAAAAGAAGGTTACTTAAGGGAGGAATTAGTTCTGGATAACATCCCAAGGCTGCTGAACTGCCTGAGAGATTGCAATGTCACTATCCGGTGGTTGATGCTTCATACTGCAGACTCAGGTAACGTCTATGATTTGTAGCCTTTCATGTAATATCTCATGTTTAAAATTAACAGAGTTCCATTCTCCCTCATAAAGTGTAGCAGTCCAGAAGAGAAGATCCCTTGAATGAAAACCTGATCCCAAAGCTTGGTAGAAAGAGGACTGGAGTTAGAGGCAGAAGGCCTGAGTATGAGTCCCAGCTCTGCCACTTTCTGGCTGAGTGACTTTGATCAAGGGAGTGTTCTTAAATCTTGGGTGATTAAGAAAAGTTTTACAGAGGAGGTAAAGTTTTTAGTTGGTTCTTAAAAATGGATAGCTTTTAAGTTGTCCAAGAGGGTATGAGCCAGCATGCTGAGCAGGGAGATTTTATGACCAAAGGTAGGGACATAAAAGGGATGGTTGGGAAATGTTGATTAGACTAGTTTGTTTGGAATGGAATAGTCATTTGGCGGTTAGGCAGATTGGGGGTAGATCTTGGAGGACTTTAAATGTCCAGTGGGGTTTGTACTTCATCCTGCAGAGACAAAGTATGGGGTAGTGTCCAGAGTGCTGGACTTGGAAGCAGGAAGACATATGTTCAACTCCTTCCTCTAACACTGATTAAATGTATGACCCTGGGCAAGTAACTTAACCTCTCTGAGCCTCAGTTTCCTTATCTGTAAAATGGGGGGTACCATAGGTCAGGTCTTATTTAAGCTGGTCTGGTGGTTTCATTTCAGGATTAGAACATAAAGAGGTCCTTGTAGACTCTCATTGACAGAAAAGCCCTATTGAATAGGACTTCATATAGCACTCTTTACAGTAGCAAAAAAATGGAAACTGAATGTGTGTCCATTGATTGTGGAATGGCTGATCAAATTGTAGCATATGTATATAATGAAATGTGACACTGTAAGAATCCTATGCCTTTTGAGGCAACCCATTGGCATCTGTGTGCAAGAGGGATGGGCTGTCTTGAGGCGATGGGAATTACAGTCAATCTTGCAGATGCTTGGGAACCCTACAAAGCTGCAAAAACTGCTCTGAATAATACATTGGATTTTTCAAACATCAAAGAGCAGGTATGTCTGGTTAATCAAAGAAGAATTGCTCATAACTGATAAGCTTCCTCACAGGAGCTCTTTCAACAAAGACAAGACAACCACCTTTCTGGAATGTTCTAGTGAGTGTCTCTGAAAAGGCAGATAAGGCCCCTTCTACTTCTCTGTGAGGTGACTTCCTTAGAGCTACTGTCTAGTTGGTGTCTGAGGTGGGATGTGAACTCCATCCTCTCTAACTCTGTCTAGCACTCTCTCTACTACACCAGCCTATATTGAAGTAGCCACCTTCTTATCCAATTAAAATAGGAACATTTGCTTATACCCAGTCTTCTCCAGTCTGATTATTTCCGGTCACTTTAATTTTTTCCCCCTGAACACCAGCTTCCCAACCTTTTTGTCATTGTGGTTGTTGATGGATTCAGTTGAATCAGTCCATCCTTCTGCTGTCACAAAAGATTGAACCTACCCCATGTCAGAAAGTTTTTGAAAGCTTCTGAAGAAGATGATTCTGCAAGCTTCAAGTTGTCTGTAGCATTAATCCAGTTTTTAATCAGTTTTGTTGGTGCTCTTGTTTTGGGGGTTTTTTAACACGTACCCCCATGAAATTGAAAAATTCTCAGGCATAGAATCTGTTGTCAGCCTAAAAGTTCTTTCTGTTTAGGGTGGTTGTTTTTAAAATCTCTAATCCTTAGGCTTATTGATCACCCTTAGTGATTACTTTTCTCTAGGTTATAAAATCTACTCTGGTTTCCCCAATGTTTTGGCTTCGCTATCATCTATATTACTATGCCAGGTAACATTACCAATGTTTAGAAGCCATGGGGCTTTCAAACTTATATCTATACCAGAGGAAGCTAGCTTTAATCTAACAAGAGTTAGCTTTAGCTAACAAAAGCTCTATACTTTTACCTTCAGGGGACACCGTATCCCAGTTTTGTGCCTGAGAACTTGCCTGAATCCATTAGGCCAGGTTTCACTCTGTACTTCAAATGTTGCTGTATTTTAGTGGAATCACCATGGGTCCCGCATTTTCTGAGAGGTGCCTGGGTAATTAACTGCCAAAGCCAGTCTGTACAGAGGTTGTCAAGGCATAGGAAAACTGTTAAACATTGTCCAAATTTATAAGACTGCTTTCTTGCAAAGAGCCCATTTCTTGGTTGCACTGGGGAATACAGTAGTCTTTCCCGGTAACTAGATGGCTTACATTCCCTCTAAACTATTTTAAGTCCCTTCTAATTCTAAATCCTCTGATCCTCTCTGGCAGAAGCAGAATTCAAATCTCCACATCTTTTGACTCCAAAACCATGTTCTTTCTAGCATACTGTGCTGCCTCATTCAAGCCTGATGAATTACCCTCTGCTGTCACAGGGCATGCCTTTCTAATAACCACATACTTGTATCTGTCAGCTCCAGTGTCACTCTTGTGTGAATTGACACTTATTTAACACTCAGTGGTTCACTATAATTTTCATTTTCTGTAACAATAAACCCTTTTCTTTTGTACTTACTGTGGCAGCATTCCCCCCATCCCATTTCAAGACATTTTCTTATCATCTTGCATTTTCCATACTTAATGCTTTGACACAAATTTCATTCTAGGATAGCTGATGTAAAATATCTCATGGATGTGAGATAGTAGAGAGAACAATGGTCTGGGAGTCAAATGACCAGGGCCTTGGCTCTGGTTCTACCACTAACTAGCTATGTGATTGTGGCAAAATTCGGCTCTGATGATCTATGCTTAATGATAACATTTGGAGAGCATAAAAAAATCAGACTTTGAGAGCTAAAAAGGACTATAGAGCTTGTCTGACCCTACTCCTTAAAGGTAGAAGAGAGGAGAAGTCACTTGCCCAAGGTCAGACAACGAGCCCCACAGCAGCAGAACTAGGTCTAGGAATCAGGTCTCCTGTGTTTTGTCCCTTATGTCCTGCTGCCTCCTCGTGTAATGAGCAGTTTATCTCTAAGTCATATTTTAGGGTGCTTTCCTAGAAATAGTTCTTTGATTCAAAATGTAGATTTTTTTTCTGCTTTAGTTTCAAAAGATGAGCCTTCACTGACCTGAGTATCCAGTCCTCTTCCTGCCCCTTTGCCTGACTTACTTAGAATTCAGGCTCCCTGTGGACAAAAATTGCTGTTTGCTTTGTCTTGTCACAGTGAGTGTTGGGTGGAAACTTGCTGAGTTACCTGTCGCCCTAGAGCTTCAGAAAGTTATTGCTTGGATTACATAGCTGTTAGGACCCTTGGAACGGCCTTAGAGTTCCCCTTCATTTTACAGATGCACATGTATACATGGATAATGTATAAATCATTAGGACAGTCACTGGTTTGGGGAGGGGACAACCTCTTAGAGTGAAAAAACGAAGGAAAAGTGGGATCTGAAGTGAGATTTAAGAGAGCAAAATATAAAGAACAGGCTGAGTAAGAATCTTGGCCGAAATCATATTGGATGAATGTATGAATGGACATGGATGGATGGATAAAAGAAGAAGATATAGCAAGTGCATTTATTAAGCCATTACTACACTTCAGGCACCTTACTAGGGATACAAATATAAGCAAATAAGGCAATCCCTATCCCAAAACAGGTTACATTCTAATGGAAGAAGATACCTACATATAGGAAAAAGAGAGGGAATAGAGAGATGGGGATGGGGGGAGATGGTAGAAGTCCACCCATATGGGAGAAAGAGGAAATTTATGGAGAGAGTCCAAATAAGAGTGAAGTGAATTATGGCTGGGGTCCTTCCTAAAATGGTAGCCAGGCAATAGAGTCAGTAATGAGGAGAGAAGGCCCCAGGAAGTTGAGATGAGTATGAAACCAAGAGAAGGAACAGAGCTTGAGGTCCGAAAGGTTGTCTAAAATGGTTTGGAAGACAGAAGGCAGGCTATGTTAAAAATTACCTGATTCAGCCTGCCCTCCCTAAAGCTTTGGCCTTTCATGGCACCAACATATATTCTCCACCCCCAACCTAATTGATACTTCAGTGTGATCTAGAGGCAGCTTCACTAGTCTGTAACTCAAAAACCTTCCTTCTACCTACAGCCACTCAGCTGTGTTTGACTACAAATAATCCCTTATCCTACATTGTGCTGGGTTGGGTTGGGTTTTGTTTTTTTTCTTTAAAGCTAAGGCTTGACAGAGCTTAGTAGAATGGAGCCTGGGAGAGTTTGCTCTTTCAAGTACAGCAAGATAGGGGCTGAGGTGACCTAAGTTTTCAAGTCATTATTTGTATCTTCTGTTTCTGGTGGCCACAGGAAAACCTTAGAATATTGTAGCAAATCACTGAAAGGTGCTTCCAGGATGGTGACCTCTGGGGCTAAATGGTCATATTTTCCTACTGAACTAAAGAACCAACATATGTCCTTCAAGAACATTGCCATTATAGATCACCCAGAACTAGAAGAGGTATTAGAAGTCATCTGTCTAACTTCCTCATTCTGTAGATGAGAAATCAGGCCCAGAGATGTTAAGTGACTTGCCCCAAGTCACACAGATAGTGATAGTTGAAACCTTACGTGAACTGAAGCCTTTCACTCCAAACCCAGTACTAGGTACCATTTCTTCCATAAAGCCATCACTATTCCTCCTAACCAAAAATTTCTAATAGCACTTTGTCTGGATCTCTCTTTTGTCCTTATAATATTCTACTTTATATCTTATTTATATATGTGACCAATCAGTAGTTCAAGGTTAGGTTTCCATTGTATTCCATGTTTCTCACTTTTAACATTTTGAGTATTTTTTTGTTTTTAACAGTTTTGATCTTAGCTCTAATACCATGTCTTCCAGAGGGATCCGAGTCTCAGTGAATCCTAGAAAATAGGAAGAATGAGAAAGGAAGAGGCTTAAGATGAGAGAAGCTTTTTAATTATGATGCAGAGATCCCAAAGGACACAGTGGAAGGGATAACAGATTTAGAGTGGGGCTTTCAAGCTGAAGTTAAGGGATGAGGGATCAAAGAGTGAGGCTTGGGGGCAGGGGGCAGGGTTGTTTAGTTCGGGGTTCAGTACCACTGGGATGGGGAGAATAAGAAGCAGTGGTACTATGTTAACCACTGAGAAGTGAGTCCAGGCTGATTATCAGTAGATAGGGAGAGGTCTCCTAAAAAAGGCAGATGATTGGAAGGTTAAGAGTTAACTGTTGATGTCCAGAAGAAGGCAGTCAAGATGGCAAAGACCTCAAAGATCATACCATTTGAGGATGAATTGAAGGAACTCCAGGTATTTAGCTTGACAGTCAGATGGTGTAGGAGGGACATAATAGCCAGCTGTCTTTGGGTATTTGAGGAGCTGTATCATTCATACGAGGCAATAGACTTGTTCTGTTTTACCAGAACTAGGAGCAATGGATCAGAGTTGCAAAGAGGCAGATTTAGATTTAATGCACAGAAAACTTTCCCAACAATCAGAGCTTTCGAGAAGTGGAATGAGCTACCTCAGGTAATTATGGGACCCCCTCACTGGAGGTCTCCAAACAAAGGCTGCCTAATCACTTGTGGAAACTAAAAAAGAGGTGATTATTCAGAAAATGTTCGGTTATTCTTTTGCAGCCACAGTGGTGGGCAGATAGCAGATGGTTAATAAATGCTTGTTGATTAATTGCTTGAACTAGATTGCCTCGGAGGTCCCTTTCAGCTCTGAGATTGTGTGATCCTTTCATTTCATTTGCAACTTACGAGTGTTACTTCTAATTGTCAGGAAAGAAGCATGCTCTAATTCTTTGAATCAGGAAATAATCTTTTAAATTGAAAATAATAAGAGGAAAGGATACTTGACTTTGAGGATGTTCACTTTATCACTGCCTCCTCAATAGAGCCGAGAGAACAAATCTTGTAGAGATATTATTGGTTTGTAAGTGATTGCTGAGGTTTATTTATTCTTATTTTTAAGTATTTTGCCACTAAATAATCAAGTAGTCTCCCTGTGCTCATAAGAGCTTATGTAAATTGCATTTTGATATGCATTATGCAAATTGATAACTTTTTCCCTCCTATATATAGCCTGTGACCCAAATAACAAACGCCTTCGTCAAATCAAGGACCAAATTCTGGCAGACTCAAAGTACAACCCAAAGATCCTCTTCCAGTTGCTGCTCGATACTGCCCAGTTTGAGTTCATACTTAAAGAGGTAACAAATGATTATTTTGTAAAGGAAGCATTGAAGTAATCATCGTAAGAAACATTTACATAGCACTTTAACGTTTACAGTATGCTTTACATACACTATCTTATTTTGAATCCCCAACAGCCCTTGAGAGAGGGCTTCATTTTAACTGTCTCCATTTTACAGATGATGAACTCGAGGCTTGTAAAGGTAGTGATTTATCCATGATCATACAGCTCTTGTAGTAATTTTCAGAGGTAGGATTTGAACCCCAAGTCTTCCTGACTGTAGTCTACTACTCTGTCCACTAAACTATACACACTCAACTTCAAATCAAAATACCTGGATTCATAGATCATTGAGATTTAGAGCTGAAAGAAACCTTAGAGATTATCTGTTCTGTCTGATTTTTCAAATAAGACAACCATGGGCCCAGAAGAGTGAACTTACCCATGGAAATAGAAATAGTTGTATCTTTTAAAGATGATAATAACTGAGATTTAAACCAAGGTCTTCTGATTTTAAAACCAGCATTCTACCTCATTCTGGGATCAACCAGCCATTTATTAGGCATTTATTATGTGCAAAGCCCCAGCACTCCCAGTCTAGCGAGGCTTACTAAATAAGTGATCATAGACCTCCCTGAACCTTAGTCTCTTCACCTGTAAAATAGGATTGGCAATACTTCCACTACTACTTTGCAGGATTCTTAGGAAGATGAAACATTCATCCCTCTCTCCTGAGCTCCATTCTAGCATCACCGATTGTCTATTGTACATTTCAAACTGGATGTCCCATAGGCATCTTAAAATGAAAAGACAAAATAAAACACATTTTTTCCCTTCCCTCCGGCCCCCCCCAAAAAAAGGGAAAAAAAGGAAACAAATACTTGTTAAAAAACTTAGTATGTGCCAGGCAGTGGATCAAGCACTCTCAAGTATTATTTCAATTGATCCCTGAGAGGTGGGTGCTATTATTATCCATAGTTGAAGAAACCGAGGGGTGCCAAAACCACCTCTCCTCTGAGATGTTATTTTGGTTGAAGCCACCACCGTCCTTCTAGTCACCCAAGTTCACAACCTGTCTTATCCTTTATTCCTCACTGTCGCTCCATATTTCCAATCAGTCCCCAGGTCTTGTTAATTCAACCTCCACAATCTCCCTTGCATCTGTCCCCTTCTCTCCATTCACATCCTCACCACCCTAATTCAGGTCTTCCCACTTGCTGGTACTATTGTAGTAGCCTCCTAATTAGTCTCCCTGCTTCTCATCTCCCTTTTCCAGTCCATCTTCTATACATCTTACAAAGAGATATTATTAAGGCATAGGATTGATTGTGTCACTCCCCCCTGCTCAGTAATCTCTGTTGGCTCCCTATTTCCTCTAGAATCAGCTACTCCTTTGCTTATCATGTAAAGCCTTTTGCCACTTGGCTCCAACCTCACTTTCCATCCTTAATGTGCATGACTGCCTTTCACACACTCCGGATGAGCCCAAGTGGCCTTTTTGCCGTTCTCCACGTTCAATATTCTGTCATCTTTCTCCATGTTTTTGGGCACAGTCTGTCCCCCCATGCTGGGAGTGCAGTCCATGTTCATCCCTTCCTCTTAGACTCCATTTCCTTCTCAGCTCAACCGCCACTTCCTACATGATTGATACATCAATTCAGCCAGCATTTGTTCAATGCCTGATACGTTCCACACTCTCTGCAGGCACCAAGATACAAAAGCAATCTTGGCTCTCAAGGAACTTACGTTCTGTTTGGGGTGAGTGGACAGCATGTCCACATATAAATAGGTACAAAATATACACAAGGTAGTGTTGGTGGGGAGGTGCTAGTAACTGGTGGAGCACAAAGAGAAGCCTCATGTAAGAGGTAGTGATTTAGCTGAGCTGATGATACAGAGACAAAAATGAAGCTCTCTGTTCTCAAAGACCTTCTGTTCCATTGGAGGAGACAACAGGCATAAAGAATAAATGCAGAGTTGTTTACTGAGGGAAGGCACTAACAGTTGGGGGAATCAGGAAAGGGATCTGTGAGATGGAAGTGAGAAGGGAATCGTTGCAGGGATGAGCAGCAGCCCATGCATAGGCACGGAAATGGGAAACAGGCTCACAACTCTAAGAGAGTTTGACTGCTTTGTAGAACACAGGATGGGAAGTAACATACGTAATGAGGTTGGAAAGGTTGCTCTGGGTGCTGAAGGGATTTTAAAAAGATACGTGTATAGCACTATCCCTGTGACATTTCTATTTTCCATGATTTTTCATCATTACTGATAGAGGTTAAGTAACCAGACACTCCAATTTTCATTAGTCTGAGATAAAGTCCATTGGGCCTAAGGACTAGAACTCTGAAAATAGCAAAGCACTCCCTTTCTAGAAATTCTCTTCACTTTCCTTGGCTTTCAACCAGGCTTTGACCATTTTGGTTCTATCCCAAATATATGATTCTCCTTGTCAAGAAAAAGAAACAAAATACGAATTCACTATTTCTTCCTTTCTTCCTTCGTGTGTTATCATTCCATTCATACCAAACAATGTTCCCTTTTTCTTTGATCTTCTGCTGCCCCTACCACTGTAGCTACAAAAACTTTTAGTGTTGTCCATAGCATCCATCACCAGGCTCTAGTTTTTGTGATGCTAGTCGTATAAGACCATGCTCCTTTTTTTGTGTATAACATCAGAGATCTGTCCTCACTTTTATCTTCTGTACCCCATGGACAAGGCATAACCTCTCTAGTTCTGTATGTTCATCTGTTATAGGAGAGTATAGGGCTTGACAATCTACAAGGACCCTCCTGACTCTATGATCCTACATTTCCTTTTTAATTTTGTATAAGCCCTGTAGATCTTCATTGGTCTATTTAGATAGTTCCTCCTTCCTTTATTGGAATAATTTTCATTTGTTTTATCAAAGTTTTATTTGTGAGAGCATCACATCATTCTTGGACCAACATCCCCTGTGGAATTTTAGGTCATGAGATCCTACCTAGCCCTTCCCTGAATTCTTTGAAATTATTCAGTTCTGTTCAGCTTTTCACCTGCATGATTTCAGATACTAAATAGAGTACCCGAAGTTCATTTCCTCTCTCCTTTGGCCACCAGTTCTTCCTAATTGGTCAGAATAGATCTAGAACAGCAATTTCCTCTGTTGTTTCTTCTACCTCTGGAAGAATTGCATTATTTTAGTAAAGCTAATCAAGAATGTATCAGTTCCTTTCTTAGCAGAAAAGGTTATAGTAGATAGTTCTGGCACAGAAGCCTCCTCGCTCTGGTATCATTCTCCTGTGCCAGTTTTGTGGTATTTGTCCAGTTCATCATTTCCTTCTTCTACCATGCTTTCCTATCCTGTTTTATGGATTTCCTCACTTAAGTATATCCTCTTGCTAGACACTGCTACCGCAACAACTTTTTTCAAAAATTTAATCCTTTCATCACCATGTTCTGTCCATGAGTCACATCTCAAGTGGGTCTCAGTGATACTTATGAGGCCAAATTCACCTGCTTATGAAGATCTCTAATTCATGTTGTTAATTACCTTTTCTTTGCTCATTTTTTGCAGTGTCAATCCTCTTGGTTTCTTGCCCCACTTTTTTTGTCATTTCCTTACTTCATCATCCTTTATCATCCTGCCCAGATCACAAAGATTCCTTCCACAACCCCAAGCAAGGTTTACTCCTGTCCAGGGATCTTTCTTCCTACTCCCACAGGAGTCTACTTCAGAATTAGCTTTTCCTAACAAAGGAATAGATACAATTAAGCTATTAGAAAGTTAGAAAGAACCTTGGAGATCCTATAATTCTATACTCACCTCTTCCACATCAAAGAGGAGAAAACTGAGGCCCAGAGGAATCAGGTTATTTGCCCAAGGACCCTTGGGCAGAGAAAGCCCAGGTCCTAAACAGGAACTATCTGCCCTGGCTCCCAGCCTGCTAAGCTTTCCACTCTACTGTCTCTGGAATAAAAGCAGCTTAAGTAATGCTACTTTGGGGACATTTTTTCAATTAAAATATGGATTTCATTCAGGGACTGTCAATAAAGTATTCAATATTAGTTTTCTTTCAACTACAAATGACTTTTCTACCATTCTCACCAGATGTTCAAACAGATGCTTTCAGAAAAGCAAGCCAAATGGGAGCATCACAAGAAGGAAGGCTCTGAGAGAATGATGGAACTTGCTGATGTCTTTTCAGGAGTAAAGCCTCTAACAAGAGTGGAGAAAAATGGTAATTGTTTAAGAAAAAAATGTTGGTACATTTGATATGTATGTGAGGATGATGTAAGTGCTAGAGAGCTGGCAAGTTGGCGACCCTTTTGCTTTGCTTTGCTTTTTTCCCCCCCATTTCTGCAGATCAATTCTTGGCTATATCCTCAAATAGCAATTTCATGCCACCGTTTTTCCTGATTTGTTAACCTCTTTAGTCACAGAAAAGGATTACAAGCATTCCTTGCCTTTAACTCCTTCACAATTCATTCTTTCAATACACAGGGCCTGGAGTACAAGTACTGGACAGTTCTCAGATTCCAGATTTCACCACCTTTCCTTGCCCATTAGACAGCTCACACAAGTGAGCAGTGGGCATTAGCGTAAAAAAAGGGACTGAAGACTGATTTTTGAAAAGAATATTTCCAGATCTGAGCACAAAACAAAGTTTTAGTGGAATGATTTTGAGAACCTTTACTTGCCTCAGGAAAATGTATCTAGAAAAAAGAAGTATCCCTTAAAACTTCCCAATACAGCTTTCTATAGATACTTGAGCCACCCTTGGAGAGAAATATTGTTTTTCAAATGTTAAGTCTTTTATCTTCAAGCCAATATATAAGTTTCATACCAAAGTTGTCCAAGAGAGTTGTATTTTTATGTGCTCTGTATTTGTTTCTATAGTGTATGAGAGCCCTTAACACAGTCAATGTGCACAGTATATTTATGCCTGTTTTATACGACTTTCAACTTAGTTTTTACTCTTTTACATGATTAGTAGGTGGTAGTTCTAGCAATGTAGTTTGTTTTATTGTTTCCTTTTACAGGACCTGATGGGTCATAAACTCAACCCCCAATGCAAAAAAATACATTGTTACTTTATAGAAACACATTGTTTAGAAAAGTGATTACTAGTATCTTGTATTTTAATTGGGGTGGGTAGTGTGGGGGTGGGTGTGGGTGTGTTTTAAGAGAGCCAAGTTGATTACTCTCTCACTTCCTATTGTATTTCCAGTATTTTTCAAAGCTTAACTATCTATATCAGTGGTTTTTTTATCTTTTTCTTTGTTTGTTTAATCATTGATGTATCCTTTTCCTTGCTTTAAGGAAACTCTAGTCCTCTACTGAATCTTTAAAATGGTAGCTGCTAACTCAGAAGTTGTTTGTCACTGCTTTAAGCAATGTAGAATGTAAATCGTTAGACTGATAATAAAATGAAATATTACAAGGAAAGTACTTTGAAGATACACCAAAAAAATCAGAACATAAAAAGGAAGTTTTATTTGAGTGTATCACACTCTTCCCATTCAAATTTGTCCCATCATTACTCACCTATAAAATCTGAGTAGGAGGGGTCCTCAGATCACCTAGTCCAACCCATACCTGACCAAATAGCCCCACTGCATCACCTGCACTATTGCCAGCTGATCTCATTTTCTCCCAAAACACGTCCCTGTCATTCTGCCCCAGATCTTTGCCCTGACTCTGGCTTCTATCTAGACTGCCCCTCACCCCCTACTTCCCCATCTTTACAAATCTGAGCTAGTTTTCATGCCACAGTTCAAGTTGTATCTCATCCATGAAGCTGCCCCTGACAACTCTGCACACTCTGATTTTTCTCCTGTCTCTCTTCTCATAATACCTGTTTTCTGTGTATACCACACATTTTTAAAATTATATTGTTAGGTAGTTATTTTATTCCTCAAATATTTACTCTTTAACCTGAGTATAATCTCTGTAAGGGAATGGACCGTACCATATACTTATTTCATAAATGTGAGTGCCTACTGTTGAGCACTTAGTAAATACTTAACAATCATGAACTGACATGAGTTTAAACTGAAGTATCCTTTAGGGCATTGCAGTGAAAGAAATTACACGTCTTTAGTAATCTTTCTTTTGTTTGCTTATTATCAGAAAATCTACAAGCTTGGTTCCGAGAGATCTCAAAGCAAATATTGTCTTTAAATTATGATGACTCCACTGCTGCAGGCAGAAAAACTGTGCAGTTAATACAGGCATTAGAAGAGGTAAGGAAGGTCTTCACACGACAACTGTGTAGTTACCATGCCTTTTATACATAGACCAATTCTTTTGTTTTATCCATTGCCATCAAACAAATTTAATAGTAGATAAGTGCCAGCATCTTAAGTATAAGCTGAGGTTTATCCTTCATTAACAACCCTAGAAGTCTTCAGAAATTAAGATTTTCCTTCCTAAGTTAAATGAAAAAATCATAGCTGTTGCTCCTAAAATGGGAAAATGTACATATAATGTGTTTGTGTATGCTGCGCAATTAGTGACCATTTCTCTCCAGGTGCCCACGCCAGCACTTATTCATCATCACTTTATAACTTTGCCAGTGTAATGGTTTCTAAAGTTATAATTTTAAATCTATTGCCAAACAGGTCTTATTTAGACACTGTTGCCGTTGTAAGGAATGGACTGTATTCAAATTTATTTTCCAGTAAAATCAGCACAGAAGAAGGCATTCATAATTTTGAGGAAAGTTAATATTAAATTTATTTCCATCACTCAGGTTCAAGAATTTCACCAACTAGAGTCCAATCTGCAAGTGTGTCAGTTTCTTGCTGACACACGGAAGTTTCTCCATCAAATGATCAGAACAATTAACATTAAAGAGGAGGTCTTGATCACTATGCAGATAATTGGTGACCTTTCCTTTGCCTGGCAGTTAATTGACAGGTAATATGAATTCCTTCTCTGTTAACAAGACATCTGAACAACTTTTAGGCAGAGAGCCTGGTGGACATTCTCATTGTTGTGTTCTTCTTTTCAGTTTCACCTTTATCATGCAAGAAAGCATAAGGGTTAACCCTTCCATGGTCACTAAACTTCGAGCTACCTTCTTAAAGGTAAGCAGGGCCGAGGTGAGCAGATGCTTCACTTCAGCAACTGCTGGTAGTCTTCTTTCTATGTTGACTTCATTAATTCAGTCAGCCCTAGATTCCTTCCCCTTTGAAAATTCAGTTATATTGTATCTTTTTTTTTCAGATTCCAAATGAACAGTTTTCTACCAGAGATAGTTTAACAAGACACAAACATTTATTGCTTAAATAACGTACAAAACACTGTAGTTCTTTGGCTTATGAACACTGGGTTTAGCTTTAATAATAGACCAAGTTTTCCCAAAGATGGAAGGATGGCCTCTGGCAGCTTTTATGTTGGATGCCCCACCTCCCATCATTAGATAGCATTTAGCCTTAATTCTTAGTCACTCAGATTGCTAGTGGAACATGCTATTCAGAGATATTCTCAGCGTCTCTGCTTCTATTCTTTTGAATCACAGAACCACAGAATTAGGAGTTGAAAGACTTACATCAAAGGTCATCTTGTCCCACTCATATCTAAAGCACAAATCCTCTCCTGCAGCATCCATAACATGGCCATAGATTTGCATGCTGTGATGCAAATAAAATAATATTCTTTGTGATACTTGATAAAAAGGATTTTTTTTAATTCACTCTACTTTTTAAGAAAGATTATGGTTTGTTTCTAATGATGATTCTGCATTTACAGAGGATATTCCTAAAGGGCTGGGAAAATGAAATCGATATGTTTTACAACATTCTTGTTAATTCATATTTAAGTGGAGCATAATAAAACTACTCTCCTGTACCAGCTTTGGCACTTGGAAGATTTTCGAGGTTGTGTAGTCACATCATTTGTTTTCTCTTATTTTCATTGTCAGTAATTAGGTTCTATCAATCATTTCAGTTCTTTTGAGAGGAGAAAAAGGGAAGAAGGTGGGTTCAGTACTTAAGAAAATGAGGGCTCTCCTTCCCCTTACGTATCTAAGAGATACCAGGATATAAAGCTTGTCTAATTTTTCCCAGCTCCGTAAATGTATTCCATTGAAATGTAGCCCGTGCGAGTTGAATCCCTTTACAGCAAAATTCTCTGAGACAAAAATACAAGTCCAGCCTATTTATTTCAAATTATAATAGATACAATTATATAACTCACACAACCCTTTGGCACTACTTATAATTAACTATCTTTATAAAAGCAAAATTGGAAAAAATTCCTTTTGGATTCAGTCAAAAATATGAAGAGAATTCTTTAAGATGTAGTGTTTTTTGTTTTGGCTAAGGGTGTTTATATGACTTTTTGGCCAACCTCAATCATGATGTAATAAATTCAGATAAGTTGGGAAAGAATAGAGAAGTCCTTCTTCCCTTCTGTTGGAGAACCCTGCAGGTCCCTGACTAGTCAGTCCTAAACCTGCCCATTTCTCTACGGTTCTCAGCTTGCTATGTTTTTGGCCCGTTCTTCTAGTCTCCTTTCATCCTTCGTCTCCTGTAGTTCTTGATCATCGCAGAGCTCCCAGGGCTTAAAACCCATGCCTCTTTCTCCTTAGGGGTCCATCGCCGTTCCTAGTAGAATGACACTTTCCTTAAATCCTCTCTCAGTTCCACCAGAAATCTCAGTTTGACCTGGAAATTTTACCCATCTTCGTGATTAACTTTGCACCCTATTTCTTGGTGGGTTAACTGCATAACCAACCACCCAGTGCAGTGGAGGAGAGGAACACCTTTTTCATTTTGGAGAAACTGATTTTTCTGAAGATTCTGTTCCCCTGATGACTGTGCTAGATTTCTTCCCACTATCCCACTAGCCATAGGTTAAAATGATGAGAAAAAGTGCAGAGGCCACTGATGGATAACTGGTACAGTTAGGTGGATAGAGTGTGGACTTGAAATCAGGGAGAGCTGGGTTCAAGTCCCACCTCATATGCTTACTGGCTGTATGATCATGAGCAGGTTACTTAATCTTTCCGAGCCTCATTTTCCTTATCTGTAAAAAGAGTATAATAATTTCTAATTATCTCTAACCTTCCTTTCTTTTCAGCTTGCTTCTGCCCTTGACTTGCCCCTTCTTCGCATCAATCAGGCAAATAGCCCTGACCTTCTCAGTGTATCACAGTATTATTCTGGAGAGTTGGTTTCCTATGTAAGAAAGGTAAGAAGTTACTATTATGAACTTCATTTTTGTTACATAATAACCATTGTGATGATTAAGTGAGTGAAGAATGCCCTGTTAAAAAAGCTAGAGTCTGTTCTCCATGAAGCACGGGTTTGTTTTTTTTTTTAAGTGGCATGGCAACAATCACTTCATTCCCTCCTTAAAAACCTTCGGTGGCTAAAATGTAACGGACAGAGTCTAGAAAACACTGGCCTTGCAGTCAGAGGACCTGGGCTCAAATGACACCTCGGATGTTTACTGCCTGTATTGCCTTGGGCAAGTCCTTTAAGCTCCTGGGGCCTCCACTTCCTTGACTGCGAAATGAGGGAGTAGGACTAGGACGAAGAGGTTTCTGATTGCCCTTCTAGTTCTCGATCTCTGATCCTGACTCAGCTCTCAGGCCCTCTGATTACTTCCATTGACTCACACTTCACCTTCTGTCTCTAATCATCCTTTCCAGCTTGATCTCAGACTCCTCTGTTTTACACCCTCTAGGCTCCAAGCACACAGGACTACTTCCTGTTCTTCCTTCCCCAAACACATCGTAGGACTTTTTCACCTCCATCCCCTTTGCCCAGAGTGTTGTATTCACCCTCCATTTACATTGTATGTATTTTATATGCATAGTTATTGGTGTGTTATCTCTTCTATCAGGATGTGAGCTCTTTGAGGGTAGGGACTATGTGTTTGCCTTTTTTTGTATCCCCAGTGTTTAGCACAGTGCCTGATATATAGTAGGCACTTAATAAATGCTTGTTGACTGACTCAGTGTCCTCAAGCAACTTAATTTTTATTAGAGAATTACAACTTGGATACAGATAAACATAGTACAAGGAAAATTGAACCTGGGGAGATTCTTAGTACCTGGGGGGAATCAGGGAAAGATTCCTAGTGCAGATGGTAGCTTAGTTGAGCCTTGTTGAAACACAAGGCTTCTGAGAGGGTGATGAAGGGAAATATGTTCCAAACAGTAAATGGCTTGTGGGATTGTGGAAAATATAGAGTATTGTATTTGGGGGGTACCTCATAGCCCAGTGTGACTGGCAAAGAGTTAGTGAATCAAAGCAGCATTTGATGGTGCCCAACTGGAATTCAGGAGAGATGAGGGGTGGCTATCTAGATTTGGAAGTCATCTACGTAAAAATAATACTTGTGGAAGGTGACAAAATCCTGAAAAAGAGTGTGTGGAGGGAGAGAAGCAGACAGGCCCAGGACAGCACCCTGGGGAACACCCCCATTAGGGACAGGAAGTGCAGCCTGAGATAGGTGGAGAACCCAGACTGAACAGCATCTCAGAAGCCAAGGGCAGATAGGGAAGGGGGAAAGGGGAGATTGGGGCAGGGGGAGAAGAAGGAAGCAATAACTGAGCTGTAAAAATCTCAAGGACAAGAAGAATCAAAAAAAGGCTTTCACATTCAGCAGGTAAGAAGTCATTTAAGATGTCATTTACTAGCTTGAAGAGAGAAAGGTTCTAAACAACAGACGGGCCTAGAAACAAAATTTCAAGGAACTGAGAAGTGAGTGGGTAGTGAGGAAGAAGGGGCAGCAAGAGTAGATATTTTTATGAATTTGGCCATGAAAGGAAGGAGAAACTTACGATGATAGCTGGAAGAGATGGGCAGTCAAGTGAGGTGTTTTTTTAAGGCTGGGCTAGTGAAAGAGGAAGTATACAATGAGTAATTGATATTAGAGAGACCTTGAATATGTATGAGAGACAATCAGTGATGATGGAGGCAGGAGGAGAGGGGATCGGGATCCAGGGCACATGAAGGCTGGCTTTGGAAAAAGAAAGAGCCACCTCTTCCTCAGAGACAAGAGGAAAGGAGGAAAAGATGTGACAGTGTATTGGGCCTGTAAGGTGTGTAGTTGGGGGGAGAAGAGAGAATTTGTGGCAGATAGCCCCTCCTTTCATTTTAACAAAGATATTCAGTGACCAGGGCTATGCAGTTAATGCTTTTTTTTTCTCTTTGTTTCTTCTTTAAAGGTTTTGCAAATTATTCCAGAAAGTATGTTTACTTCTCTTTTGAAGATCATAAAGCTTCAAACCCATGATATCATCGAAGTGCCTACCCGGCTAGACAAAGACAAACTAAGAGACTATGCCCAGCTGGGCCCCCGCTACGAGGTTCCTTTGACATTTAAAGTTTTGCATTTTGATATTTTGGACTAGACGGCATAATATCATCCCCATGCCATCCAGTGAAAATCCATCTTGATTCCAAAGACCTTCACTGAGGGAGACCTTTTCCCCCTCTTTGTGAGCCCCTTGCATGACTTCACAATGCCTTCATGTCATTACTACCCAGCTTCCTCAGATCGGATGTTAATGTCCTTTAGCTCCTATTCAGTTGTCAGTGGAGACTGGCCACAGCTTATCACAGTCTTCCATATGATCTTCTCTTAAAAATGGCTACCAAATGTTTCTTCAGTTTAAATAGTCTCTGTAGGCTAAATAGATGATCCCATCTATACTGCCTCAAAGACTGTCTGGTTTTTCTACCTAGGCCTAGACAAAAGGTTGTAAAAGCTGTGTAGAGTGAAAGTTGGGAAGGAAACTGATTCTTGTTAAGTATTTAGATCAGTTCAGTGAGAACTCAACCATGCACCCCTAAATCCAAGAACTTGGCCTTCCTTCCTACTTTCAGCTGTCAGCTTTTAGGACAGGGTCCTCACATCTGCTTCCTTTTTTTCCAGAGTGGCTTTTGTTGATGTTCTGAGAGGCAGTTGGGAGACCAAGAAGAAATAAGCATTTTCAGACTCTTAAAATATAATTAGATGGGGCAGCTAGGTGGTGTAGTGGATAGAGCACCAGCCCTGGAATCAGGAGGACCTGAGTTTAAATCTGGCCTCAGACACTTATTAGCTGTGTGACCCTGGGCAAGTCACTTAACCCCTTCACCTAGCCCCCCCTCCAAAAAAAAAAGTACCTTGGAGATCATCCAGTCCAGTTCTCTTATTTCACAAAGGAGTAACCCAAGGCCCAGAGAAGTTAAGTGGCTTAACCACAGTCAGACAGTGGGTGGTAGGACCAGTGCTGGCATCCATTCTAGCATCATTACTGTTAGTTCAGCCAGAGGTTGAAGAGACAGGCACCCACCTCCCCATTCCCTTCAGCCATTCAGCCGATCATTGGTGTTTCTTTTGCTTTCCTTAAAAATGGCTTCTCTCGTTTATCTTAATTATTTCTTTCCATTAAAGGTCGCCAAGCTTACCCACGCTATTTCCATTTTTACTGAAGGCATCTTAATGATGAAAACTACTTTGGTTGGTATTATCAAGGTAATAACCCCTTGAGGGCCCTTTCTTACCCTCAGAGTCAGAAAGCAGATTATTCCAGTGCTTGCATCTACTTGCCCACAAATAGAAAACTGTCACAACTTGCAGATTGTGGCCCATTCCATTCTCTGGTCAACAACTCACTTTTTTGTTTTGACACTTCTGTGTGCATGCTGGATTGGGAATTGGGAGCTGAAAGTTCTGTCTCCATTGCTTCACTGTGGGATCTTGTTCATCATTTTCTTTGAATATTGACAATGGAAAGGGAGAGTAAGGCCTTGTTTTATAGCATGCTTAAAGTTGGTCTTAGAGCTACTTGGTTTTACATCTGTACAGAAAATAGCATGTATTGCTTCAGAAGCTATCTGGATATTACAGCAACTCTTTTTAATGTGCCCTGAAAAAAAAAGAGAGAGAAAATATCTCCAGTGCCTTACATTGAAGAATAATAATGACTGATGCTGTATAGATCTTTTTACTTTCCAAAGCATACAGTTTATACTGATTCGTTCATTTGGTAACCATTCATTGAATGCCTACTTTGTGCAAAGTATGGTGGTAAGCACTGAGATAGATACAGAGGTAATCATAGTCCCTGCCCCCATGAGGAGAGGAGAAGGGAGGGCAGGGGAGGGGAGGAGAGGAGAGGAGAAGCTTAAAGTCTAGTGCAGAGTCAGGAGAGAGGGAGATGAAGCATGGAGACAGTAGAGACACAAATGTGGAGTAATCAAAATGCAAAATAGTATATGATGAGAATGAAAAATTTTAACAGAAAGACCAAAAGATAACTTCTGACTAGGAGGTTCATGAAAGTTTCATGGAAGAGGTGGCATTTTAGCCACCATGGAAGAAGGGAAGACTGTAAGAAGAGGATGTAGAGAAGGGGATTTTAGGCATGGAGAATGGCATGGAATATGGTGTACTTGTCTAGCCAATTCCTTTTTTGAGAAATGTAGCTGTTGCTGACTCAAAACTACACATGGTATAACAATCCAAAGTTATGTGAACAGGCTAGAGCAGTCAGAAAGGATGAAATGCCAGCAAGAGATTAATGCCAAGACCTGCATTCAGATTCAGAAGGCCAATTTCACAGTCAATCAGTAAACATTCGTTAAGTGCCTCTTATAAGCCAGGCACTGTGATGGCACTAAGGGGAACATACACAAGGAATGAAGCAGTTAGGTATGGAATGAGGGAGGTACGGCTAAACAACAGGACTGGAAAAGTGTATCCAGAACAGAGATGATCCCCCTGAACTCTGTCCTGGGGAGATCACATTAGGGATATTTGCTCAGTTCCATCTGCCACATTTTAGGAAAGACACTGACCAAGGAGAGAGTATCCAAAGGAAGACAACTGGGATGGTGGGGACTGGAAAACGGTCATTGAAGGAACTGGGGGCATTTGGTCTGGAGAAGAGAAGGTTTAGGAACATAACAGCTGAGTTCAGTTATTTAAAGAGTGATTAGCCTTATTTTGTTCAGCCCCAGAGGTTCAAACTGAGAACAGTGGAGTAGAATTGCAGAGAGGCAGACTGAGGCTTGATGTGAGGGGAAAAAACTGCCCTAACAATTAGAGCTGTCCAAAAATGGAATGGACTACCTTAGAGAGAACAGGCTTTTTCGAGGAGATGAGAGGTTTTCAAGCAAAGGTGCATGATCAGTTGTTGGGGTTGTTATCAAAGGAATTCTTGGTCACATAATGGTTGAAATAGCCTCCAAGATCCCTTCAGCCCCTGGGAATCTGTACAGATGGAAGACTTTTCTTCTATTGTCTCCCTAAGCACAGCGGTGAGTTACGTAGCACAGAACAGAAAGACAAGGCAGTGATTCTCTCAGGAAAGAACATTGCTGAGTCTTCAAAGCAGCACAGCACATACACACGTGCGCGTGCGCACACACATACACACACACACACACCCCTCCCTCCCTGATAGTCCACACACAGGCTTAACTTTCTCCTAAAGTACATTGACGGGAAAGCTGCTCATCTAGGTTCAGTTCCATTTCTCTTGTTTCATCCATTGCCACGATTAGATACTTCTTCATTTCTCTTGAAGTAATTATTCATCTTATTAATCATTAAAATTAATAGTTTATAACTACAAATTATTAAATGTAAAAATTTCAGAACAAATTGAAATCTCGTTAAGGGCAAGCACCTTCACAGTATCAGCTGGTAAAACTATCAGTGTCCCTGTATTCCCCCCAAACAAAATAAATCCCAAATTAGTAGTTGGTTAAGGAAAAGCTTAGAGTCTTCAACTATGAGTTTGAGAATTACCTTACTGTCCTTTAGAGGCCACCCTCTATTAGAGTTCTTAAAAAGTTTGTCTTCATTTTCCTAATTGGTTTGTCATTTTTTTTTTTGGTTCTGACTTAGGTGGACCCAAAGCAGTTATTAGAAGATGGGATAAGGAAGGAACTGGTTAAGCGTGTTGCTCTCGCTCTTCATAGGGGACTCATCTTTAACCCTCGAGCCAAGGTACTCCCAGAGCAGTCTGAAACAGCCCCTTTTCTGTATGTGCCACCTAAAACAGGACAGAATATGATTTTTATATCACGTGTGGAACCAAAGTTATCCATTCATGTTTTAATGCCTAGCTTTTAAAAAATGAACAAAGAATTATTTCCTCCCCTCATCTGTTAGTTAGTCCACCCATATTCAGCTTTTGAACTTACACTTAAGATTCAAAAAAATCACCCACATTTAAAGGCATCCCAAACTCCTAAGGGACCTTGCTTTGCCTTAGCTGTTAGAGAATGTGATTCATTATCTCTGGAGAAGGGGCCCAAAATTAACAAGTGAAAAGTATTTCAAATATATTAAGTGTTAAATGTTTAAAACCACATATGTAATTAGCAAGTGATTTTTCTATGCTAAATTAGCCTTAAAAACAAGTTATAGAAACTGCCAGCCTTTGCTAAGTTTTTTTAAGACATCTTTTCCACTGCGATTGCAGTGCTAAAGAGGAATAAAACCAGCATTCTTTTCTTCTCACCTGACAACTGTTGCTGCCTAAGATGAATTAGAAAATAGCTTTTTTCCAAAGTTTGTTTTAAGCTTTGGCTTTGAATGCATGTTGAGGAATCATTTAATGTTACCTCTTAATTTCCTTCTAGGTTAATATAAGTTGGAGTAAAACACACAACCTATCCCATTTAATGCACTTAATCTTTCTCTTTTGCACAGCCGAGTGAACTGATGCCGAAGTTGAAAGACATGGGAGCTACCATGGATGGATTCCATCGTTCTTTTGAATACATCCAGGACTATGTCAATATTTATGGTCTCAAGATTTGGCAGGAAGAAGTGTCTCGGATTATCAATTATAATGTGGAACAAGAGTGCAATAACTTCTTAAGAACAAAGGTATTTAATTTATAGATTGATGATTTATTTGAATGGATTTGAGGTGTATCAGAACCTTAATGATGCAGAAACTCAAAAAACTCAGAAATACCAAAAATGTATTCAAAAAATAACTCCTTAAAGCATTTGATAGAAATATGAATTGGTCATTTAGCAAATATTTAATACTCACTCTGTTCTAGATAGTGGTACCTCAAGGAGATTAAAAAGAAATAAAATATGGCCTTTGCCGTTAAGAGCTTACATTACTAATAGATAAGAAATGAAGATAAATGACTACAATACAAAATAACTTGTGATAAGTGTTGTATTATATTTTGGTACAATTCAAAGGCTATAGGAATCCAGAGGAGAAAGATCATCCGTAGTCAGGATAATCAGAGGCTTCATATATGGGTGGCATTCATACCAGGCTTTGAAGGATAGGTATGATTTCAGTCTGTGAAGATGAGTGGAAGAGGGCATTTCAGCCAGAGAAAAAAGCCTGAACAGACTTACAGAGGTAGGGGTATGGCAGGGAAAACCAGGTAAATTGGGGCCAGACCATGGGAGGTGCTACTGAGTAGAGTTTTAATTTAATGGGCAGTAAGGAGCCATGATTCCAACAAAGTAAATTAGAAAGTGGGGATGCAAGAGGAAGAGAAATTAGCCTAGTAGATTATTGCAGTAGTCTAAGCAAGATGAATGAATCAATTGAAAAAGAAAAGACCTTATGTGCAGAGTACTGGGGATGCAAAGAGAAAAATAAAGTCATCCCTGCTCTTGAGGACTTCACGTTCTAATTGAGAGAGAAAATAAATACAAGAAGGTCAGTTTCAGAGCAAATGGAGGGAGTGGGACATAAGTGGAGCCAGGACTCTGGATTCCTTCCCAGAGGAATTGAAATGAAGGGTCAGCATCCAGCCAGGAAGGGGAAAGAGGAAGGTAGCACTGGTGGGAAAGTTGGGAGGGAAGTAGCTGCATCTTCATGGCCCACAGGATGGTATCCAGGCCAGGCAGGCTGAGACAGAGCAACAGCCCCCTCCACCTCTGCCCATTGCTAGAACTCTAGGACTGGATTAGAGTGGTTTGATGTATGACCCCAGGCAAAATCACTTAAACTCCCAGAGACCTACTTTCTCCACCTGCAGAATAAGGGGTTGTCTAGCTGACCTTTGGGTCCTTTGCTGCCTTAGATGTATGATTTTATGATCATCTGAACTCGGTTGGTGGAGCTGGAAATAGAAAAAAAGGACAGAAATACACTGTGAAAGCATGGGAGGGGCAGAACGTGTGTGGCAAGAGCTTTGGGCTTGGAATGAGAAGATGAGTAAACATTGAGGAATCTTGATGAGTAAACATTTATTAAGAGCCTACCTTCAGCAAATCACTTAAACGTCTCTAAATTTGTTTTCTCACTTGTAAATGGAGCTAATAACATATGAAGAACCTACCTCTCGAGGTTATAGCAAGAATTACATGAGATAATGTATTTAAAATACTGTGAAAACCTTAAAATTTTATAAAAATGTCAACTATTATTATTAAGGAACAGTCAGCAGGATTCCACAACGCATTGAATATGGGAGTATATACAGATTACTCTGAGGTATCTAATCAGTTGGATTCAGAGAACGATGATGCCATTAATAGAAATAGAGAAGTAAGGAGGAAGATTATGTATTGGGTGGTAATGGGAAGGGAGAAGATAATGATTTCATTTTTAGAAAGACCGAGTTTGGGTTATAGGACTTCACAGTATAAATGTCGAGCCAGTACTTCTTTGTTTTGTTTTGGTTTTGTGAGGCAGTTGGGGTTAAGTGACTTGCCCAGAGTCACACAGCTAGGAAGTACTATGTATCTGAGTCAGGTCTTCCTGACTCCAGAACCAGCGCTCTATCCACTACGCCACCTAGCTGCCTCTGAGCCAGTACTTTTAAAGGTCCAGTTAGAGCCAGGAAAGAGGGCAAGGCCCGAGATGCTTGTTTGGGAATCAACATGTAGAAATGAGAGAAGCCAAGGGAGAAGATGAGCCTCCCTTAGAGCTGTTTATAAAAAACATCAGTGAAGCAGATCACACAGATTCCTCCAGTAACCTATTTTATAATTTGACAATTGTATAGTCACTGCCCTTGAGTTGTTTAGTTTATGGAGTTACACGTATCCCATACACTTTCTCACTTTCATATTTTAGGATAGAAGTTTATCATGAGTAATGGTTGTAAACATACACTTAAACTACTCCCACAGGACAAGTAATAATAATATAACACACTGAGAAAGATCATATTCATCGCGCAAAAACTACACTTCTCTGGCCATATCATTAACCCTTCCCCAATCTTGTAGGAGACTGCAAGGCCACTTAAATTTGGTCATTTTTTTCTCATCTGTACAGAAAGTGTAATGTATGTTGCTTGCAGACTGTTATACTGATTTTGACTTTGGAAATGGCTTGGAATATAAGGAGCATTTATTTTTGTCATTCTTCGTGCTATGTTATGATTGTAGCAAGAAATGATTTTTTAAAAAATCTAATCTAAAATATGCATATGGCTTTCATTTTTAGATTCAAGATTGGCAAAGCATGTATCAGTCTACTCATATTCCTATACCAAAATTCACTCCTGTTGATGAATCTGTAACTTTTATTGGTCGACTTTGCAGAGAAATACTACGGATTACAGACCCCAAGTAAGTATATTTGAGCTGTGCTAAATCTTGGGCACCCTGGATAGTTTAAATCCCTTTGCATAGTGAGGGAAAAGCCGTCGATTTGGATATCTAAGCTCAAATATTAGCCCTGCCTACACTAAGTGACCAGAAGCAAGTCACTTAATTTTTCTTTTCTTTTTTTTTCTTTTGGCATCTGGGGTTAAGTGACTTGCCCAGGGTCACACAGCTAGTAAGTGTCAGGTATTTAGTCCGAATCCAGATTTGAACTCAGGTCCTCCTGACTTTCAGGGCCAGTGCTCTATCTCCTGCACCACCTAGGTGCCCCACACTTAATTTTTCTAATCGTCAGTTTACTTTCTGTAAACTGGATATAATGCTGTTAGTACTTCTGCCTCACAATATTATTGTGATAGAAACCTTTTATGCCTTAAAGCACCATATAAACGTATAAATTTATAAGATATAAAAATGATAAATGTACGTCTGTATAAAGGAAGGTATAGCTGTCATTTTTTTAATATAGTTAAGCACTTATTTTATGTATCCAGATTACGTGGTTTCCCAAGTTCCTTAAAAATCACACTCACTGGCAGAAAAGAAATCTCTATGGTTGTTCAAAATGCTCTGCAGAATAATCCTTCTTTGTTATTACTCCATTACTAAAGTATTCATAGAAATACTTGAGAAATTCACCATTGACCTTGCCAGAGTGATGGATGGCTTCTGTTCAGCCCCTTCAGTCTCTTCAGACATCTCTCCTTTTCTTCCTTCTCAGAATGAGTGATGACTGGGTCACTAGGATTTTGCCCTGAAGAGCCCTCAGTGCCTTGTTGAGTGAAGTTCCCATCATTTCAATTTTGTCAACCAGTTCTTTCTTTGTCAAAATTTAATACAGAATAATAAAACCTCTCTTTACTCCCTCCACTTTTCTCAAAGGTAAAACTGTAATCAAAAAAAGATTTTTTGTCTATTCTCACTAATAATTCTCATTTCTGTATATCTCTATAATAATATATAACAACTGGGATTTATATAGAGACTGTAATCTGCAGTGGAATAGGCAGTCCATTGAGCTGGTCCATCAATACATATATCTTGGATGGACACTATTATTGAACAGTGAACTGGGCCCAGGATTGAATAGGAGTAAGAGAGTAAACTAGATTTTATTTGAGAAGCTGGGCTAGGCTTTCAGTAATCTCAAGCTACTGTAGGTAACACAATAGATAGAGCACTAAACCTAGAGTCAAGAAGACCTGAGTTCAAAATCAGCCTCAGAGACTTACTAGCTATGTGATGACCCTGGAAAAGTCATTTAACCTCTGTTTGCCTTAGTAACCAGAGCTCACATAAGTCTTCCAGTGTCTTTCCACATTCTCCATAGACATTTCCTACTAAGGCACAGTTATATTTCATTACACTCATGCACTTGGATTTCTTTCATTTCTCAAATGATAGTCATCTAGTTTTTTTCTTTGTTCTTTGCTGCTAGGAAAAGTACTGCTAAAAATATTTTGTCATATATGAGATCTTTCAGTCTTTGACCTCCTTTGAGCATGTGCCTGGGGATTTCTGGGTCAAAGATTATGAACATTTTAATCACTTTCTTAGTCTTATTCCAAATTGCTTTCCAGAATGGTGTCATGGTTCTACCAACGGTGTCTTCCACAACTCCTGCAACATTGATTATTCCCATCTTTTGTCCTCATTGACAGTTTGCTAGGTTTAAAGCGAAAATACCCATCTTTTTAACCTCAGTGTTCTCCCAGGAAGGCGAGATGGTTACAAATCATAGAATGCCATAAGCTCCAAAGAATCAGAATTGTCCATTACGCAAAGGGCAATGGTGAACATAAATAGGCTACAGCATTCTTTTTGTGTCCTCATCTCCTAGTGGAGTGCCTTGTACATGGTAGATGATTAACGTTTGCTGAATTAAATTATTGACAAGGTGTCAGTATAAAAAATATGAACCAGGAAACAGACAATTGCAAAAGTTGATGGGCTAGTCATGTCACAAAAGTGAAGGATAATAGACATCATGAGTGTTGCCCTCATATCCCTTAATGTTAAAAAAAAACCTGCAGGAAAACTTATGGTTCCTTTACAAGGATTTATGAGAGGATGTGGACAGAAATTACACAAAATGAGTTTGTGGGATCTGTGCCAATGGAAGAAATAATCACATCTGTGGGATTGTGGATTCTCTGAAGTATTAATGTTTTCTATAAAGGTTTATGGTTTGTAAAAACACTTTCCTTCAAATAGCCCCGGAGATAGGGAGTATACAAGTATTATCATCCTCATTTCACAGATGGAAAAACTGAGGCTCAGAGAGATGAAATAATTTGCCCATCTCACCTGCATTCAATTATCAAACATTCCTTAGGGGCCTGATGCATGCCAGACATTATGCCAGGCACTGGGGCTACAACAACCAGAATGACACAGCTCCTTACCCCCGAGGAGCTATGTCATCAGGAGAGAAAGCACCTACATAAATATATACAAAGGGATCAATCTAGGGACTGACCCATGATGTCATTGATAGAAGAAGGGTCCAGATGAGGAAATGCAGCCCATGTAGGTCAACACCTTGTATGCTAATTATATTAGAGAATTGCCTAGAATACTGAGAGGTTAAGTGACTTGCTGAAAGTCACAGGTAGGATGGGGAAAGGGAACAAATATTTATTAAGCTGCTGTTATGTGCTTTGCACTGTGCTGAGCATTTTACAGATGTTATCTCATGGAGACTCAAACCCAGGTCTTTCTGGTTTGGAAGCTAGCTCTTTACTATGCCACACTTGCTCCTTTAAATACAAAGTACATGCAAAATAAATACAAGCTATGTTTACAATGGGAGGACACTAGTAGCTGGAGACGGGGGAGGGGAGAGAGATCAGGAAAGGCCAGTGATTGGATAGTCCAGGGGAAGAACAGTCAAGGACATTGCCATGGTTGGGAACCCAGAATTCTGGAAGGAAGGTGGTGACAGAAGAAGGGAAGTTCACAAGAAGAGTGGTCTTGTCCTCAGCCGTATTTGAACCCAAGTCTCCTGGCTTGTGGCCCAGTGCCTTTTTGCCATAGCACACTACAGCATCGCTCCCAGAATCTTCATTTGGTCAAGATAGAGAAAAATTGATTGGGCGAGCGTATGATTAGGCAGTTTCTTAAGTGTACAGCACCGTCCTGGATACTGTATCGTGATTTTGATAAAATGCCACAGTAGTTGACCAAACCCAAAGTGTGTAGATAAATAAATTGATATCACCTTTGTAGGGCACTCTAGTGAAGTGCCTTCCAGCTTAGACCTTTACTCTTTCATTTCAGCATTTTTCTTGTGGATTGATCTAGTGGTAATGATGGTACGCTTCAGATAAAATTAGCGTGAATAACTAATATGTTGGATGCCAGAATCTGGATCTGAAAAGACTTTATTAAAGCCTAAAATGGAGGACTAAAGTGAGCAAGTTGAAATTTAGCAAGGTAAATTTAAAGTCCTCCTGTGGAATGCAAGGCTCTGACTTCAGGCTTTAGGCCTCACTGATACACAGTCAGCTTTCCCCTCTCATAACTGATACCTTCAGCCCCAGGGCTCTTTCACCTTGCATTCTACATGAAACTTTCCTGATCCCAGAACCCTGGCTCGAAGTACAGAGACCTAAAAACCCTACTTACTGGACCTTTCTGTCCCAGGAGGTGATTTACCTCTATAGTAGTAGCTGACATTCGTCTGGAATGCTTTAATGTTGGCAAAGTGGCTTAAGTACCTTATCCCTTGGTCAAGGAACATCTAAAAAGGGAAGTGATGATTCATCCCAAAGAGCTTCAGGAACGAGCCACAGACGACTCTGACTTGCTCTTTTGATAGAGTTACTAAACTAGTAGATCAGGGAGGGGTGAAAATATAATTTGCCTAGACTTAAGCAAACATTTGATATGTAAAGTATTTCATATGATTGCTGTGGAGGAGATGGAGAGATGTGGACTAGACAGTAATAGAGTTTGATGTATTCTGAGCTGGTTGAGTGGTCAGAATCAAAGAGTAGTAGTTAGTAGTTCAATGTTAGGTTGGCAGAATTCCCCAGCACAGTGCCTGAGGGATTTTGGGCTTGGTCCTGTGTTGCTGAACTTTTTTTTCCTAGTGATTTGGATAAAGGGATAGTTGGCACACTATCACTTTTTCACTTGCTACAAAGCTTAGAGGAGAAGGATAGATAGTTAATGTAGTGGACAGTAGAGTCAAGATCCAAAAAAGATCCCTCATGGTGCAGTGGAAAGATCATCAGTTCTGGAATCAGAGGGCCTGGCTGCCAGAAAGCTCTATTTTTCTTTCCAGCCTTCTGGCATTTATGTATGGGGCTGTGTGGAAATTTATGGTACATTCTAGGCTACAGATCTTTATTGCAAAAGATTCTGCTGACATGATTCCAAAGCACCAAGTCAGTCACTGTGTTGATCACACCAGTTTTGTGGTATAAGTCAAGTAGAATAAAGAGTCGTGTGACTGATTTTTTTTTTCTGCTTTCAAGTAGTTGTGTTCATATTGGACAGATAAATAAGGTAAGTCAAGGCTTATCACTAAGTCTTGATTCCTAAAACCCCTACAGAATTCAATTCACCTTAAAATGCTTGTGTTCATTTTTGGTTTTGTTTTGTTTGTTTCCTAGAACAACTTCTTATATTGATCAGCTGAACACTTGGTATGACTTGAAGACTCACCAGGAAGTGACCAGCAGCCATCTTTTCTCAGAAATCCAAACCACCTTAGGCACCTTTGGGTTGAATGGATTGGACAGGCTCTTATGTTTTATGATTGTCAAAGAATTACAGGTGAGACTGATTTAGGATCCCACTTGTCCTCCCTCCATGTACATCTTCTTAGCCTCAAGAGAGATGAAAGTCAGTGGTGCTGAATGAGTGACTAGAAATTTTTCTCCTAATTTTTTTTGTATCTGTAAATCCTGCTTCATCGAATTACGAATAAGAACAAATGGATATTTCTGGAACCCATTTAATTACATTTTAGTTCTTATAAACAAAAACTTTTATCTTGTGAGACATATAAATTTTATATGTTAGAAGTCGATGAGCTCCCTAGCCAGGGATCTTCCTAATAGAAACTGTCAGTACCTAGTTTCTTCTGTGTTCCAAACTGTAAATGAAAAGCAGAGTGGTATAGTAGAAAGAGCAGCTAACTGGATTTAGAGCCAAGGAAGCTTGGCTCAAACCCTGGCTCAGCTTCCTACTTTGTGTGGCTTTCATCGGGTCATTTCCCCTCTTTGGGCTTTACTTCCCTCAGCTGTTAAAAAAAAAAAAATGAAGGTTGTACCAGGTGAACTGGAAGGTCCCTTCAAGTGCTCATATTTTAGGTCCAATGATCTGTCATGACAACTACAAGTTTTCTAAGTTTCTTATATACTTTTAGAACACATTTAAAAATTGAAGCATATAGTCTTTTCTTTTAATTTCCATAGTGTTTACGTTTTTGGTTGTTTTCTTTTTTCTATTTTAATTTGCTTTTCTGTAGAATTTCCTCAGTATGTTTCAGAAAATTGTCCTGAGAGACAAAGCTGTTCAGGATACCTTAAAGGCCCTTATGAGTATCATCAGTCCCCTAAAAGGCATTGTAGGTAAGCGCCTTTCATCTGATTTGCCAGCAAGTCTAATGTCATCATCTCTCTGATTTACTAACTAGCTGATTGTCTTAACTTTCCAGCAAATGCAAATAAAACTTATTTTTCTGCCATTGCCAAAACTCAGAAGATTTGGACACCTTATCTTGAGGCTATCATGAAGGTAAGCATGTTTGTAAGTTAAGCATTGTGGCCTTATTTTTTTCCCTTTAACAAACATGGTAGTTTATCCTACACTTGAGGATTCTATATTCTCACAAGTACTTCACTTTCCTATCATTTAAAGTAACTCAGTGTCACCATCCTTTCTGTATTCATTTACTTCTTTCACTCCTCTCTCTTGAGCCGTTCTTATAGTTGGCCCATTCTTGCTTTCTTCAGAATGCTTTTATTCTTGTAAAGAAGAATGTACCCTTGCAGCTGTGATGGCAGAAATGATGGTCCTTTCCTTCCCCAGTAAAATATTCCATTCACCTCTCTTTGTAATGAGGTAAAGTTCATCTGGTGAAGAAACACATTAAAATAATCTGCTTGGTTACAGAACCAAACGTTTGTATATTGGAATGTGATATATGGCCCATCGTGTGTGTAGATGTTAGGATCCTAAGCTATTTGGAACATGAACTGTCTTCTGTCAACACAGCACAGTATTCTTGGGTATGGACTAAGAAAAATAAACGTGATGAGGATTATTTGGTGTTTTTGGACAACATTATTACAACCTCCTTACTTTAGGACTCTGACAATCAAAAAGTGTGGTTCAGGGATTCATCATTCTTCTGAGGGGAACAGCGTGTTGTGATGGAAAGAGCCCAGGATTTGGAGACAGAGTGCCAGGGCTCAAATTCCAGCTCTGCCGATGTGGAACCTTAGGCAGAGTCACTTCATCTCATTGGGCCTGAGTTTCCTCATCTTTAAAATAAGGGGTTGGACTAGATATTATCCATGGCTCCTTTCTAAGTTAAATACTATCTTCTGCATTCTGATCTCTTTTTTTGTGAGAGTCTGCCTCATAAACATACTTTGTTCTTGACATTTAACTAAAATAACTTCAAAAAATGTTATTAACTATCCAGACATCATCTCATTGGAGTTTCATATAAGGCAGCATCCTTTTTTTTCCCATATGTACATATATTAAAAAAGGTACAACAGTGACTTTGGGACATTTTCTTCTTTAGAAATACTTTATAAATGATCTGGAGTGGGAACTAATATGCAATTATTATCCCTACTCTTCAGGTGACAAAACACACAGTTTTTCCAAGGAGGGAGAAACCAAGTCAATAAGTGCAAATTATAGTCTGATTTTTGTAGGGCTGAGCAGTTTGAGTGTATGAGGAAAGATAATCCAAACTGTCCTCCTGGATCTGAGTTACCAATTACATGACCCAGGAAAATGACATGAACGTGTCCTCCAAGTCTACTCCTCCTCCTAGATAGTGGGCCCAGTGCTCTTAGCACCCTGCCGGACCCTGTGACTGTCATGGGTCACGCTGGGATGCCAGACATCCACCTTGGAGTCTAGTCCTGTCTTCACCTGGGCTTTCTCTTTCTCCCTTTGTTGGTAGGTTGGACAGATGCAGATTTTGAGGCAACAGATTGCCAATGAGCTCAATTACTCCTGCAGGTTTGACTCCAAGCACCTGGCAGCAGCTTTGGAAAATCTCAACAAGTAAGAATGAGTATTTGAAACAGCAGTTTGTGCCTCTGGGAAAGTTCTTGGTTTAAACTCACACTTTTGCTCTTTTCTTAACTGCCCTTCAGGGTATTTTATGGCATAAGCTCTCAAAATTTGATGATCGTACTTTCATAGAATGATTGCGTCCGTTACCTAGGCAGCTAGGGGATACAGCAGATAGAGCACTGGGCCTGGAGTCAGAAAGACCTGAATTCAAACCCAGCCTCAGACACTTACTAGCTGTGTGACCTTGGGCAAGTCACTTAACCTTTGTTTGCCCCAGCTTCTTCATTTGTAAAATGGGAGTAATAATAGCTCCTACCTCCCCAGGATTGTTGTAAGGATCAAATGAGATGATAATTGTAAAAGCACCTAGAACACAGTAGGTGCTATATAAATATTAGTTATTATTAATTATTATCATCACTATTGTTGTTATTATTTTGAAGACTTTCTTTTCCTCAGTATTATAACAGATTTCTCTTGTTTTAATGATTCTATTAACATATTCCAAATCAGTGCTTGGTCGCTAAACCAGTGCTTTAGAGAAACTGGTAATGAAATATAGTTTCATCAACCTTTGAAAATATAAGTAGTTCCTCAGATAGTTTCGGGTCATTTTGACTGAGTTTGATTAAAAAAAAAACTTTGTAGAATTATTGTCTTAAGATGATAGGTGAGGACAGCTAAGTGGCACAGTGGATAGAGCTCCAACCTTGGAGTGAATAGAGCCAGCCTTGGACCTGAGTTCAAATTTGGCCTCAGACACTTGACACTTACTAGCTGTGTAACCCTGGGCAAGTCACTTAACCCCACTGCCTAGCCAAAAAAAAAGCAAAAAAAAAAAAAGATGATGGGTGGGAACAGCTAGGTGGCCCAGTGGATAGAGCAGGGACCTGAATTCAAATTCAGCCTCAGACACTTAACTAGCTGTGTGACAGTGGGAAAGTCACTTAACTCCAATTGCCTTTAGAAAAAAAAGATGATGGGTGGTCATGAGAAGAAGTTATAGAAATTGGGTACTGAAAGGGCTGTCATCTAATCAAAGGATTTTTCACCTGGGTTCCATGGACCCCCAAGGGGTATATTTCTGGTGGGGAGAGTACATAAATTGGGGGAGAAAGTTATAGTTTGATAACTAATTCAGCATAATTGTTTTCCTTTGTGATCCTTTGTATTACAGGCATTTAAAAACATTATTCTCAGGGCAGCTAGATGGCACAGTGGACAGATCACCAGCCCTGAAGTCAGGAGTTCCTGAGTCCAAGTCCGGCCTCAGTCCAAACACTTGATACTTACTAGCTGTGTGACCCTGGGCAAGTCACTTAACCCCAATTGCTTAAACAAAAAAAAAACACCACCACCACCACCAAAAAAAAACATTCTTCTCAGAAGATATCCCTGGGTTTCACCAGACTGCCACAGTGGTCTGTGACACAGAAAAGGTTAAGAACCCCACCTGTAGTCTAATCTCCCTCCTTTTGCAGTCACTTGTGTAACTTAAAGCTGTTGTATGAAGCATAAGTTTTTGATCCTATTTTTTATGGTTATTTTATGTTCACTTAGGGCTATCTTAGCTGATATTGAAGCTCATTATCAGGACCCTTCACTTCCTTACCCTAAAGAAGATAATACACTGTTGTATGAAATCACAGCCTATCTGGAAGCAGCAGGAATTCACAATCCATTGAATAAGGTCAGATTCCCATGTTTTTATCAGCTACTGTCAGGACCCTTCTTGCACAAAGAGCATTCTTGATAACCCCAGTGCTCGGCCAACCCAACTCTAGTTTTCTTCTGTGACTTGATAATCAAGATAAATATTCAGAGTCATTATTATTGCAAGAGGAAAGCAATCTTTGGCACTTGAAACATTATTGATTGAACTCTCTCCACTCCCTACCATATATATCTCATCCCTTTGTCCTTTTTGCCTTTTCCCTCCAGTCCCTCTCCTCCCTCCCCCATCTTCCATTCCTCTTTTCTCTCTTCCCCCTCCTATTTATCCTTCACCCCTCCCCACACACATAGACTCTTTTAGGCCTGCCAGGGCACTAATGAGATTCATATTCAATGGGAAAATAGTGGTACATTTCTGGTTCCTGACTGCTGAAGGGAGGAGAGATGAAAATGCTCCGGTCAGAAATGAACCAATCTGTGCATTGAAAGTTACAAGTTTTTGAACATTCTTTCTGAAGTGCAATCATAAATAAGAAGACAGCTTGGCACTTGAAAGCACTGATCAAATATCTGCTGGGTTTCTAAGACAAGGCCTTACCTTCAAGGTGTTTGTGTTCTGTTGAGGGTGTAATTTGTAGAAAGAAAAGTGAAAATATGGTGCGAAGAAAGTTTGATTTTTTTTTCCTTTCCTTTCTTTTCCCAGATATATATAACAACAAAGCGTTTACCCTATTTCCCTGTGGTTAACTTCCTCTTCTTGATTGCTCAGCTGCCAAAACTTCAGTACAACAAAAATTTGGGTACTGTATCCATTTATTCTTCCAAATGGTTAATGTTAGTAATTAGATCAGTAACTGAAGAAACTCGCGTTTGTGAGAGAATCCTGACTGTTGTACATGTAGGACCTAAACATATAAGGTAAATGCCTTTATTCCTCTGAAGTGTGATTTCTCTTCTAAAAATTTGATCTAGGGATTAAATGTAAGTCAGTTCTCAAGGATCCAGAGATTGATTTGTTTCCTCATCATCTCCCCTTTTGGCCATTTTACCCTTTCCAGTACCTCTATCCTAAGATGGGCTAGGTAAATAGCAGGCCATGAAACTCAAGCCAAATGATTGGACTGTGTTAGAGTCTTTGTAGTGAGAAGAGGGACATGAGAAGGGTGAAACAAGCTCCACTGAGAAATGAGGGAGTTGAACAAGATGAGTTATTGTAGCCACATAACTGCACTTGGTTTTGAGTTTACCATGAATGAATTAATGAATTTATGATTTTAACCAGTTGTGGCCTGAAGGCCGCAGGTTCCTCACCCCTGGTTCAAACCATTAGGAAAAGTGAAGAAGCATTAAAGCACATTGCTGCAGATGATTCAGATACCCAGGTGATCTTTGATCTCACTGATGTTGAGATTCCTTCCGGCGATGAAGTTTGCAGCCCATCCATGATTGCCCATCCTTTATAACTCTTACCAACATCCTCCCATAAGCTCAGCACAGAGGACATACCTCACGTACTTCAGACTTTCTCTTTGCTCCAAGAAGATGCTAGTGGAGTAAACAGACTATCCATTGCTTATCCTTCACTCTTGCCATATAAGCAGCTCATATTTTTCACTCATGCAACTTCAGTGACATCGTTTACTCCATGTTTCCTTCATAATTCCTTGTTTGTAAATGTGTTGCAGCCTGCTCGTGCCCAGCATTCACCTCTCTTCTCTCCTTTGAGTGATCTCAGCATTCCAATCTGTACTGCCCTTGAATGATCTTCATTTTAAATGCAGGATTGTGGTACAGAAATAAATTTTATTTTATAATATCCAAATCATTTTTCACTAAACATTTATTGGACACCATAAAACGATCCTATAGGGGGTTAAGAAGTGGATATGAGACCAACAAGGCAAGGTTCCTGTCAACAGAGACCTTATAATCTAATTAAGGAAATAAGAGGTATACATGTAAAACATCTAAATAGCCATGAAAAGCACTATTTGTTATTTTTGTTGTTTTTAATTTAATTATTTATCTGTTTTTGCTTGGTTTCTTTTACATTTTGAGTTCCAAATTTTCTTGCTCCCTCTGACCCCTCCCCCTCCCACTGAGAAGGCAAGCAATATGATATCAGTTATACATGTGAAATTATGTAAAACATATTTCCATTTTAGCCATGTTGCCCCCTCTCCAAGAAAAGGCAAGGAAGAATAAAGAAAACAGAAAAAGTATACTTCAGTTGCGCTCAAAGTTAATCAGTTCTCTCTCTGAAGATAGATATCATTTTCCATCAAATCTTTTAGGATTGTCTTGGATCACTGTATCGATCAGAGTAGTTGAATCCTTCACAGTTGAATATTGTTACAGTATTGCTGTTACTATATACAGTGATCTGGTTCTACTCAACTTTGCTTTCCTCAGTTCATCTAAGTCTTCCCACGTTTTTCTGAAACCATCCTGCTCATCATTTCTTATATTACAATAGTATTCCATTACAATCATATACCACAACTTGTTTAGCCATTCCCCAATTGACGGGCATCCCCTTGATTTCTAATTCTTTGCCACCAGAAGAAAGCTGCTATAAAAATTTTTTGTACATATGAGGCTTTTTCCTTTTTCTTTGATCTCTGAGATACAGACCTAGTAGTGGGTATTGCTGGATCAAATTTTTGCAGTTTTATAACCTGAAAGGCATTAATTTGAAAAAGTATCACAATCTGTCATGTAGATAACCAGTGATCTTGGAATTCAATGCAACTTTGCCGTGTCTGAGAATGTAACCCACTTTTTTTTTCCATTCATTAATCAGTCGGTCTCTACTGATATTTTTTATACTCACCACTCTATTCCCTGACTACTCTCTTTGTCTTTAAGCTCCCCTCCAGTCTTTTACAGACCTGCCAGGTTAACTTACGATTTTGTTACTCTTCTGCTTGAAAACCTTCAGTGGCTTCCCAATGCCTACCCAATGATACAGGTACTCCTTAGCCTGACATGCAAGGCCTCATCAGACCTGGCCCTAACCTACCTTTCTAGCCTTATCACAGAGTTACAGAATCTTAGAGTTGGAGAGACAGTCTAGTTCAGCATACCTATACCTTAAAAATATCTCCTCTATGTAGCATTTCTTAAACTGTGGGTCACAACCTCATATGTTTAAGAAGCTCTGCTGTATAATATACCAGACAAGTGATTATTAAGCCTTTGCTTCAAGACCTCCGGTAAGAAGAGTCACCCACTGCCCCCTAAGAAAGCTCTTTCCACCTTTCAATAGCTTTAAATGTTAGAAGTCTGCCCTTATATCAAGTCTGTATTTGCCTCCCTGTAACTTCAACCCATTGCCCCAAGTTCTGAATTCTGGGGCTAAAGAAAATAAGTCTCATCCCTCTTTTCATGAGACGTACCTTTAAATACTTGAAGACAGCAAGTCTTTTCTTCCCTGGTCTGAATATTCTTATTTTCACCTAATCCTCAGGTGGCATGACTTCATGATCTTTCACTATCCTAGTTGTCCAACTCTCTCTTGACCCACTGAAATCTTACTTATCTTCTAGAGCCCCACTTATGTGCTATTTCATCAAGTCTTCCTTGTGGTCACTCCAGGCAGAAGTAGAAACGGTCACTCTCACCACCTTTTGAAATTCTACAGCACTTTGTTTTTATGCCATTCTCATGGTTCCCACTTAACTGCCCTGTATTATAGTTATTTGTATACATGTCTTTTCTCCTCTACTAGATTATAACCATCTAAAGGGTAGAAACTGTTTTATTCAGATTTGTATGCCTCAGAGCATCTAGCCACATAAGCTCCCAAGAAAAATGTCTTGAATACATGCTATATTAGATTTCATTCTGTTGGTCAAGGTCTATTTGGGAAATGATCTCTGGATTTGTTTATTAACATTTCCTTCACATTGCCACAAGCTTTGGCTGCAGGACTCTCAATGTAGCTACAAATTACTTAAATACGTTGTTCACTTTGTGAGTTATTTTCACTGTGTTAAGTAGTCTTTCCTAGGCCTTGCACCATTCTCATATTTATCCCTTTGGTTTCATGTATCATTTTGATAGCTCTTCTAATGATTTCCCTGACAGGTGTTCTTACAAAAGTGCTTCGAAAGCCTTAAAGTGCTACATGAATGTGAGTTGTTACTGTATATTATGATGAAAAGCGAACCATTCCGTTGAATAATTTCACCTAAATGCCATGATAGGAAAAACTGTGTGACTCTGTTTCACATCAGCCTTAAATTTGACCAGCATCAAAGAAGCACAAAATCTGCAATTCCATGGGACTTCAAATGTCTAGTTCAGCCTGAACAGGCCAAACCCCTATGGAAAGTGGTCTCTTCTTGGGCATGTGAGCCATGTGTCCCCAAGGCTTTGCCACTTATTTGCTGCTTTTGGGGAAGAGACTTTCCTCAAAGCTTTCTCCTGAGATTCTCCTGTGGGCTTTGCTACCTTTCCTCCTATTATGTGACATGGGGCCCTCAGGCCAGGAGAGAGCCCCAATCTAACTGTGCCTTTTTTGAAATATAGTATTAAACTGATTGGGAAAAAAGAAAGAAGAATCAAAAGAACAATCTGCATTGTCCACAGTCGTGAAAATTAAGACCACTCTAACTGACAGTAAAGTTCAGTTTGCATACAGCAGGTAATTTCAGATGATTGAGGTTTAAACACGTTTCATTTTTCTGTCAAAAAATGATAAACTCTAAGAGTGGAACGTTCATATGCCATCAGTCATAATTTCTGTATGATGGCTTTGCTTAACTTTTTTTATAAAAAGGTCCTTGGGAGTATTAGAAAGTCACCACTGCATCAAAACAAAAAGTATCTATAAAAAATACAATGAAAACGGTGACCTCTTTAAAAAAAAAAAGAAGAAATTTATTATCATCAGCACATTCTCTCACAGGATCACAGACCTGGAAAAGACCCTCAGGGTCATCTAGTTGAACCCCATCACTTCACAGTTGAGTAGTCACAAAGAGAAGTGACTCGTCCACACAAGATCATTTCATAAACAGTTGAGTGGAGATGAGACATTTTGAGATTTCCATTGGAAGCACTTAACTCAGGTGTTCTGTTTTGCCTTCAGGAATGGTCTGCCGAAAGCCTACCGACCCAGTTGATTGGCCTCCCTTGGTCCTAGGACTGCTCACTCTGCTGAAGCAGTTTCATTCCCGATACACTGAACAATTTCTGGCTTTGATCGGCCAGTTTATCCGCTCCACAATGGAGCATGTACAAGGTGAGAATGGTGCTCTTTGTGCAAGCTAGCCTCAGTTTATAGAGTACTGATGGAGGGAAAGGTGATCAGTTCTGGAAATATTCTGGGTAAAAAGCTCTAAAAATTTCTTACTATAATAGGGGAAAGGAATAAGCACCTACTGTGTTACATGCACTATACTAAGCACTTTAAATGTTAGATCATTTAATTTTCACAATATCGCTGTGAGGTAGGTATGCTGTTATTATCCCCATTTTACAGGTGAGGAAACTGAAGCAGACCGAGGTTGAGTTGCCCAGTATCACACAGCTAATAAGTGCCTGAGGTTGGATTTGAACTCAGGTCTTCCTATCCTAGACCCAGTGCTCTCTCCACTAAGCCACCGTCTGTTTGCATAGAGCTCTCCGAAAGGAAGCTTGAGGGCTTACTTAATCTGTGTTCTGCTTCTGCCTTCAGGCACCCTTGCCTGACACTACACTGATCCCAGTCCAAACCCATGGAAGAAAGGCCAAAAAGATGGCCTTTCCACATGTTAAGATCAAGGAAGACTATCCTCAGGAGTGTGCATTTCTTCTTTTGTATTTCTGGAGTCCTTCCTTCAACTTGAGCCTACCCCTCCTTATACTGACCATAAACAAGATAAGGAAATGCTGGTCACTGAGGTCTCTAAAGCAGTGTGTACAAAGCCCTCTGCTTCAGGCAAAGTAAGATGGAGCCTTCCTTAGCCACTCTGACTGAGAGGGCTAGAATCAGTTCCCTAGCAATGAGGAGACAATAGAAACCTCTCTTGAAATAGGTATGGCCAAATGGGCTTTGGTAATCATTAAGGGTAAGAATGTACAGTGGCATATCATTGTTGTTTTCTGGGTATAAATTGGATTCCACATTATTAGACAGCTACTCCCAAAGACTAAATGCACAGACTTCTGTGGGGGATTGGAAAAGTTAGGATATCAAGTCCTGGAAGAATTTGAGCTCCTGGTAATATAATGAAGGAGAAATGATAGAGAAATTGCTTCTTGATTTAAAAAAAAAAAACTTCTAATTTGTACCATCCTTTTAGAGCAAAAAATTCTAATTCCTTCTGATTCAGGTTTTTTGCCCTTCCAGTCAATCAGTCATTAAGCATTTATTAAGTGCCTACTGTGTGCCGGCATAGTGCTAAGGGTTAGGAATATGAAGAAAATCAGAAGAAAGTCCCTACCCTTAAGGAGCTCACAATTTAACAAGGAGACAGCAAGCAAAGAAATACATACCAACAAGCTCTACACAGAAAAATTAGGAAGTAAGAAGAGAGAACACTGGAATCAAGAGGATTGGGGAAAGTTTCCTGTAGCAGATGGATTTCAGCTGGAACTTGAAGGAAGCCAGGAAGCAGAGATGAGAGGGAGAATATCCTAGGCAAGGGGGATAGCCAGGAAAAATGTTCTGAACCAAGAAATGCAAAGTCTTTTTCATGGAAGGGCCAGGAGGCCAGTGTCACTGGATTAAAAAATACATGGTAGGGAATAGATGTAAGATGACTGGGGGTAGGGGACACCAAGGTAAGGGCTTTAAACAGGGGGCTTTGTACTTGATCCTGGAGGTGATAGGGAGACACTGGAGTTTAATGAATAAGGGTGACGTGATCAGACTGGCTCTCTAAGAAAATCACTTTAGTGGCTAAATGGGGGATGGATTGGAGTGCAGAGAGAATTGAGGCAGGCCAACTCACCAGCTGCTATTGTAATAGTTCAGACGTGAGGTGATGAGGGTCTGCCCAAGGGTGGTGGCAGTATCCGAGGAGAGAAGGGGGCATATTCAAGAGATGTGGCAAAGGTGAAATCCACAGGCCTTAACGACAGATTGGATGTAGAAGATGAGACATAGAGAGGAGTCAAAGATGACATTCAAGTTGCAAGCCTAGGTGATAGGAAGATGGTGTGGCCCCCAACAATAATAAGGAAATTTAGTTGTTAGTTTAAGATGTCTACTGGACATTGATTTCAAGATGTCAGCCCAGAGGTTAGGGCAAGATAAGTAGATTTGTGGGACAGCTAGGTGGCGCCATGGATAGAGCACTGGCCCTGGATTCAGGAGGACCTGAGTTCAAATGTGGCCTCAGACACGTAACACTTACTAGCTGTGTGACCCTGGGCAAGTCACTTAACCTCATTGCCTAGCCAAAAAAATAAAGTAAAATGTTTAAAAAAAAAAAAGATAAGTAGATTTGAGAATCCTCAGAGATGACAGGCTGATGAGAAGTACAGAAGAGAGCCCAGGGCTTTGCCCTGGGGGACACTCACTATTAGTGCATGTGACCTAGAGGAAGATCCACCAAAAAAGAATGAGAAGGAGTGGTCATATAGATTGGATAGAATCACTAGAGAATGGTGTCCTGAAAACCTGTAGAAAAGAGAGTATCCAAGAGGAAGAGGATGATTAACAGTGTCAAAAGGTAATCACAAAATCTCCATTTCTCTTTACAGCCAGTATAGGTCTAAAACCTAATGGCAATGGGTGTGAACTCTTCTGTCTCACCCATAGAATTATCAAATCTTAGAGTTGGAAAAAATCACCAGTGGCCTCTTCTCCAGCCCATGCTTCATCTGCCTAACATGTGGTTATCTAGACTTGTTGAGAACATTTCTGGTAACTAGGGAAACTCTACCTTGAGGTAGCCCATTAAATTGCTGGAAATTTCTAATCATTAAAAAGCTCTTCCTTATATTTGAGCCTTCCTGTAACTTGGCAATCACTATTTCCCTCTGGAGCCAAACAGAATCTATCTAAGCCCTCTTCCATGTAGTAGCTCTTAAAATATTTGACACCACCAGTCATGACCCTGCTGAGTCTAATCATCACCTGCTTAAATATCTAGTTTCTTGACTACTCATCTTGTCCCACATATTTGCATATTGGGAACATTCTCTTAAAATGTACACCAAATTGGACATAATACTCTAGGTGTATGGTCTGAGCAGGGCAAAGACGATTACGTCCTCATTCTGGATGAACTGTGTCTACTAATACAGTCGTAAGATCTCATCAGTCAATTAATTATCAAGCATTTATTAAGGCTTGCTATGTGCCAGACCCTGTACTAAGGGCTGGGGGCACAAAGAAAAAGCAAAAATAATCCCTTCCCTCAAGGAGCTTGCATTCTAATAAGGGGGACAACTTGTACATAAAGAGGTCTGTACAAGACACAGAGCAGCTGCAAGATAACCTGAAGGGAGAAGGCACTAACAGATGACAGCCCAGGAAAGACCTGCTACACAAGGAAGTGTGTGAGCTGCATCCTAAAGAGGCAGAGATGAAGTGGGAGGCCTTTCCTGGCCTGGCAATGGCCAATTCGAAGACATAGAGATGGGGGATTGAGCCTCATGTGTGAAGAACAAATAGGCAGAATATCTTCTTGACCATAAAAGGTAAGAAGGTAAGGAAACTAAAGCTAGGAAGGGGTCAGGTTGTAAAGAGCTTCACATGCCAGACGGAGGAGTTCAGATTTGAATCTAAAGGTGATAGGGAGCCCCTGGAGGTTATTGAGTAGGAAGGTGACATGTTCAGGCCTGTGCTGTCAGAAAATCACATTGGTGTCTGTGAAGGATGAATGAGAGTGGGGAGAGACTTAAGCCAGGAATACCAAGTAGGAGGCTTCTGTAATAGTCCAGGCAAGAGGTGAGAAGGATCTAAACTAAAATGGTGGCTAGAGGGTGTCAGGAAAAAGCATTGTGCTAAGCACTGGGGATACAAAGAAAGGCAAAAAGCTCCTGCCCTTTGAGGAGCTTACAGTCTAAGGGGAGACAACAGTACCGTGTACAAACAAGCTATGCACAAGATAAAGAGGAAATAGCCAAAAAGGGAAGGTGCTGGAGTTAAAAAAGGCTTCCTTTAGAAGACAGGAATTTAGTTGGGCCTTGACAGAAACAAGGAGGCAGAGGTGAGGAAGGAGCACATTCTGTATGTGAGAAGCAGCCGGTGAACGTGCGCAGCAGAGTGGGGAGATACGTCAAGGAGGCCAGAGTCACTGGATCACAGAGGATGTGGTGGGGGACAGTGGGAGGTACAGTGTAAGAAATCTGGAAGGGCAAGAGTGGGGCTAAGTTACAGAGGACTTTGAATAAATAAAGATAAAAGGATTAGTAACTGATTGGTCCCGTGGAGAATGAGAAGTCAAGGGCACCACCGGGGTTACATCCCAGCCTCAGGGATGAGAAACAGGGTGGTTAAATTGGAGTTGCCTAGCCCAAAGGAGAGCCAGGTCAGATGTTCCACAGGCAGTGATTCAGGAGTGGAGCACAAAGATGAGCACTTCTTCAGCTTCTTCAAGAATCTGGCATGGGAACACAGATAACCCTCCCTTTGTCACTTGGTAGTCAGTGGTGGAGAGTTGCTGTAGCTTGTCACCCCATGGCCACCTGGGCGATGAACTAAGGTGGTCCTCAGACAAAGAATAAAGTTTCTCATCAGGCCCATACTCAAAACATTTCTAGATTGGTAGGACCTACCACAGTTTATACTCCACCAGCTGAGCCTTCAGGAACCTGGGATCACCTCCACAGCACCCTGAGGCATTAGAGGGAAATTTGACGGGGAGTTCTCTGACATCTTAGAGGCAGCTAGATAGTACAGTGGCTAGGGTGCCAGTCCTAGAGTCAGGAAGACTCATCTTTGTGAGTTCAAATCTGACCTCGGGCACTTACTAGCCATGTGACCCTGGGCTAGTCATTTAACCCTGTTTGCCTCAGTTTCCTCATCTCCAAAAAGAGCTGGAGAAGGAAATGGCAAACCACTCTGGTATCTTTGCCAAGAAAACCTCAGATGGGGCCACGATGAGTCAAATGTGACAACTCGGCAACAAGAACGACATAGATCTAAAGCTGGAGTATACAGACCATTGAATCCAGCCCCTTCATTATACAGCTGAGGAAAGTGAGAATAAGAGGTTAACTGATTGCCCAGGGTTGCATAGCTAATAAGCATGTGAGGTGGGATTTGAGCCCAGATCATGACTCCACATCCAGTTCTCTTTGATCCACTATGCCATCATGCTGATCTCATAAGAAAAATTAACGAGTACAATTGCAGTGTGTTCATTTGTTTCAGAAATATGATGTTTGATAAGAGAATATCTTCCTTCAGGTGCTTACTAATATTTAAGAGTGGCATTTGTTGAAGTACTGACCAATCTCTCCGTTACAGCCAGAAGATTCCAGAAATGCCTGCCGATGTAGTGGGTGCCCTTCTGTTTCTGGAGGATTATGTTCGTTACACAAAGCTACCAAGGAGGGTAAGAGAATGTGAGGAATAACCCTAGACAGACTGGGTAGCAAAGAGGACGCGGGGCCTCAGCTCAGAGAACAGAGCCCAGCATGAGAACAAAGTAGGGGAGAGGATGCCAGCCTTCCATGGGAGGTGGAGAGCTGCTCTGTCCTCTAGAGCCACTAGATTGCCCTCCAGCCACTTCAAGGGAGCCCCATTTTCTTCTAGCTACCCCTGCCTTCTCCATGCAGAGGGCTATTGCCAGGCACTGGGGAGAGGCATGCAGTCCCATCACTACCCTGGGCCTTCTCCCCTTATTCTCCCAACAGGAGCTCCCCCAGTTGTTCAGATAAAGGTCCAGGACGAGTTCCTCAGATAGGGAGAGAGCAGATATGAAAATGTGTGCGTGTATGTGTGTGTGTACATAACATAGCTATGTATGTATATCTTCACACGATATGTATATATAACATATTCTATATACACACATACACATATATGGGAGTCACTGTGCCTTTTGAAATTAATAAGTAAACATTGGTCCATGACTATGGATAATTATGACTTTATTTTGGAACTGGATTTCTAAATGTCTATAAAACATCGGTACCTTTATGCTAAGATTAAAGCTACAATCACTAACTGTTCTTTCTGGAAAATCTCAGTTTGCTTTTTCATCTGTGTCAGACACAAGATTCCTTCCTCAAGCAGGGCCTGCCCTCAGCAATCTTGTTAAGTGTCTTCTCAGCACTGGACCCTCTTCCTTGACTCAGACCCAGGCACCTGTCCGACCATCCTGAGCCCCCCCCATTCCTGCCCTCAGACCTGCTATTAAACTTATCCCTGCTAAGGTGTGAAATGACCTCTAAGATCTTAACTGGTTAAGGGTTAACATCTCTCAGGGTATAACATCTCTCAGGGTATTTGAATTCTCATATTAGACTTACACAAATATCCATGTTTCAGAGCAGTGAAGCTCCAGTGATGAAGTCAGGAGCAGGGCCAAGAGCCCTCAGTGTTAGGTGGCTGTGCTAAAGTCTAGACAATGACCAGCAGTGTGCTTTTAGGGGCTATGAGGCAAACATTGTGATCTTATCATCAGGGACAGAACCCCAAATATATTTACCAAGATATTCCTCTGCTATGTTTATCTTATTCCAGTGAGAAATATAATTTCTTTACCTCGGATGTTCCTTAAACAGGGAAAATATTATAGGAATTTATATGTGGACTGTTTGGTATCTGCTCTGAATTTGATTATGTAATAAATGTTTCATTCTGCTTTCTGGGTTTTAGGTTGCCGAAGCACACGTGCCTAATTTCATTTTTGATGAGTTCAGAACAGTCCTGTGACTTTTTTAAAATAATAAATGCAATGTCCTTGTAAGTCTCCTGCCATCATTGAATTTGGAACATAGGAACAAAATTCAACAAATCATATACCTGCATTTTTTTTCCCTTTAGTGTGTGGGAAACACAGCAGTCTGAACAAGATGGATCTCACCACGTTAATTAATGTCGTTGCCATTGTTTAATCATGATATTATATGCAATTTATATCATGTAAATGCAGAACACTTTTGTACTGCATATTATAAGTGCTGAATATAATTAATTGCTATGGACAAAAACATTTAGTTTTATGTTCTAAAGAGCTATTTGTGCAGCCTTGACTTTTCTATTTCAATAAACAATATGCATACCAAAAATATTTGTTGTGTTTTTAAATGATTCAAAATAATTTATTCCCTTTTGCAGGAAAGAAAAGGATGAATTTTAAGTGGCTTGTGAATCATGTAACACCACCTCAATCTGTACTTTCTTATCATATGGTCTTTCTAAGAATTGAGGTAGTGCTTTAAGGTTTACTAAGTGCTTTGCAGATATTATTGTATCCTCACAACCCTGGGAGGTATTATTGTCCCTGTTAACTCCAGGCCTAAGGCTCTACCCATTGCACCATCTATGTACTTACATAATAATAGTAATAGTAGTACTCACCAGTGTTCCTGTAACACTTTTTTTTATCCAATCCTGTGATTTCATTGGCATAGGAAATTCCCTGATAAAACATCCACCAAAGTACATCAGCAATTGTAATTTATAGTCTCAGAGAGTTGCCCTGGGCATTGAAGGATTCAGCAACTTGTCTAGAATCACACAGCCAGGGTGTGTCAGACCTGGAATTTGAACCCACCTCTTCCTGACTCCACGGCCATAATAAAGATCCAGGGTCCCTCTCTGCCTTTCACATTAACACTTCAGATTTATAGAACATTACATATCCATTATAGCAACGTAACCATTCAGTTACCAAAAGAGCACACTGAAAGTGAAAAAGGAATCACTGAAGCCACTTTCTGAAAGAGTAGTATTTATAGCCTTGAAGTTGAAAGGGATTTTAGAAGAGACAGTGAACTCCCCCACCCAAGGCAAGAATCTCCTCAGATATTTTCCTGGCTGTTCTCTGAATGTTTTACAACAGAAAAAGAGACCACTAAACCATATACAAGGATCCCTGCAGGCTGTGTATTGACTCAGAAAAACATATGTTAATATATACGTTTTATTGTATTTTATTTGTTTTTGTTAAATACTGCCCAATTACGTTTTAATCTGGTTCTGGCTGCACTCAGGAGAGTTGTGGGTCATATGTGTGTTTATCTCCTCTGCTTTACAATATCCCCCATCTTCTTGCATGTTTCTAATGATGGAGAGAGGGCTTTTGTTATTTCAGGTTCCATTATTGGACAGAGATTGTTTCAGAGCTCTTCTACGAGAAAAATATTCCCGCTGAGTTTACGTGATAGATAACTACTACCAAATCACACTCGCAATGTGTAGATTCCAAGGTGAAAACTCGGTTTTATTATGGTCAAGCACAGGTGCAGAGCTCAGAAAAATAACGCAATACCAATTGATGTTCTCACAAAGCTTATATAGATCACAATTATGTTAGAGGGACAACAGTCTCCTACATCCTTGTAGGCCATAAAAGCACACAGACCTAGTCACATTAAAGTTGAGTTTCCAAGATTCAGAGTTCACAGTGGGCTAATTGAGAAGAAAGATTTAACATGTTACAAAAATAAGCACAGGGTTGGAGCCAGGGGGTTCCTTCCTCAAAAAAAAAGTGAATTAAAGTACTTTAGGAAGCCCTAACTCCCTTTTGGCTTCTTAGTTATTTGAGATTAGATTTTTAACAATTCTTGGGACGAGTTTCAGCCAGCCAAATAACCTAGACAAAAAAAAAATGACCCCAAACCCTAAATTAAGAATTCTTATGACAATTCCTGAAATCTGCAATATTGATTGGTTATAATCCTTTCCTCTGGAGAAAAACAAGAAATCTATTCTTATCCTACCTGTCACGATCCAAAACCACCCCCTCTCTTTTTACTCTTCTCTTTTTACTATTAGGAGACATTCTGTTTTCCAGAGCAAAGGCCTGCCAAGCAACTGTGTCCCGAGCTTGGCATAACAACAATCCTTTGCATTCACCCTCTGGATGAACACCGCTGCAGCTAGATTATAGAACTGATGGTCCCAGGGCTCAGGCAAGCATCCACAGACCCAGACGTGAAGCCCCTTCTATGAATGGACTTCTTGTCACTAGACAACCCTGCCTCACTTCTGCTGTTCTGCCCCTCCACTGTTGCTACACTATACTGTTTGATTCTTTGTCTAGCCACAAATATGTAAATCAAGGGTTAGCCCCACTGCCTCATCTCCTACTAGACAAGGCCCAACACATGTCTAATTTCTCTCCCCCAACAGAATAAAGAAAGCTTTTTGCTTTTAACCTGTGTGACCTCTTTGGTATTTTTGGAGTTAACAGTGGTTGCAAAACATCTGCTACTCTTTGGTCATTTGTTACCAGAACTGACAAACTTAGTGACAGTTCTTCAAGAGTTTGAAAAGTTTCCACTTGGTCTTCACTTCCACATCCTTAACTTCTTCAATTATTTCTCGTATGATACAACATCTAGAATACTTACTTTTTGTCCAACTGAAGCTTTTTAAAATTGACTAATTTAACAGTTAGCTACTACCAAATTAATAAATACAAAAATCTCAAGGGATTTTAAATTATTTCAAAGTACATTCTGAAAATAAACACAACACATGACCCCATTCACTTTAATACATCAAACAGTGACGTGCTCAGAATTCCTATTTCAGTGTTTGGTGTTATAGAAGTGACCTTCAAATCTCAATGGATAACAGCAACATTCAAACCCTCCATCCCCTGACTCCAAATGTCTTCACTGGCTGGCTCCCATGACTCACCCTCCTCATCTCCATCTCCTTGCTTCCCTGGCTTTCTTCAAGCATCAGCTCTATAGCCCCACCTTCTGCAAGAGTCCTTTCCTAGTCTTCCTTTATCTTAGTGCCTTCACTCTGAGATTATCTCCAATTTATCCTGTATATATATTTTTTGTTCATAGTGGTTTGCATGTTGCCTTCCCCATTAATTGGTGCAGCTAGGAGTGCCATGCCTGGAGTCAGAAAGACTCATCTTCCTGAGTTCAAATCTGGCCTGAGACACTAGCTGTGTGACCCTGGGCAAGTCACTTAACCCTGTTTGCCTCAGTTTCCTTATCTGTAAAATGAGCTGAAGAAGGAAATGACAAACCACTCTAATATCTCTGCAAAGAAAACCCCAAATGGGGTCATGAAGAGTCAGACATTACTGAAAAAACAACAATAACAACAATGCATATTTGTCACAAGGATTTTTGTTTTTCTTTTTTAATGGTAGAAGGGAGAAGAGGTGGGAGGGAGAGAAGATGGATTTTCATTCACTGAAAAAAAAAATGAATTACATTTAAAAAACAACAAAAACTATTTGTGACTGGTTAAAAAAATAGAAAAACAGAGATATAGAATAGAGTAGATAACGGAAACTTAGAAGCAAACAAATACAGCCTGAGGTCTCATTAATACAAGGACACAAAACACTTGGAAAAGAACTATTTGACAAAAATTATTGGGAATATTAGCACGCAGTTTGGCAGAAAATAGGTTTAGAGAAGACTAATATGTTATATTCCACAAAATACTCCAAGTGGATAAATTATCTAAATATGAAAAAAATCACATCATAATAAAAACTTACAGAAGAGTTTTTTTACAATGATGGTTAGTGGGAGAATTTGCACCCAGACAAGGTATAAAGGCAAAAGACAAATCATTTTAATTACATAAAATTTAAAATCTTTGCATGAATGATTCCATGCATCCAGAATAAAAAGAAAAGTTATAAATGGGGAAAAGATTTTAAATTAAGCATCTCTGATAAAAGTATGACATGCAAAATCTTTAGGAAATTGACACAAATCTCTAAATCTAAAAGCCATTCCCTAATGTGACAGGTACTATGCAGGGTGCTTTACAAATATCTCAACTGATTCTCACAACAACCCTGGAAGATAGGTGCTCTCATCCCCATTTTTACAGTAGAGGAAATTGAGGCGGACAGATGAAATGACTGACCCAGAGTCACATGGCTAGATAAATGGTTCAAAGACATGAATCAACAGTTTTCAAAAGAAGAAATGCAAATTGTCAACAATATTAAAAAATACACCAAATAGTTAAGTCCCAATTAAAATCCAACCTGATATAGAAAACCTTCCCCCAATCACTCTTAATTCTACTGCCTTCCCTCTGTTAATTATTTCCTATTTATCCTATATATAGTTTGCTTTGTATATTTTGCTTACATGTTATCTCCTCTGTTAGACTGTAAGCTCCTTCAGGGCAGGAACTGTCTTTTGCCTTTTTTGTGTATGTCTCTACTGCTTAGCACAGTGCCTGGCACATAGCAGGCAATTAATAAATGCTTATCAATTGATTGTTAATAAGGTAAATACAAATTAAACCAATTCTGAGGTATCATCTCACATTCATCAAATTGGTAAAAATGGTAAAAGATGAAAATAGTCTGTGGTGGAGAGACTGGGAAGATGGCATACTAATATAGTCAGTGTTCCTGGAAATATGAACTGATAGTGTTGAGGTTCAAGGCAGGCTTTAAGGTCTTCTCAAAAGAATTCACAGATTCAGACCATCTCCAAACCAAGAAATGGCATTTATTGAGAATTATGCCTCTCAGAAAGAGGGCTAGGCTCCAAGAAGGACTGGCCCCTTGGCAGAACAGGATAGGGAATTTTATAGAATGAATGAAGCTGATTATATAACAGAATATATGAATATGCATTGCAGAATATATGATCATTAAAACAGAGGAAGAGTTTACTAAAATGAGGAGGGGCCCTCACCTTAGTGAAACAGCACATGTGGTTACCTATAAGGCATAGAAAAACCCATTGCAGGGCAGGGGGACACACTTATGTATGATAATGATATTATGATAAGCTTTTCTACATCATAAGTTCACCTTAAGACAGTTCTTTGCTATTACTGTGCAATGTCCACTTAGGCTATGATTTAGTGGTCAAACATCCTGGTCCATGTCCTGTTGGTGTTGCTTTCTGATTGGCTGGCTATTGTGGTCCTGTCTGAGGCTAAATAGATGATGTGTTTGAGAACATGGGCAGTGAGGCATATGAGAAAGTTGTAATGTTGAGTCTGGGGGCAGTGGCTAGGATTCCATCATTTCCCCCCTCAAAAGGCTGGGTCCCAAATTCATTGGGAAAAGGGAAAAGACTTCTGTACCTTCTTCAAGCTGACAAGGGGCATAGAGATGTCCCTGCCTCAGCAGGTCCCAAAGGGGATGGGGGAGACAGGTGTAAACTGCACATGAGCCACGTCAAGGGGTTGTATTATTGCAATCGGGAGCTCAGGTTTCTCCTGGTGCTTGTCCTGTAGGGTCATCTGGAAGTTGACAGAGGTCAGGCTGGAGAAGACAAAGCAGACCAAGAGATTTAATATACAAGGGCCAAAGAGTAAAAGGAAGAAAAGAATGATAAGGGGAGTTAAAATGGGAGATAGAATGAAAAGTAACCGAGAACCCCAGATGGAGGGAGGTTAGGTCATGATGCAGTTCTTTCATCCCTCCTGCCTTCTCATGTATTTTTTCAGTCCTGAGCTCAACCTGATATGAAGTATTGATGTACAGACAACAAGATGCATTAGCAGCAGCACAGACTCCTCCTTCAGAGGCCAAAAGACAATCTAGGGCCATTTGATTGTCAAGGACCACATTGACTGGAGAATTAAGAGATTCCTAGAGCTCAAAGGAGTGGACTGAGAGGTCTCCCTGACCATATTTCCGAGTGTCTGGGTGATATTAGCAAGTACCTCCTCATGATCTAGAAAAACTGCAAAGCTTTTAAGAAAGGGTGGAGTTAGGCCAGCTAGGTGGTGCAGTGAATAGAGCACCAGCCCTGGTGTCAGGAGGACCTGAGTTCAAATCTAGATTCAGACCAAACACTTGACACTTATTAGCTGTGTGACCCTGGACAAGTCACTTAACCCCAACTGCAAGAAAGGAAGGAAGGAAGGAAGGAAGGAAGGAAGGAAGGAAGGAAGGAAGGAAGGAAGAAAAAGCAGCCTGGACCATCTTACCTAGGGGTAGGTTTGGTCACGTGCTGGTAAGTGAGGAGGGGAGATGGATTAGGTGGGGGCAGCTGCATAAAGGGTTTCCACAAAGTGTCAGTGACTTTGTAAAAGCAATGAACTAGAGAACTAAGATCAGAAAAATATTTACCCTCTTATTTTCCCCTAGTTTCAGGGCTCTGGTAAGTGATATTGAAGAGGTCTAGGGGTTTTGGGGTGCTGGGACCCCAAGATCACGGTACTGGGCCCTGCCTGAAAGAATTCAACTCAAATCTTCAGCCAGAGGAAAAGTTTATTAGTGATAAAACATATAGGCCAGGTGACGCCTGTAAGGATGAGTGGGCATGAGAAGTTCTCAGCCTTTAGAGCGTGAGATTCTCAGCATCTGAATGAGGGCTAAAGTGGATCTTAAATACTAAAGTAACTTTGGGTGGCCAGAGAAGGGGGTTGGGTAAAGGGTGTAGGTAACAATTCTAATTGGGGAGGTCGGTGAGATTGAATAGACAATGGGAATAGATAATGGAGGAACAGGAAGGCAGAAGTTTAAAAGGCATCTGCACAAAATCAAGGTGGGGCTAGGACTTTCAAAAGGAGATAAAGGAAGGCCTTTCTGGGGCCTATAGACAAGAGGGAGCCTAAGGCTTTTAGGGAGCATCTGAATAAGATTAAAAGGTAAAGCTAAGGCTTTCAAAGGGAGATGAGGGTCTGGGGCCTGTGAGTCAGATTCCCTTTGAGGAAAAGGGTGAAGATCTTGGCTTGGGCCCCGCCCTCATCAATATGAGCTCAGCCTTCTGGGTGGAGGTCCCAGAAGGCAGAGGTTTTGCCTTGACAGTACAATGGAGACTGCCTACTGCATATCCCACTCTCCTCACCCCTTCTTCAATAAAACTGGATCCATCCATGTACAGCTCCTCACCAGGATTGGTGAGGGGGAGGTCTTTTAAATCTGATCAGCTGGAATAGATGGAGTTTAGGGTTTCCTCACAGTCATGACTCAAATCATTAGAGCAGGCATTGTCAGGCAAAAGAGTCACTGGGTTGAGAGTGTGACCCACCGAGACAGTCAAGTCAGGAGTGTCTAAAAGGAGAGCCTGATACTTAGTGAGCCTCCCACTAGCCAGCCACCAGTGGCCCTTGGCTTCTACAGTACTTTAAACCCAGTGAGGAGTTAGAACTTGTAAAGGCTGGTGGACAGTAAGTTTGGAGGCCAGGGCCCAGAGGCAGGAAGGCCATCCAAAAGCAACTGAATGGAGTTGTTTAGAAAAGTAGGCTACTGGGCGTGGATCAAGTCCCAGAGACTGAGTTAAAACTCCCAAAGCCTGGCTCCCTCTCTCATCTACATACAGGGTAAAAGGCTTTTCCAGATTTAGTAAGACATTTAATGCTGGAGTGGTGTTTCATTTAGCTTTCAAGGTCCAAAATGTGCTAGTTTTGTAATGCAGAACATTATTTTACCATTTAGGTAGTAGGGCCCTTTAGGCAATGGAAAGCAGAAGTTGCTGCTTAATCTTGCCCCACACCTCTTTCCTCCTAAATCTAAACAATAGTGAAATGTACTCCTGCATAGCTTAAGCACAGCCCATACCTCCAAAGCAAATGGATAAGAAAACTTGCAATACAATGGCTTTAGATAATTATGCTTATACCAGAAACCAGGACACCTGGTCTGGTTTGTGTGATCCCTGACCTATAATGATGGGGTGCTCGGATGCTTATGCTTATACTTTTGCCCCCAAAATACCTCCCTAGTCTCAGAAACACTATCTCTAACAACCACTCCCCAGCCCAAGGATGCTGTGCCTAGCAGTATTCATGCATGGGCCTCAGCAAGATCCTTATCTGGCTGCTCAGGTCCTAGCCCTCAGATCATATCTCTGGAAAACTCCAAATTCCTTAGCAAGACCCTTATCTGGCTGCTCAGGCCACAGCCCTCAGATCATATCTCTGGAAGCCTCCATTGTAAGAAAGTTTGCAGAGCATTATCATATCTACACAGAGGGAGAGGGGTGTCCTTGACCAGCCCCCAAAAAAACCTCTTCCTCTTGCCAGACTTCAAAGATCCATCCCCCTCCCTGTCCTGTATACTCCCTATATAAACCCTGGCTCGACCCCAGATGAGGGCTGCTTGATTTGGATGTGAATACCCCTGGCAGCCGCGCGTTAATAGCTAATAAAGTCCACAATTTAAAATTAGCCTGAGTGGTCAACTCACTAATTTCTCGGTATACCAGTTTGATACGGTTCCCATTCTAAAGGAAGTGAGTCAGGGCCCTGAGTAGAATCATAAAGGGACTTGGCAATAATACCAAAATTAGGGATCCAGATTCTACAAAATCCAGCCATGCCCAGAAAGGTACATTGCTGTTTTTTAGTAGCTGGAACAGGGATAGATAAAATTGCTCACTTTGTTCCTGTTGTTAGAGAATGGGGACATGGGAGTTAGCTCATGACCTAAATATTTCACAGATTGACAGGTAATTTGGGTGTTAGCTAAAGAAACTCTGTAGCCCCAAGTACCTGGGAAATTAAGGGTCTGTTTAGCAGCAGTTAAAGAAGCTGGTTACAGATAAGAATAATGTCTACATACTGAACCAAACTGCTAACTCCAGATCCCTCAAATCTTTCCCTAAAGCTTCGCTGAATAGGTGGGGACTATCTCGGGGCAGGACTGTCCGGTTCATTAGCGTGGGATGGATTGTCCTGGGGATGTCCATTCAAAAGCAAAAATAAACTGGGAATTTTGATGGAATGGGATAAAAAAGAAAGCACCTTTAAGGTCCAGGGTGGAAAACCACTAGGTATTCCCCCAGATTTGAGTAAGAATGGTATAGGGATTAGGCACTATAGGGTGAATAGAGACAACAGCTTTATTAACAGCCTTCAGATCTTGCATCATATGGTAATCCCCATTTGGCTTTTTAACTGGAAGTATGGGGGTGTTACTGGGGGACTGGCATGAAATCAGAAGTTTATATTTGAGGAATTTCTCAATTAGTGGTTTCAATTCCTCCTAGGCCTCAGGCTTAATTGGATACTGGCGCCCAGTGGGGAAATACATTTGGAATAAGTGCCAGAGTTGCATAAGTGGTTTGCCCTGGAATTCCCTGATCCCAAACTGAGGTGTCTACTTTCTCCCAAATTTCAGGTGGAATATGAGGGGGCCGTGAGGAGAGTAGCAATAGTGTTCCCTGTGGCTTAAGGAGAGAGAAGTGGGACCCCAATTTCACCATTAGATCCTGTCCTAGTGAAGAGATCTAGAGATTTGGGGGTGCTCCTGGGAATCCCCGAGATTGTGACACCAGGCCCTGCCTAAATCAATTCAACTCAAATCTTCTCCCAGCCAGAGAAAAAGTTTATTAGAGATAAAACATATAGGCCAGGTGACACCCATCAGGACGAGCAGGCATGAGAAAAGCTCAGCCTTTGGGGCATGAGAGATTCTCAGCATTTAATGGGGGCCAGGGTAGATCTTAAATATACTAAAGTATCTTTGGGTGGCCAGAGGAGGGGTCTGGGAAAAGGGTCTAGGTGAGAATTCCAATTGGAAGGTCTCAGAGATTGAATTGACAATGGGAATAGATAATGAGAGGAAGTGGAAGGAAGAAGGTTGAAAGGCATAAGATCAAAAGGGAGGGTTAGGGCTTTCAAAGGGAGATAAGGGAGTCAATAAGAAACCTAAAAGTTTAAGGATTTTCTGGGACCCCTAGACAAATGGGAGCCAGATTCTTTTTAGGACAAGGGGCAAAGGCACATCTGAATAAGATCAAAAGGTAGGACTAAGGCTTTCAAAGGGAGATGAGGAGCTGGGGCCTATAGACAAATAGGAGCCAGATTTCCTTTGGGGCAAGGGGTGAAGATCTCAGCTTGGGCCCACACCCCATCGCTAGCAAAGGAACTGGGAAGGAAGGGAGGACTAGGAAGGAGTAATCAACAGATCTGCAAGCTGGCAAGGCAGAGAGAGGGTCATAATGCACTTTCTAAATTTACCTTCGATCCCCATGACCTGCTGTTATGAAGGACAGACAAGTGGTGCTAGAGTGCTGGGGTAGGATAGAGTAAGTGGCTCCTGTATCAATGAAAGAATTAATGATCTTACCTGCCACATCTACAGTTACCCAGGTTTCAGCCATGGTGATGGAGAATCCCAGGCCCCTTAATTCCTTGTCCTGAGGAGACTGGAGTACAGGGTAGTGGGAGGAAGTAGCTCAACCTCCTTGTGGGCAGTTTCTCTTCCAATGCCTTCCTGATTACAGATAGGGCACAGGCCTGGGGCAGTTGTGAGACCAATGGCCCTGCTTGTGACAGTGGAAGCACTAACCCTCTTCATGAGTGTCACTAATGGGATTTTTCTGGGTTCTGTAATATGGTGGCAGCCAAAAGTTGAGCATGCTCTCCATTGTTAGCCCTAGCCCCGCACTCCTTTCCCTCTGCTGAAGCTTGGTCCCTATTGTTGAAAACTCCAAAAGCTGTTTTCAAAAGTTGGGTTTGTGGTATGTGGGGACCCATGGCTAACTTCTGCAGTTTCCTCCAAATATCTAAGGCAGGCTGACTAATGAAGTGCATGTCAAGGATCGCAGCCCTTTTCTAGGGAGGTGCGGTCTACACTGGTGTGCTTTTTAAGAGCCTCCACCAATTGCCTTTAAAAAAGGGTGGAGTTTTCTTCAGTTCCCTGAGTAACCTCCTTAAGCTTTTCACGACTGACGTGTTTCGTGTTTCATAATTCCCCTTATCATATCTTCAGTGAGGTAAGTTAACATGTGGTCCCTTTTCTCCCTGTCTGTGCTACCTTCCTGGCAGTCCCATCTGGGGTCAACAACAGGAGTAGCAGTAGCACCCAGGATGGGGGGAGAGTACCTTCCCCAGAGGGAAGACACAGATTATCATTCCCCAATTTTTGAGCTAAATCCCAGATTCTCCTTTTCTTCTCAACTGTGAAACAGGGAGAGATAATGATATTAACATCTCCTCAAGTAAGGTCAAATTGTAGGGCCAGTTTTAAAGCCCTCAGCAAATTTGGTGGGGTTCTCAGAGTAATTGCCAAGTTTTTCCTTAACCTGGGTAAATTTCCTTAACATCGAGAAGGGGACATGAACCCTAATTGTACCCCCTGGGGGGCTGCTACTTTCCTCAAAGGAAGGAGATGAAAGAGTAGGGGTGATTGAGTCAGGGGCTTGGGGAGTAGGAAGAAAAAGAGTCCTGCTCATAGTACGGGAGGGACTAAGGAGCAGGGATTGCTGGGAGGTCATGGAGTCCAACATTGGAAGTGAAGGTCCAGGACCAGTGAGGAGTGGGATTTGGTGGATAAGGGGGAGGGTCTCAGAGGAGCTACAAGCTTCCTGATACGGGTCCTCAACTCCAGTGGGAAGAGAGTGGAAGCTCTAGGACTCCGGGTTTGAAAGGAGGGCATCTTCAAAGATGTCAGGTGATTCCTCCTTTTTGCCTGGAGAGAATTTAGCCAGGAACACTCTACTCTATTGCCACAGAATCTGATCTTGTAAGAGGGCCATGAAGGCCTGGACATATGAGACCTCAATCCACTTCCCCTCGAGGCAGCCATAGAAGTCAAGCTGGAAAATAGTATTGTAATCAAGGGACTCTCCCATAGGACATCTTTCCTGGTCCTCTAGGTTATATTGAGGGCAAGCTTTATTACAGAAAAATATGACGTGCCTCCTTTTTAGGTCTTGTAAACCAATTTGCCCCAATTTTTCAGGAGGCACCCTAGTGGGGAGTCCAGAAACTGTCCCATATTGTCAGTAAGCCTAAAGAAATCCCTCCTATAGCCACCACTCACCTCTACTCTGCATTGCACAAAGAGGGAGAAAGTTCCCAAACAGAACATCTTCTATCTAGAGGGAAATTACCCATAGCAAAGTTCCTAAAAGGGAAATTGCCCATGGGCACTAGGGCCCAAGTGTCCCATCAAGCCCTCCTAGATACTTGAGGGACCGCAGCTAAGACAGGGGAAAGGGATAGGGTTACTTTGGATTGGAGGGGTAGGTCAGAATCAGAGACTAGGCCCACCCAGGAATGCCAAAATATATTGAGGTTCAAGGTGAGTTTTAGGGTTGTCTCAAAAGAATTCACAGATTCAGACCATCTCCAAACCAAGAAAAGGCATTTATTGAGAATTAAGCCTCTCAGAAATTGGACTGGGCTCCAGGAAGGAACCAGCCCCTTGGCAAAGCAGGATAGGGATTTTTACAGAGCGAATGAATCTATTACATAACAGAATATATGCATATGCATTGCAGAATATATGATTATTAAAACAGAGGAAGAGTTTACTAAAATGAGGAGGGGTCCTCACCTTGGTGAAACTGTACATGTGGTTACCCAGAAGGCATACAGAAAAGCCCACTGTGTGTGTGGGTGGCATTTATGTATGATAACAATATTATAATAAGCCTCTCTTTGTCATAAGTTCACCTTAGGATAGTTCTTTCCTATTACTCCACTTAGGCTGTGATTTAGTGGTCAAACATGCAGGTCCATGTCCTATTGGTGCTGCTTTCTAATTGGCTGGCTATTATAGTCATTCTGAGGCTAAATGATTGATGTGTTTGAGAACATGGGCACACCTGCTATTGTAATGAGGCAGTGAAGCATATGAGGAAGTTGGAATATTGAGTCTGGGGCTAGCTAGGAGCAGTGGCTAGGATTCCATCAACAGAACTCCTGGAAAATAACGTATATTCATTCAAGAAAAGTCACTACATTAGTCATATATGTACTTAACTTATATGAATTCAACATATAGTTAAACTATATGTAGTTCAACATATATAATATATAGTCCAACTATATATTGAATTCACAAATTCAGCAAAAATAAGTAAGTGATTACATGAATGAACAAGCATTTATTAAGTGCTTACTCTGCACCAAGCATTGTGCTAAACACTAGTCATAAAAATACACAAGGAAAAATAGTGCCTGCCCACCACAAAACTTATATTCTAGCTTGTTAAGTGATTTTGGTCGTGTCCAACTCTTTGTGACCCCATTTGGAGTTTTCTTGGCAAAGATACTGGAGTGATTTGCCATTTCCTTCTCTAGTTCATTTTTATAGATGAGGAACTGAGGCAAACAGGGTTAAGTGACTTGCCCAGGGTCACACAGCTAGTAAGTATCTGAGGCCAGATTTGAGCTCAGAAAGACGAGTCTTCCTGATTCCAGGCTCAGCACTCCTTCCACTGAGCCACTTAGCTGCCCCTTACAGTCTAATGAGGGGAGCCAACACAAATATGGCAGAGGCTTGTTGAGAAAGTTACCAGGATGGCAAGGGGACCATAAAGGAGTATTTTCACTCATCCCTTCCAGTAGCAATAACAGAATTAATTTGATCATGTTTCCAGAACTCTAAAACCAAGAGGAAGAGTGGGAAGATGAGCTGGTGAGAAGATAGGTGAGAAGGGGAAGTCAAGTGAAATACTTGCTTGAAAGAGTGAATCTGGCGAATCACTTACCAGTCAGAACAGCAGGATCTCCAGGACAAGAGGGTCTCCGTTAAAAGGGTTAAACCGTAATGATTTAAAGAGTGAACAGGGACTGCTTTCCACTCAATGCTCCAGACTCAGCCTGAGATGGAAGACATGAATATACTTTTTCTTTACTTGATCTCAATTCACATATTCCTCTTTAAAGGCAGCTAGGTAGCTCAGTGGATAGAGTGTTGTTCCAGAAGTCAAAAGACCTGAGTTCAAATTCATCCTCAGACACTTCTGGCTATGTATCCCTGAACAAGCCACTTTACCTCTATCTGCCTCAGTTTCCTCAGCTTCAAAATGAGGATCATAATTCTGTTGTATCAAATGAAATAATGTTTGTAGAGTATACTTGGCTTGGTACCTGGCATATAGTAGGGCTTAATAAATGCTTATTCCCTTCCCCCTTTTAGTATCTCATCTTGCCATAGAATGCAGTTCCAGAATCTCTTCTTACTTCTACCCACTGACAGTCTATCTGTTCTGCTTGTGTAATGAGAAGGGACAGCCTCAGTTGGCCTTCCTAATATGCCTGGGCAGGTAGAAGGCCCCCCCCCTACTCCTGTTTCTTTTGACTTCCTTGTGCCCCATCTTGCTTTGTTGAGAAGAAAGAAGAAATAGCTCTCTAGTGGCATGATCACAGTTTAATATAATCACATGTCTATATCAAGCACTTTCTAAGGTATTTTTTATCTTGGTGATTTCTTAAAGTGGAGGGGAGGAGTTTGGACCAGTGCTGGGATTTCCTCTGGGGAGGGAGTACCTGAGGAGCAGCCTCCTCTCCCAAAGTGGATAATCATTTTCTCTGGGACTCATAGAGAGTTGCCCGGGGTTTGTGAAAAACAAAGTCTACCTTCAGTTGTCTCCATTGTAGTTGTCTCAAATCTTCTCTTTTTATTGTGTGACAGTCCTGTGTGTTTCAGAGCTGAATCGTGAGTTTTTCTGCCAACTAATTCTTTAACTGCATTGGCTTTCTTCTATTTGAGTAAAAGTCCTGGTTCTCTCCTCTCTCAACAATTTAGCTGTGTATGTGAAAAACACAAACATTCAGTTGTTTCTATAGCAGCCATCTCAGATCCATCTGCTCTCAGACTCAAGACTGCCTTATTTTAAAGAGACCCTAATCCCTTTTCAGTTACAACTGTTTAAAGATGCCGTGTGGGCCATTCTGGAGGATTTCAGGGATTTTCAAGGGTGATTTTGACTTATTACACAGAGTCTGCTCCTTGGGCACTGACTTTAGAACCTGACCCTTACATAGGATAGGACTACCTTGGAGCCAGGATTCCACTGCAGAGGATCATGAGATATGGGATTAGAGCTGAAAGAGTCCTAAGAGGTCATTTAGTCTACAGAGAAGGAAACTGAAACCCAGAGAGAGTGTGACTGTCCAAGGTCATGCAGGTAGTAAACAGCAGAGTCTGGATTTGAACCCAGATCCTCTGACTCCAAATCCAGCATTGTCTCTACTGTACCACACTGACAGAAAGGCGCCATATATAATTAAATATTCAGAGCAGCACTCCAGCAACAAGGCTATCGATTGGGGGAATGGCTGATTATGATACATGAATATGATGCAATATAATTGTGTCATAAGAAATTGTATGAGGAATTTGTAGCAACCTGTGAAGACTATTAAGTAATGCAGGTCAGAGAAATGCAGGAAATCTGCTGAATAAATGACTAATTTTTTTTAAACAGCTACTATGTGCCAGGCACTATGCTAGCAAGGCCACTCAAGACATAAATGAAAAAAAGTAAGACACAAATTAGAAATTCTGAAAACCAAAGGAGAGATTAATAAAATTGAAATTATGAAAATTATTGAACTAATAAATAAAACTAAGAGCTGGTTTTATGAAAAAAGTAAGACAGCCCCTGTCCTATCCTTCAGGTGTTTATACTCTTGTGATATCTACGGGGCTGGGTGCTAGGGAAGGGAATTTGGGTTTGCAGAGTCTTAGAATATGAGTAGAGAAGTAGGCTATTACATTTTTTTTTGAATGAAGATTTGTATTTAACATGTTGCAAATTTAAGTTAAAAAAAAACAACAAAAATAAACAACATGTCATCTGAATCTGCATAATTTGCTTTTTTTCCTCCTTGGCAGCTACATTAGCAATCTCCTCAGCAGGGGCAGCACCAGCTACTAGGTAGGTCTTGCAACTTTGACATTACAGATGAGAATTCCAGTGTTAACACTGGACAGGGTCTTTGCAAATAAACCAGGTCAGAATGGTTCAACATTTACATCTGATGCTCTAATGATGGAATTAATTTTATCCTCCAGCACTGTGACCTCAATGCCAATATGAAGGATGAGGGCGGAGTAGATTCAGGCAAATTGGCCATTTCACACTCTGGTCAAGGATTGACTGTTGCTTGTAATAGCGCTAGTTACCTAGCCCAATGGGACCTTAGTTTCCAAGGAAGAACAGAGCACCTTGCAGGCAAATGAAGAGAACACACACCCTTTCTAGTAGCAATGCTAGAAACTATTTGATTACTGTTGCCAAAGCAAGAAGCAGAAAGCGCTTTTATAATAGCAAAGAACTGGAAACAAAAGAAGTGCCCGTCAGTTGGGGAATGGCTGGACAAACTGTGATATATGCGAAAAGTAACAGAATTTTATCATCCTATGAGGAATATGAAATATAATGAATTCAGAAAAACAATCACAAGACTGATTTTTTAAGAAATGCCTCCTACATCTTGACAGAAAAGTAATGGACTCATGCAGATCATGAAACATACATTTTTCAGAGCTGGTCACTATATTGACTTTTCCCCTAGGCTGTATATATTTGTTACCAGGGAAGGCTGAGTGGTGTAGATATAGGTGGAGACTGGAGTTCAACAGAGTTGGAGATACAGATCTGGTAGTCATACAAATAAAGAGGATAATTGAATCTATAAGTACTGCTAAGATCCTTAAGGGAGAGTGATTTTAGAGAAAGAACAATACCCAGGAGTGACCCCTATGGTTAAAGGATCGTCATTGATGATGACACAGCAAGAGACTGTGGAGTGGTAGGCATGAGTAATAATAATAATAATAATAATGATGATGATGATGATGAAGATAAGCTTATATAGTGCCTTAAGGTTTACAAAGTACTATACATATGTGTAATTAAAAATAAGGGAAGAAAAGAATATAGAATTCTTTTATCATAATTTACTGACCTTCCATCTCTCCTCTGCCTCATTGACCCTCACTGTCCACCCCACCCTATTCTTCCAGACCATCACTGCTACTCTGATATCACTTTCTTCCCTTAACAAACTAACTCCATAGTTAATCATTTCAATTATATATGTATATGTGTGTGTATAGATATAGATAATCTATATAGATACATACATGTATCTATATAGATTATAGACATATATCTATTGATTTGCTTGTAACATAGAGATTATAGGTATTGATTTGCTTTAACACAGATTTGGTTGTATTATATAGATTATAGATGTATCTGGTATAATTATAATATCCTATATATTAGATATATGGACATATATAGAGATATATAATCTATAGAGATATACAGATACAGATCAAGCGATTTGCCTGTCCTCTTCCCCTACTACTATCTGCTTCAGTACCGGATTACCCCCAGAATCTGCCTTCTCCACTCCTGCTGCGCAACTGCTAAGCCCTCCTGGAGCTGCTCATACCTTGCTAACTTGGTTCACTACAAATGGATGTTATTGAATCTCATCTGTGGGTTCACCGCTATATAGCAGTCCTTTTATTCTTCCTCGATTGACTCTTGAAGAAATTAAATTGATTCTCAATCTCACACCCCTCAGCAGTTTTTCAAAACCTTTTCTTCTCTCTTTAAGCCAACAACAACTCCTCAAACCACTCCAGATCAGGAGGCATCCTTGCCTTCTACTGCACTGAAAATCAAAAGTATTTATTGTGAGCTCCCTCATCTCCCCTACTCCACACCTCAAAACTCCTCAACATTTCCACCTATTCTCCTTTCCTGTTGTGTCTGAGGAAGAAATTGCTGCACTCCTTACAAAGGCCAACAAACCCTCTACTTGTGCCTCTATTTGGAGGAGCACCCGAGTCAGCATGCTCACTGCTCTCTAAGTTCCTCTCTCTCTTACCCTTTCATAGGTACCTCCTCCACCTTTCCTGTGTCTGATCTTCATTCCCTTTTATGTGTTATCTTCCTTGCTAGAATGTAAGCTCCTTGAGGGTGGGGACTGTCTTTCATTTTGCTGGTATTTGTATCCCAAGCATTAACAAATGCTCTATCTATCTATCTATCTATCTATCTATCTACCTAGTTTCCTTTCTTTTTTCTTTCTTTACCTTCCTTCCTTCCTCTCTCTCTTTCCCTCCTTTTTCTTTCTTTCTTTCCCCTTAATCCCATCTCCTCTCGTACCTTCCCATCTTCTCCAAAAACTTGCCCCATTTATCATTACTGCTTTCTCATTTTTACCCATATCATTGTAAATCCCAACTTCTGGCAATTATGCTAAATTCTACCCCACCCTTTAAAAACCTTCACTTGACCATGCCAGCCCCTCAAGCTAATACCCTATATTTTTCTTTTTTTAAAAAATTTTATTAATTTATTTTTATTTATCAACAATCACTTCCATATGCTTTCGATTTAAAAATTTTTCTCCCCCTTCCTCCCCACCACCCTCCCCAAGACGGCACACAATCTCATATAGGCTATGCATTTACATCCCTATTAAATATATTTTCACATTAGTGAAGTTGTAAGTAAAAATTAAAACCAATAGGAGGAACCATTAGAAAGAGGAAACAAAACTCAACAGAAGAGAAAAAAAATGATAGAGATTCAACTTCCATAGTTCTTTCTTTGGATGTTTGGATTTTCCATCATGAGGCCTCTGGGGGATGTCTTAGATCCTTGTATTGCTGAGAAGGGTTCAGTTTATCAATATTAGTCATCACACAACGTGGCTGTTATTGTGTACAAAGTTCTCTTGGTTCTGCTCACTTCACTCAGCATCAGACCACACAAGTCTTTCCAGGTTTTTCTGAAGTCAGCCTGTTCATCATTTCTTATAGCACAATAGTATTCCATTACATTCATATACCACAACTTGCTCAGCCATTCCCCAATTGATGGGCATCCTCTCAATTTCCAATTCTTTGCCACCACAAAAGAGCTGTTATGAATGTTTTTGTACATATGGGTCCTTTTCCCATTTGTATGATCTCTTTGGGATATAGCCCTAGAAGTGCTATTGCTGGGTCAAAAAGCATGCACATTTTTATAGCCCTTTGGGCACAGTTCCAAATTGTTCTCCAAAACAGTTGGATCATTTCACAATTCCACCAACAATACATTAGTGTTCTAATTTTCCCACATCTTCTCCCACATTTATCATTTTCCTGTTTTGTCATGTTGGCCGATCTGATAGGTGTGATGTGGTACCTCAGAGTTGTTTTGATTTGCATTCTTTCTAATCAATAATGATTTAGAGCATTTTTTCACATGACTAATGATGGCTTTAATTTCTTCATCTGAGAACTGTCTGTTCATATCCTTTGACCATTTATCAATTGGGGAATGGCTTGTACTCTTATAAATTTGTCTTAATTATATATTTTAGAAATGAGGCCCTTATCAGAGAGACTGGTTGTAAAAATTCTTTCCCAATTTTCTACCTTTCTTCTAATCTTAGTTGCATCGGCTTTGTTTGTGCAAAAACTTTTCAATTTAATGTAATCAAAATTATCTATTCTGCTTTTTTCATAATGTTCTCTAACTCCTGTTTGGTCATGAATTCTTCCGTTCTCCATAGATCTGATAGGTAAACTATTCCTTGTTCTCCCAGTTTACTTATGGTATCAGCCTTTATATCTAAGTCCTGAACCCATTTTGACTTTATTTTGGTATATGGTGTGAGATTTGGGTCTATGCCTAGTTTCTGCCATACTCTTTTCCAGTTTTCCCAGCAGTTTTTTTCAAAGAGTGGGTTCTTGTCCCAGAAGCTGGGGTCTTTGGGTTTATCAAATAATAGATTACTATAGTCATTGACTACTCTGTCTTGCATATTTAACCTATTCCACTGATCCACCACTCTATTTCTTAGCCAGTACCAAGCAGTTTTGATGATTGCTGCTTTATAATACAATTTAAGATCTGGAATTGCTAGGCCACCTTCCCCTGCATTTCTTTTCATTAGTTCCTTTGATATTCTGGACCTTTTGTTCTTCCAAATGAATCTTGTTATTATTTTTTCTAACTCTATAAAATAATTTTTTGGTAGCTTGGTGTGGCACTGAATAAGTAAATTAGCTTAGGTAGGATTGTCATTTTTATTATATTAGCTTGGCCTACCCATGAGCAGCTGATGTTTTCCAATTATTTAGATCTGATTTTATTTGTGTGAAAAGTGTTTTGTAATTATGTTCATAGAGTTCCTGGGTTTGTTTCGGGAGGTAGACTCCTAAATATTTTATAATGTCTACAGTTAAGTTTAAGTGGAATTTCTCTATCTCTTGCTGTGGGCTTTGTTGGTAATATATAGAAATGCTGATGATTTATGTGGGTTTATTTTATAGCCTGCAACTTTGCCAAAGTTCAAACTGATTCAAAGGTTCAAAATGATTCATTATCATCCTATTTAAATCATCCCTTCATCCAAATTTTCCTTTATCTAATGTGAGTACCACCTTCCCAGACACCCATGCTCATAACCTGGAGTAATCCTTGACTCTTTCTTCTCTTTCACCTCCATATCCAATATGTCAGGGTCTTTTGGTCAGGCCTGCTTCCATAACAAACATCTCTCATATCTATCCCCTTTTCTCTACTCAACCCTCAACTCTAGTTCATGCCCTCATCACTTTTCCTTTTTTAAATTGTCTTTGATTTATTCTCTAACTGTGCTTTATTTAACTTAAACACTCCCCAAAAAGAGCACCTCTGTACATACAAAACATAAAAAGAGGATTCTATATAAAACCATGAATCTTCATTTCATAAGACTTGCTAAAAAAATTATGTAATAAATTGTACACATTACTTTCAAAACTATCCTGCTTGCCTTATCACTTTTCACCTGTATAATAGCCTGCTAATTGATCTTTCTGCTTCTAGTTTCTTCTATCTCTAATCCATCTTGCACACAGTGGCCAAAGTTAGCACATGTATGACCACGTCACTCTCCTCCAAAACCTTCAGTAGCTCCCTATTGTGTCAGCTAAAATAGACATCTCAGTCCAAAATTTAAGACCTTCCATAGTCTCACTACCGCCTTCCCTTTCGCATCTGATGTCATACTTGTTGGAATTGCTCTATCCATTGTGCCACCTAGCTGCCCAACATTCCTGAGAGTCACTAACAAATGATGTCCATCTGGCTGAACAGTGATAACACTTGCTTTTCCCTCCTTTTATCCTTACCCAAACACTCTGTTGGGTCTTCCCGTGCCCCTCTTTCAGGTTTTTGGATTTTGACAGATAAATACCTAATATTATCAGGCTTAAATGTGATAATGTATGTAAAGTGTTTTGCAAACTTAAAGGATTCTAATGATTCTTCTTCTGAACAAAGTGTACCCTTTCCATGGGGGCCATCTCCAGTCATCCTATCTATATCTTGCTACTGGACCCAGATGGCTCCAGAGGAGAGAGTGAGGCTAGTGACTTTGCACAGCTCTGCCTCACATAAAGGCAATTCACTTGCAAGTCAAGACACCACCCTCCTATTGTCATTGGTCCTCTTTGAGAAGGAAGGGCAAACAACACCCTTTCCATTGCCATATGCAAGTCACAAGACTCAGCAATATTTCTCTTTTTCCGTTAAAATCTCAAGTCTACTTTATTTTCCTTATTTTGAATGTAGGGGTGTGTGTGTGCGTGCGTGTGTGTGTGTGTGTGTGTGTGTGTGTGTATAAATGCATTTAGAGCTTGACGTATTGTTCTCAAACATTTAATAAGCACCTACTGTGTGCCAGGTACTGTGCTAAGCACTAAGACAAAAGAAAGGTAAAAGACAGTCCTGCCCCGGAGGGGCTCACACTCTCATGGGGGAAACATGTAAATAACTATGTATAAACAAGCTATAGACAGAATAGATTGGAAACAATCCACAGAGAGAAGCAACTAGAATTAAGAGGAATTGAGAAAGACTTCTTGGAGAAGGTGGGATTTTAGCTGTGACTTCAGGTGAGCCAGGAAGCAGAGATAAGGAGGTAAAGAATTCCATGCAAGGGGGACAGCCAGTCTAGAATCAAGAGATGGCATGTCTTGTTTGAGGAATAGTAAGGGGGCCACTGTCACTGAATCGAAGATCATGTAAAGGAGCATAAGGTATAAGAAGACTCTGGAAAGGTGGGGATGCCAGGTTAAGAAGGACTTTGAATGCCAGGTTTTATATTTGTTTCTGGAGGTGATAGGAAGCCATTGGTGTTTATTGAGTTGGGGCGAAGGGGAAGGGGTGATAAAGTAAACATGCTCTGTTTGAATATCACCTTGTCAGCTGAGTGGAGGATGGACTGGAATGGGGAGAGAGAGTTGTGGTGGGCAGACTAATCAGTAGGCTATTACAATAAGTAGTCCAGGCATGAAATAATGAGGGCCTGCACCAGGGCAGTGGTAGTTTTAGAAGAAAGAAAGGAATGTATGCAAGGGATATCACAAAGACAAACCCAGCAGAGATAGGACTTGGCAATAGATTGGATACAGGGGGTGAGAGATAATGAGGAGTCAAGGACGACACCTAGCTTGTGAGCTTGGAGGACTTGGAGGATGGTGGTGCCCAGGATAGGTATAGGGAAGTTTGGGAGCAGGGAGGGTTTGGGTGGAAAGATAATGAGTTCAGTTTTGGACATGTTGAGTTTAAGATGTCTACTGGATATCCAATTTCAGGTGTCCAATAGGCGGCTGGAGATGTAACAATAGAGGTCAACAGAGAGGTTAGGGCTGGAGAAGTAGGGTTGAGAATCACTAACATAGAGATGATAACTGGTTTTTAAAATTTTTCTCAATTATATGCAAACAAAAACTAACATTTGTTCCTCAAAATTTTGAGTTCCAAATTCTCTTCCTCCCTGAGAAAGCAATTTGATATAGATTATACACGTAGTCATGCAAAACATTTCCATGCTAGTCATGTCGCGAAAGGAATGCCTTAAGAGTAAGGCCTGAAAAATGGGGACCCTGCCCTCAAGTTTACATTCAACAGGGGAGGGATACAATTTGGCAGCATCTGGGACACCCTGAAAAATCTCAGGTTCAAAGTATTTTGTGGGCCTGCATCCACTCCAAAACGGCTCAGACTAGTGATGTCCCTGATGTGTTCACTTTGATGCATCAAGAGGACATGATCGCTTCAAAATGAAATCGTTCAATGCAGTAGCAAAGTAAAAACAGAACATCTACTTCATGGAGCTGGGGCATTCTCCCCCAAATGAACACACTAGCAATGACGCGAGTAGTAGTACATGCAAAGAGCTCATGCATGTTGGGGCAGTGGCGTGAAAGGGCACCCATGCAAAGAGCGCGAGGATGAAGCACACACAAGTAGAGGTCATCTATCTCTAACAGGTGCTATATGGCCTTGCATCCTGAAGGCCTGGCTTCAGGTCTGTTTCTTCTCTCTCTTGGCCCTACTCACTCTGGTACACAGAAGCCTTAGCTGAGGTGCTACCTTTACTCCTCTTTAACTCTTTTAAAAGTCAGACCCTTACATACAGTCATCACATTAAGAAAGACTGCACATTTTGGGAAAGATAGGGCTAAAATGGTGGCCAGCTCTAGGCCAAATGATGGGAGTCAAAACGGGAACAATAAGACAGAGGTTTGGGACAGATACTGAATTTCCTGGAAGGTAGGAGGAGTTCTAAGGCTAACAAAGTTCAAGCTCCCATTAGATGAAAGGCAATTCTGTGCCCCAAAAAGAGCTTAAAATCTAGAGGTCAAGACACTAGGGGCTTCCAGATAAAAATGAGAGATGATGGTAAGATCAAAGGTAGTATGATCATCCCTATGCATAGTTGATGGGGTAGAAAAGATCACGACTAGGGGATATTAGGGTGCTCTAAGGAATATTAACATGCATGATGAAATCCCCTGAAATAGGGCAGGAGCGGGGGCGGAGAAGCCTAAGCCTAGCAGTAATTCACTGAGAAAGGAGGAAGTGTCTTAGGGACCAGTGGTTAACATGGCCACAAGATATCTACTGGGTGAAAATAGTGAACATTGAAGGAAGGGTATGCTGAGTAACAGAAATTCATCAGCAGGCATTTAAGTATTTATTATGTATCAGGCACTGGTGGGAACAGAAATACAAAAATCAAACAATCCTAATCTTCGAGGACTGAATGAACCTATGTAAACATAGACCAAACATACAAAACAAACACAACGTATTTGGACCGAGAAGTGGCAAAGGGTATTCTGACACCCCCTGTGGGACCAATAGGTTAGGGGTTAGGAGAAAAGGATGACCAGGGATGCAGTGTCACCTGGGGCATCCAGGAGGCTACAAAAAATTGATGTTGTGATAATTTCTAATCTATCCTCTTTATACATGGTTGTTTGATGTTTTCCCCACTGGACAGTGAGCTCCTTGAGAGCAGAGACTGTCTTTCTTTGCAGGCCCAGAGCTTAGCACAGGGGTGGCACACAGTAGGTGCTTAAGAGCTGCTCAGTGGTGACTTATGAATATGGATGTGTAGGAAGTGAGGAGGGTGGGTCTTCCATCTTCATCTCCTAAAGGTAATGGCTAATAGTGAACAAAGGATATGAAAACCTTAGTAATTTTTCTCACAGAACTCCAAACTGTCTTCCAGAACAGTTAGATCAATTCATAGTTTTACCCACAGTATGTCACTGTGTCTGTCTTCCCCAAACCTCTGCAACATTATTCTCATCTCTATAGAGTTTCCAGAATGATGCCATAGTATCCCTGGCTGTTCTCTCTCTACTGCCCTGTTCCTATTTGCCATGACACAATTGGGTCAAATATGTTTGATAACATATTTACACTTACTCAAAGACACAGCAGATGTTAAAATAAATAAGCAATTGAAATAGTCCCACAAATAATTCTTTCTTCCATTTTTCAAACATTTTTCTTAAAATGACTGACATCACTAAGTGCTGTAATAATGCCAAACTAAATGAACTGGACTGCAATTTAATCCTAAAATCGCTTGCTCATCCTTTTTTTCAATGTTTTTCTACAAGAGTTTTCAGGGTTCTCCAATTTTATACTTTTTAGAGTCTATGGAAAACATTATTTTTCCATTTTCTTGAGGCTTAGATGCAAATGCCAACCCAAAGAAGCAAAGCTGTAAGATTTCAATCATTTAGTTTATTTGCATAGTCAACATTTTCACATACTAAACACGATGGATCCCAAAAGAAAACATGTTTTCATTATCAGGACTTAAAACTGATTTGTGATTTAGCCACCATTTCTCTTAGACATCTAACAGTCTTCATTTTAATCACAAAGCAAAACGTTTATTTACAACTGTTTACACACATAGAAGGTCAGAACCAAATCACTCCCCATCTTGCCCACGTGTCTATATTTCAGAACAGCATTCAGCAGTACAAGTCCTCCCAAAGTCTCTTAAGGGTCAGCTTGGTGAATTCCATGTACTCATTCTCCAGCGGGCTTCCCTTAAGTTTAATGTAAGTATTTCATTTCTGAATAAATGAGAGGAAATATGACAGAGCAAGCTTTGTAAATGATAACACCACTGCTGAAAAAGGCTCGTGGTTTTGTAATCCAGGGTTCTGTCTTAAAAGAAAAGTAAACAGCATACAAAGCAACTGCAAAAAAATGTCCAAGGAGAGTCATGGGATTAGGCGACAATCTATAACAAAAAAAATTACATATTAGAAAGACCTAGTCATTTAAGGTTATGAAAAATTCAATAGGTACCAATTACAATTGCATCTTTTAAATTAAACAGCTCTTCTCCCAACTCAAAGAAGTTTTAGCACATATTTTTTCCAAGCTTAATGATAATAAAACCTGGTTTGTTTTGGGAAACCTGATTTAAAAAAACACGGTGGTTCTTTTATAGTTTAAATAATTCTTTGGTTCCCAGCTTCTATAACCCCCAACAGTTGGATGGAGAACAAAGCCTCCTGGAGACTTGGACCTAGACCAGAATCTCAAAGATAACCTTTTCTACAACAACTTTATATAAACCGTAACATATATAACTTAGATGAAATTTTTAATGAGTGAAAAAGGCCTAATAGTTTCATTTTTCAGCCAATTTTTTTAGGAACGTATTCTTAGAAATACCTGAACTTTAAATATTACTAATGTTTTTTATGATTCCACCCATTTGTTAAAATTAACTCTAAAAATATCTAATTACGATGGTAACAGCAGAATGGATAGTATGGATTAAACCTCAAATAATAAAAAACCTTCATCTCAGTCTTAGGTTTTATTTAAAAACCTCTACCACAATAGTTGCTCACAGATTTTCTCTCAATGTTCTTGCCCATCTTCTAATGAAGATCCTAGTGAGCAAAAAATGCAGCCAAAAGGTATCAGCAAGGAAAACTGGACATCGTGAATAATCCATAGGAAACATTACTGTCTAGTCAAACTAGACATAAGATGTTTGATTAATTTGTGTGGTAAGTTTAAATTTACACAACTTACACAGACAGCAACCCAACAGGACCAGCAATACATTGTCCACCAAGCTTGAAGTAACAGAAACATGCTCTTCTTAACTGACGCAGGGTCTCTATAATATGATTTTAAAATTATCTTTAATCAAAATATTCATATATTGATCAACACAATAATTACTTATTAGAATGTAATCTAATTATAATCAAGACTTGTAGATAGAAAAATTTTCCTAATCTCAATTTTACTAACCCATTCTTCCCTCAAATTTTATAGTCAACATTATCCAGACAAGAATTAGTAAAAAATGCATCTACCATCAAAATAAACTCTCCTCCCATTCCAAGATCATTTGAATGTAATTGCTATGTAAGAATCCACTTATTTTTCTAAAGAATTATTTGTGAAGTCGATTTTCTTATATAATCAATACAATGCAACAAGAAGAAAAAAACTTAAAGATTTGAGGTCTGACATGCCCTGCTGGCAACTGAGAAACTGAATAAACACTGAGTTGTAGATACACTAGTCTATACATGAATAGTTTCTAGGAAAGACAAGGCCTGGAAATGTGACTTCTGCAGAAAGTGGAGACCATGATCTCAGATGTAAGGCTGGTGGCCCCCTACTAAAGGAGTTGAAGGGAAAAGGATAGAGATATAAGGAAATGAGTACTTTCAGAAAACAATGTTTTCAGAACCGAAAGAAAATAAGATGAGCAGAAGACTGAAAGCCTTAAATTATTGCTTCAGGGAAAAGAAGGGAAAGGAAGAACAGAAGAACAAGCAGATCTAGGAATTTCTGGGGCTACTGTCAAGGTTCAGAGTAATTTTGACTTGAACCTGGGAAGCACACTTAGGGCATAAAGTGAAAAGTGCTTTATTCTTCCAAGAAGGTGGGGGAAGGGGAGGAAAAAGAGAAGAGAGGAAAGAAATGAGAAGACAGACAGACAGACACAGAGACAGAGAAGGAAAATATGCAGCTTTAAAGTGGGTTAACCTACCAAGGAAAGTTGTGATCCCAGGGCTAAAGCAGCAACCAACCATCTGGGAGGATGTTGAAAATTATAGTTTCTGTAGGCAACTGATTAATGTTTGAAACTTATGCAAATTTATCATACAGGATATTTGTAATTTACCTAATGTGTCCATAGTTTGTATTCAAAGACTCCTCCTCACTGTAAGTAAAATGTTCATGTGCTTTAATGAAAAGCATTTGCTGTCTTGCAATGGCCAAGGTGGGGAAAAGATACCCCAAGAGAAGGGTGAAAAGTAAAACCCAGAGACTCAGACTTTGAAGAAGAAATTTCCTCTTTTTTCAAATTAGCAAACATTTTTCAAGTGCCTACTATATACAAGATACTATGTTAAGTACTTCGGACACAATTACAAAACCAAAAATACTTCCTGCCCTCAAGAAGCTTACATTCTACTTTTCCTCTGAGGACAGTCACACAGAGTTACAGAAAAGGGGCAGCAATAACACAATACAGTGGCCCTCTATTGGGTCTGCCCTTTCATTATAATCACATAGCACCATTTTATATTAGGATACCTGATTTAGCCCACAATATATAAACTCTGTAGAATAATACAGTATTTCTCTATATCTCCTATATTAATCAAAGGACTGACACTACCTTTAAAGTATATTGTGGAAAAAACACACCTCACTAGGAGCTAAGACTCTGTTGCCATTTCTTAGCTACAGGTGGTCTCTACTTACACATCCATAAAATGAGGCATATAGTAGAGCTCTAAAGCTCTTTCATTTCTAACACTCCATGATTATAATCCCTCACTTACCATCTGTGCCAGAAAATAATTCATAAAGAGCCTGAGCAAGAACATTCACAACAAATGAATGGGACTTTCTTCTTGACCGATAGAATGAATCTTGGGCCTAAAAAAAAGAAAAAAGTGGCTCTTTTATAATGTTAAGAATGAAGAAGAAAAGTAAATTTTCCTAGTGATTTTTGTAATTCCCCCAAACTGAGGTTAAGTTGCTCATCTCTGACTAACGGCACAAAGGACTTAGCCCCAGTGACCTCTAGAGCTACAGTAAGTCCCTTAGCTTGAATTTACATGCTTTATTAGATGAAAGAGTTCTATACAACTAAGTATAAAACCCAATGTCCTGATACAGAAATTAGAGGCCTTGAAGAGTTAAAGGTTACACCAAAGCAGAACTTCCAGGCCCCACAAATCTCCTTTATCATGGAGCAGAGAACATACAACACAGATCACACAGTGAGCTGCTTCAGATGTCCAGGACAGGCAAGTTCCTCTGAAGACTAAGATGAAATAGCTTACCTGCAGAAGCGCTCTCTCATCATAGAGGTCAGGAATGCTCTTTAACAGGCTCCTCCATATTTTTATGTCGTTGAAAACAACACTCATTCCCCCACCAGTAAGAGGATGTCGGATGTTATAGGCATCTCCCAAAATTAGAACACCTGCCCCAAGAAACAAGAAATGATTATTTGTAGCATCCTTTCATTATCACTACTCTGTTCATTTTTATTAACTGCTGTTAATAAAGAATAATAGAGAAGAAGATAAAGTTAATAAAGAAGAATAAGAGACAAGGCTATAGAGGAAAAAAATTAAGAAAAAATAATTACAAGTGAAATTTTCCTCTGGTGAACCTTCAAGAATCTATAATCAGGTTGTTATTTTATGTTTAAACATTTTTATAATCAAGTGTACAAATTAGAGTAGGACCTCTATTAAAATTCAATAATGAATTTTAAATAAAAACTACAATAATACCTCAAGTCAAGGAATATTACAGTATTTTGGCTCATTTAAGTTTATTATGAACCCATTTATACAATCAGACTCCTGAATATGAGGATATGCCCGTCCTTTCATGTGGGGACCTGTGCCTCATAATAATAAAGACTTTTAATTGTAGATTTTTAGAACGAATGACAACAGAACTTTAGCAGCCAAGGATCTTCGAACAATTCAAAGTCAATAGTCTTCAAAAGGGGCCTCCTAAAAATAGGACACTAAAGCTAGATATCACAGCCTAAAAGAGGTCAATAAAGTCTCCCCCCAAATCTTTACTCTGATTATAGTAGGCTAACAATATTGTGAGATAAGATGAAATTTTAAAAGTTAAGTTTGATTAGAAATACTGAACTAGAGAGGAAGTAGTTTGGAAAACAATGTGGTAACTAAAAATATTTGTTTAAATACTTAATAACAAAATTTAAATCAAGTTACCTCTGGATAACTAAATCAACAGAATAAACCTGGACTGAATCTAAAGCTCAATTTTTCTCCTTCCCTAAAAGTTTTATATGTGTGTGTATGTGTATGTGTGTGTGTGTGTGTGTGTGTGTGTGTATAATATATATATATATGTATATATATGGAGGGAGAGAGAGAGAGACAGACAGACAAGAAACCAAGGTAATATACACCAGCACCTCCATCTTGTTATAAAAGAGTCTTCAGATTATTAATATTCTTCTTACATAGGTTAGGGAACATCCACAACCACTGCTTGCTATTTCCTCTTTTCCCTCCTAATTACTGCCTAAAATGCCTCCCACTTCTGCTTCTCACTGTGTACTAAGAAGAGGAGGAGGCAGTAGGAAAAACCATGAGAGTAAGCAGTACTAGAAATGAAGATAAAAAACAGGGAAGTAGAGAAAGATAGGGGTGGTGGGCACTGCTGGAATCCATAAGGCTTTATTTTATCTCCCAATTTCATATTCCTCATTGCTGTTCCCCCCGCAACCTCTTTACTGTATGAACATTAAAACTAATTTTGGAGGTAATCAGTAACTGCAGTTCAATAGTACTTAATTATTTAATACATTTGAGTAATTTGTCAGATAAACAGGCATTAATTCCATGCAGTCATCTGACTACTTTCTAAAATCTGTTTTATTAAATTCTACCTCTTTTATTTACTGGTGAAGGAGGAAGGAAACTTGCGGGCATAGACCTTAAACGATCATTCTGAATTCCCTCTAGGAAGGGTTCTTTTATATGATCTGCAATAAAACACAGAAAGATATATTTACACCAATTTAAAACATTTCATTTTCAAATGATCACACTTCTTACCAAATAATTCCCTAAACCATATATGACTGTCACAAAGTACCTTGTATAGACCCCAAAGGAAGAATTAAATCTACCCACAACAAAACCTCAGAATCAAAGCTTCAAAAATCCATTCAAATTGAAGCATTGATGATGATGCAGAACCTGAGAAGAACTCTTGCATTTTGCATGAATGGCATTTAAAAAACAGTTTCTAGAGGCTTAGTCTACATATAGTCCCTTTGAGCTGTCATCTAGCCCTAACGAGTCCCAAGACACTTAATGTGGTTTTCCCAAGGTGGTAACCAGTTTTCAAAACCAGGCCCTGATTCAAAATCCTGTGATAGCCACACCATGATAGTAACAATGATCTTTAATAGAGAGTGGGCAGTAGGACTGGGGGAGGGGACAGTCAGAGGAAGATGCTACGGTACTTGCAGTAAGTACGACAGCAAAGATCAAGGAAGGACAACAGACTAAGTGATAAAGAGGCAATTCTAGGAGAAACTATAGTGGGTGCCAGCCCAGGTCAATAAAGGAAGATAGCCAGAAGTCCTAAGTAGGGCATCCAAGCTAACTGGGCTCATCCCTGGAGTTGGGTACTATGGTAAGGAGCACAGAAAAGAAGTGAGCTTGCAGGTCTATTGGGTCTGCCTCCACCATGGGATTTTGAAACGTAATAGTTAGCAGCCTGCAAACGTCCCTCAGGCAGAGAGCAAAAACCAGGGGCTGTGGCCAGTAGCTGTGTTATGCAGATTCTGAACTGGAGGAGGAAGCACGGAGAGCAAAAGTGATTCCATGAGGCAAGAAACACTGGAACAAAACCAAAGGGTTGGAAAAAATGGGAAAAATATGTAAGGTATTTCCTATCACAAACTGACCTGGAAAAAGACAGAAAAAGAAAATCTAAGAGATATCAAATATCTGAAAGCATGAACAAAAACAACAAAAATAATAACAACCAAAACACCTGGATCCCATATTGAAGAAATCAGGAATGAAAACTGCCTGACCTTATTAGAATCAGAAAGCAAAGTGAAAATAAAAAGAATCTACTTAACACTTCTTGAAACCTCAAAATGAAAACTTCCAGAAACATCACAGCCAAGATCTAGAGTTTTTAGATCAAAGAAAAGTCACTGTAAACAATCAGAAAAAAAGAGACTGAGTACCAAGGAGCCAGTCAGGATCATACAAGACCTTGCAGCTACCACTACATAGAAGAGGAGAGCTTGGAATACAATATTCCAGATGGCAAAAGATAAACATATATGCCTAATAAAACTAAATATAGTCCTACAGGCAGAAAAATGGACCTTCACTGAAAGAGAAGATTTTCAAGCACTGCTGATGAAATGATCAGAACTTAGGAGAAACTCTGAAAAGCAAACAGAAGTCAAGAAAAACACAAAAAGGCAAATATGTTTGAGCAATTGGAACAATACAAGAATGAAATATTTACATCTCAATAAGGGAAGAAGAGACAAATACCTTCTCCAAACCCTGTCGTTAAAGATCACAGAGGAAACTAAATAAAACAGAGAGTCTAGGATGTCCTGGGTTATATTTGATGATCTTAAGAGAAAAAAAAAAGGGAAGAGGAAAAGGAGTACATTAGAGAAGGAAGAGGACTGAACTTATTATTTCATATAATCGAGGTGTACAAGAAGACTTAAAACATGGTCAAAGGGTAGAGTGAGCAGGTGTCACTCGATATTCACTTTCATTTGAACCAAAGGAGTATAGAATAAACACACACAATGGGTTTGGTGTAGAAATACATTCAACTTAAGAAGGAAACAGGACAGAAGTGGGAGAAAGAAGACAGCAGAATAAAAGAAAAGTTATACTCAGAAAAGGGTTAGGCATAAGAAAAACAAATTTTATTGCTGGAGGGTGGATCAAGGGGAAAAAATGGCCTAAGAACCTGTGATTGGGAAAAAGGGTGATTTGGATGAAGATTCAGCAAAGGAGACTGATAAGGACTAATATTCTATTAATTTCAGAAAAAACAATGAACTAAAGGCCGCATAATATGGAATAATGAAATGCAAATGACAACCAAATTCTAGTGTGGTCTCTGCTTCTGATTATGTGGCTCCTTCGAGAATCTCCATTTAAAGAGGGTGTCCAGGTCAGCAAGTCTCATACCTCTCTAGGCAATATTCTGTACCTCCTCTACTATGTCCCAGTTCTTCATACTGAAGTCTCTCCAGCCATGCCTCTGTAGCTTCTCTCTTTGATTGAATGACTCCTCCCAGAGCCTCACATTTAAAGAACATGCCCAGGTCAGCTATGTGTCATTACTTTCCAGGCTGTATTCTGGACTTTCTTTACCATCAACCACCAATTTATCCCACCCTTTTCATGGGTTGTCTTTCCCCATTAGAATGTAAACTTCTTGAAGCAAGAGCTGTCTTTATTTCTACTTGTATTTGTATTCCCTTACTAAATGACAAATTACTGACTTTTTTTTTCTTTAGGCAATTGGGGTTAAGTGACTTGCCCAGGGTCACACGGCTAGTAAGTGTCAAGTGTTTGGTCAGAGGCTGGATTTGAAGTCAGATCCTCCTGACTTCTGGGCCGGTGCTCTATTCACCTCGCCACCTAGCTGCCCCCAATCGCTGACTTTTAAAGTTACAAACCTCTGTGGGCTTCAGTTTCCTCATATATAAAATGAAGGAGAAATCTAGGTGATCCTTAATGATAATACCCAGTTCCGTAATTCTGATTCAATTTTTAAAAGAATCTCTTTTTTGGATATATGCATTAATTCAATTTGAGAATTATGAAAGCCAAATGATCAGAGAGGGAACAGCTCTATCCACATAAGCTGAAGAATTCTTTCCATACCACATAAATCTTATGAAGTTATACTTTCCTCTCTATGCATTCATGGTAGACCACTCTGTGGTTCACAGACAAGAAAAAAATGAATAGAAAAATTGGGCAATTAGATAAATGTATTTAAGGAAAAAACTGTCTCCAACATAAATGTGAAAGTTTAATTTCAAATATAGTTTAACTGGCTGAGGACAATCTGAGAGAATGAAAGCTCCTTAAGAAGAGGGACTGTTTCACTTTTTGGTCTTTTTGTTTTTTAATATTCAGCGCCTGGCATAGTATCGGGCACACAGTAGGTACTTAAAACCTTCTGAGTATCTTTTGAGTTGTGGATTTTTAAAAGCCTAGATAATACTAGTTGTAGCAATAAAACAAGAAAAAGAAACTAAAAGAATAAGCATAGACAAAGAGGAAATGAATTATTGCTTTTTTATATATGACATGATGGCTGACTTACAGAACCCTAGAGTCAACTAGAAATTAACTGAAACTTCAGCAAAGTTTAAGGATATAAAATAAACTAACATATATTGTCTGTATTTCTGTATATTATCAACAAAATCCAGCAGAAAAGATAAATGCCACTTAAAATAACAGACCATATGAAAATATTGGAGAAATCACATACCAAAGCACACACAGGAGCCATATGAATATAACTACAAAAATGTCTTTAAAGAAATGAAGATAGACCCAAATAATTAGATAAATATTAACTGCTAACGGCCTAGGCTGAGCCAATGTAACGAAAATCTTAATACTAACTAAATTAACTCATTCGATGACATACCAATCACAAAGTATTACTTTATAGAGTTAGAAAAAACAACAACAAAATTCATTTGGAGGAAGAAAAGCTCAACAATCTTAATGGAAATATCAGAAAACAAAAGTGGGAAAGAAGATGATCTAGCAGTACAAGATCTCCAACTATTCTACAAACTACAAAGCAGTAATCATCAAAATAATTTGATAAAGGTTAAAAAAAATCAATCAGTGGAACAGATTAGTACAGACCATACAGAAGCAAATGAACACAGTATTTCAATATTTCATAAATACAAAACACCCAAGCTACTAAAGGACTATACATTAAAGACTGCTGGGAAATCAGGAATGAAGTCTAACTGAAATCAAGTATAAACCAGTATTTCATGTCAGATGCCAATATAGGCTCCAAATGGATGTGTGACTTGGGCAATAAAGGGTGACAACATAACAAGAGGAGCAAGGAATAAATTGACCTTTCGGATCTCTGGATAAAGAAGAGCTCATGGCTAAACAAGGGACAGAAAGCATCACAAAAGACAAACTGGACAATTCCGACTATATAAAATTTAAGAAGTTTTTGCACAAATAAAACCAATGCAGTTAAAATTAAAAGGGGAAGCAAATAACTAGGAAAAATATTTGCAGCACACTTTTCTGATAAGGATCTCATTTATAAGATATATGAGAAACTGATCTAAATTTATAGGAATAAGGGCCATTCCTTACTTGATAAGTGATAAAAAGATATGAACAGGAAGTTTTCTAAGGAAGAAACAGAATATATCAATAGGTATATAGAAAGTATGCTCCAAATCACTTGTAATTAGGGAAATGCAGATTAAAACAACTCTAAAGTTCCACCTCACACTCACCAAACTGACAAAGCTGACAAAATAGAAAAATGTCAAATGCTGGAAGGGCTGTGGGAAAATGGACATATTAGAGCTCTGTTGGGACATCTGCCATTGTGGAAAGCAATTTGGATATATGCCACCAAATCACATTACTAAACCATGCATACCCTTTGATCTAATACCACTATGAGGCCTATACTCCAATGCCATCAAAGAAGAAAAACACTCATATATTGTTCAGTTGTTTTAGTGTCCAACTGTCTGTGACAAAAAGATATTCTTGGCAAAGATACTGGAGTGATTTGCCATTTCCTTCCTTCTCCTCCAGGCCCTGCACTGTATTCATGGTGTCACCTAGCTGCTGAACTCATATACATAAAAAGATTTACAGCAACTCTTTGAGGTAGGAAAGATCTGGAAAGTAAGGGACTGTTCATCAATTTGGGAATAGCATAACAATTATAGTATATACCAAGGAATATATGGAATAGTAACGGCATTACTATTGTGCAGTAGGAAATTATGAAATGGGAAGATTCAGAAATTCCTGGGAAGACTTCTAATGAATTTATACAGTGAAATAAGTAGGACTAGGATAACAATTTATACAATAACGACATTGGGAAGACAAATAATATGAAAGATTTTAGAACTCTGATCAATACAATGACAAACCACACACGCTAACCACCTCCTGGCAGAGAGGTGGTACAATCTGGGTGCATAATGAGACATATTTTTTGGGAAATGGCCAATGTAGGCATTAGTTTAGCTTAAGTATGCATATTTTAGGGGGCAGCTAGGTCGCACAGTGGATAGAGCACCAGCCCTGAAGTCAGGAGGACCTGAGTTCAAATCTGGCCTCAGACCCAACACCTGCCACTAGCTGTGTGACCTTGGGCAAGTCACTTAACCCCTAATTGCTTAAAAGCCAAAAAAAAAAAAAAGGTATGCATATTTAAAATTTTTGGTTTTGTTTTGAGTTGCCCCCTCCAATAATTAAGGAGAAGGGAGAGGAAAAAATGAATTTTTATTCATTGAAAATCTTTAAATTTTTAAAAGTCTATATACATGCATGCATATTTAGAAATGTACAGAGAATGAGAATTACATAATCCTTGGGAAATTACATATGGGCAACATAAGCACAATGTTGCATCAAGCTTTAAACAGTCACTATACTAATACAACTGTGAAAGGTTTACACATAAAGTTCCATTACTAAAATAAGATTGCTTTAAAAAAAAGAGAGAGACAAATAATCATAGGCTGTGCTCTTTTTATATGTATAAAAATATAGGGGGGAAAGATGAATATCATATTTCATATGTTTTTTTAAATGTAAGTAAAAACTATCTGGCAACAGGAGACATCAAAACCAAATTTTTAATACAACTAGAACAAGAACAAACATTATCTATTAGGGATTTTATTTTTATAATAAATGGAAAACAGGCTCTGGAATCAGACAACCTGGGTGCAAATCCCAGAACTGCTCCTGGGGTACCGTCACTTTATCCCTCTGATCCTCAGTTTCCTCACCTGTAAAGCAGGAGATAATCTCTAAGCTTCTTTTTAGCCTTAAATCCTATGAAAAATTTTAAACTCATTCACTTAATTTTCCCCTAAGAAAACCCATTCCCTTGAAAAGTTTTAGTTCTAAAAAGTAAAGTCACTTTTAGTTAACTAGTTTATAAAGATTTTTTACATGTTTAGGCATTTATAAAATTGTATTTTTTCCAGCAAAAAACTCAGAACTGATTTAAAGAATATTTATTCAAAACTAACAACAAATTTGACTTCTGTTTCCTGCTTCGTAATACCGGAAGTGTGAACTAGATGTTAGCCAAGAGCCCTTTCAGATAAATGTTCTCTGATTTTTTTCCTGTGTTCCTCAAATCAAAAACTTCTGAATGAAATAGGCACTAAATAAGCCTAAGGTACAGTTTCAAGCAAGCAGAGAAAACAGAGTACTCTGGAGAACTATGAATACTGAGCATGCCTAATAACTTTAATAACAGAACCAGTAATAAGTTAGTGAAATAAGGACAAATGAAAATTACAACCTAATTATAACAGGACTTCTAGTACGTAGAAATAATTTTTATTATAAACTTTCCTCTAATTACTTGGTTCAACTAGTTTTAACTTATAGGGTTGGACAAAATAATGAAACGTCAACAAATTTTTCATGATTTGCTCATGTGTTTAGCATTGTTTAGACACAACCTGATTAAGAAACAGAGCCAAGGAAGCGGGAAAACAACAAACCCAATAATAGCAACTGACATTCATATAATTCTTTCGTTGTGAGATTTTACTGCCAAACTGTAATAAAAGAATAAAATCCTTTTCTTACCAGGTAACTGCGGGTGAATGTTCTCTACCATATAATCTCTTAAGTCTCTTGGCATTTCTCCACGAATATCAACAAGAACCCGAGTTTCATTCGATGAAATCTGATAGATGAGAACTGGACTAGGATCTGCTAAAATGAGTTCAGCATGATTTGCTTTAAATTGTGGCACATCCTGGGGAAAACAAACAATGATCTTTTAATTATTTTCTAAAACTTCAAACCAGTATTATTTCTCCTCTAGATACATTTTTACATTACCTTCATAAGGAAGCCAACAAAATGGGACGTGACAGACACTGTACTGGTGACCAGGTTTTTCCTGAACTTGGAGAAAAGCCCGTCTGCAACAACTGTTAATGGTGCACGTAGTTCCTATAACATAAATTAATGTTTGTCAGCTTAAAATGACACCAAATGTACAGTAAACATGTTTAAAATTAAAATGTAAACCCCTATTATTTATATATGTATATTTCATATAAAAATATTGCTATCAAACAAGCTATTTTGTCTAACTAAAAAGATTAAGGATCTTTCTTTTCTAAGTATTTACCGTATCAAACCATCTTAGAATCCAAAAGTCATGGGATATTCTGCTTTCTGTAACTGCAACATTTAAACCATGCAGGTCTTAAAACAAATACTGAGGGTCTCAGGATTACTGGAAGATATGGATCAAATTCCGTTACAAATTACAAGGAAAATTCACAATTTTTTTCTCTTAAAACTTTATGTTTCAATAAGCCCACTGTCTATTTTGTTGTTATAAAGACATTTAGCCTAAATACTTGTACTTCCTCCAATATGAGTAAGAAGAATCTTGAGAAATCTCCCACTGAACTATAACAATCCTCAGAAAAAAAAGGGAGACTTGGCAACAAGTACATCTAAAAAGAAGTGAGGAAAGGACCACCAGATCAGTCTTAGGAGTGCTCTCTCTTTCTCTTTCCCTCGTCCCAAAGGAACTGACATCAGAGTATTTCAGGACCTACTTAATGGTGTTGTTCTATCAGAGACTCTAATTAAGCTAACACATAACTATTCATTCTTCCTTCACTTTTTCTTTCCTTGACCCTTCCTTCTTTTTTTTCCAATCCAGTTCTCCCTACTCCTCTACTACAGTCAAGTACCGATCTCAGATTCACTATCATTACAAAATCTTGTTTCAAGAGCTTTTTGAGCCTTGTAATTTTAGATGGAAAAATACAGATGGTACAAGTTTAATATGCTTCAAATTAAAATCTGTTCTTTTCTTGTGCCTAGCACCCTCTAGTGCTCAAAGAACACTAAAAGTAAATAACAAAAATCTGAAGTGAATAAAAAACTAGTTTTATAATAAAAAGTATCCACCATCTTTTTATGAAGAGTTTGATAAATCTCACCTTGATATTTCCAGTTTCTTTTTCTCTGTACTGAACTCCCATCACAACATCATCTTCCTCTAACAATTTCAACACAACTCCTTCAATGTACTTTGTACTAAAGAAAGAACAGAAAGAGAATAAAAATGAAGATTCTTACTGTTTTAAAACAACGAAACTCTAAAAAACTTGGGTCAGTCTTGATAAATTCCTTTTTACTTTCCCATTCTAATTTACTAGAACTTAATTTTATTTATATACATGTACTTCGATTTGGAAACCTGGACATAAGAAGCAACATAATTTATTTGATTCAACTTTTCTCAAGAAAAACATAAAAATTATTTCTTTTCACCAAAACCTTTTTTCCAATCTAGTATCTAGTTATTAGAAAATATATGATATAGCGTATGAAAATTAGCTAAGAACTTAGTTCATATGGCTTTTGTCTAATATCATATATCTCACATTTTCAAGTTTCATAGTTAAGACTCAAGTTTTTAAGAAAATAATTTATTCTAAAGTTTCAAGACTGGCCATACAGATCAGCACCAGCATCTGCCATACTCTAGGGCCTACCGCTTCAGTGACAGTCTCCGTGCACAACCAGATGACCTGAGAACCAAGCAGCACCATCAGAGGCATGGTGCGGAAGCAAGGACCTTCTCCATCTCTACCTCCAGCCTGTTGTCGTGCTAAGGAAATCCTTCTCTTCTCCTTTCTTAACAGAAGCTAATTTCTACCCTCTCCCCCCAGCCCCTCCAAACCCCACCTATGCCCAGAGATGACCCAAAACCCCTCTCTGCTCCAAGTGCTGGAACCAACAGTCATCCACATGTCCTGCTACTTTGCTTACTAGGCCCCAAGCACCAGCCTGGCCCTTCCATCTGCCTTGAAGCTGAACCCTCGTGTTACCTCCATTAATTAAAGTGTGAACTTCGGGACAACAAGGACTATCTTGCTCTTCTATTGGTATTCCCAGCACTTAGCACAATGCTTGGCACACAGTAAAAGCTTAATAAACGCTTTTGTGTTACATTGCATAATCAAGGTTTAATTTATTTTAGATAGCATCTTGGACAAGTGGTCTTTAATAAGTCCTTAATAAGTTGAGAATAAAGCTTCCTCATGATGGTATGTGACTAAGTAAAAAAAAAGTCCAGAGCAAGCAGCCATAGCCAAGTTCATGCTCATCTGTTGAGGGTCTGCAGTGAGGCTAAGTTGATATACATTGTGGCCTTGTAGTCTGTGCCTATGGACAGGGTTAGGACTGGACCTATTTCATTGGTATAGGGAATATCTAGGTGAGGAAATGACCTCTACCAATGAAATTCAGCCACTTAGAATCTTAGATAGCTGCACAGATAGTCACTGAGAAGCTAAGTACCCAGGGTCACCCTGCAGGATATGTCAGAGGTGGGACTTGAACCCAGGTCTTCCTGGCTTCAGGGGCAACTCTCTATCATACTTCATGGATGCTGATACTATAACATCCAGAAATCTAAGTATCCAACTGAACCCATAATGACTTTGAGCCTTGGTCAACGCATCTTGTAGCAATAAGTGCACAGAACCTGTAAGAGACCAGAGTTCAAATTCTCATTTCAACATTTACTAGTTGAATGACTATGCAAAAGTGACTTAACCTTTCTCAATCTGCTTTCTTATCTATAAAATGGGAATAATGATACCTGTACTACCTCCCTCATAGGTATGTTGGGGAAAAGCCATTAAATCTGAGCTATTATTGGTCCAAAGAGAATTTCTATGCTATGCCTTCAAAAGCAAGTCACAGACTCCCTCGGTCTCAGTTTCCTCCTCTGTAAAATAAGTTGGTTGCATTAAGGAGCTTCTGAGATCCTTTCCATATCTAGATCTATGAATAGGTGAAATGCCCTGAAAATTAAATTACACCATATTCAATGTGTTAAATATTTTAAGTAGCCCAAATGACACACTGGTAGCTCTCAGATATTAAAAGAACCAAAGGAAGTTCTTTAGCACATGGGTGGATGGCTACTCAATCGCAGATTTATAAAAAGACACAAGAATCACGTAGGATGAAAAGGTCTACAAGGGCTGTGATCTTCACTCATAGAGGAAATATCCATACTTTTGATGTCAGAGATCTATTAAATGATAATATTTGCCATAGAAATCACTTTCGAAAATTCACTTAATATTTGTAGTAAAGTGAAAGGATTGCCAGACATTATTAGTTGTAGGTAGTAATCCTTATGACTGATCTTTAAACATTGTAAGCTATAATCCGTCTTACTTGGGTTCTGCCATAGCTGCCTTTCGGAGATTCATGATGAACCGTCCATGATGGAATGCTCGGCCACTCTGCACCTGACTGTTTGCTGAGCGTGGGAATGGAACTTCAACTTCTTCTGTGCACCCCTGGTTATGAACCACATATCCATGCACAATGTGGGCATCAAGGCCTTCCACTGTTCCTACAAAGCAATGCCATTCAACACGTTCAATTGTGCCCACTTTGTGCCTACTACTATGTTAAGTAAGGACTGTGAGGAGTTTACAAATAAAACTTAAGACATTCTCTGTCCTCAACGAGCTGCAATCCAAAGAGTAAAGCAGAACACAGATTATAATGCTGATGTAACATCTACAAATACTCAAATGGATCTGTCATCTCACTGATTTGGATGTTTGCTTGAATCATGCAGACACTGAAATGCACCCAGGCCTGTCCACTGTACAGGGGGCCCACCAAAGTGCTAGAGGCCTTCCTCGCTTTCTCCTGACATTTCAATGATGCCAATGCTCAAAAAAAAAATGGTAGTGCTCTAAGCCCTTTATCATACAATAGTGATGGAATGTTGGCACTTACAAACTTGGCCTTTGTTTCTGGAAGAAGTCTGAGATCATTAGAAGAACTTCAATGTCTGAGGGCAATGCAGCCCTTTCTTCGTCTTGTATGTTTCAAGGACCAACTCATTGACCAGTTTTTACTATATTTTATACACATAAAGGGCAGCTAAGTGGCACAGTGGATAGAGTACTGAGCCTGGAATCAAGAATACATCTTCCTGAGTTCAAAAGGGCCTCAGACACTTACTAGCTGTGTGACCTGGGCAAGTCACTTAACCCCGTTTGCCTTAGTAAAATGAGTTAGAGAAGGAAAAGGCAAACTACTTCAGTATCACTACCAAGAAAACACCGGAGTCAGACACAACTGAACAACAAATACACATAACTGAACAACAACAAATACACATAAAGGTTGAAAAGTTCTAAAAAAGTCTTTATCTATCTACTTGGTTTTTCTTGTGAGGAGTTAGGCCAAATTCTTCTGAATGGTTATAGATCTCTTTCAGGAGACTGTGATATTCTAGGGCTTGATGTAACCAGAATGATGTCATCCACAAAAACTGGAGCTTCTTGAGAAACTCACCATCCAAAAGGAATTCTCTTCAACTTAAGATTCTGTATAAGATCTCCTCTATCACCATAATGATGATCCTTGACAAATATCCATCTCAATCAATTAATAAACATTTATTAAGCACAAATTATGTGCCAGACATTGGGCTAGGCTCTGGGGATACAAAGATGAAATGGAAACAGTCCCTGACCTTGAGGAAGACAATACACACATGTTAAATAGGTAAATGCAAAACACTGTATAGGCAAACACAAATACTTACACTAAACAGATGTATGGTTACACGTGGGATAGGGAAGAAGTCTTTTTCTTTATGCCTTCTCTGATACTTATGACAAGGTCAAACAAGATTTTCTCTGTTATACCTTTCAAATAAATTTGAATAACACTGTATGGGAGATATCTTGTCGGAAAACAGTCAAGGTAGAAATGTGCTCTTCTGAATTCAGAAGCTTTTTAATATTAACAAACACAGTGGGATCTTGCACTCTCTATATCTTTCAGTCAATTGCTTAATAATGAAGATGTGGTCTTCTCCAGATTTATTGCTTGCAAAATCCTCCTCTACCAATACTCCCACCAAGAATGCCCTTGATGCATGCGCAGATAATTCTCATAAAAATTTTATGTGGATGGGAAAAGTGGCATATGAGATTAGCAATTAATGTTTTCTCAGTCTTTTTTTTTTGGAATTAATAAGTTTCAAGATTTTTTCTAGGACCGTGGCATCATCTTCTCCCTTTAGATACTCTGTAAATCAATTCCTCAATGCCTTTATAATTGTGCCTCCTTTAGCAAAAATCTACTCTGTGTATACTTGGCCTAATTCAGCTCCTTTTTTCCCCTTTGTTTTCTTTAGTGCCATTTCTACCTGCTCTCTAAGCAACACACTTGGGACTATGATGCTGGACTTCAAGCATGATAGCTCTACCTTCCTTGATGATGAAAAGAGCTTTATTATAAAAATCTCTGCAAATCCCTTCTATTTTTCTTCTGATTTTTTTTCCTTCCAAGTTTCATTCTTCAATGAAGGATGAGTTTTTAGGATAACTTTGTTCATTTAGGTCTCTTGTCAAGCTCTCTTTAAATCTGTTTTGCTCTTCACAACTTTCCTCTTGTTTTATGAGGATATACTGCTCATAATTTTCCAGACAGCTCTATAATATTTTCTAAACACATACATATTATTCATTGGTGCTGCCTTTGTGATGTTTCACAAATCTCAAGTACCTTTTAGTTTCTTGTTAAGATAACTGATTTTCATTGGTTAAACTTCTGTATGAAATTGGTCTCTGCACATGTCCTTCTATCCATTACTCTGTTTTTATCATCAGTTTGTTCAATTTGGTCAGAATTGAGTTGTTTCATTTTTACGTTTTTTTTTCCCTCATCAATAATCTGAATGCTAAAAGACGCTAGAATAATTCTGATCCTTGCTCTAAAAAGTCAGTGGTCTGTACACATGCAACAGAGTCAGGGATGACTCCCATATAAGTAACAAATAATTTCCTATTAAAATATAATCACTTTCAATTTTTGTTATGTTATTCAATGAATACCATGTCTTTCAACATCTATTTTTCTTAGAGAAAGTGCTCATTATACATAGGCATGAGGCTTCTGTATAACCCACAAGTCTTTGTCCTTTTGTTTCCTAGGCAAAAGACAGTGCCCGTCCTCCATGAGCTGATAGGGAAGACAGCATAGTTACCAAACTAGTAACTATAGACAAACAAACTACATACAGGATAAACAGGAAAAAGCCAGCAAAGAGGGAAGGCACTAGAATCGAGACTGAGAAAGGCCTCCTGTGGAAGGCGGGATTTTAGCTGAGGCTTGAAGGAATGTTAGTTCATAATCTGAAATTATTTTCATGATGGTCAGTCATTAAATACATATTCCGACCTCTCATAAAATGTTTTTTTTTTGTTTTTGGATACATGATACATGATAAAAACAATTCCACCAACTCAGAATTAGAGAATGTAAGAATTTAAAGGGACCCCAGCAGTCATCTTATTGCCTCTACATAGAGAACCTATGAACCACCCTTCCATTTAGCTACAACATCCATTTGTTTGCTTATTTCATACAGTGAAAATGTCAAGATTGATTTAGTTTTCCCAGTAGTATGTCCACTCATTTGTCAATGGCCAAGGATCTCACCTTTAGAGTATCAAGAATCCAGTTCAAGTTTATAGACTATCTAAAAAATGTGATTCTTAGCAGCTTCTGCTCCCTTTCCTAGCACTGTGCCATTGTCACTGCAGAAGTGGAAGGGCTGAGAATCATTTTCTATTTTTCTTTATTTTGTGGCCCAATAATTTTCACCAAATGGTCAACCTACTGGGGATATGTCAAAAACACATATCCTAGCTTTTTAAAAAAGTTAATTAGTAGCATACAGATCACTGCTACATTTTATGGAACAAATTTATTCAATGGAAGATCAGAAGTCATTTAATTTCACACTGCTTATCTTTCCAAGGTCAAGCGTACATTTTCTGGTACCTAAAAATCTTTATTGGTTTTAGGTTTCTTTGTTTTTAAGTGAAGTGGCAGATTTACTGACACCAGCAATGTTCTATATGAGGCAAATATTCCTGAAGCACCAAAATATAATGCAGCTTAAAATCAGGTTGAAGCAGAAAACATACAATATGAGCGTTCCATAAACCAGATCAAGTTCAAGAACATTATCTTCTAATTTTCACGTACACAATATACAATATATACAGAAAGGACATTGAAGATTGTAAATTTGGATAGACAATTAAAAGTGCTCTCTTTAAATCTCACTGGATCCAGGGACAATATTTTATGACCAAGACTTAACATTGCAATAAAAATCTGACCCTTTATGCTTTTAATCTGCCCTGCTCTTTTATCTTTCAAGATTATTTTTCTTTTATGATGCCTCCAGTTGAAATCTCTTCTTAAAGAGGAGGAAATAGTGGCAAAACCCCTGCACTTGGGAGATAAGGGATCTGGGTTTTTAGTTTGTTTTTTTGCAAGGCAATTGGGGTTAAGTGACTTGCCCAGGGTCACACAGCTAGTAAGTGTCAAGTGTCTGAGGTCACATTTGAACTCAGGTCCTCCTGACTCCAGGGCCAGTGCTCTATCCAAGGTATCTGGTTTTGAATTTGGGTTCTATTACTTACTACCTATGTGACCATGAGCACACTTCTTCACCCTTCGAGGCCTCAGCTTCTTTATGAGGAAGAGGTGAAACAGATAAAACTTCTGTGGTCCCTTCCAGAACTCAATCTTATGATTTCAAGTTAGTTGTTTTTATATAAACTGACCAACAGATAGCTACTGGAACCCTAAGTCTCAGTCTTTTATTTAGCCTACTGTATTCCATGGCAAAATTCTATCATTATAAATATTCACATCCCTTCTACAGACTGAGAAAACATCTGCAGAAAATCTATTCAATACTCTAGTAAATTTTGAGTTTTCCATGTTTTGTATTACACAGGCTATGTTAACGCCACAACTAGAGTTGGCTCATTAGCACCTTTGGAAATCCTAAAAAGTATGTCCCCTCAAGATAGGTTATCTCAGGATAAGCATATAAATAAACACAGTTTGAGATGGTTTTCAAACTTTTTTTCCTACATCAAAATCCAGTGACTCCTCAAAAACAGATATGGTAGGTCTTTGGCAACGTATATCTTCTTAAAAGCAGGTATACCGATGTCCTTCTATTTTGAGTTTTTTTTTCCACTTCTGCCTATATTATTAGTTTTAATGTCCATGTGAGAGCTAAAAGCCATCACTACATAGTAATTCTATTTGCTCAGTATCCCTGATGTCTCCTTCTACCCTCTACTACAAAGTCTGGTATCTAGAACATTTTTCTACTGAAAAGAGGATAGACAGTAGTATCTTCAAGTCATTCTATCAAAAACTTCTGGCCACCTCTCCAAACTAATCAGCCCCTTTGTGTTACCATTATGTCCTGTTTTTAGTCAAGCTGGAAGTTAATGAATTCAATAAGCTTTCAGAGACATAAACTGAAATATCCTCTAAGAGATGTACGTTTAATTTAGCTAAACAAGTTTTGCACGAAGCAGCTATACACACAAATTTTGTATGTCATCAAATAGCAATGAAAAAACTTAGAATCTTGGCATTATATATACCTACCTCCAAGACCCAGGTCTTTAAGAGCACAAAAGCCTCCTGGCTGTAACAGCTCTCCCAGTATCCTGTCAGGCTCTTTTAAATCTCTCTCAATTACTGTCACCTTTCTTCCATCTCTGGCAAGTACTGTAGCTAAAGTAGACCCAAGCACACCTGATCCCACAATAATAACTTCTGGGTCACACTCAGAAGTCATTAATGCAGACACAACTATTCCTAGTTGGGTTGACTCTGGAGCATCCACTTCCTTTTTGCCCTGTGTAAGAAAAGATAACATTGAATTATAATTCTTTTCCCCCCTCACTTAGTCACTGTGATAAACAACTGCCATTTATACATGTTTCAAAGCACTTGCCTATAAAAATAATAGCACTATATCCTCTAACACTTAAAAACAACAGATTTGTTGGCAATAAATTGCTGTGAGCTATGGGAGTTGAATATTAATGTAAAAACTCCAGAAGTTTTCTTAAGTACCTGTTAGGGACCTGTAGGACGTTGAGGGCCACAGGCTGTTCATGAGACTTCACTGATAGGCGGACGCTCTCTCGGGTGTAAGTACATGAGCAGAACTCCCTGGTTCGGTGCTCTGTCCACGGACTCTGCACCCTCTGATCAGCAGTTTTAGAGTGGAGAAGAGTCAGCAGATGTAGAGGACCACAGGTGAGTAGGGCTCTGACCCTGCTGGCTATATGAGCCCTCTCAGGTGAGGAGCCTGCTCCTTAGCCTGGATCGGTTTCTCTACTCCCCAGAAAGAAGGGCGGCTAGGCAAGCTCAACCATAAACAATGCTACTAGCTCAAGCATAGCTAGCTCTAGCACAAACATGTATCAAGTATCGGGACATTCCGGGAACAAGAAGTACATGGTTTGGATTTTACAAGGCAGAGATGGAGCAGGGAGGAATGAAGCCTCATATCTCTCTACTACTCACTTTTCAGCAGGGAAGTTATAGAGATTAGAGGCAGCAGTGGATCAGGGAGGCTGGTAAGATTATCTTGTATTGATCAGGTGAGAAATGATAATGGCTAGATTTCTAAGAGAAAATGGCACGAAATAATAAGGGGACACAATGTGTTTGTGCTACAGTACTTAAAGGGATGTGTGATTTCGTCTATGTAGACAGTCTCTCCAACAATACAAATCTCAACCTACCTATGTAACACTTGTCCATGCCCTCCCATAGGATGGTCACAAGGAATGCACCCTATGTGCTGGGGTCCTTCCTCATTTTCTCTTGGCATCATAAGGGTACTTGTGGAGCACCTGGGCCTAGTCTACTGATTATTCCTCACTCTGTGTAAACATTCCATCTTCTTTTTTTGGTCAGGATTTTCCTGATGGCATCCTTCTCTCTGCTTCTCTTTTGTAGTTCCTTGTTTGTAACCTGATCCAGCCTACTCTTGCCTAGCATATGTTATTTCATTCTCTGGCTGATAATCATTGTTAATTTTTCAGAATTACAGGACTCTTGACTAGTAGACAGCTCATTTTCAAAAGGTGAGCCTTTGTTTCAAGTTCGGGAGTGTTAAAAGAACTTTTTAGTTTCCTAAATGCAATCTAGGATGCTGTCCTCCTTCTAATTAATTCTGGGCTCAACTCATTGTCCATTTACCACATCTGTCCAAGATATAGCATAGTCTAGAGCCATGATGTTAAACTCAAATAGAAATGGACCCTTATGTCGCACATTGACTTAGAAAACTACAAATTAACATTATTCTATCACATTACATTTTTTTACTTAATTTGTTAAACATTTCCCAATTACATTTTAAACTGGTTTCAGTGGCACTAGGGAGGGGCAGTAAGTTTGACACCTCTGGTTTACGCAATAGGCATTTTTCATCTACTTGAATTTCATCTACCTCACCCTCTTTGTCTCAGTTTCCTCATCTATACTTTGCCAAGAAAACACTAAATGAGATCAGGAATTATGTATGGTTAGGCCAAACTCTGTCAGACTGCAGTATTCTGTGAATGGATGAAGCCAATGTCTTCTACAAAAACAGGAGTGTTGAGAAGATTTAACTGCTATGGGGAAATCTCTCTTTGACCTGAACCATGCATTGAATCTTCTCCATGACAGTAATGAACATTATTGTCAGACATACACTTGAATATGGCATAACTCCGACATACGTCTGGGAGATATACTGCTGAAAGAGAGACTTTAAGTTGGCATTTTGCTGTGCCAAATCAAACGTCTGCATTTTTTATCTTCTACAGAAAATAAGCAGGGTAGGATATTGTATTTGCTGCCTCTTTCAGTCATTTATGTGATAGTAAAGATGTAGTTTACTGCAGACCATCATTTATGAATGCCTGCTAATTTCCTACTATTATCTTCATTCAACGTGTAGATCGATTATTCTCATAAACATTTTGTATAGATGGAAAATTAAACATATAGGTTGGTAGCGGCTGATGTTCTCTCAGTATCTTTGTTTTATTCCTGTAGACAAATACCTTGGAACCTAGATCCTTCATTGCTCCCAGTGTGCCACCTCCAGCATGGGAACACTTGGCTTCGTCTAGCTTCTTCTCTGTGTTACCTCCACTGCTCTTGATGCTAAAAAGGGTTAGCAAAACCTTTGTAGACCTTTTCTATCTTTTATTCATTTATTGTCTTTACAATTTGATCCTTAAACTCCTTGAGATGCATTGATGTTAGTTGGTTTTCTTAGTACTTCCATGACTTCTTATTTTTGAGGTAAAACTGTTCATAACTGTCCACCATCCTTCTCCATAAGATTTTCCAGTTAGGTTCATACTCTTTTTTTTTTTTTTGGTTAAGCAACAGTTAAGTGACTTGCCCAGGGTCACACAACTAGTGTTATGTGTCTGAGGCCACATTTGAACTCAGATCCTCCTGAATCCAGGGCCGGTGCTCTATCCACTGCGCTATCTAGCTGCCCCCTAGGTTCATATTCTAAACCACCTTTGCCCCTTTGCCAGGTAAGTAGATTAAATATTTTTTGGACTACGGTACATTTTCGGCCCTTTTTTGATTTCTGTTGGTTAAATTTCATTGGTATCTACGTCGTTTTTTCCAATTACATTTCATTTTCTGTTTTCAGCAACCTGTTTAGATGGGTATTGTGGAGCTTGTTATAACTGACTCATGATTCATTTCATACTGTCTTGTTTGTGTTAATAATAGATATCTATTAAATATCTACTATGTGTCAGGGGCTGTGCTATGGATACAAATATGAAAAAGAAAGCCATGCCCTCAAGGAACTTACAATTTAACGAGGAAGATAATACACTGAAAATGAAAAGGGAGAAGAGGAAAGTATCTGGTATGGGGGCATGATGGAGAAGCCAGGTAGGAAAGAAAGAGATGGATACCTTGAGGGCCCTTCTTAAATGGAGGTTAGAAGAAGAATTTTTTCCCTCCTCTCTCCACTGTAATTTTTATTACCTTTTTAATGATTCATATAATGATTAATTTGCTTCTTATAAGTTTATAATTTAAAATTCCATCCTTCTGGGAAATGTCAATGAATTTATATTTCTTGCTAGAGAATAAATGCATGTTTACATATATTTGTATATAGCTGTATTAATTAAAGTCATTCCCCCTTGTAACGATCTGTGGGTATTTGGAAGTTTATTCTTCCATCCCCTATAGCTTCTGAGTTAACAAACTTATATAAAACCCAAAAAGAAAAGGCAAGGTGTATTGAAGCCAACTCCAACAACTCTCCTTGTTAAATCTGCAATGTGAGCATTTACAGCTTGGAAATCAGCAGCTACAAATCATTAATTGTTTAGGCTTTAAAAAGTAATGTCAAGCTTTTAATGCCCTATGTAACTTAATCCCAATCTATCTTTCCTTACTGGACAGCATTACTTCCCTACCCATACTCTGTGATCCAATCTGAATTTCAAATTAATTTGTGAAATTATGAAATGGGGCAGGCAAACCCGGTTCTTTGGGTGGGAAAGACCACAATGGCAGCAGGAAGTGAGGTGGCAATCACACTTTAATAAGGCACAGAAGGTACAGGAGAAAATGGCACAGAGTGCAGAGACAAGCAGCAAAAAGGGGTACAAGGGCAGATGGTGTGGGGACTGGGGCACAGGGTGGTGAAGGAAGGCGGGTAATGGTAGGGAAGAGGATAGGGAGGAGAGGCATAATAATCACTCATGTAACCGTGGGTTGGAGTTGTAAGAACTGGTCAGCACGGACCCGATGGAGATGGAATAGTGCTGGGGGTGTGTGGAGTTTGAAGTCTCATTTTTATAAGGTTTTTTGTGGGGACCAGACTAACACTTATTTGTTGCTACCCTGGAGGTCAGCTCATTAACATATTTAAATCATCTCAAAGTTGTCCTCTTGGAGTTATTTGTAAAATGGGGATAATAACAGCACTTACTCTCACAGACTGTCGTGAGGAACAAAGGAGATAACGTGTAGAACACTCTGCAAATTTTAAAGCACTCTATAACGCTGGTTACAGAACCAGCCTCTGAGTCAGAAATTCCCTAAATCAATAATCCCAGGTCTAGTGTCTAATTCCGCATCTGGTACAATGGATCTCTGGGCAGCCAAAATGTTCAAACAAGCAAATAATTTAATAAAAAATATATTTGTCGAGCAACCGGCTAGGAGGGTTCCTGGGGTTTTATAAGTTATCTGCCCAAGTCCTAAAAACTGTCTTTATACTCTTCTTCACCAAAAGGTCCACAGTTGGTTCTAGATCAATCCACCCTCAGGGCAAAGTTAAACCTAAACCATCCTAGGTTTGCACCACAACCTTCTGTTCACAATAGTCCCAGATGATGTTGTGGGAGTTGGGAGGGAGGGAGGAGGTCGGCTAACTCACATCTCTTCTAGTCCATCAGTATCTTAGTCCATCCAGTGTTTCAAAAATAACAATTGTTTTAAGTTTAGAACATGCACCAATGATACCAATGTCAGAAACAACTGGTAGAAAATGTGGTATTTTTAAGAAAGCCAATTTAAACCCATGACGATTCTGTCTAGTCTTAAGTCCATTACAATCTCAGAACTAAGTAAAATTCCAAGTGAAAGAAGGAATCAAGTTAAAAGACCAAGCTATACAGTTCCACTAAAAAAAAAAAAAACAACTAAAGAAGCAACCCCCTTCCCCTGCCCAAAAAAATTTCAAACGGCTCTTCTACCTCAAGGAATCTTTCTCCAATGACATCAAAGTGTCACTTAGACTGGAAAAGTATAAAATTCTTCACCTAAGTCAACAGTAAACTGGCATTTTGGAATAAGAGCTGAAAGTCAAGAACACATTTGAAGCAATTAACATCTACATAATGTTGGTCCATGCACACCTCTGGAATGGTAAAATGGACAAAACATATCTGGAAAGCATTTTAATAAAAAATACATACAATATCAATGAAATGAGGGCCCCTTTCACTCTAGGTCAACTATCACTTACTTGCCAAAAAAAAAAAAGGAGAGGGAAGATTGATAGTCTTAGAGTACAAGAAAAACAGGTTAAAACCTGAACAAATTCTTCTGGAACAAGCAGAAATAACTTCACTAAGTAAGCATAAGGTTGCTTACAGACATACACCATTGGATGTGTCAAATACAACTGAATGTGGTTTACCTCCCCAATAGAGCCTATAAAATGAATGAATGAAAGAAAAAGCATTTATGAAACACTTACCAAGTATAAAGCACTGTGCTGAGATCCAAGAATGGAATCAAAGGCCCTCCACTGGAGACACCCAAAATCAACTGAGCCAACAAAATGCAGACAAAGACACTGAACAAATGGCTGGATTTGTTTGTGGAAACAGAGGAGAAGCAATTCAGGACCTGCCACTGACACCAAAAATTACAGAAGGGTTATCCGGAAGGAACCCAATTTTAATGAACAATGTAGATTATACAAAGAAATAGAAGAAACTATGCAACGTGTCACTGCAGAACGATATCTTTTTACCTAGGAAAACATGATCCAGTGGCAAGAATTTTATCTCCAAAGCTCAGTGTCATTCAGGGAGTGACAAAATGACAGATACTCACACTACAAATACAGACTTCAAAATATCCTGGAGAATTTGACCAATTTAACTTCACTGGAACTGTGGCACAGACTGGTCCATAAAAACAAGTACATTTTTAATAAATGTCACTGTACTAAATGTCCACTATCCAACTACACGGAAATGGAAATCTTTCCTAATTTAACGCCCTAGCAGAGAAAGGAACAAGATGAAGTTTCTCTTCATCTCAACTGTGCTGTCTACCACAAGAGCTGTACCAAGAGAATGAACCTATATCTGAATACCCTTACTCAACTACAAAAAGCAGTTATTTTGTCCATCTGTCCAATAGTCCAGAAAATATAGAAGACTAATATAGCGTAGTGACTTGTCCCAGGACTGTTTCTATCTGAACCTCATCAAAAAAGATAAGATGAATGAAATGATAATAAAATACAGGAGTATGGCATAGCGGATGCAGGAACTCCTGCCTCAAGCACTTACTGGCTATAAAACCATAGGCTAGCCACTTAACCAATTAGTGCCTGAAAGGGAGCTTCTACATAGGATTGGTTGAAGGAACCAAGTATGCTCAGCCTGAAGACGAGACCCAGAGGACATGAATGTTGTCTTTTGTTTGGCCCCAGCAAGCAGAACCAGGAGCAACAGTGGAAGTTACAAAGAAGAAAATGCAGGCTTCATATCAGGTAAATTTACTGAACTGTAGAGGGACTCTTCTGGGGTTATGGGCTGGACTAAGTGACTGAGGCCCAATCTTCTTGAAAATTCTGTATTCTTTATCAGACCCAAGTTCCAGTCTTGTATTTCCAACTGCTGCTTGATCTCTCTTCCTTGATTTCTTCTAGTACCTCAAATTCACATATCCAAGACCAAATTCATTACCTTGTGCCCCAAATCTGCCTCTCCTCACAACTCTTTTTTAAAAATTTATTTTATTTTTAACTTATGGAATAAAACATGCACTTCCATAACATAGTATAATAAAAAAGATGATTGCAAGACAAGGGAGAATGTTTTCCTGAGCCTAATGCATCTGTAGAGGGAGCTCTGATAGGGAGATAACACCTATCATTAAAGACCTAGTAATTTAAAAAGGAGGACGAGGGGCACAAGAGGGGTTTTATGGGGTTCCACTACAGTGTGTTGGCTAGCAATAGAGTTTAAGTCACTTGCTTAGATAAATCTATGACTCTGAGGGAAAAACATAGGTGACTTGAATGAGCAGGTAGTTGGAGAAGCTTTACTGAAAATGAGAAGCAACCAAAATGATTACAAAATGATCTGAAACTGAAGTAGTGAGTGAAGGATGAAGAGGAAGGTCACATAAGACAATTCCTTCACTCAGCTGAAACTGCTCTCTCCAAAGTTACCAGTAAACTCTTCACTACCAAACATGATGGCCTTTTCTCAATCATTCTTCTTAACCTCTGGGCTGCATGAGGCACTGCTGACCACTCCACCTCTCCTGGATCTTTTCCTCTCTGGGTTTCATGCTCCCTTCTGGTTCATTCTCAGCCTCCTCTGTGGGTTCAGTACCCCATGGCTTCTCCAGGTTCTCTTCTCTTATCTCTCCATACTCTTACTTGGTGAACTCGATAATTCTCATAGGTTTTAAAATATCAACCCTATGCAAATGTCTCAAGGATGTACACATCCACCCTAAGTCTCTTTCCTGAGATCCAGTCCTGCATCACCAAACGCCTACTGAACATTTTAAACTGTCTCTTAAAATCTCAAATTCAAGCATGCCCCAAACAGAACTCATCACCTTTTTCCTGAAACCAACCGCTCTTCCAAACTTCTCTATCAGTGTCAGAGGCACTACCATCCTTTCAGTGGCCCCAGGTTGTAACTGGAGTATTAGATTCAACTCTTCACTCCCACCATACATCCAATCAGCCGATAAATCCTTTTGTTTCTCCCTCTCCAACATCTCTTGCATTCATTCCCAAAGCCAGCACCTTAGTTTAGATCTATATCACTTCTCATCTGGACTACTGCAACAGCCTCCTCATTGGTCTTCCTACTTCAGGTCTTTTAGTTCCAATCTACTATCCACACACCTAGCAAAATTATTTTCCTTAAGCACTATTCTGACCATGTCACCTCCCTATTCAATTAATTCCACCGGCTCCCAATTGCCTCCAGGATAAAACACAACCTCCTCAGTTTGGCATTTAAAAATCCTTCACAACCTAGCTTCAGCCCTTTTCCAGTCTCATTCCACATTATTCTCCTTCCTGTACTCAATGCTCAAGTCAACCTGTCCTGCTTGGTGTTCCTCACACATAACACTTAATATCTTCAGTCTCCATGTCTCTGCACTGGTTGTCCTCCATGCCTGGAATACATTCACTCCCCTCCCCTCTGGACTCAGTGAATTTCTAGGTCCTTCAAGATTCAGCTCAAGCTGAATCTAGGAAATTAGGTGGCTAAGTGGATAGTGACAGGACTGGAAAGAGGAAAATTTGAGTTCAACTCCATCCTCAGATACTTAACTAGCTGTATTACTGGGCAAGTCCTTTAACTTCTCTCAGTCTTAGTTTCCTCATCTGTAAAATGGGGATAATCACAGCACCTACCTCCCAGATTTGTTGTGAAGATCAAATGAGATATTTGTAAAGAGCTTAGCACAGTGCCTGGCACATAGTAAGCATTTATTAAATGCTTGTTTCCCAACTCTGAGGTTTCCTCATACCCTGAAAATTGGCATAGATAACAAAAAACATGGCAGTGCTCAGTGTTGGAGGGGTTGTGGGCATACTAATATACTCTTAGTGGGGCTGACAAGTGGAAGAACCTTTTTGGAATGCAATTTGGAATCATGCAAATAAAGTGACTCAAATGTTCATACAGAGATTCATTACTAGGTTGATATCCCAAGGAAGCCACTGATAAGAAGAAAGTTGCTATATACATCAAAATATTTATAACAGCATTTTTTTGTGATAGCAAAGAATTGAAAACAAAAGTAGATGCTCACAGATTTGGGGAATGATTAAATAATACTATTATATACTTAAATTACATATGTAAATAAAATTATTACATGTAATGTAATATTACTATGCTGTAAGAAATGATGATTGTGAAAACAACTCTGAGGTACCACATCACACCTATCAGATTGGCCAACATGACAAAACAGGAAAATGATAAATGTTGGAGAAGATGTGGGAAAATTGTAACACTAATACATTGTTGGTGGAGTTGTGAAATGATCCAACCATTCTGGAGAACAATTTCAAACTATGTCCAAAGGGCTACAAAAATGTGCATACCCTTTGATCCAGCAATAGCACTTCTAGGGCTATATCCCAAAGAGATTAAACAAATGGGAAAAGGGCCCACATGTACAAAAATATTCATAGCAGCTCTTTTTGTGGTGGCAAAGAATTGGAAATTGAGAGGATGCCCATCAATTGGGGAATGGCTGAGCAAGTTGTGGTATATGAATGTAATGGAATACTATTGTGCTATAAGAAATGATGAACAGGCTGACTTCAGAAAAACCTGGAAAGACTTATATGGTCTGATGCTGAGTGAAGTGAGCAGAACCAAGAGGACTTTGTACACAACAGCAGCCACATTATGCAATGACTAAGATTGTTAAACTGAACCCTTCTCAGCATCTAAGATCTAAGACATCTCCAGAGGCCTCGGGATGGAAAATGCTGTCCACATCCAAAGAAAGAACTATGGAAGTCGAATCGCTATCACTTGTTTTTACCTTCTGTTGAGTTTTGTTTCATCTTTCTGATGGTTCCTCCTATTGGTTTTAATTTCTACTTACAACTTCACTAATGTGAAAATATGTTTAATGGGTATGTAAATGTAAAGCCTATATCAGATTGTGTGCCATCTTGGGGAGGAGGAGGGGGAGGAAGGGGAAGAAAAACTTTCAACTCAAAAGCATATGGAAGTGATTGTTGATAAATCAAAATAAATTGACAAAATTAAAAAAAAAAAGAAATGATGATTGTGATGAATACAGAGAAGCATGGAAAGACCTACATGAAGTGATTACAGGGGGAAGTAAGCAGAGTCAAGACAATATACACAATGCCTACAACAATGTAAATGGAAAGACCATACACAAAAAAATCAAAAGCAAATATAGCAAAATCATAAAGATCAAGCATGACTGGAATGAAGAGAGGAGACGACACCCGCAATCTACTGCTTCATTGAGGTGGGAGATCCAGAAGTGTTGCACATTAAACATGTTTTCAGACTTTTTCAACATACTGATTTTTTCTTCTTTTTTCTTTTCTTTGTCTTTTAATATACTAATTGTTATATGGGATGAGGTTCTAGAAGGTAGAGAAGGAGGAATACCGGAGAAAACTATAATGACATAAAAAACAGAAGCCACTAATAAAAACTTATTTTTAAAAATTCTTGTTTCTTTCTTCATGCTCTAGCTTCTACGTGAAGCCTTTCCTGATACCTCCCATTTACTTGTATCCTCCTCAAACTACAATGTATTTATCTTGTATTTATTATCCACATACTCATATATGTATATATTGTCTCACTTGATAGAATTAAGCGCCTAAACAGAGACTTCCATTTCTGTCTTTGTATCCCCAAACCAGTTGGGTACAATACCCAACACATAATAGGTGCTTAATAAATGTCTGTTGATTGGTTTTAATATTGGGCAAGTGGAATGGATTTTTCTCATAAAACAAATAAAGAATCTAATTTTTCAACCATCTTACTTTCAGAAATCTAAACTCAAAGGAGAGAAGAATTTTAAGTCTACTGGGCAGAAGCTGGAAAAGGAATCAAACAAATATTCATTACATATCTACTATGTATAAAAGATTATTGTTCAGTCTAGTCTGACTCTTTGTGACCTCAAGTAGGGTTTCTTGGCAAAGACACTGGAGCATGGTTTGCCATTTCCTTCTCCAGCTCATTTTACAGATGAGGAAATTGAAGCAAACAGGTTAAGTGACTTACCTAAGGTCACACAGCTAATGTGTCTGAGGCCACATTTGAACTCAGAAAGATGAGACTGTAACTCCAGGCCTTAGCACTCTAACTACTGTGCCACCTAGCTGCCTCACTATTAAGTAGGTCTGTGCCAAATACAAAGAAGTATAAAAGTCTGGGTTCCTGTCGCCAAGGGACTTAACGGTCTGTGTGGCTAGATTTAGGTAAATTATAGATTTAGAATCATACAAGATTAGAAGTTAATAAAACAATTCATTTTGATAAATATTTGCTGAGTTTCTACTCTTCACTGTGCTAAGGTAAGGGTGGAGGGAGATACAAATTTGAGTAAGACACAGCTTCAGAACTCAGGAAATAACCTAGCAGGAGGAACACAGAAATATGTAACACAAAATGTGAAGAGGCAGTGTAATTCGGTTGACAGAGGATAAACCCTGGAGTCACAAAGACCTGGGTTCAGCTCTAGCCTCTTGGTCATATGGTCATACTAGCTCTGCATGACTATGGATACAGTCCAGGACATTATCTCATACTTTTAATTTTATGGTTACCCAAGAGTTTCCTCACAGCATAAGGACAGAAGGGTCAGGAGATCAGGGACCAGGAACGCAGATGCATTTGTCCAAGATCATCAAGGATGGATAGGATTTCAACTGTTAGAAATATGGGAGTTAAAGAACTCTAGGTAAGAACAGTGTGAGCAAAGAGGCAACAGAAGCTAGAAAGGATCCAGGGAACAAACCAGCCCATGAATCAACAAGCTCAAATGCATTCTCTATATGGCTAACACCTGATATAAAGATGCAGAGGTCGTAGATAGTATCATATTTGAGAAACAGAATGGCCAATGTGACCACATATGGGGGGAAGGTTTCAACAAGGTTGGAAAGGTAGGATTGTGAAGGGTTTTTTTTTTTTTTTGGTTAGGCAATCGAGGTTAAGTGACTTGCCCAGGGTCACACACCTAGTAAGTGTCAAGGATCTGAGGCTAGATTTGAACCCAGATCCTCTGACAACAAGGCCAGAGCTCTATCCACTGTGCCACCTAGCTGCCCGTAAAGTGGTTTTAAAAGCCAAACAGAGAATTTATATTGATCCTACAGGTAAGAGGGAGCCTCAGGAGATCATTTAGTAGACATGGTTAGACTTGTGGCTTGGAAAAATCACTTTCGTGGCTCTAGGAGAGTAGCCCAGTATGGCTGCAGAGCACAGCCAGAGCTGGAGAGAAATAAAGCTGAAAAAAATAATTTGGAGCCAGACTCTGGCAAAGCTTAAAAAATTAAAAAAAAAAAGACCGAATTCATTCAAAAGCAAGGAGGACCTACGATAACTTTTTAGCATGGGAATGTGATCATATTTATTTAGTATGAAAATAAATATGAAGCAGTTAATATTTCCTGTAAGTTGGTATAGCTTCTGGCTAAGTTTTACATAAACTTGGGGCAGCTAGGTGGGGCAGTGGATAGAGCACCGGCCCTGGATTCCGGAGGACCTGAGTTCAAATTCGGCCTCAGACACATAACACTTACTAGCTGTGTGACCCTGGGCAAGTCACTTCACCCCACTGCCTAACCAAAAAAAAAAGTTTTACATGAAGTTTTCCAACTTCTCAGCCAAGTTCTTTCCCTTACATTAAAAATGTAGACCACACACACTCTTTCCCAAGCAAAAGTTGCACAACATATTGGACTTTTAACTTCTGTACCACCTGAGATTTCTGATGTTCAAGTGAATATTCAAGGGCCGAAAGTAAATTTAAGAGGATGTTTAGATTTAGGATTAAATCAGGAATGCCAGTACTTTCTTTCAAAGAATTTTAAAACTGAAGGAAAAGACCTTAACAATCATCTACTCCCTTCCCTATTCCCCATCTCCCACCCCCATTTTAGAGAAGCCACAAGAAATGTGCAAATTATTTGCAGATTTACTGGAGATCTACAGGATTCCTTTTCAGGCATCGGTGGGACTACCTCTGAAGCCCCTCGGAACTGAGAGATTCATTCAGTGAAATTCAGGAATCTAAAATAATGGCCTCCTATAAAACCTTTAAATCTTTTTATTTCATTCCATTCAATCACTTCATAAGATGAGGTCCCAAACGTCGCAAATACCAGTAAGCAATATTAATATTTCACTCGCCCCACTTTTCTTCAGTTAATGTACACACACTTGTCCCAGGACTTTTCTGACAAGAACAAACTTTTCTGGCATGTTAAATGACTCAAGATGACTTTAGGATCTCTCCACGGCTTTAGAGTCAAAAGAAATTGGAAGTTGAATAAAAGAGAAAAGAGGTTTGTGGTTGTTTTAAATCACCATCACCAAAAGATAACCAGCATTAATCTTAACCCCAAACGAGTTTCCTACTTTAAAAATACAGGAAAAAAGGTAAAGTGGTAACGGTAAGGATACTCGTCCATTCGCCAAACCTGAATTTAACTCACCTTTCTGGATTTTAGTTGCTCCTTCTGTGAAGAACCGGATGGCGATTCTGTCCAGAAGAAGCCAACAAATGGCAAAGATGAAAGGATGTCAGAGAAAAGCCCAAATTGAGACTTTTTCTGCTGTTGCCTATGGAGTCCTCCATTCCGATAATGGTATCGGTAAGACAGCACCATACCCAAAGAAAAAAACACTAGCACACACAAGAACAGCTCCTTGTTGGCATAAGTTACGAAGTCCCCACATTTCTTATAAAAATAGGTGAAAGTGGCAATCCCTAGAAAAGTCCACATGGTAGGCGGCGGTCTGGGGGGTCGGCTGGGGAGGACAGTCTCCGTGGCGCTTCTTCTCACTACCAGCGGCGGGGTAAGCCCATTCGGGTGCCCCCAGACACAAGGAGCCCCGGCCAAGCGTCCCAGCGGTACGCGTGCCCCAAATTCCCATACACCGCGTTACAATTCAGATAAAAGATAAAGATCTTTCTGGAAGCACACGGGGCCCACAAGCTGGCCTCCCGAGCAGCTGGTGGGAAAGTTCCGCACCCGCGCCAGGGAGTGGCAATCCTCGGACCCGGCCCCTGGCCCACAGGTGAGGTGGGGGTGGGTGGGGTCCGTGGGGGGTAACGCGGCGTGGGGGCCCGACACGTTCGCTCTTCGCCCGTCCCGGGAGGGAGGAGGCTCCCAAAGCAGCCGGAGCTCAGCGTGCCGGCCACGCACGGGCCGGGCAGAGGCAGCGGGCGCGCTGGGTCTCGGGAGGGAGGACACCCCAGGGACGCAGCCCGGGCATCCCAGCCGGGCTCGGACGCGGAGACGGCCGCCGGATGTCACCGGGGGAATCGGCACACCTGGAGGGTGGGGAGCCGCGGGACTCCTCTTGTATTCAGCTCGGGATCCGCGCACGCTGGAGCATCCCGGTCGAGCGCCAAGGCGGACTGGCGGAAGGGTTACGAGTCGCCCTCCTTCTCCTCCCGAGGGCCGCGGACGCTTCGGGATTGGTCTACGACAGCATCGAGGCGGCCGTGGGTAGTCTCTTCCGTCAGCACGGGGGAAGGCGGCGGAGCCGGGGGCCTGGAGGCGCTTCCCGGTAACCAGAGTGACCAAGGGGTCCGGGGGCGGGGCTCGCGGCCGGCTCCTTGCGCCCCCACCCGCCCCACCCCTCTCGCGCCCGCCAACCTCCCGGGCGGCCAATGGCGAGACGCAGCGCATGTAGGCCGACATGGCGCTATGGCGGCGGTGGCCAATGAGAGGCGGAGGGACCAGTTCGGAGACGCCCGGCGGCGCTAGGGAGAGATGGGGTGTGTCCCGCGGGGCTGGGAGGGATGGGGGGGCTGCGCGGTGCTCTCTGCGTGCGAGGGGATGGCTGCGTCTGTGATGGCTGTCAGGGAGGGCACCGGGATGCCTGCCATTGTGGCCCCGGCGCGCTAGCCTCCGGCGGTCCTCGAGTTGGGCCTTCTTGTTCTGGGAGATGGAAAGAGGCGACCCGAGGGTCCTTCCCCAGTCCAGCTCGCCCAGCTGAAAGAGCGGGCGAGAAGGCGGCCGCAGGGCTGCGCCCTCGTTGGGGCAGCGGGCGCACTTCTCACTTCGCTCGCGTGTAAAACGATGATGGCTTGGGCTTAGACGGCCTCATTGGGCTCGTCAAGTTGCCTTATCCATGCTCTAACACGGGACAAGAGGAAGGAACCCATGGATGAGTCATCTCTTAACCCCAGCCCTACAGGTTTAGAATTGAGGAAACTGAGGCGGGTAGACTTGCCCAGGGAAGAACCTGGATTTAAGTCCTGGTTGGACGAGACATTTAAGGGGTGTTGTCTATTTCCATTTCTGTAATTGCTACTTGAATAATATTAACTACTAAGAATAAGAATGCCATTTAATACCTGGAGGTTTGCAAAGATGTTTGCAAATATTCTCTCATTTTACAACACCTCGGAGGCAGGTGCTGTATTATTATTCCTGTTTTACAGAGAAGGAAACTGGCTGAACCCGGTTAAGTGACTTAAAAAAAGGTCCCTTCTCTCTAGGAACTTTCAGACAATGGTGAGACCAACTATTTAACAACCAGGCAAACACAGGATAAACTGGAGATAATTAACTGAGGAGGGAAATTAGCATTAAGGGTAGGGGAAAGGCTTCTTAACCAAAGGTGAGACTTTAGCTGCAACTTGAAGGAAGCCGGAGAGGCAAGGAGGCCAAAATGAGGAAGGAGAGTATTCCATTCATTAGGGACAGCCAAGGAAAACGCCCCAACTTGGGAGGTGGAATGTCATGTTCAAAGAACAACATGGCAGTTCCAGCGTCACTAGATGTCAGAATATATGGGAGAGCAGCGATCCTGGGGGGCAGGTCTCAGATGCAGGTGCGGCTGTGTCCGTTGTTTTGGCTTAACTGTTTTGTCTGTGTTACAAAGGAAGGATGAGGACAGAATCGGTTCAAAACAAAAGGAAACAATAAAACGTTTCTTAAGTTTTATGTGTATATATATGTGTGTGTGTGTGTGTGTGTGTGTATATATGTGTGTGTGTATGTATATATATATATATATATATCTCCTGATATGAACTTCACCTCTCTACGTACTGATTCCTTTGTAAAATAGGGGGACTAAACCAAAGTCCTTTCCACTTCTGTAATTTTATAATTATGTAGTATACAGGGCATGGTACTAAGCATTCTGCAGGACATAGGAAGGATACAGTGCCTGTTCTGTTGTTGATCTTTGCACCAAACATTTTCTGTTCCACTTTCATCTTGCCATACCGAAAGAAAAAAGTTTTTTCCCCCTAAAACAAAAATAAAACCTGGAACCCAGCAAGGTTTAAGTGATTCCTTGAGGTTTTTCCCTAGTTGAATGAACTCTGTGAAAGCTTCAAACACCTGATGCTAGGAGAAAGAAAAGTATAAATCACTCAGACATGTCATTTGTTCTGAGTCCTAGCTGCAGGCAGTGGTGAATAAATGAATCTGTCTTTACCTCAGTTCTCAATCTCTTGGTTTTTTTTCAGTTGTATCCAACTCTTCCTGACCTGGTCTATACTGCCCATGGGGTTTTCTTGGCAAAGATACTATAGTGGTTTGCCATTTACTTCTTTAATAGATTAAGGCAAACCCAGGTTAAGTGACTTGCCTAGGGTCACACAGCTAGTAAGTGTCTGAGGCTGGGTTTGAACTCCAATCAATCTAGATCAGGCATCTTGCCATCTACCATGCTGTTGCGGTAGGTGTATCACACCCAGTCCCTTAACCCCAATCTATTTTCCACCTCTTGCTTAGAGAACGATAATCAAATCATTATTACTAACACTACTAAATTGGGGTAGTGACATTCTACCATCCTATAGTTACTTCACTCAAAGTTCTGTGACTCTCTAAAGCTCCCTTCTTTGGCTACTACTCTCTAAGTGCTATAAAATGTAAGCTCATTGAAGGCAGAGACTCTGGCCTTTCTCTCATCTTTGTATGAGCAGAGTGCCTGGCACATAGAAAACACTTAACAGTATTGATAGGTTGATTTCCAACACATTAAAACATAAAAATTATGCTTTTTTGAAGGGAAAAAAGTAGACAAAAACAAGAGACAGGATCCATCTGGGCAACGTTTAGAAGGCTACAAATATTTTCTTCTTTTTCCCATGGATCTATGACCCTGTGTTGTATATTGCAAGTCTTGGTGTTGCATAATTAGTCCAGACAAGTGATTAACCATTAAAATGCTTAGTATCCCTCAGAGTAAAAGAAAAAAGAAAAGAATACTCTTTATTAGCTATGGTTAAGCTTAACTGAGAAATGGAGGGAAAAAGGGATGTTCTAAGAATCTGGTGCATTTTGAGAAAAGGGTAAAAGAAGCATTGTAATTTTGCTACTAAGTCTAGCAAGAGGGAGGAGCCCTTTGTAGATTTAACTTAAGATGAAAAAGGGGATCATGTGGTGGGAATGGGAAACATTTGACTGTGACCTTCAGTTCCTTGACCCCTCAGTTCTCTCCCAGGCCATCTCCTATGTACTAGCAGGTCTCTCCTCTTTTCCCCATTTCAACCCCTTGGTGAACCAATTCAACCAATTCAACAATTCAACCTTCATGTCAGAACCTTTCCAGAGTCCTGGGAAAAGCCCTTTGGAAAGGCTGGTGATAAGTTGAGGCCAAAAAAGACTTTTCTTAAGGAAATGGACCAGGGGTGGGGAACCTGTGCCTCTAGGCCACTAGGGTGCAGCCTTTTGACTGAGTCCAAGTTTTACAGAACAAATCCTTTTATTAAGGGTACTTGTTTTGTGAAGTCTGGATTCAGCCAAAGGGCTGCACTTGAGGACTTAGAGGGCCACATGGCCTCAATGCCCCAGTTCCCTACCCCTGGATTAAGCTAATGATTTTTGTATTGTTCAACTCTGTCCAACTCTTTGTGACCCCATTTGGGGTTTTCTTGGCAAAGATAGTAGAGTGGTTTGCCATTTCCTTCTTCAGCTTATTTTTACAGATGAGGAAAACTGGGGCAAACAGGGTTAAGTGACTTGCCCAGGGTCACACAGTAAGCATCTGAGACTGAATTTGAATTCATGAAGATGAGTCTTCCTGATTCCAAGCCCAGTGCTCCATCCACTGTACCATCTAGCTGCCTGAGCTAATGATTACCTAGCCTTTTAACAAAAAGGAATTCTTGCCTTTGCCTTTGTTTATATCATTGCCTTGTCTGTTGGAATCAAAGTCACCCCAACTGCCTGAAGGATTAGTCCTAATACACCCCTCCTCCCCCTTTACCACTGAGAAGATTTATTGAAATCTATCAAATTCCTTGAGGGGAATGGTCTTTTCTTCCTCAGAATTGCTATGGTAGGCATGCTAACCATGGTATTCCACAGGGCTCTGTCCTGGGTCATCTTCTCTTCTCCATCTGTGAGAGATGAACTGTCAGAGGTGAAGCCTCCTCCGAAGGTCAATAATTTTTGATTATTATTTTCAAAATCCTCCCCTGCTCAGACCCTGTTTTTAAGCAGGAAACAGAAGGAATAAGCCCTGCCTCACCCCCAACCTAAGCCATTTGCCCTTGGCTTCCCACCTCTTTCCTTGTCTTTGAATTTTGGGCCTGAAATATAAGCCCCACCTCCCAGTTAAAATGTAAGCCACCCCCAGTTAAGGGGGTAAGGGATAGTGGTGGGTGGAGACTTGTTTGCGTGGTGGGCGGAGATTTGCTTTTATAAGGTGGCCCCTCGCACAAGGTCTCTCTCTCTCTCTCTCTCTCTCTCTCTCTCTCTCTCTCTCTCTCTCTCTCTCTCTCTCTCTCTCTCTCTCTCTCTCTCTCTCTCTCTCTCTCTCTCTCTCTCTCTCTCTCTCTCTCTCTCTCTCTCTCTCTCTCTCTCCCCACGTGTATCAGAGCAGCAGACAGCCATCTCAAGAGATTGTAATAAAGGTAACCTTTGCTTTCCACCTTGAGAAGTCTCCGAGTTTAATTTGGGTTGGGGTTGCTGTCCCACACACATCTATAACTATTTCACTTGTGAATCTCTCTTGGATTAAATTATCATCTCTACATGGATGATTCCCAGTTCTCCTCATCTAGCCCTAACCTCTACCTCTTTGACCTCCAGTCTTGCATTACCATCTGCCTTTTGGTCATTTTAAACTGGATGTTTGAAGGGCGGGCCAGTTTGGACATCTTTCTCTTAAAGCTAGAAATGGTTGGATGTCAAATTAATATTAAATAAAATCATTTTTGGCAAACTTGAGCCTAAAAACCTGGAATATTAGTATTTGGTGGGGGGGGCCTAGGCAGTGGGGTTAAGTGACTTGCCTAGGGTCACACCTATTAAGTGTCAAGTGTCTGAGGCCAAATTTGAACTCAGGTCCCCTGACTCCAGGTCTAGTGCTCTATCCACTGTGCCACCTAGCTGCCCTGAGTATTAGTATTAATATTTTTTCTTCAACACCACAGAATTAGAAAATAGTGACGGGGCACAAGCCCAAGCCAAGATCTTAGACTCTTACCCCAAGAAGAATTTGGGTCCCATTTTTCTACCGGCCCTAGAAATCCCCACCTTGGACTCTCCTTCAACTCTCCCACTTGGTCAAGAAAGTCTCCAGTGCTCCTGAGGCTATAATCCCATTAACTGGCCTTTCATTATCACTTATGCCCAATCTCCCAATTCTCAGTTACCCTTAACCAAGCCCATCTTTCATTGTCTGCTACTTCCCTATCACTCCAGCCACTTCCCACCCCTGATCCTATCTAGACCCTATTCTCAACCTCTCTGGCCACTCCCACCAAGATCCTCCCTAGACCCCTTCTCCCAGACCCCTCCTCCAGTTACCCCAGCCTACTGGCCACTCCTAGATCCCTCCAACAGTCTCTCTGTATATAAGATCCATCTTGTCTCCATTAAGGTACTCAGATTCTTTAAAATCTGGCCCACTTGCATTAGTGATACAAATGCTCAGATTCTTTAAGAGTCTAGCCAAGTGCTCAGATTCTTAAAATCTAGCCAGTGGCTGAGATTTCTTCTAGCCTGCTTGTCAATACAAACATCACAAATGTTCAGATTCCTTAAGAGTCTGGCTAATATGGTGAATCTTTAATAAACCTTGTCTTTGGCTGAAAGAAGGCTGGGGTCAAATTCATTCGGGTAGGACCTATGTGTTGCTATTTTGGGGTCCCAGCACCCCTAAACCTAAACCTCAACATTAGGAATGCCACAGTATAATTTGTATTCGTGAACTATTTTACATTCTGCTTTCTGACAATCTAGTTTATTCCCCTTTGAAAATCCCATTCAATCAATATGTCTCCTGTATAAAGCTTTTTAATTTCAATCAGTTCATCACTCCATAATTTTTTCTACTTTTCTACCATTAAATATACAGTTTTTTTGAAAAAATGTGCACTTTTATGTTTTTGCTTTTTTGTGTATGTTGGCCTAGTCTTCTTAACTGTAAGGTCAACAACAGAGGCTGGCCATGACATATATTTCTTTCTTTCTATATGTTTTTCATTTTAGTACAGTACTTTGTATACAATGGATATTCAGTCAAAAAGTTCTTGACTTGGTAATGAGGCAATCATATACAGTTGGGACAACCAACGGAATTATTCTTCAGTAGTCTTTGATGTGGGCAGCTAGGTGGCACAGTATCAGGCCTAGAGTCAAGAATACTTATCTTCCTGAGTTCAAATCTGGCCTCAGATACTAACTAGCTGTGTGACCCTGGGTGAGGCACTTACCCCTGTCTGCCTTAGTTGCCTCATCTGTAAAATTCACTGGAGAAGAAAATAAACCACTCCAGTATCTCTGCCAAGAAAACCCCAAAAAAGATCAAGAGGAGGCTGACACAACTGCAAAATGACTGAACAACAACTAAAGTTGTTGATATCCTTTTATAATACACCTCTTTCCTTCAATACACCCCTGCTAAGCCCTCATCTTAATTAAACTATCCACTTTTTAAACCCTACTCTCAACACTCCCAAGTCTTAGATCCCTTCTCAATTCTCCCAGAATCTAGAGTTCTCCCTTGAGATATTGGCCCTAAATTGTTGCCTTAGTAGGCAACAAAAGAATCCAGGAAGGGAATCTGCTTGATCCAAAGTGAATTTCAAGTGACCCTACTACACCAAGGAAGTCTAAGGGAGTATAAAACTCCCCTGTAAGAAATCATTCATAATAGCTTACATTTACATAGTGCCGGTTTGTTCTGAACCATTTGACTTCCAAATGTGTCATCTTACGTTCGTCCCTTCATCCATGACTCAGAACTAATCACGATTACTTGAGCCAATGCTGTTTCCATTCCCATTCGTCACCTTATGCCAAATCACTGGGGCACTAAAGGTGATGATATTATCTATTAGCTATTCCAGCTACTGCTTCTCCTGCCTTTCAGCTTGATACCCGAGCTGCCCACCACTCTCATGACAGCCAGGTCTTCTGTTCCGAACTGTGTTTCAGCCAAGTTCCCCACTTAGACTGTACTCTACCAAGATGAGGCTTAGCTCCTCTGGCCCCCAGCCTTGGCCTAGTTCCAATTTCAGTAAACCAAAAAAGCAAGAATTAAGTAGAAGAGAAAGGAGGGAAAAGCCTGAGAAAGGTAGAAAAAGTTAATGCTAAGAAAAACTAGGTGAAAAACTGAAGAAGAAAACAAGTAGAAGGTAAGGAAACATTAAAACATAATTACAATAATTGTGCAGTTGTTTCATTTGTATCCTACTCTTTGTGATCCCATTTGGAGTTTTCTTGGCATAGAAACTGGAGCGGTTTGCCAGTTCCTTCTCCGGCTCATTTTCCAGATGAGGAAACTGAGGCAAACAGGGTCAAGTGACTTGTCCAGGATCAAACAGGTGGGAAGTGTCTGAGACTGGATTTGAACTTGGGTCTTGCTCACTCCAGGTCCAGCACTCTATCCACTGCACCACTTAGCTGCCCCAATTACAATAATAGTTTCTAGCTTTTTATGTTCACCTTTCATATATACAAGAACTTTTAACCAAGCTGTGCCTCTTGTCGTTATCGTCAGCAGGGATACAGAATACAGCAGCAGCAGGGACAGGAAATACAACACGATGGGCCTTTGTGACAAAACCACCATGGCTCAGACTAGTTACATGGGGAGAGACAACACCTGAGGTCATTCTGCAAGGAAATGCCTCCACAGGTTTTGGCAAGGAATTTCATTTCATATCACCTAAGAACCGGTCTCAACACACTGTAAAAATGAACTTTACTGGTGTGGCTTTGGTGCCACCTATTTGTGTTACAAAAGGCAATGACACCAAACACTCCACGTGTTTACAATTATTTACTGTCACCACCCGTTTTGATGGGTATGTGTTTAATAACACAGCACCCCCTCCTTATACTGTTGTCTTTTCTCAATTTTATGAGGTTACTTACATGGGCATCTTGGGGTCACAGTGTGTTAATGACATACCTATCAGACGTCCAAGTAATTCAAAGCTATGCTATCATGTGACACCGATTAGCAAGAGCTTAGGGTATCCTCCTTGGTTATCTTATCATACTTCAGAACATCATTGTGTTGTGTTACAAAAGAATTTTACGTTACAATCCTGGCACAATTATACTAGGGAGAAAAACAAACATACTTGGGCTTTTGGCAGGTTTCCATTTCCTCAGTGGGTTTCCCTTCATGAGGGGTGGAAAATCATTGTGGAAGGCGTGGGCAGCCTTAGGCCCCATAAACATCACGAATTTGCAAGGGACTGTCCATGATAATATGACAATGCGAGCTTGTTTGACTGGTAATCATGCATTTATGTGGGGAAGAGCACAGAATGTTAATATAACGGCCGTGGATTCAGGGGAATATAATGTCACTTGTATTAATTGCAGGATGTCTGAATGTATAGGAACCAAGATTAGAGACCAAATTATTTTTGTTATTACACAACAAAAGTTTGCCTTGGTGCCTGTGAAAAGCAAAGATTGGTATGAGTCACATTCTGATCATATTTTTGGAATAATAGACCAAAGTAATCAATTAGCAGGTGCTAGGAAAAAGAGATGTATTTCATGTGTAGCATTAGGAATTGTTTCACTGCTTATATATCTTTATCTCAATCTATATCTATCACAAGAAATGAAATGGGTCAAGCTGATTTTATGAATCAATTAGCTCGCAATGTGTCTAAAGGTTTTCAAACACAAAAAAGGATAGATGATGAATTTTACCATATACTTGAAGGAATGAAGGAAACCATTATTGAAATAGGTGATGAATTGGATATTTTAGAATATAGAACACATTTGAAATGTGATTATAGGTATGAATTCATTTGCCTTACCAATGTTAAATACAATAAATCCCAATGGGATTGGCAAAGAATACGTAGGCATCTAAATGGGCTGTTTGGAAATTCTACTATTGCAGTGGATATTGATGACTTATATGAAATTGCTAAAGATATTGCAAGGGTGGCTGATAAAGATTTGATGCCAGATAAAACTGCCCAACGTATACTTGATTGGCTAGATAAACTCCGTAACCCTTTTGATAACCTTGGACATTGGCTTATGTCTCTATTGTCTTCTTTGTTGCCACTATGTTCACTATTGCTGGCCATGCTGTGTTTTGGACCGTGTTTGCTCAGGTGCATAGCTAATCAGATAAAGGACTTTGGGACTGAGCTTCATATGCTACGTCTCCAACAAAAACAAAAAAGGGGGAACTGTTAGGGATCTATCAGGATGTAGAGGGCCACAGGCTGTTCAAGAGGTCTCACTGATGGGTGAAGGCCCCTCTCAGGTGCTGATCTTTGAGCAAAGGTCACCTGGCTCGGTGCTCCATTGTATGGATCTGTAACAGTCTTTAACTCCCCTAGTTATTGTATGGCCATTAGCAGTCTATTCTGGGATTGGAGTCAGATAAGTGCACAGGATGTGCATGCACTGTCCTTGAGCACAGCATGGGCTATATGTCATTGTAACTTGAGAAAGAGTTCCTGTTATTTTACTATGTAAGTGCTTTGCTAAAAATAAACGGAGTTGCTTCCATCTTGTCTCCCGCCTCATCAATGCGCATTCGAGATAAAAGGTTAAGCTGGTCTTATCCTTTCAAAGTTAGGATCCTGGCTCTAGTGGCAAGCTGAATTAGTTGTGCACAACACATATATGATTGATTTTAAGTCATTTAATAAATGTTAGTTGCATTGTAATCATAATTTATTATTAATACTAACAACATTATTTGCATATATACTCACTGTGAACTTGTTAGAATATATTCCTGCCTTCTCAAGTTCAGAAAGAAAAGGCTGTCCAGAAGTATTATGTCATTTGTATGTCCTCTGAAGCTGTTAAACACCCACACCTCTAAATTCATGGTTTTATATTGAATCTATTTTTTATGCTGTTCTGTGTACATGGAAATGTTCTTTTATCTTTTTGTGCCTAAGTTCAAAATGAATAAAAATTGAAAAAAAGGCCAAAAAGGGGAGAAAATGCTACTTCCCTTGAAACACACACACACACACACACACACACACACACACACACACACACACACACACACACACTCATACCCCCTTTGTAATTTGGTGATTTTGAAAGTCTCACTCAAGGAAAGAGCCAATTCAAGATCTTCGAGGAAACTTCATCATGGACTTCTGATCCAAATACAAGGGGCTATTAAGATTACTGAGGTCAATGTAGAGCTACTTATAATCTTCTCAGGCAGCTCCAAAAACTCTCAAACCAATTTAGGCTCTCTCTTCTTGGGCTAAGCATCCCAATGGCCTTGACATTCATTAGCATTTCCTGGAAGAACACACTGGGAAATTCCATAGTATATAACATTCATTCAATACATTTTTACTGAGTGCTTAATTTACTTTTTTTTTTTTATGAAATGCATTCATGTGGCACCTGAGCCCTCTTTCTCCTCTCTGGGTTGGCTCATTAATCAACTATATATATACATATACATATGTATGTGTGTGTGTATCTGTCCTCATTCTGATAGGAATGGTTGGCCACTATGCTATAACTCACTTTCAGGGGCCTAAGAGTAACCCTGGGGTGTGAGGATGAGAATATACTCCCACTACTCACAACTATACCTCCTAACTCCCCACCAGGGTGCTTATTAATCTACAAATCATCGAAGGTAATTTAAATGACTCTTAAACACTTACCAAACAGAAGGTAGAGCAAGAATAATTAAAACATAAAATTCCACCCATAAACCTATGAAAAACCTATGACACTCTCCTAATCTGTCCACAGTGGCTGTGGGGGAAAATGGGCAGATACTTACAAAGTCATAGCATAGAGTCACAAGAACAGAGGACACGCGTCCAGGGCAGCTCACAACTCTGGCTTTGATGTTGTTCTCCCTCACGAGCAGTCTGCACCACGAATCGCTGACAGGCCCGGCCACTCTTTCTGAGCTTCTCTACTCTCCTGCTTGGCAGGGCCACTTCAACTGGCTGCTTTTCTGGGACTACTCTTCTGCGCTGCCAAGTCAATGTCAAGCTCTTTCAACGTAAGTACTTGTAAGGCTGGGATCTGCAGAGTTTTTCCAGGTTTTCTCCCTTGACTGGGCTCTGGTGTGTGTGTGTGTGTGTGAGTGTGTGTGTGTGTGTGTGTGTGTGTGTGTGTGTGTGTGTGTGTGTGTGTGTGTGTGTGTGTGTGTGTGTGTGTGGAGGGGAGGTTGGTTCTACTTCTCAAGAAGTAGGAAACAATACAGAGAAAGGTAAAAGTAGATAGCATCTTCCCTCCCAGCAACAAAGCTTTTCCCTCCAATTTAACTCTTCTAAGCAACAAAGGTTGTCTTCCAATCAGCTGGAAACTTGGGTCTTCTCATGATGCAGATTTGAGGACTGTTCTCAGACCCACTTGGAGGTCTGGTCTTGACAAACCCTACTAACTTCAAAGCAGAGTCTCTTATGTGAAAGGACTCACCTCTATCTTATGGGAAACAAAAATCCACACTTCTGTTAGCTAAGACACAAATATTTACGTAAGATACACACATACAAAATTACCCTATAGCTACCTAATTGTTCTAAGTATCAGCATTTCCCAGCTTTTTAATCTTAAAGGTTTCATGTCAGTCATGTATATGCTAGGATATCAGATACTTTAACCATCATTACTCTGAGTGAGTTTCTTTTCTCTATGGGGCTACTTTTTCAGATTTTTTTCATATAACTATGTTTCTGTCCTCTTTTAATCAATATTATATTGTCCCAATCAGAAAGGAATATTATATTTATTATGAACTTTAATGATCATCAGCAAAACACAGATATTTCAATATATAACACAGAACAAGAGAAGATTGTATATCAAACTGTGAACTTATTGCCACATTTGGTTTTTTTGAGTGTATATTAAATTTAACACCATAGTAACAAAATTTTGTTACTATGTTTGTGTCTCCTTCTGGACTTATTTTTTGTTTTCTTCTGTTTATTTTTTAATATTTTATTGACTCCCCTCCCCCCCCTGCACCTCTATCACTATCCACTATTTTTTTCTATTACCATGTCCCATCTGGATCACCACTGGGTGCCTGTTACAAGCAAAGAACAATGATAGGTAATAACTGATGGATTAAGAATATCTCATGTAACTGCTAATCTAATTTTATGTTTTGAAATACATTTTGTGGATATATTTTGTTTTCACATGGCCTAAATTTTCCCCTGTATCTCTCCCTCACCTCTTCCCAGATAGCCATCCAATATAACAAAGAATATGATTTTTTTTACTAAGAAATATTGTGTAATACTTTCATTTACTGTGGCAAATACAAAAATTGAATAGTGTTTATTAACAAAAATACATAAAAATGTAACTACATGAACTTACTAAGCAATTGAAAATTAACAAAATAGAATAGCAGTGGGTTTTTTTAAATGAAGTATTATTACATTATAAACTAAAATGAGAGAGAGTGTAAAAGAAATGTGTAGTGATTAAAACAGTTGTATTTTTCATTTTCATAACAGACACAAATTTTCTAGTTAATTGTGGGGATGAGTCATTAAAAACAATGGGGCTGTATATTTCTAAAGTGACATAGCTACTGTTGTATATAGACTCATTGTGAAACATGCACAAGAAACCATAAATCATCTTTATCAAATAAGAGCTTTGTTTACATCTTAAATGTTTAAACCTGATTACTTACATAGAATTCTTCTGTGCTTATTAGTATCACCTACTTTACATACTTCATAGTCTAACTCAGGCAGCACTATGGAGAAGTGATTTATTTGCACATGGATTAACAAACTAAACCAGTTAGTCTGTTGCCTTTTCTAGACTCTGTATTTTTTTTAGTTAAAGACACTATTCATTACAGATCACTTAAGATCCCCAAAATATTTCAGAGCCACTTTCAGAAGGAGAGGTAAGTACATACAACATAGCCTCCCTTAACCCCAACCACTGATTGCTTTAAAATCCAAGAATGAGTTTATTCTTACTCTTTATTATTTTATTACTCTTGCTGAATTCTGCTGCTGGGGGTGTAACAAAGAGATAGCAAAACTCAGAAAAAGATGGGCGGAAAGTATATCCAAAAAGAGTATTTGCTGGTAATAAATGCTGGCATCATTTATTGTTATTGCAACAATAATAACTTCTGAGTTTTTAGAAGAAAAGCAAGGAATTTTTCCAGGAAATAAATCTTAATTTAAGAAAAATCTGTCACAAGCCAAGAAAACTGGCTTCACTTCTACTAATGCAAAAATGCATAAGTAGCTATGAAAGAAAATGCAGCTCTTTTCCTCACATACTACTTTGGACTTTTGTATTATATTTGGAATTCATTGAGGGGAAAATGAAAATTTTGGCCCAAATCTTGAAACTATCTTACTTTGACACAAATCTTATTTGATATGTTCACACAATTTTGTCCTGCATTCCAGCCTAGTTTTTAGAAGTTGGTTACAGTACTACTGACCATTAATAACAAGATTGGATGTAAGCCAAAGTCATGAATCAAACTTTCAAAGGAAAAGTTCTTTCATTTTGCGCTTTTCTAGGATTTATTTCATTCAAAACTAATTTGATTGGATTTCACTTTCTGATATCTAAGTTCTTCTTCTTCTTCTTCTTTTTTCTGCATGAGACAATCAGGGTTAAGTGATTTGCCCAGGGTCACTCTGCTAATAAGTGTCAAGTATCTGAGGTCACATTTGAACTCAAGTCCTCCTGACTCCAGGACCGTGCTCTGTCCACTGCGCCATCTAAGTGCTTTTCAAAACATGGTTATACAAATCAAAGGGTTTTCAAATTTGTTTTCTGCCAACTTCAATAGATACATACCTTAATATTTAACTATATATAATCTTAAGCCCAGTTAGTCTGAAAAGTTACATTCCTATACAATCATTCCTGTTGATTTGTAAAAGATATATACACATCTAACACCCTGAATTTATTTTGTAAAAATGAATCTTTAGGAACAAATAGCACTATTAAAAATTCCACCCCCCCAATCTTATTTACATGCTTTTCAACAATGGGCTTAATCCTTACAGAACTAAAGCTGGAATATTAAAAACACTGTACATTTCCATTTCAATTAAAATTGTTCACTTCTGTATGAAAATATGGTTACAAGCCTTATATTAACAGTGTTGTAGCTATATGCTTTGCTACTGTGTTAATAACACATAATTTGCCACTGGGTTCTATTCTGCAAATGCTTTAAATATTATACTTCAGTCCCCTAGTGGCACATATGTGACATAATTACGGAGATTGGTAAAGTGGTATAAAAAGAGATCCTTAAAAAATCGTGTTGTTACCTGTTGACTCCCTCTGTCCCTCTCCCTGTGCCAAAGTCTCTGTGGTTTTCAAAAACTGTACTTCACATTTAATAATCCAAAAAGTCAGCATTTGCAAAGCGTTTAACTTATTGTAGTACTGAAGGCAGAAGCATGAAAAGGCTAAAGGCACAATGAGAAAAGAATGGATGCTACATATTTCAAATCTAAATTTACTGTAGCCCCAAACCTTCTGAATTTGAAATCCCAGTGATCAGTTTCTGCTTTAACTCTTTCTTGTTCTTGTAAAGAGGCAGGCGAAGTTGGTTGAAGCAGGTATGGGCCACTGGTAACCAGAGAGTAGAAGTGTCATGCTTGAAATCCTGAAATTCAAATCTATCGTCCCTCCTACAGCTAGTCTGTCACTTCCTGTGTGAAATGTAGTAACTTCTCTTCAAGATCAAGAGGAAACCTAAGCACGACATCCCAAAAGTATCGTATATATAGTAAGGTCAGTTTTCACACAGCCGTCACACCGAGTATTTCTCTGCAGAACACGCATATCCAACTCAGGACCCTCGCAGACCAGAAGTTCCATGTCATCTCGACAAAGCAGCATTAGTGCCTTTGATGCACATCCATTACGAAATCCATAATAAAATGCAGCAAACTGTTTATAGATAGATTTGTAGAGAAGGAAGTCAACCTATAACTGCACATACTCTTTCCTATTCTTATTGGTAACTGGAATTTTATCACTGCCTGGTTTTAAATTATATGATTTTATTATTCCAAATTCTTCCTGGAAAACCTGAAAGATGGAGTAAAAAAAATCTTCAACACTGCCATTATGTGATAAAAATTCATTTAATCCATGGGCCATTTCAGGCATAACCGGACATATATCATCTATTGTAACACTGCCGAATGCCTACTGGTGTGTTCTGGTCACCAGGAACAGTGGGAGCATTTAAGAGCTTTCTGTTACAGCTGGATGGGAAAGGAATATCCAAGGTAATGCTGTTATATACAGCTAGTGCCATGAGAATTCCAACCAACCGAAATTCAGAGTGGTTATTACATTTAAAGCTGCTAACCCAATGAGCAAACATGCCGTGGTCTGGGTGAAAGATCTGGAGAATCAAGAGAAGAAAACCACCCGTATCAAGGCCAGCCTCCCTCACAAATGTCACTTTGAGTTTCTTTTTCAAGGCTCCTCGTTTCCTTGTCAACTTACTGAGTCAATCACTAACACAGTGTGTTCTTACTTTCGTATTTGGAAATAGCTATTACATACACACACACACACACACAGGCACATACATTTTTAATTGTAGCCTTGGGTGGGGGGAAGAAGGGGGAAAAAAAGAACAAAGTAAAAAGTACCTAGCAGAGAACAAAAGAAAACTTACAAGGCAGCAAAGACAGCTCCCAACACAATGTATAGTATTTATTATATAGGCTTTCTTGAAATGGAAATTTTTTGCTATATATTTTGAATCCTCTCTTACATTCTGCTGTGCACATTTTTTTTCTTTTCCTGTTTTGCATTTAAGTTTTAGTATTTCAGTTTAAATAAATTTTAATTGAAAAAAAAAATAGCTTATTGATGTCAGGTCTTTGCCTTGGAGAAACTTTGTCCACCAGACTGTGCCTGGCAATGCTTACCATCTGTTGCTCTGAGTCCCTCTGAATAATGATTTTTTTTTTTTTGCAGCTATAGAAATAACAAATGGATACTGACGGAAAACTTTTGAGAATTTCCAAAGCACTGCCAGGTGTGATATTCCTCCATGAGAGCAATATGATCCGATGTAAAATTAGAGAAATCAGCATAAGGAATAAGAGGAAGGTGGACCAGATTGTTTGCAGCATTAAGTAAAGGCAAGACTTTGGCTGCTGATGGGAATCCACCAGGAACATTTTGTCATAGGCTTTGCAGATAATTGCACAATGTTGCTGCACTGTGTACGGTGTTCTGGTTCAGCTCACTTCACTATGCATCAGTTTATATAAGTCTTGCCAGGTTTTTCTGAAATCATCCTGCTTGTCATTTCTTACAGCACATTAATATTCCACTGCAATCATATTATCACAGTTTGTTTAGCCATTCCCCAGTTGATGGGCATCCCTTTGATTTCTAATTCTTAGCCATCACAAAAAAAAAGCTGCTATAAACATTTTTGTACCAATAGTACAAAATTGTACAAATTGTCCTTTTCCCTTTTTTTGGGTGTCTTTGGGATATAGACTTAGCAGTGGTATTACTAGATCAAAGAGTATTCACAGTTTTATGCCCTTTGGGCATAGTTCCAAATTGCTCTCCAGAATGGCTAGATCAGTTCACAACTCCACCAACACTGTCTCCATTTTCCCACATCCCTTCCAACATTTATCATTTTCCTTTTCTGTCATATTAGCTACTCTGATAGCTGTGAGGTAGTGCCTCAGAGTTGTTTTAATTTGCATTTCTCTGATCAAGTACTTTAGACCATTTTTATATGACTATAGATACCTTTGATTTGTCAGAAAACTACATGTTCAGATCCTTTAACCATTTATCATTATTATATTAATTATGTTATTATTATCATATTAATTGGGGAATGACTTGCATTTTTATAAATTTGACTATATGTATTTGAGAAATGAGGCCTTTATCAAAGACACTTGTTGCAAAATTCGCCATCACCCACCCCCATTTTCTGCTTTCATTATAGTTTTGGTTGCATTGGTTTAGTTTATGCAAAAACTTTTTAGTTTTATGTAATCAAAATTATCTATTTTATATTTTGTAATGCTCTCTATATCTTCTTTGGTCCTAAATTATTTCTTTATCCATAAATCTGACAGATAAACTATTCTATGCCCCCTTAATTTGCTTATGGTATCACCCTTGATGTGCAAATTATATACCCATTTTGACCTTATCATGGTATATGGTGTGAGATATTGGTCTATACCTAGTTTCTGCCACAGTTCTCTACTTTTCCCAGCAGTTTTTGTCAAATAATGAGTTTTTGTTCCAAAAGCTTGGCTCTTTGGGTTCATCATATACTAGATTACTATGGTCATTTACTACAATGTAATTTGTACCTAATCTATTCCATTGATCCACCACTCTATTTCTTGGCCAGTACCAAATTGTTTTGATAATTGGGATCCAGTATGGCTAGACCACCTTCTTTTGAATTTATTTTCCACTGATTCCCTTGACATCCTTGATGAATTTTGTTACTATTTCTTCCAGCTCTATAAAATAAATTTTTGACAGTTTGATTGGTATGGCACTGAATAAATAAATTTAGGTAGAATTGTCTTTCTTATTATACTGGCTCAGCCTACCTATGAGCAATTTATATTTTTACAACTTTTTGTATTTCTTTTCCCATGCTATTGACTCTTTTTTCATGATTCTCTTGTATTACTCTCATTTTTTCCCCATTTTTTCTTCTATTTCTCTAATTTGCCTTTTAAAAAGCCTTTATAAGCACTTCCAGGAATTCCTTTTGGGCCTGAGACCAAACTAGATTTTTCTTTGAGGCTTCACATGTAGCAATTTTGACACTATTGTCCTCTTCTAAATTTATGCTTTGATCCTCCCTATCACTATAATAACTTTCTATAGTTAGACTCTTTTTTTTGTTTGTTTTTTGCTCATTTTTTCTGCCTTTTTATTTGTGTGTGTGATTTGGTGTTTTTATGTGAGAGTTAAGCTCTGGTCCTGCACTGTCCCAAGTGTTTTGTGCTAGGGCTGTGGGTCTCACTGCTGGCTTTCACTGGGCTTTAAGGCTTAGTTGCTTATGTTCTCTGGAGGATATGCTTCTCTTCTGGCTTGTGCTGGGAGGTGGGGCCTCCCTGTATATGGAGTTTAGCTGCTGGCCTGTTCCAAGGGTGGGGCCCTGCTGCTGGGTTGCTATGGAAACAAGGTCTCTCTGCTGAGAGGCCCCAGGGGTTGGGTCTCACTGTTGGCCAGTCCTGGGGTGGGATTTCGTTAGTGGTCAGCAGTGAGGTTAAGGCCTGTTTGGTGTTTGTGCTGGGTGTGGGGCCTTGCTGCATTACACAGACTGCTCACTTCTATATAGGACTGCTGGCTTGCCGGAGGATAGGGCCTCACTGGTGGATTGCCCCAGGCTTGAAGCCTTGCTGCAAGGCCCCTCCTATGAGGCTGGCTGTTGCTGCTGCTGCTCTTGGACCTTGTTCCCTTCTCAACCCAGTGAGAGACCTCTCCTGCCGGGCCAGTAAGCTGTTTCCCTGCTTCTAAATCAATTCTGAGGTGGTTTCCTAGTTGTTTGGAGGGGAATTTGGGAGGGCTTCAGAGGGTTCCTTCCTAACTCTGCCATCTTGGCACCAGAAGCCATGATGGGCTCTTAAAGCCATGTGTGTGCACATGTATGTGTGTATAGAATAATGGGCATGCCCTTGCACATGGTGGGCGGTGGTGTTAATTTACAACAGTGGGAAGCTACGAGCCTGCTTTACCTTGAAGCAATTGTCTGCCTTTAGATCAAACATCATCTCCCATGTTTATTAACCTGGGGTTACCATTAATTTTTCTCTCTCCCGCCCTTTCCTGCCTGATCATTTACCAGGTATGGATTTCATTTTTGTAACATCTCTTGCCTCTGTCCTCTATTCCTACTGCCACTCTTGAACAGGTCATTACACCTGCCTGGTATGGATAAACTTAAAAAATTTTATTTTAAAATGATACATCATTTTTTTACATTGCATTTAAATATCAACTCAGTCACTTGTTACCTATATGACCTTTACCTCTCTGGGCCTCAGTTGATCCATGATTGCTAAGGTCCTTTCCAGTTCTAAATCCATCAGCTAAGATCTTAGTTCAATTGTTTCACTGTTAGAGTTTAGACTAAGCATTTGTCTGCCCCAGGCAAATTTTTTTTTCATTGTAGAACCACCAGCCCTAAACCCCCACTAAAAAGTATGTCCCTTGGGTTTCTATCTTCTGAAAGCTTTGTGCCTTCACATAAACACATGCACCTTGATATATAATAAAATAGGTTTAGTAGAGAGCAGAATTATATATTGCCATCACAAAGAGCTGCTGTATTTTTGTACAAATAGGTCCTTGCCTCCTCCTCCCTTATCAAATCTCTTTGGGATACAGACCTAGTAGTATGCAGTGTTTTATAGACCTTTGCGCATACTTCCAAATTACTTTTCAGAATGGTTGGATCAGTTTACAACTCCATCAGCAAAGCATTAGTGTCCCAATTTTCCCACATCCTCTCCAACATTTATCATTTTCCTTCTCTGTCATATTAGCCAACCTGATAGGTGTAAGGTGGTAAAGAGAATCATCTTTATTTTCTAAGTAAGGCACGAACTCTGATATCTTTTGCTGAGATGGTTGGAAGAGAAGTGGAATTAGAAACTTAAGGAGAGAAGGAAAAGTTTGGGACGGCAGTGTGTGAAATGACATAGAAAATCAATTGGGGAGAAGTAAAAGAATTATCTCCTTCAGTGAGGACCCAGTTAAAATGAAAAAAAAAAAGCTTGTAATGGATCAATCAGCATAATTATATCACTTCTTCCAATATAAATTGGATTATAAAAGGTGAATGGTAGAAGTAAACCAGGGTTGGCATTTGGCAAAGCATGATCAGCAGTAGAACAAAGGAGAAATGGATTCAAGAGTAGAACAGAGTAATGCTGAACTGCTCAATTATAGGGTTAAATGGGAAGCAAGTTCATCCAAAACAGGGGTGATACCCTGGAAGGGCCTGAGGAGTGAAGAGAGCAGAGGTCGTCTAAAGTGGTACATAGGGAGAAGGTATGATAGCAGGTTATGATTAGATAAAGGAATTTTAGGATGCTTGATCATAAAAATGAGGACTTCTGGGTAATAGGTCTGAACAGCCCTATTACCCTAAAGCTAAGGTAGAAGGAAGGAGTAGATCATGGGAACTGAGAAAATTGTTCATTTCCACCAATACTTCCCCATCCCGTGCAGGGCAGCAAGTTTACCAAAAAGAAACATGTCTTAAATATCTTTATTTGACTGTTTTTTGCTATAGTTTTCATCATTTAACAATAAAAAAATCATAATACAGTCACTACCCAGTATCAACAGCATTGCAGTGAGAGGGGAGGATGCAACAATTCCAAGGCAACTCAGTTGTCCCCATGGGTCCATTGCATTTCAACACCACAAAAGGAATGGTTTCTTTGGGAATGCTACAGTTCAATTCCCTTCTGCCAAATTTTAAATTTTCACATCAATCCCTTTTAAATATATTGGGAAATCCTAAGAGATAAACTGGGGGCCCCTTACCTACATTTCTCTTTTACTCATTTGCAACAGATGGGCAAGGATTTAGGGAAGAGAGTACTTAATATACAAAGTCCCTATTTAGGACAAGGAAGAATATGGGAAAATATTAGGTTCTCTGCCTCTTCCCTAAGAAGGCCAAAAATAAAACACTATTAGGACCTGACACAAGTAGTACTTACTGCAATACTAATGGAATTCTGTCCATTTGACACTAAGTCATTGAGCTGGCTATGAGAACCTAGTTCCCAATTTCACTGAATCCCTACATAATAGGAAAACCAAGGCACACAGAGGGAAAAACTAGTTATTAATTACTTAGTTTACAAGAATAGAATTCAGTAGCCCTGGCTCCTAATCTTGCTTCTTTTATGGTAGGGATCCTAGGGCATAGTGACAAGGGGATCGCAATAGGTTATAGGTTAACGACCCCACTGACAAAAATACCCTGGAATATCTTGCTTCAAAATCCATTGTTCTCCAACACTCTCTTACACTGCTGCTCTAGACTGTCTGATCTCAAAGAGAACAAAACCCTTAGTTCTAGATTTCCTAAAGTCTTGTGACAAATCTTTACTGGTCAGATAAGATTTACCTAGTGCTCACTTAGGATTCACTTTGTGCCACACTCTACAAAAGTTAATTTTCAAGGAAGAAGCCTGCTTAAGTTTAAACTATTGTTTTTTGCCTCAGCACATTCCCCACAAAAAGCCAGGGCCACCACTCTATTCTTCAGCAGGATCATTTTATCTCCAAACTATCTGGGACAAATAGTTTTTCTGCACCTAAAAGAGCAAGAGAAAATTGCAAACTTAACAAAAGGTCTAGCTTCAAGATTTGAGGTTTATGTTTTCATTAAAATTTATTCTTAGGATTAATCTGAACTATTCCTGTCTTGTCTTAGATAAAAAAATTCTGTTTTCTTTCCATCCTCGGTGCTGTTTTTCAATGGGAAAATCCGTGACCTAGTTGGTTTGAGTCTTTGCATCTTCTAAGCAGAGTGGCCTTAGCTTTTTTTTTCCAGAGGTATTGAAGATAGTCAAATGAAGCCAAAGAAATTCAACAGTAAACTGATTTTACAAGACCTTAATTGTGATGAGTCAATAAAAGGAAAAGTTTACAACAAACTTCCTATCATGAGGAAACAGATTTGGGAATTGGAAATGAGTAGATGAAGTCCATATGCCCCCCACACCACCCCCATCCCAAGCTTTTCTACGTCCCTTCGTGAGTAAATTTTTTCTCAACTTCAGGGAACTGAAAGAGCTTTTCTCTTATGTGTTTTTTCTGATGCTGACTGAGGCTGGCACTACGACTGAAAGATTTCTCACAGTCAGTACATTTATAAGGTTTTTCTCCTATGTGGGTCCTTCGGTGCCTGATAAGGTTAAAGCTTTGACTGAAACTTTCCCCACAGTCAGGGCATTTATATGGTTTCTCTCCTGTATGAATTCTCTGGTGGATCACCAGTGTAGAGCTTTGACTGAAAGTTTTCCAGCACTCAGGACATCTATAGGGTTTTTCTCCTGTGTGTATTCTCTGGTGTCTAATAAGGTGTGAACTAAGGTTGAAACTTTTCCCACATTCACAACACTTATATGTTTTTCCTCCTGGCTGAGTTCTCTGGCATTCTACTGAGTTACAATTGTGATTCAACTTTACTCCAAATTCTGTACTCTCATAGGGCTTCTCTCTCATGTGTGTTTTCCCATGCGTAATAAGGTTTGAGTTGCGGCTAAAATTTTTCCCACATTCTGGGCATTTATATGGTTTTTCTCCTGTATGAATTCTCTGATGCTTTAAAAGGGTAGAGTTACAACTAAAGCTTTTCCCACACTCAAGACATTTGTAGGGTTTCTCACCAGTATGTGTGCGCTGATGGCGAATAAGGCTGGAACTCTGACTAAATCTTTTCCCACAGTCAAGACATTTATAGGGCTTTTCTCCTGTGTGAGTCCTTTGATGCTCAATTAGGACATAGCTGTGACTGAAGCATTTCCCACACACAAGGCATTCATAAGGTTTCTCTCCTGTATGAGATCTATGATGCTGAATAAGATGTGAGCTGCTACTGAAACTCTTCCCACATTCTGGACACTTATAGGGCTTCTCTCCTGTGTGTATTCTCTTATGGATAATAAGGTGTGAGGTATTGCTAAAGCTTTTCCCACATTCATTACATTGATAGGGCTTCTCTCCTGTGTGAGTTCTCTGATGCTGAATCAAATGGGAGCTGTTACTAAAGCATTTCTCACAGTCTGAACATTTGTAAGGCTTTTCTCCTGTGTGAGTCCTTAGATGAGTTTGAAGGTGAGAGCTGTTATTGAAGCTCTTCTGACATTCAAGACATTTATGGGATTTGTCTCTTTTGGGTAGTGTCTGAGGGACAGTAATGTCAATGTTTTTTCTGGAGCCCCATTTCCAGGAAATAGATTTACTCTGTTCTTTTCCCATAGGTTTCCCCCACTGAGTTTCTGTCTTGCAGTTATTCTCATGAGTATCTTTCCACTCAAGACTCCAGAACCTGACCCTTTTGTTCCTTCCTAATGGAATTTCTTTAGTATCCTCATGTTCAATGTTTGGGGGTACATCTTTCTCAGACCACTCTGATGGTATGTCCTTAGGTTCCTCATTCTTAGGGTATTTCTGGTCAAGAGTTTCCAAATTGTTCTTACTCTCTGAAAAAATAAATAGAAAATATAAAGAGAGTCTCTGTCATGGGAATAAAAACACAATAAACATCAATTAAGCACCTACTGAATGCAGAGCACTGTGCTCAGTGCCAGTGGGAGCCGGGAGGGAGTAGGGAGGCATTAGTAGTGAGGGAAGTTAGAAAAGGCTTTGTGTAGAAAATGGTGCTTGAGCTGATTCTTGAAGGAAATGTGAGCTATTACTGTTAATCTAGTAAATTACAACTGAAGAGATACCATGGCATAGTAGATAGGGCAGCTTTGGAGTCAGGAAAATCTGGGTCCAATTCCTGCCTCTGATATACACTAGCTATATGATAAAAGCAATGGGAAATCCACTCTTCAGTATTCCAGGGAACTAGGATTAAAAATTACAAGACTTGCTGACCTGCATGGGTAGGACATTCCCCACATTCCCCATCATAGGTCTGGACAAAAAAAAAATGCAACAACTCCTGCTGGTTCTGTTGGTGTAAAACCAGATTCATACATTGCCACAAAGCACAGAAGAGGGGCAATATCTATTAACAACAACAGGGCTCACTGTGAAGCCACAGCTATACCTACTATGAAAATAATAGTCATGCAAACTAGTTAACAGTTTAAGCAAAATTCAAAATGAAAAATCTCACAGAGGTTGTTCTGGGGACTGAGACCATCCTCTATGTCCCTCACCTGTATAAGAACTTCTCAAAATCTCTTTCTCCTTGGAGCCCTCAAGATTTGGTACCAACAACTCTTCCCCTTGCTCCATCAGGGAGATCACAACCAGCTGAGAGATCTGAAACCCTGTGAAAGGAGACAGGGAACATCTGCAGAAAATTATGCAAGTTTATCCCTGTACCTTCCCTTCCTCAAAACTGTTGTTTAACATTATCAATCACTTAAAATAGACTGTGTCCTACACTGAAATTATCAGAAATACTTTCTTTGCTCCCAGGAGACCACTCAAGAAAAGCTTAATCCTTCTAAAATGTTTAGATCCTAATAACTTGATTTTAAAAATTAATTTGCATTACACGGAATGTTCTAGATTTTCATATGTGGCACCTGGAATTAGGGACAAAGGAGGGCAGGGAAGAGATTTTTGTAGTTGTACTTTCTCTAGAAATAAAGAGGATTATAAATAGTTCTTTTAGAAATTGGAGTATTAGAGAACAACCAAATCTCAGAGTTCGAAGGGATTTCAGAGTTTATCTGGTACAATCTGTAGCTGAACAGGACTCTCTTCTTAAAGGTTTTCAACAAGTGATCATCCAGTCTCTTGCTTGAAGATCTCTAGGGATGAGGAATTGTCTACTTCCCTAAAGCAAGTTATCCTACTTATGAACTGCACAAATCATGGATGTTTTTCCATATATTAAAACTAAATTTACTTCTGTAGAAAAAGTTTCATCTCTATTTCAGATAAAAGTTTTTCAAAGAACTGAAAACTATGATGTCCTACTAAGTTTTCTGTTCAGTAAACATTCCCAGTTCCTAAAGAAAAATCTTCCTATTCCATGGTTTCCTGTCCCCTCACCAAAGTCATCACCCTATTCAGAATGCTCCAGCTTATCACTGGCCTTCCTAAAACATGGTACCTAGAACTAGACACAATACTACAGATACGTCTGTCTCAAGTGAAGTACAGTTGGATTACCTGTCCAGGTGACTATGTTTCTCTCATGCAGCCTAACATTGCATTTTAGCTTTTTTAGCTGCTATGTAGCACTCTTGCCATCTAATGATTTTGTGACCGATTTAACATTCCCACAGTTTTTTCACATGAACTTTTTTATTGTCTTTTTTTCCCACTTTGTACTTATTAAGATAATTTTTTTTAATCTGTGCAGGCCTTGACATTTATTTCTATGAAATTAAGTCTACTGTTTTGGATCAGAGCAAGTTTTCTCATTTCCCTTCTATGATCTAAATTATGTGTCACTATGGTCCACCAAAGTTCTACTTCAAAATCTCAACATGGCATGGAAGTGCCCCCAGATTCTCAAAGGCCATACCAACACAGCACATCTGGCAGGTTTTAGGATAGAAAGGATGTGAGAGTAAGCCAAAGGACCAATTGTACATTTATCTTCCAGAGAACCAACCTTCATTACTGAAGGGCTATGCAAGAGGTGATTTTTTCCCCCCCAGACACTGAAAGTCCTTAAACTCCTGAAACTGCCTGGAGTTCTGATCTGTGTCACTGGAAGAAATACCCAGATCTATGCAATTAGATATTCTTAAAGTATGCAAAGTCACCCTATTAAAATGGAAAAAAATTTAACTGCTATGTGAATTACATAGTTCTAGTAAAGTAGTATGCAACTAGAACAAATAATAATAGCAACAGTCTTACAGGGTAGGTAGGCACTGTTATTATTCCCATTTTACAAGTTTAGTGACTTGCCCAGGGTCACACAGCTGAAGCAGGATTCAAAGTCAAGTACAACATTCTATCCCACTATAGCACCTAGCTGCCCTAAGCCATCCCTTGATGAGCTGTTAAATGGAAAACTAAGAAGTACAACAGTTTATGCATTGGTTCATTTATTCAATAAACATTTATTCAGCACCTAGCCATGCAAGGTGGAAATATAGCCAATCAAAACTTAAGCTTTCTAGAGCTTAGTTTCCTCATCAGCAAAATTAGGGGTTTGGTCTAGAACGTCCTTTTATAGTTTATATAAAGTTATAGCTTGTTGGGTTGTGCTGGCCAGAGTTGGAAATGGCCTTCGAGATTATTTAGAACTCATTCTTTTGAGCTCTAAACTGTTATGATTCTGGATCTAAATCTGACAGGGTTTCTACCGTCAAGAACACAGGATTGTATATTCAGTTTAGCAAGGCACTCTAAAGGCCCTTTAGGCCACACCCTCCACCTACAACCAAGGGCTCAGTTTCCTAGCTGCAGGTGATCGGTGTGGGCGCTCCGCGTACGTGTGGACGCACGCGGACAAGCTGTACCCCGTACTAAGGGAACTGCCCGCGGGGCCCTAAGCCTGGTTTCCTTGGCTGCGCTGCTGCGGAGGAGGGTGTGGCGGCATCATACACAGGTCCGGATGATCTCCGCTGGCCCCTGAAAAGCACCATGTCCTAAAATCGGCTTAAACCGCTCCGGGCGTAAGAAAGTTGCCAAGCGAGGCCCTTCCACGTGCCCTGGGGTCCCGGCTGGCTCGTGGCCGTTCCACACTCCAGCCAGCACCGGTCAGCGCGGCTGGCCACCTGACTCTACGCCTGTCCTCGGTGCCGCCCCGGGAAGTCTCACCGAGGCGGGCGCCGGCCCTTCCCTGGGGGCCATCTCCCGCAGCCATCCCTTCCCCTGATCCGGACACTCACTGCTCTGAGGGCAGCGCCCTGCCTCTGTGGTGCCCCACCAGGTGCGCGGACATCGCGGGGGCAATGGGGCAGAGAGGAAGGAGCGAGCCCGTTACCCTCAAGCAAGTCCAAAGCCGAGGTACGGAGCTGGGAAAGACGAGTACGAGGAACCGGAAGTGACGGTAGGCCCCGCCCCCTGCGAGAATTTGACGGAGCCTCTCTAGGAGGCCGGGATGATTCACGTCTCGTTAGTTTTCACTGATCTGCACCTGTGCTATCCCTGGTGCTTTCTGTCTCTGTCTTCTCTCTCTGTTCTCTGCGGAGTCTGAGCTGTGCGGTCATAGCTGATTACTAAACAATTATCAGAGCATCAGCATCCGTGTGTCCAATGCCGAAGCAGACCAAACCCCTTATGTGCAGATGGGGAAACTGAGGCCCAGGGATGCTAATCGACTTGCCCTGGGTCACAAGAACAAGTATCAGTCTCATCAATAAATACTAGCTGATGTTCATGAAGGAACAGGGCTGTGGTTTCAGGCAGCAGTGAATAAGCATTTATTAAGTGCTTCCTAAGTGGCTCAGTGGATAGAGGGCTGAGCCTGGAGTCAGGAAGACCTGGGTTCATATCCAGTCTCAGACCTTCACTAGCTGTGTGACCCTGGGCAAGTCATTTAACCCTGTTTGCCTCAGTTTCCTCATCTGTAAAATGAGCTGGAGAAGGAAATGGCAAACCGCTCCAGTATCTTTGCCAAGAAAACCCCAAAAAGGGGTGACAGAGAATCTGACATAACTGAATAAGAAAAAAAGTGCCAGCCACTGTTCTAGGGACTTTGTCGCCATAAAAGTGGGGACATAAAATTTTCATTTGTGGGGACACAAAAAAGGTAAAAACATGTCCGTGCTCTCCAGGAGCCCACACTCAAATAGAGAAAACTGTTTCAGATAATTACCCATAAGACTCATAGAGGGTTAAAGGATGGTCACCTCAGAGGGCGCACTGGGAAAAGGAGCCCAGCAGAAAGGGGCATTGGAGCTGAGTGGCACAGAGCCTCTTGTGCAAAGAACAGTAAGGAGGCCAGTGTCACCAGATTTTGGAGCATGTAGAGAGAAGTCAAGCTTAAAAAAATGCCATGGGGAGAAGGAGCCAGGTTAGGAAGGGCTTTTCTTGCCCAGCAGAGGATTTTCTATTTGATCCTAGAGGTAACAGGAAGGTAACATGCGCAGACCTGCCAGTTAGGATAATCAGTTAGGATAAAACAGAGAGTTAAAATTCAAAAAATAGACTGGGGAAATGAGCAAACAACAGGAAAAAAAACCCAACAACTCTGACTATTGAAGTTACTATGGGGATGAGGAAGATCAGAATACACACTCGGAAGAATATAAAGTCAAAGCTCCTACATCCAAAGACTCCAAGGCAAATATGAATTGGTCTCAGGCTGTGGAAGAGCTCAAAAAGGATTTTGAAAATCAAGTAAGAGAGGTAGAGGAAAAAATGAGAAGAGAAATGAGAGTGATGCAAGAAAATCATGAAAAAAGAGTCAACAGCTTGGTAAAGGAGACACAAGAAAATATGGAAGAAAATAACACCTTAAAAAACAGACTAGTCCAAATAATGAAAGAGGTACAAAAAGCAAATAAGGAGAAGAATGCCTTAAAAAGCAGAATAGGCCAACTGGAAAAAGAGGCACAAAAATTTACTGAAGAAAAAACTCTTTAAAAAGTAGAATTGGCCAAATGGAAAAGGAGGTACAAAAGCTCACTAAAAAAAAGAATTCCTTAAAAATTGGAATTGAGCAAATGGAAGCTAATGACTTTATGAGAAATCAAGAAATCATAAAGTAAAACCTAAAGAATGAAAAAAAATAGAAGACAACATGAAATATCTCACTGGAAAAACAACTGACCTGGAAAATAAATCCAGGAGAGATAATTTTTAAATTATTGGATTACCTGAAAGCCATGATCAAAACAAGAGCTTAGACATCATCTTCCAAGAAATTATCAGAGCAGCTAGGTAGAGCAGTGGATAGAGCACTGGCCCTGAAGTCAGGAGGACCTGAGTTCAAGTCCGGCCTCAGACCAAACACTTGACACTTACTAGCTGTGGGACCCTATGCAAGTCACTTAACCCCAATTGCCTAAAAAAACCAAACAAACTAACAAACACAAAAGAAATTATCAAGGGAAACTGCCCAGATATTCTAGAACCAGAGGGTAAAATAGATATTGAAAGAATCCACCAATCACCTCCTGAAAGAGATCCCAAAATGAAAACTCCCAGGAATATTATAGCCAAATTCCAGAGCTCCCAGGTCAAGGAGAAAATACTGCAAGTAGACAGAAAGAAACAATTCAAGTATAGTGGAGCCATAGTCAGGGTAACACAAAATTTAGCAGCTTTTACATTAAAGGATCAGAGGACTTGGAATATGATATTACAGAGGGCAAAGGAGCTAGGATTACAACTAAGAATCACATACCCAGCAAAACTGAGTATAATCATTCCAGGGAAAAATGGATATTCAATGAAATAGAGGACGTTGGGGGCAGGTAGGTGGTGCAGTGGATAGAGCACTGGCCCTGAAGTCAGGAAGACCTGAGTTCAAATCTGGCCTCAGACCAAGCACTTGACACTTACTAGCTGTGTGACCCTGGGCAAGTTACTTAGCCCCAATTGCGAAAGAAAGAAAGAAAGAAAGAAAGAAAGAAAGAAAGAAAGAAAGAAAGAAAGAAAGAAAGAAAGAAAGAAAGAGAGGATTTTCAAGCATTCTTGATGAAAAGACCAGAGCTGAATGTGACTTTCAAATATAGGACTCAAGAGAAGCATAAAAAGGTAAACAGGAAAGGGAAATCATAAGAGACTTCAGGTTAAACTGTTAATATTCCTACATGGGAAGATGATACTTGTAACTCATAAGAATTTTCTCATTATTAGGACAGTTAGAAGGAGTATATATAGATAGAGGGCAGAGATGTGAGTTGAATATGAAGGGATGATATCTAAAAAAATAAAATTAAGGGGTGAGAGAGGAATGTACTGGAAAAAAGGGAAAGGGAGATGTTCAGGGCCGATCTTAAGAGTCTGATAAGGATTTAAGATCCAAGGCAGAGTTTGACCTCTGCTCAGGCTTTTACCCAAAAGGGCTCGCTGATTAAGTGGTACGGCTCCCCAGTTCCTTCCTGATTAAGAGGTCTCTGAGACATTCCTTCTCTCTCTTTGAACCTTAGATTTACATATTCACTTCTCTGTGCAGGTGGTGCCAAGGTGCCTGGGAAAACCTTGGAATCTACAGCCCAATCTAGGAACCCTGATAAGGAGGAAATTCATGATTGTCACATCCTCAGCAGATGTTCTGGGGAGTATCTGACGGGAAGGACTCTTTGAAGTTAGGCTAGATCTTCCGTATATATTTTGTGCCCTCAGATGAATAAACTGAGTCAGTAATTCTACTCCGCCTGGCCCATGTCATAAGTTATTTCACACCTCTCCGTTCGGTGTACAGTCTGGTTGCGGGCAACACATTGATGCATCGAACAGTGACAAAAAGTCAGAGAGAGGACGGTTCCTTGAAAAAAAAAGCTCCGGAGGAAAAGAAATCCTTGCTGGTCACTACACCAGGAAACAAGGTCCTGAAGTGGCTCGATGCCGTGGTACTAAGGTAAAACGGAATGAGGGTCATTACAGGTTTCCCCATAGAAATAATAGGATTAAGAGGGGGAAAAAATCACCAGGCTTACGTGGGAGATTATAAAATAAAAAAAAAAATTGATTAGAAAAAAGTTTAGAAACAGGCTCAGTATTTAGAGCATAAGATATAGTGTCGCTTTGGAAAGGCCCACATATATTCTTTCGATCTTAAGAGGTGCCCTTAAGATCAAAAGTATGGGTCAAGTACACAGTGGAAAAAGAGATAGAGAGTATTACCTAAGATTACTAAAGAAAATAGTGAAAGAAAAAGGTTTAGTTATTCCAAACAGTCAGTTACAGGAATTTTTAGAAGTTATAGAAAAATGCTGCCCATGGTTTCCACAAGAAGGGACAATTGATTTAGAGAAATGGGAGATTGTAGGCAAGCAACTAAGAGAATATTACAGAGAAGAGGGCTCTGGTGCATTCTCGATTGCTACCTTTTTAATGTGGAATGTGCTAAAAATATGTCTTACGCCCCGGATAAAGTACTAGTGGCTGAGAAAGTGATGGGCAGATAAGGGTAGGAACAGATGAGGAAGAAGAAATGCATAAAGCCTTTGAGGAACAATTGAGCATAGTTGAAGAGGAGAGGGAAGATGCATATTCTGTTATACAACAGAGAAATGTTCATTCCCCTAAGCAACAGAAAGATGTGTATTTACCTTCAGTTAAACAACAGCCTGGGAGAAAGTTAATATGTAAGGGCTTGTTAGAAGAGACAATACAAAGGGCAGAAAGCAGAGGGGAAGAAGTGCCTATGGACTTAAAATTAGCTATCCCAAAAAGCATGATGTTTCCACTATATGAAGAAGAGAATCCAGATAATCCTGGACAGATGATTAGGGAACATAGGAATTTTGAATTCAAAGTTTTAAGAGAATTAAAACAAGCCTCAGTACAATATGGGCCAAACAGTCCCTATGTACAAACTTTATTAGATTCAATAGCTAATACAGCCATGGCCCCATATGATTGGTATTCATTAGCAAAAACATGTTTGGAGCCAGGAGATTATCTAATATGGAAATCAGAATTTATTGAGCAATGCCAAGAGCAGGCAGGATACAATACAAGAACATTGATTCCTGTTTCTTTGGAGCAGCTCACAGGGACAGGAATGTTTACTGCACTGCAGCAACCGCTAGATTATCCACTTGTAGCATATGAACAAATTACGAAGGCTGCACGGGCGGCATGGTTAAAGGTTCCTGGGAAACAAGATAGGGGAGCCTCGTATACTCAGATAAAGCAAGGCCCCAAGAAACTTTCCCAGATTTTGTAGCCCGACTTAGGCAAGCCATACAAAGGAGCATTTCTGATTCAAAAGCAGCTGAAATACGCCTTCAAAAATTGGCCAGTGAAAATGCTAATGTTGATTGTAAGAAAGCCTTACAAGGTGGCAAGTCCAATATGGATATTACAGAAATGATTCAGCGGTGTGAGAGTGTAGGGACACGCAATTTCAGGTACAGGCTATGGCAGGCCCAAGCAGAAGTGCTAGCAGCTGCCTTTCCTAACAGTCAGAGGGACCTGAGAAGATTAAAATGTTTTAATTGTGGAAGGCCTGGCCATATAAAAAAGGATTGTAGGGCTCTTAGGAAGACACAGTCTCAGCCCCCTAGTACTCCTTGTCCTAGGTGTCAAAGAGGAAATCATTGGGCTTCATTATGTAGATCTACTTCAGATGTTAATGGACAGCCTTTAAACCCCGGAGGGGCTGCTCTGGCCCCACCAAACAATAGGAGCAGCACTTTCATTAATTCAACCAGTCCCTGCTCTGTGCCCACAAGACTCACAATATTAGACCTTATTCATGCCACCCCAGGTAGTGCCAGATTAGATTTAAGTTCCACTCTTGATAAAAACATTGGAGATGAAGTTGTACGTATTCCCACTGGAGTACATGGTCCATTACCCCCAGGGATGGTGGGTTTAATCTTAGGCCGTAGTTCCCAGACACTTAGGGGACTCATGGTCATTCCTGGAGTGGTGGACTCTGATTACACTGGAGAAATTGAGGTTATGGTTTATGCTTTTCCTCGTTGTCGTTTTGTCATTCAAAAAGGGGAAAGAATAGCACAAATGATTGTAATGGATTATAAAAAACTGGGGAATATGACAAAAAAGGTAAGGGGGACAGAAGGATTTGGTAGCACAGGACTGTTTTGGTATAGAACTATCACAGATGCCAGACCAACTCTAAAAATAGAGTACAAGGAAAAGAATTTGAAGGGTTAATAGACACTGGAGCTGATAAGTCAGTTGTCACCTTACGGGCTTGGCCTAGAACTGGCCACTAGATCAAGGAAATGTGATGTTACAGGGAATAGGAGAAATAGCCGCTCCTGCACAAAGCGCAGCATGGCTTACTTGGAGAGTGGAGGGGCAGCAAGGGAGATTTAGACCATATGTATTGCCACACCTTCCATACTGCCTCTGGGGAAGAGATTTATTGAAACATATGAATGTTACTGTAAGTAGCAAAAATTTTTAGTAGGGGTCACGGTCGAAAAGAAAAGAACAGTACAGGTTCCTAAGATAACATGGAAAGAAGGGCCCCCCATATGGGTGGACCAGTGGCCCCTTAGTCTAGAAAAAATTAAGGCTCTTCGAGATATTATAACCAGACAATTGGCAGCAGGTCATATAGAATTTTCCACTAGTCCATGGAATTCTCCTATATTTGCTATTAAGAAAAATCAGGCAAATGGAGAATGTTAACAGATCTCAGACAAGTTAATGCTCGTATGATAACTATGGGAACCTTACAGCCAGGGCTGCCTTCTCCGATTGCAATCCCAGCAGACTGGCCTTTGTGGGTAATTGATTTAAAAGATTGTTTTTATACTATACCTCTTAGAGCAGAAGATTGTAAATACTTTGCATTCTCATTACCATCAGAAAATCTGAAACAACCTTACCAAAGATATCAGTGGAAGGTGCTTCCTCAAGGGATGAAGAATAGCCCCACCATGTGTCAGCAATAGTAGCAGATGCTATAGATCCCATCAGGAAAAAATACCCCCAAGCATACATAATTCATTATATGGATGACATCCTTTGTGCTCATCCACAAAAAGAGCAATTAGCTAGTATTATGGGGGACATGTTTACCGCTCTTAGAGATCATGGGTTAGAGATTGCACCTGAAAAGATTCAAAAGGCACCTCCTTACTCGTACTTAGGACAATTAGTAGGGATGAAAGAAATTCAGCCTCAAAAGATATGTATTAGACAAGATAAACTAAAAACATTAAATGATTTTCAGAAACTCCTAGGAGACATTAATTGGATCAGATCTTATTTAAAAATAGGGACTCATGAATTAAAGGATCTATATGATATTCTTAGAGGCGACCCTGATCCTACATCTCCTAGAACACTTACTACAAAAGCAAAACAGCAATTAGAAAAAATACAGAAATCAATTGAAACTGCAATGGCTCATCGCATAGAATCTGGTGTGCCTTTAGAAGTTACAATATTAGATACCCCAGATATACCTTTTGGATGTATACATCAGAAAGACAAGTTACTGGAGTGGGTTTTTCGGCCTTCACAGCCGAAATACACCCTTCAAACATATCCTTCTATGGTAGCAGACTTGGCTAAGAAAGCCTGCAGAATAATATTACAATTAGCTGGAAATGCCCCTAGTATTATACATCAACCTTATGATAAAAAACAAATAGAGGAATTGCTCAGTCAAGACCATTCTTGGCAGGTGCTTCTTACTATTTTTCAAGGGGAAATAGATAATACATACCAATACCCAATTTTACAATTTGCCAGGAAACATCAGTGGATTATTAACACGATAGTGCAAAAGGATCCCATAGTGGGAGCACTCTGTGCCTTTACTGACGCTTCCTCTCATCACATTTCAACATATTTTATTCCCCCTGATGAGAGATATGCAGCACATACACCATTTGATTCTACACAACAAAATGAAATTTATGCTATAATATTAGTACTACAAAGATATTCTGGTCCTCTTAATATATTTTCAGACAGTAAATATGCAGTAGGAATGGTTAATAACATAGAAACTGCTCAAATTAAAGTGTCATCTAATTATAATATATTGCAACTTTTTATGATGTTACAAAAACTATTCGGGAACGAACTTCCCCAGTATATTGTACACATGTTCCTTCACATACGGAGCTTCCAGGACCTATTACACATGGGAATCAGATAGCTGATGACCTCACTAGACCAACCCTGTTAATGTTGTCTGTTGAGGAAGCTAAGGAATCACATGACAAATTTCATCAGTCTGCCTCTATGTTAAGGAAACAATTTGGGATTACTAGAGAACAGGCTCGACAGATAGTAAAATCCTGCTGTAAATGTCTTCCTTATATACCCACACCATATAAAATGGCTGTTAATCCACGCGGATTATATTCAGGAGAAATTTGGCAAATGGATGTTACTCATTACAGCAGTTTTGCAAAGTTACAATTTATTCATGTAACAGTGATACTTATTCTTCCTTCACTATGGCTACTGCACAAGCAGGGGAAGCAGTACAAAATGTCATAGATCGTATGCTTCATTGCTTTTCTATTTCTGGTGTGCCCTCAGTTTTAAAAACTGATAATGGCCCTGCTTATGTTTCTCATGCATTTCGTACGTTCTGTCTTACGTTTCATATTCACCACATTACCGGGATTCCTTATAATCCTACCGGTCAAGCAATTGTGGAAAGGAAAAATAGATCTCTTAAAACATTTCTTCAAAAGCAAAAGGGGGAGAAGCCAGGGGTAGGCCACGAAGACAATTGGCTCAAGCAGTATATGCTTTAAATTTTCTTACTCCTGATAGAGAAGGCTGTACCCCAGCTGAAAAACACTTTAGATTACATAAGGGGAGTAATTATGAGGAACAAAAGACTCAAAAAAGAGTCATGTGGAAGGACCCAAAAACCAATCATTGGTTTGGACCAGATAGATTATTGACCTGGGGACGAGGGTATGCTTCTGTCTTTCCAGATGGTGCAGAAGGACCAATATGGATCCCTGAACGTAACATCAGAATCTGTCTCAGAGATGACCCGGAGGTTTCAGAAACTTCAAATACCAAAGAGGAAAAAGGACATAAGAAAACGGAAGCAGTGCTGGAGGCGACGGTGACGAGCAAGCTCGGCAGGATGGCTGCTGCAACTGATGATGCTGTTACAAACAATGACTATTGAAGCAAAGACTTTACAGCTTTGGTCATACATTAACAACCCCCGTGGCCGAGACTACTCACTGGGATGATCCAGTTATTGACATTATACCCGCAGGACAAGCGGCAGAAATTTTTGGACAAAGGGATTGGAGAATTAAAGACTTAGAAATGAAGGATGTTTTAGGATACAATTTTAAAGGCAAAACTGGCACACCCCCAATATGTTTTGGAATTAATGTAGACTTTATAGATTATTGTGTTAAGTTAGAAAATATTACTCACTCTGCTCAATTTGTTCCTAGGGGAATAGTTTGGAATATATCTATGTTTGGTATGGAAACTACTAGATCTGTGAAAGGGCCAGCTCATCTTTCTCCCTGGCCAGATTGTTCTAATATCTCTGTATCGTCAGCATGGCATAAAATTCCACCTTGGGTAAAATGTCATACTCAGTATAGGGGTGTAGCTAATTACAAGTGGGAAAAATTTGAAATATGGAATAAATTAGATCATGATATTGAGGGTGCAAGACAGGGGTGGATTATGCCAGGAATTATCAATAAGAATGGTGTACATCAGGAAAAACTTTGGTTAGCAATGGCAGCATTTGATCCTATATACTTACATGCTGCCACTCCCTTTAAACCTGATATTGCTCTTTTTTATAATAGAACAAAGCTAGTTGCCTGTTTACCCAGGCATCAAGCATTTCTTTTGGGAAGACCCAACATCACACTGACACCTGATGGGTATTATAAAATTGTATGCAAAAATTGTGTAGTAAATAGATGCTTATATTATGCACATGGAACTTGGGAATTTGTAGCTATGATATTAGAAAGACCTAAATATTCTATATTTCCTACTCAAGTACAGGAGGGATGGTTTTTAGCTCCTGCTGATCAAACATTGTACTATCTTAATCGAGAGATTTCTGTTAGAAAAAAGAGATGTGTCCAATGTGTCGTTTGGGGAGTTGTGTCCCTGGTATCACTTATCTCATCCCTTGTTGCATCTGCAGTAACATTTCATACATTTACACAGCAAGTGCATGATGCACAATACACTGAAGCATTGGCTAGGAATGTGTCATTGGCACTTCACACACAAAAGGAAATTGATTTAGATTTTGAGAGAAAATTGGATGCATTAAAAGATGCTGTGGAATTTATTGGGGATGAAGTTGCAGAAATAGAATTTAGAGCTACTTTAAAATGTGATTATCGCTTTACTATGGTATGTGTTACTCCTTTTCCATATAATTCTAGCATTGTAAATTGGAACATGGTTAAGAATCATTTAGAAGGTGTTTGGCATAATAGTAACCTTTCTGCTGATTTGTCTTTTCTTGCTAATATCACCCAGGTGATTGTAGATAGTCACTCCCCGGGGATTAACCCAAAAAATCTGGCTGTAGAGATCCTGAAAAAATTAAGTGAGACCAATATATTTAACAATTTACCTGCCTTGTTACTTCATGCATTGTCTTGGGCAATATTATTCATCATATTATGTTTTATTGTCCCCTGCATTGTTACCTTAATTAAATCAAGGATCACAGTGTTGGGAACGGATGTTCATCACCTCAAGCTCCTTGCTAATTCGAGAAGGGAGGAAGTTGTTGAGGGCTGATCTTAAGAGTCTGATAAGGGTTTAAGATCCAAGGCAGAGTTTGACCTCTGCTCAGGCTTTTACCCAAAAGGGCTCGCTGATTAAGTGGTATGGCTCCCCAATTCCTTCCTGATTAAGAGGTCTCTGAGACATTCCTTCTCTCTCTTTGAACCTTAGATTTACATATTCACTCCTCTATGCAGGTGGTGCCAAGGTGCCTGGGAAAACCTTGGAATCTACAGCCCAATCTAGGAACCCTGATAAGGAGGAAATTCATGATTGTCACATCCTCAGCAGATGTTCTGGGGAGTATCTGACGGGAAAGGACTCTTTGAAGTTAGGCTAGATCTTCCGTATATATTCTGTGCCCTCAGATGAATAAACTGAGTCAGTAATTCTACTCCGCCTGGCCCATGTCATAAGTTATTTCACGCCTCTCCGTTCAGTGTACAATCTGGTTGCAGGCGACAGGGAGAGGTAGAATGGGGTAAATTATCTCACATAAAAGAGGCAAGAAAAAGCTTTTACAGTGGAGGGGAGGAGGGGGTATGTGAGGGAGAGTGAGGGAACCTTACTCTCATCAGAATTGTCTCAAAGAGGAAATAACATCCATGGGTATAGAAATCTATCTTACCCTATGGGAAAGTAGGAGCAGAAGGAGATTGGGGGGGAGGTGATAGAAAGGAGGGCAGATAGGGGGAGGGGGTACTCAGAAGCAAAATACTTTTGAGGAGGGACAGAGTGAAAGAAGAGAAAGAATAGATTAAATGGGTGGAGGGAATAGGATAGAAGGAAATACAGTTAGCAGTAGTAACTGAAAAAATTTTGAAGCAAGTTTCTTCTGATAAAGGCCTCATTTTTCAAACATAAAGAGAACTGAGTCAAATTTATAAAAATAAGAGCTATTCCCCAACTGATAAATGATCAAAAGATATGAAGTTTTCAAGTGAAGTAATCAAAGCTGTCTGTGAAAAAATGCTCTACCTCACTATTGATTGGAAAAATGCAAATTAAAACAATTATGAGGTACTCCCTCATACTTATTAGATTGGCTAATAGAACATAAAAAGAAAATGACAAATGTTGGAGGGGAATGTGAGAAAAATGAGACATTCAAGCATTGTTGATGGAGTTGTGAACTGATTCAACCGTTCCATAGAGCAATTTGGAACTATGTCCAAAGGGCTATAAAACCATGCATGCTTTTTGATCTAACAATATCACTATTAGGTCGTTATCCAAAAGAGATAAAAAACAAAGATGAAAATGGCCTATATATACGAAAGTATTTATAGCAACTCTTTTCTGGTGGCAAAGAATTGGAAATTGAGGGGATGCCCATCAATTGGGGAATGGTTGAACAAATTGTGGTGTGTGATTATGATGGAATACTATTGTGCTATAAAAAATGAACAGGATTTTCTCAGAAAAACCTGGAAAGACTTACATGAGCTGATGCGAAGTAAAATATGCTGTGTACAAAGTAATGGCAATATTGTACAATGATCAGCTGTGAATGACTTAGCTATGTCTCAGAAGTACGATACAAGACAATTCAGAAGGACTTATAATGAAGAATGCTCTCCACCCCCAGAGAAAGAACTGATAGTGTCTGAATACAGATTGAAGCATACTTTTTTACTTGCCTTATTTTTCTTGAGTTTTTTTTGTGTGTGTGTATGTTTTCTTTCACAACATAGTTGATATGGAAATATTTTGCATGACAACACATGTATAACCTATATTGAATTGCATGCCTTTTCAATGAGGGGGGTGGGGAGGGAGGAAGAGAGAGACTTTGGGAACTCAAAGTTTTAAAAATGAATATTAAAAATTGTTTTTATATGTAACTGAGGAAAAATAAAATGTTAAATAAATAATAAAAAAGAATCATTTTCCTGAATTCAGATCTGACCTCAAATACTTATTAACTATGTGACCCTGGGCAAGTCACATAATCCTATTTGCCTTAGTTTCCTCAACTGTAAAATGAGCTGGAGAAGGAAATGGTAAACCAGTCCAGTATCTTTGCCAAGAAAACCCCAAAGGGGGTCATGAAGAGTTGGACTACTGAACAACAATTAATATGTCAGGCACAGTGCTAAGTGCTTGAGATACAAAAAGAGGCAACATGCAGTCCCTGCCCTCAAGTAGCTTACAATCTAATGGAGGAAAAAACACCTCTACTGGAAGAGAGAAGCTGGAAAGTGAAGGGTAGAGGGAAGATTGTCTGGTAAGAAGGATCTTAGAGGAGCTTCCAGGTGTCCACCTCTCATCTTCTCCAATCAGACAGAGAGAGGGCAGGAGGGTGCTGAAGAAATATGAGTTTCTGAGTTGATTTACCTTAAAGAATAATGAGTTTCCAAAAATGCTGGAGTCCAGGAAAGTACTTTCCTGGAAATGATGAGAATTCCTTGGGTGTCTTCCTTAAAGGGAGGAGGATCAAGGAGGAGTTCCCAGATGTCCATCTTCAACTTCTTCAGCCTCAGGGAGGAAGGTACCCCAGGGGAAGGAGGTGCGGAGAAGATGTAAGTTTTCCATTTGATTTTATCTTGCAGTGTGAGGAATTTCTGGAGATGATGAAGTCCAGGAAAGAAAGAACACAGGTGATTTTTTTCACCATTGCTGTCTGGGTTTCGGGAGAAAAGAAGATTTAGGAAGTTAAAAAAATGGTTAAGGAGATGATTTTTAAAATGGAGTTTTAATTTCTAACAGGTTTTTGGACAGAGATGAAGTGCACTTAACTAGGGCTGCTAAGAATGTATTTGTGTTGAATGAACCTGAGGAAGAAAATAAACATTTTTTTTCAGTCTTTTTTTTAAATTAATTTATTTTGATTTATCAACAATGACTTCCATATGCTTTTGAGATGAAATTTTTCTCCCCCTTCCTCCCCCCCCACCCTCCCCAAGACAGCACACAATCTGATATAGGCTTTATATTTACATACCTATTAAACATATTTTCACATTAGTGAAGTTGTAAGTAAAAATTAAAACCAATAGGAGGAACCATCAGAAAGATGAAACAAAACTCAACAGAAGGTAAAAAGAAGTGATAGCTTTTCGACTTCCATAGTTCTTTCTTTGGATGTGGACAGCATTTTCCATCCTGAGGCCTCTGGAGATGTCTTAGATCCTTGTAATGCTGAGAAGGGTTCAGTTTAACAATATTAATCATCACATAATGTGGCTGTTAGTGTGTACAAAGTCCTCTTGGTTCTGCTCACTTCACTGAGCATCAGACCATATAGGTCTTTCCAGGTTTTTCTGAAGTCAGCCTGTTCATCATTACTTACAGCACAATAGTATTCCATTACACTCGTATACCATAACTTGCTCGGCCATTCCCCAGTTGATGGGCATCCTCTCAATTTCCAATTCTTTGCCACCACAAAAAGAGCTGCTATGAATATTTTTGTACATGTGAGTCCTTTTCCCATTTGTTTGATCTCTTTGGGATAGAGCCCTAGAAGTGCTATTGCTGGATCAAAGGATATGCACATTTTTGTAGCCCTTTGGGCATAGTTCCAAATTGTTCTCCAAAATGGTTGGATCATATCACAACTCCACCAACAATGTATTAGCGTTCCAATTTTCCCACATCTTCTCCAACATTTATCATTTTCCTGTTTTGTCATGTTGGCCAATCTGATAGGTGTGATGTGGTACCTCAGAGTTGTTTTGATTTGCATTTCTCTAAATCAATAACGATTTAGAGCATTTTTTCATATGACTATAGATGGCTTTAATTTCTTCATCTGAGAACTGTCTGTTCATATCCTTTGACCATTTATCAATTGGGGAATGGCTTTTGTTCTTATAAATTTGTCTTAATTCTCTATCTATTTTAGAAATGAGACCTTTATCAGAGAGACTGGTTGTAAAAATTCTTTCCCAATTTTCTACCTTCCTTCTAATCTTAGTTGCATTGGCTTTGTTTGTGCAAAAACTTTTCAATGTAATGCAATCAAAATTATCCATTTTGCTTTTCATAATGTTCTCTATCTCCTGTTTGGTCATGAATTCTTCTGTTCTCCATAGATCTGATAGGTAAACTATTCCTTGTTCTCCCAGTTTACTTATGGTATCAGCCTTTATATCTAAGTCCTGAACCCATTTTGACTTTATTTTGGTATATGGTGTGAGATTTGGGTCTATGCCTAGTTTCTGCCATACTCTTTTCCGGTTTTCCCAGCAGTTTTTTCAAAGAGTGGGTTCTTGTCCCAGAAGCTGGGGTCTTTGGGTTTATCAAATAATAGATTACTATAGTCATTGACTACTGTGTCTTGCATATTTAACCTATTCCACTGATCCACCACTCTATTTCTGAGCCAGTACCAAGCAGTTTTGATGACTGCTGCTTTATAATACAATTTAAGATCTAGAATTGCTAGGCCACCTTCCCCTGCATTTCTTTTCATTAGTTCCTTTGATATTCTGGACCTTTTGTTCTTCCAAATGAATCTTGTTATTATTTTTTCTAACTCTATAAAATAATTTTTTGGTAGTTTGATTGGTATGGCACTGAATAAGTAAATTAGCTTAGGTAGGATTGTCATTTTTATTATATTAGCTTGGCCTACCCATGAGCAACTGATGTTTTTCCAATTATTTAGATCTAATTTTATTCTGTGAAAAGTGTTTTGTAATTGTGTTCATAGAGTTCCTGGGTTTGTTTCAGGAGGTAGACTCCTAAATATTTTATAATGTCTACAGTAAGTTTAAATGGGATTTCTCTTTCTATCTCTTGCTGTTGGGCTTTGTTGGTAATATATAGAAATGCTGATGATTTATGTGGGTTTATTTTATAGCCTGCAACTTTGCTAAAGTTGTTTATTATTTCAAGTAGTTTTTTTACTTGATTCTCTAGGATTCTCTAAGTATATCATCATGTCATCTGCAAAGAGTGATAACTTTGTTTCTTCTTTGCCTATTGTAATGCCTTCAATTTCTTTTTCTTCTCTTATTGCTAAAGCTAAGTTTTCCAGTACAATATTGAATAACAGTGGTGATAATGGACATCCTTTTTTCACCCCCGATCTTACTGGATCTACTTTCTAGCCTGTCCCCATTACATATAATGCTTGCTGAAGGTTTTAGATATATGCTATTTATTATTTTAAGGAAGACTCCATTTATACCTATGCTTTCTAGTGTTTTTAATAGGAATGGGTGTTGTATTTTATCAAAAGCTTTTTCTGCATCTATTGAGATGATCATGTGGTTTCTGTTGGTTTTATTGTTGATATGCTCAATGATGCTGATAGTTTTCCTAATATTGAACCAACCCTGCATTCCTGGTATAAATCCTGCCTGGTCATATTGTATTATTCTTGTGATAAGTTGCTGCAATCTATTTGCTAGTATTTTGTTTAAAATTTTTGCATCTATATTCATTAGAGAAATTGGTCTATAATTTCCTTTCTCTGTTTTGACTCTTCCTGGTTTAGCTATCAACACCATATTTGTATCACAAAAAGAATTTGGTAAGACTCCTTCTTCACCTATTTTCCCAAATAGTCTATATAGTATTGGAATTAATTGTTCTTTAAATGTTTGATAGAATTCGCATGTAAATCCATCTGGCCCTGGAGATTTTTTCCTAGGGAGTTCATCAATGGCTTGTTCAATTTCTTTTTCTGAGATGGGTTATTTAAGTATTTTACTTCCTCTTCGGTTAATCTGGCAATTTATATTTTTGTAAATATGTATCCATTTCACTAAGATTGTCAAATTTGTTGGCATATAGTTGGGCAAAATAATTCCTAATTATTGTTTTAATTCCTCTTCCTTGGTGGTAGCTTCCTTTTCATTCTTGATACTAGTAATTTGGTTTTCTTCTTTCTTTTTTTTAAATTAAATTAACCAAAGGCTTATCTATTTTATTGTTTTTTCATAAAACCAGCTCTTAGTTTTATTTATTAGTTCAATAGTTTTCTTAATTTCAATTTTCTTAATTTTTCCTTTGGTTTTCAATATTTCTAATTTGGTGTTTAGTTGAGGATTTTTAATTTGTTCTTTTTCTATTTTTTTAGTTGTATGCCCAATTCATTAATCTCCTCTTTTTCTATTTTATTTATGTAAGCATTTAGAGATATAAAACTTCCCCTAAGAACTGCTTTCGCTGCATCCCATAGGTTTTGGTATGTTGTCTCATTATTGTCATTCTCTTGAATGAAATTATTGATTGTTTCTATGATTTGTTGTTTGACCCAATCATTTTTTAGGATTAGATTATTTAGTTTCCAATTATTTTTTAGTCTATCTTTCCATGGCCCTTTATTACATATAATTTTTATTGCATCATGATCTGAAAAGGATGCATTTAATATTTCTGCCTTTCTGCATTGGATTGTGAGGTTTTTATGCCCTAGTACATGGTCAATTTTTATGTATGTGCCATGTACTGCGAGAAAAAAGTATATTCCTTTCTATCCCCATTCAGTTTTCTCCAGAGGTCTATCATACCTAACTTTTCTAATGTTCTATTCACCTCCTTAACTTCTTTCTTGTTTATTTTGTGGTTAGACTTATCTAGTGCAGAGGGGAGGTTCAGGTCCCCCACTAGTATAGTTTTGCTGTCTATTTCTTCCTGTAACTCCCTGAACTTCTCCTGTAAGAATTTGGATGCTATACCATTTGGTGCATATATGTTTAGTAATGATATTACTTCATTGTCTATGGTGCCTTTTAGCAGGATGTAGTTTCCTTCCTTATCTCTTTTGATTAGATCTATTTTTGCTTTTGCTTTGTCTGAGATCAGGATTGCTACCCCTGCTTTTTTTACTTCAGCTGAGCATAATATATTCTGCTCCAGCCTTTTACCTTTACCCTGTATGTGTCACTCTTTTTCAAATGTGTTTCCTGTAAACAACATATTGTAGGATTATGGTTTTTAATCCATTCTGCAATCCTTTCCGTTTTATGGGAGAGTTCATCCCATTCACATTCACAGTTATGATTACTATCTGTGTCTTTTTCTCCATCCTTTCCCCCCATTTATGCTTTTCTTTCTCCTTTTTCCTTTCTCCCCTTCACTAGTGTTTTGCTTTTGACCACCCTCCTTCAGTCCCTTCCCTTTTATTATCCCTTTCCCTTTTCTTCCCTTTAGTCTTACTGCTTCTTCCCTCCCTTCTTCCCCTCCCTTTCTTCCCCCTCCCTTTTCTTTCCCCTTTTCCCTCCTACTGCCTATAGGGCAAGTTAGATTTCTATACCTGATTATATTATGCCCTTCTTGAGCCAAATCTGATGAGAGTAAGGTTCAAACAATGCTCCCCCCTCCCTTCTTTCCCTCTGCTGTAATAGGATTTTGTGTCTTTTCCTGTAATGTAATTTACCCTTGTCTGCCTCCTCCTTTCTCAGTACATTTTCTAAGATCAGATTGATCCACTTATTTGGATCCATTTAACCCACTTGATTAGATTTTTTTTATCATTACATCAAAGTCAACTAATATCCACCCTCTTTATGTATACTCCTTTAACAAGGTGTAATAACAATACAGTTCTCAAGGGTTGCAAGTCTCATATTCCCCTGTAGGGGTTTAAACAGCCCTCCCCATTAACAACATATTGTATCCTTCTGTCCCATTTACCTTTTTAAGTCCTTCTTGAGTCCTGTACTTGAAGATCAAATTTTTTGTTGAGCTCTGGTCTTTTTATCAGGAAAGTTTGGAAGTCTCCTATTTCGTTGAATATCTACCTCCTCCCTTGAAAAATGATGCTCATTTTTGCTGGGTAATTGATCCTTGGCTGCATTCCAAGCTCCTTTGCCTTACGGAATATCATGTTCCATGCCCTGCGGTCTTTTAATGTAGAAGCTGCAAGGTCCTGTGTAATCCTGACTGTAGTTCCATGATATTTAAATTGTTTCTTTCTGGCTGCTTGCAGCACTTTCTCTTTCATCTGGTAATTTTGGAATTTTGCTATTATATTTCTTGGTGTTGTCAATTTGGGATCTCTTTCAGGTGGTGATGGTGGATTCTTTCTATGGTTATTTTCCCTTCTGGTTCTAGGACTTCAGCTTTTCCTTTATGATTTCCTGAAAGATACTGTCCAGGCTCTTTTTTTCATCATGATTTTCAGGTAGTCCAATAATTTTTAAATTGTTTCTCCTGAGTCAATTTTCCAGGTCGGTTGTTTTACTGATGAGGTATTTTACGTTTTCATCTATTTTTTCATTTTTTTGTTTCTGTTTTTTGACTATTAAAATCCTTCTTGAGCTCTTCTAAGAAGGCTTTTTGGGCTTCAGACCAGTTCATATTCCCTTTTGTTGTTGCATGTGTGGGTTTGTTGACAATGGTGTCCTCTTCAGAATTTCTGTCTTGATCTTCACTCTTCTCATAATATGAATCTATGGTACGTTTCTTTTTACTCATGGTGTTTCTTTATTCCCTGGCCTTTAAAGAGATTGAGCTCTCCTGCTGGGGAACAGAGGGGACTGACCCAAGCTTCTTGTGTTGGGAGCCTAAGTCTTGGTCACTGGCTTTGCTTGCTGGGGCCTCTTATGCTGGGAATTGGAGGCTGTAGGTTTCTGATGCCTTATCTTGTGTTGGGCTGGAATCAGAAAGGCTGGAACTTTCAGGCAATTCTAGGTTGCCTGCTTTTCCTTTCCTTTAGCTTTCTTCAGCTCCTTTTAGAGGGGTGCTGCAGGGTGTTTATCTTCCTGTGGCCCCCTGCAGTGTTGTCTCCCTCCTTTCTGCTAATGCGCAGGGAGATTCCTTTGCGGTGGAGTGCCACGGTCTTGGTGGTTTTCTGAGCTGCTTTCCACCATTCCCGCTGCCCTCACCGAGGCACTCGGAGGTCCAGGTGTTGGTGTTTGCCTGCTCTACCACCTGGGCTTCAGGATTTCTTCACAATCGGAGGCTTCAGGGCTCCTACAGCTCACCTGGTGTTGGGTTGGAATCAGCAAGGCCGGGGCTGTAGGAAGCCTTTAGGTTGTTTTCTTCACCTCCTTTCAGATGAATGCTGCAGGGTACTTATCCACCTGGGGCCCCTTGTAGTTCTGCCTCCCTTGTTTTTGCTGAGGCACGGGGAGACCCGTTTGCTGGGCTGCTGCACTGCTGCTCCTCGTCTTTCTTCTAGTTCAGCTGTTCCAGGGTTTTTTTTTTCTGGGGTGATATTTTCTGGGTTTTCAGAGGTTGATAGGGGAGAGTGAGAGCAGCTACCTTTTCACTCCACCATCTTGGCTCCTGGAAGCGGAAGTCCATACTCACCATTTTATAGCACAATAGTTGTTCATTTGTTTTTCAGTTGTGTCCAACTCTTCCTCTTTGTGACCCCATCTGGGGTTTTTCTTGGCAAAAGATACTAGAGTGGTTTGCTATTTCCTTCTCCAGCTCATTTTTCCAGATGAGGAAACTGAGGCAAACAGGGTTAAGTGACTTGCTCAAGGTCACCCAACTAGTAAGTATCTGAGGCCTGATTTTAACTCATGAAGATGATTCTTCCGACTCCAGGCCCAGCATTCTATCCACTATGCCACCCAGCTGCCCCTTCATAATATTTCCATCTCAATCATATACCACAACTTGTTCAGTCATTCCCAATTGATGGGCATACCCCTAATTTCCAATTCTTATTCACCACAAAAAGAGCTGCTATAAATATTTTTATGAATTGGGTCCTTTTCCCTTTTCTTTGATCTCCTTGGGATTCAGATCTGGTAGTGGTATTGCGTTGGTCATAGTTCCAAATTGTTCTTCAGAATAGTTAGACTAGTTCATGATTACACCAACAGTGTATTAGTGATTGTCACTTGGCCTAAATGACCTACATTCTTAGGGGGACTGAAAGAATTGGAAGACGTCATTACTCAGCCATTGTAAGTGCTGCTTGAAAGATCACACACAATAGAAGATGTATTGACAGGACTAGAGAAGAGTAAATGTCCTGGTTTTTAAAAAAAAAAAAGAAAGAAAAAATAATGGAGTCTACAAATTATAGGCCAATGAACTTGTCCTCAGTTCCCGGCATGATAAGTGAATGTCTAGAAAAAGAAACTGTGATCACAAAGGTGAATAGATTATGTCAAATTAAATTCAGTTCCTTCTTTGATAAATTTACTAGACAGTTATATCTGGAGAATGCTGTAGACCTAGTTTACCTAGATTTTATTTTTATTTATTTTTTTTAGGCAATTAGGGTTAAGTGACTTGTCCAGGGTCATACAGTTAGTAAGTGTCAAGTGTTTGGTCTGAGGCTAGATTTGAACTCAAGTCCTCCTGACTTCAGAGCCGGTGCTCTATCCACTGCGCCACCTAGCTGCCCCTATTTATTTGTTTTTAAGACTGTGTCTCCTTATTTCATCCAAGCTGGAAATGCAGGGGCTACTCACAGGCTCATTTGCCCTCTATTTGGCACGTGAACCTGCACTGTTTCTGACGTGGGCCTGGTCGCCTCAGTATGCACACCTGCTTGGTTTAGCCCACTCCAGCTCAGAATGCTTACGCGTCCACTGGCAACAACATTTCCCTAACAGCAGGAATTAAAGGTATGGCCCTCTACTTGGCTTACTTAAGATTTTAGCAAAAGCTTCAATAAAATTTCTCACACTGTTCTTACGGTAAAGAGGATGAGATAGGGATTGGATAATAGACTAGCATGGCAGATTTGGTAATGACTGAATGGCTGGACCCCAAGGAATCAGTCACCAGTCGTTCCATATGATTTTGAAAGGAAGTCTCCAGGGACATACCAATGGGATCTGTGCATGGACCCTATGCCGTTTAACATATTTGTCTGTAACTTGAATAAAGGCAGAGATGGCATACTTATCAAATTTGTAGATGACGCAGAGCTGAGGAGAGCTCAGATACTGGATGACGGGATTTACAGTATTCTGACCGGCTAAAGCATGGGCCCAAATGTAATAGGATGGACTTTAGTGGAATCAAATGTAAAGTCTTATACCTGGGTTAAAAAATATCTACCTCACAAGAGCAAGAAGGGGGAGATTTGGCTAGATAGCAATGATTCTGAAAAGATCTGGAGGAGTCTGCCAACAATGTGACATTGTTGCTCAGAAAGCTAATGTGGTTTTAGGCTGCATTAATATTCTGTTTTCTGTCCAGTTTCTTTTGCTTATCTCATTTGGTTCCATGAGTTCAGTTATCATTTCCAAGTACATGAGTCCCCAGCCCAGTCCAGCATGTCCAAATCAACATGTGCAACACTAAATTAATTCTCCTCTACTTCCCCCCAATCTATCACCTTTGTTCTAACTTTCCTGTATCCTTTAAGGGAAGGGAAGGGGAGGGGAATAAGCATTTGTTAATGACATACTGTGTGCCAGGCACCATGATAAGCACTTTATGAATATTATCTCATTCTATGCTCATAACAGCTCTGAGAGGTAGGCAATATTATTATCACCCACCCCCATTTACAGTTGAAGAAACTGAGGCAGACAGAAGTTAGATGACTTACTCCTGAATTATACAGCTGATAAATGTCTCAGGCTAGATTTGAACTCAGGGCTTCCCGACTCCAAGCCCAGTGTTCTATCCACCGCACCACCTAGCTGCCTCAAAAGTTGAGAGAGAAGAAACAACCCCAAATAGATGCAAATCCTCCATCTTCTGATTTGAAGTCAGATACCTTATCCATTAGGGAGCACTTTTCTCTTTCTTGTCCCTGCCTCAGCCCCGTCTATATCCTAAGTCTACAACATATTTCACACTCATATCCTTTTCTCTACTCATATGGCGAATATCTTAGCCTAGGCTCTTTTTTACCTCTCTCCTAATGTCTATTGTAATGGCTTCCTAATGGGTCTCCCTGCCTCGAGGCCCCCCCCCAATCCATCTTCCTCATCTTTGGTATAGTTGCCAAACTGATATTCCTTAAGCACTGTTCTGACCATGATTGTCCCCTGCTGGAGAAGTTTCAGTGGCTTCCTCTTGCCTTTAAGATAAAATGAAAACTATAGTATTTGGAACTAAAAGCTCTTCTTCATTGCACTTCAACAAGTCTTTCTGTACTCTGACTTTTCCACCTTCGGTCCAGCATCCTCACACTGGAGGATGTATATACCTCTGCTCCTGGGGCCCACTCCTCTGACCAGTGGGCTCCTTCCTGGGACGTCCCTTTGAGGAGGTTCCCAGGCCAGCCATGTTCCCTTCTTTCCTGTTGCTGATCCTGACATTTCAGACTTTTCTACCTTGCCTCCACTAAATCCCTCCCCTCCAGCCCTATTTTGTTCCTCTCTCAGGGTTGTTCCTGGCTTCTGGACTTCAAAATCACATCCTCGTGCTGAGTACCTTCATTCCATTCACCTTCCCTCAGCTCTCTTTGTGTGCTGTCCTTCCCTCATCGGAATGTAAGCTCCTTGAGGGCAGGGTCTGGCTTTTTGTCGTTGTTGTATTTGTTTCCCCAGTGCTTAGCAAGGTGCCTGGCACATTTGTGAGTTGTTAGTGTCCAGTCCTGTCCAATTCTTAGTGATCCTGTGGACCATAGAGTGCCAGAACTGTACATGGGGTTTTCTTGGCAAAGATTCTGCAGTGGTTTATCATTTCTTTCTCCAGTGAATTAAGGCAAAGAGGTTAAGTGACTTGCCCAGGGTCACACAGATAGTGTCTGAGGCTGGATTTGAACTCCAGGCCTGGTGCTTTAACCATTGAGCCACCTAGCTACTTTGCCTGACACATAATAAATGCTAATTTTTTCCTTCTTTTCTTCCTCCCTCTTGTCCTCCCTCCCTATATCCTTCCCTGCCTTCCTTCCTTTTCCCCTCCCTCCTTTCCTTTTTCGCTCCTTCCTCCCTCCCTCCCTCTGTCCCTCCTTCCTTCCTCCTTTCTCTATGTAAGTCCTTTGTATTTCTTTTTTGCTTATATTTTTATTCCCAGTGATCAATATTGTGCTTGTCACGTAGTAAGTATATAGTAAACACGCTGCCTATCAACCAGTCTTTCTCTCACCTCATGCATTCTACATTCCAGATGAACTGGCTTAATTGCTGTCCCTAGGGTAGTGAAGAGCCTTGAGCTCTAGCCATTTAAGGATCATTTGAAGGAAAGGGATTCCTTAGTCCTGGGATGAGATGGCTTAGGCAGGGCATGGTCGCTTTCAAACATTTAAAAAGCTGTCATGTAGAACGGCAATTAGAGTGTTCTGCTAGGCCCCAGAGGGCACAACTTGTTGGTTTCTCAGTGAAAGTTGCTAAGAAGCAAATATGGAGACAAAAAGGGAAAATGTTGCTAACAATTAGAGCTTTTCAAAGGTGTAATGAGAGGTGTGCTGGTAGATATTTAACAAGGGTCTCAAAACATATGTGCATGACATACTTTTATGTTTAATCTACATTATTAATATCTTCTCCGTCACTGTCTTAAGTCTAGCCAATCAACGAAGCAATCGAGCCTGGATTTGTGGCGTTTGAAGATTTTTCAGGTGCCGTTCTCACACGGAATATTTCTTTTAGCCAGATCAGGTGACTTCAGCCCAGCCCTGAGTATAGTCATCTCCTTCTGGTGCCAGTGGGTTTAGAGCCCTTCGCAAAGTGACTCCAACCTACATCTTTCCAGGCTTATTCCATATCACTCTTCTTGACTCACTGCTGGCCGGCCAAACTGATCAGTCATTTTGTTTGTCCTCATGTAACACATTCTATGACTAAGTAACTTGGCTTGAGGGAAGTAATGACAATAATATCTTGACTAAGATTTTTTTTTAAATTTATGAACTTACTATTCTCTGTTTTTGCTCTTGACTAGGTATTTTAAGAAACAGAAAATAGGTAGTGTCTTTCTTTGAAAGAAAAAAGGTAGCATTTATTAAAATTACTTAGTAATGAAAGAAGAGATATTGTTTTCTTCAATAAAAAGTTGGGTTTTTTGTTTTTTAAGATGTGGGCTTAAATTGTAATATAAGAAATTTAGGTTGGGTATGGTGTAAGGAGATCAGGCCAAGTTGTTAAAAGATAACAGGTCTTTCTCAATAATGGGGAATTGGGGCAGCTAGGTGGTGCAGTGGGTAGAGTACTAGCCCTGGATTCAGGAGGACCTGAGTTCAAATCTGGCCTCAGACAAATAACACTTACTAGCTGTGTGACCCTGGGCAAGTCACTTAACCCCATTGCCTAGCCCCCCCCCAAAAATAGTGAGGAATCAGTCTTACAGTAGGAATTCTTAACATGTGTTGTATCTTGGCTATCTTTAGCAATCTGATGAAGCCTTTGATCCCTTCTCAGAATAATGGTTTTAAACGCATAAAATAAAATACAAAGCATTACAAAGGAAACCAAAGGCTAATAAAAATAAAGATGTAGTTTAATTTTCTATCCAAGTTCCCAAATGAACCCTATGAATTCACAGGTAATCCATGTACCATAGGTTAAGAACTCCTATCTTATCTTATCTTATCTTATCTTAAAGGTTACCAGTATTTTGTAGAATCCATGAATAAAGAGAGAATGTGAGGGGAAGGAAAGAAACAAGAATTTATTAAGTATGTGCTAAGTTCCAGGCACTGTGCTAAGCACTTAATAAATATTATCTCTTTTGATAGTCACAACAACTTTGGGAGGTGGGTGCTGTTATCCTCATTTTACAGGTGAAGAAAGTGAGGCAAACAGAGGTTAAATGGCTTGCCCAGAATTAGACAGCTAGGAAATGTCTGAAGCTAGATTTGATCCCAGGTCTCCGTGACTCCAGGCCCAGGGCTCTATTTACTGTGCCACCTAGGGGAGTGGGGAAGGGGAAGAGGAGAAGAGGGGTTGTGTCCTGACTGCGCATATTTTTCTCTTCTTTCTTTCTTTTTTTTTTTTTTGGTATTCTGCCTCTTTTGCTTTTGTACTTCTCCCAGAGTGTTAGTGATAGGGATGGAAGATGGGTCAAACCCAAGAGACTGGACTGGAGAGACTATTTTGATTTGCATAAGGCTGTTTGCCACCTTCCAAATCTATCTTATCTCCAACAGGGAACAGCCCCTGGAATGTGTGCAACTGGAGGAAGGCTTTTGAGCTACATGCCAAGCTCCACCTTCACCCTAGGCAAAGATGGCAAAATAGCCAGAGTTTGTAGCCAAGCCACCCCTACCTTGCATGTCTACCTAAGAGGCTTATTGCTTCCCCGTGGTCCTATTCAGGGCCTACACACTACTGACCTCCAGATATCCAGTATTATGCGATCTGCTCCTCCCTGTGTTCTCTCCAAAATTACCTCTCCCTCCTTCCTAAAAATCAAGAAAATAACCCCTTTCCTGAAGACTGCCAATTGATTTTATTAATTTAATCAATCAGTAAACATTTGGTAAGCTCCTACTGGGGCAGGAAGGTGGTGCAGTGGATAGAGCCCTAGGCCTAGAGTCAGAAGACTTATCTTACTGGGCTCTGACCTCAGTAATCTACTAACTGGGTGACCCTGGGCAAGGCACTTCACCCTGTTTGCCTCTGTTCCTCATCTGGAAAATGAGCTGGAGAAGGACTTGGCAAACCGTTCCAGTATCTTTGCCAAGAGAAAACTCAGTTGGGTCATGAAGAGTCAGACACGCAACGCACTGTTGTGTGTGAAGAGCACAACTGAACGACAAGCCCTTACTATGTGCCAGGCGCTGTGCTAAGTGCTCGAGGTGCTCTGTTAAGCAATTAGGAGTGAATAGATTTACCCCTGATGAAATATTTACATTTCTTCTTCTTCTTTTTTTTTTTTGGTGAGGCAATGGGGTTAAGTGACTTGCCCAAGGTCACACAGCTAGTAAGTGAAGTATTTACATTTAGAAAGAACAGTGGGTCAACCCAAAATGAATCTCTAATTGGTGAAATGCAGGGAGGTATATTTTTGAGCGAAAGTCCTCCTTTTTCAGATTTCAGCAGCCTCTGGAACAGTGTGAGTAGGAAAAGATTTTCCTTACCTATTGATGCTCCTTATGTTCTGCAAGCTGTTCCTCCTTCTCCACCTAACTAGTCTGCCAAGGGGCTGAAATATTTGTCCTCAGTTCCCATTTCATCTGATTTGTCCACCTCATCTTTACAACGAGTTCTGCACCACACAGGACTCCACAAAGCAAAAAGTCATGCTGAAGGAGACAAAAAGCGGTTCATTGGTTGGTTTCCTACCAGAGTCCTAGAAACCACAGAGTCGTGACTCCACAGATGTAAATTTGGAGCTGGAACTAGGGAAAGGCAACATAAGCAGTCACCTAAGGTGCAGTGAGGGATATTTGTTAATATACTTTTTATAAACACACATATTTTTTATTTTTATAATGCATACATTTTTAAAGTCAGATAATTCTGCTCTCTGCTGAACCTATTTTATAATATATCAAGGTGCACATGTTTCTGTGAAGGTTCAAAGCTTCCAGAGTGTAGAAACCCCAGGGACATGCTTTTTAGTGTAGTTTTAGGGATGGTGGTTCTGCAATGAAAAAAAAATTGCCTGGGGCAGACAAATGCATTGTCCTAACTCTAACAGAGGGTATTTCCACAATTTGCCAATGGAGACAGTTGAACTAAAATCATAGCTGATTGATTTAGAACTGGAAAGGACCTTAAAGATCATGAACTAACTGAGGCCTAGAGGGGTAAAGGTCATGCAGGTAATAAGTGACTGAGCTGAAATTTGAATTTGAATTTGAATTTAACTCTAAATTCAGTGTTTTCTTCATAGCATCACAATGCAGCTGTTGCCAATTAACTGTAATGATTGCACCAAACCCTTTCCTATACTAAGGCTGCCAATAGTAAGTAAATGGTATAAAATAGTAGATAAAACAGGGAGAGTCCAGGCCTTTGGGCAGGTGTTTGGATTGGCCCTTTATATTCTAGTGTCAGTGAGTTTAGAGTTGTGTGTTTTGGAAAGAAGACAAGCGAGAGAGACCAATGAGAACTTTTAGTTAAGGATTTAAGTTCTGGGGAGAATAGTTACCTGAATGGTTTTCCCTATCTATTTATATGTGTGTTATGCATTATACATGTTACTGGGAAAAGTCTTGTGTGTGGGATTATGCAGTAAAGCTATTCAAGGTCTTAGTCAACAGATATACCAAAAGACACGTGTCAAAGTTATACAGGACAAACTTTACAAATTCATCTATGTGTCTTGAATGTATCTTCTGTAAGCCTGCAGAAAGACAGCGTATTACTGTATAAATTATCCAGAGAGGGAATGCCAGCCCAGTGACTTTTGTCAGTTTCTCTCTGCAGGGTTATTCCTAAAGGACTGTAGTATTCTTATCGACCACCAGAGAGAGCTCAACCAGCAGTTGCCTAAACAGTTTTCTCCCACTAACTATGGCACTGAGAAGTTGGTTCTACCTGACTGTTCTGGCTGGGTCCAGATTTGATCAAGAAGATAATGGAATATTGTTAAAAATTTAGCATAGGAAATCTGCTATCTCTGTATCTTCTTTCAGTTCACAATGTGCAGGATCAATCTGGCAATGTGCTACAGTAGAAAGAAACCTGGATTTAGAGATAAAGGAACTTCTTGAGTTCAAATACCACCTCTCCGACTTACTATTTAGATAACCTTGGGAAAATCACTTTACCTCTCTGGGCCTCAGTTTCTTCATTTGTAAAATGAGGAGGTTGGACCTATAGACCTTTAAGTTTCTTTCTGACTCCAGGCCAGAGCTCTATCCACTACACCACCTAGCTGCCCCATCTTTGGACTCTTCCTTGCCTGTTACCTTGCCCCCAATTAGGTCTGCTTCCTCCTCCTCCCACTCAGCTTTACAGCTCCCCTTTCTATGTTATTTTCCCTCATTAGGATGTAGGTTCCATGAGGGTAGGAAATTTTTTTGCTTGTATGTGTATCCCCAGTGTTTAGTATGGAGCCTTGTACACTGAATACCTTTTGCCCCTTCTTCTTTTGTGTTGTCTCCCTACTGTAAAATGTAAGCTCCTGGAGGGCAGGGACTTCTCTTTCTTTTTCTTGGGTTTGTATTCCTGGCACTTGGTACGTGTCTAGCACATAGCAAGCACTTGATAGATGCTTATTGACTACTGAGTGACAAGCATCACCAGGAGCAATTCTGCCATTCTTTTCCTTGCTGGGTCATTGTCATCCAAGGGCCTAGAAGTCAACAGTAATTTAGAAAAATAGAGCAGAGCCGAGACACAATCAATAAAGGGCTTTATTCCACAAGGCCAACAATAGCTGCAACCCTGATATCTTTTGAACCTTTCCCTGTTCTCTCAGGTACGTCTCTGTCAAAGGGCATGAAATCATGGCAGTCAAGGATCTTGGGACCTTGATAGAAAGTCTTTTATACTTTTATAGTTTGGCAGACGTGACTGCCAAATATCTTCTTCGGAAGGGCAGGTCCATAAAAATGGGACTAGATTTGTGTATCTGGGATCATTTAAGTTTGATCTTGCTTGAAGGCAGAGGAATAGATTGGATCATTTCTTCAAAACCTTATAATTCTATTATTATTAGGTATCATTTGCTATTACATCAGACCCCCCAAAATGCTAAACTGTGCCAGCAGATGGCTCCACAGACAACAGTATGCTTCACTGTATCCAAAATGGCCCCCAAACAGAACCAAAACTGCACACCCCAAAGGGTGTTTCCTATGAGCCTAAGGTTTTTGTACATAGTGTGAATATATTCTTAGGGCATAATAAATTTGAGAAAGAATAATGAACTAAATTATGTAAACCATTTTGAATTATGTAAAAACAGTAAGTTCCAGTCATTTCTACCTGAAAAATATTCCTTCCCCATTTTGGCCTTTAAAGTCATTGTCCTTAAACTTGTTCGTTATTGAATTCCCCATGCCTCGTAGCACCCCCTCCAGCAAAATTATAAAGAAAACCGCTGAACAGATATCTTCCAGAATTATATTTCCAAGTATTTCAGCCTTCTTGTGTCTCATGAAGGCATAAATAGTTCTGGTTCTTAGGATCATCAAGCAGTAAAAGAAAACAAAACGAAAACAAAAACCACGAACTGTGGAATTGAGTCAGAATTCTTCCCTAGCCTAGTATTATTTCTGTCAGAAGACTGGGATGTTGCAGGCTCAGTAACCCGATTAAGGGGCTGAGAGCAATGAACCAGGGCACATGGAGATGGAAAATTCTGGAGTCTGCATCCAGAAATGAAAACTGAAAATGATCTGTTTATTTCTGAAATACATATTCAGAGTCAGGGCAGCCATGGTTAGAATTAATAAACCATTGGTGCCTTCGCCCTAGCCCCTTCAGGGCCTATCTTCTGTGGACTTCTTGTCTTAGCGTGCACATTCTAATGAGCACTCATTCTCAGCTAGCAGGTCAAAGATTAGCTAAAAGAATTCAGGCCTTTAGAAGTCACCTAGTCTAACCCCGTCTTGTGTGGGCATTTCTTCAACGTCAGGAACAACACTTCCTCAGGACCTGCCGTGAAAGCTTGGGCTCACTTTTTCCCAGATGGGCTAGGGCAGTCTTTCCTTAAAAGGTATTGAAACTATCCTTGAGGCTTAATTGACCCAAGGGACTAAGGCTTGAATCACTCATGTAGCTTCCTGGTGGCCAAAGTGCAAATATTAGAAAAGTGAGAGTCAATGGCTTTTCCTTAGAATAGACAGCATAGCCGGTACAGTCAGAAAAGCCCCTCAGCCGAATCATAGCTCTGTCCTTGCTGAGTATGCTTCTCATCCTGTGGCTAAACAAACCTTTGTTTGTTCTCTGTGAGAAGGTTTACAGTTTTCTCATTTCATTCCGCTCTCAGACCTGAAGCACTAGGCCAGCCTAAGTCAGACCTGGCCTTCTGTCACATCCCTGACATTTGTTTATCTACCTTCTGTTGGTAGACCGTGAAGGAGAGCACTCTGTTAATAAACAACTCAAGTTATTAAAAGTTTCTAGTTTATATTGAGTGAAATAAAATCTGTAACTTTCACCTGCTGATTCTTATCCTGCTGCTGCCTTACAGGCGGAAGTCTGCTGGATCTGTGCTCTCATGAGTGAGGCTATTCTGACCAATAACGCAGATTGCAACCCATCCTCACCTGTCCAGCTTGTGTGACTCTTGTCTTTGCCCAACACGTTTACCTCAGGGAGTCTCCTGGCAACCTTCTTCACATGCACTTGGCATTCTGTGGATGCCTAATGATTATGCCCTGGTCTCTATAAGTTTTAGGTTCCTTGCTTTTTAAAGTCATATACCTCTCTGATGACATCTTTTTTAAAATTAATTAATTTATTTTTAGTTTTCAGTAATCACTTCCATAAGCTTTTGAGTTTTAAATTTGCTCTCCCTCCTTCCCCGCCTCCTCCCTAAGACGGTGTGCAATCTGATATAGGCTATACATATACATTCCCATTAAACATATTTTCAAATTAGTCATGTTGTAAAGAAGAATTAGAACCAATACGAGGAACCACAGGAAAGAAGAAACAAAACTAAACAGAAGGAAAAAAAGAGCAAATAGTATGTTTCAATCTGCATTCAAACTCCCATAGTTCTTTCTCTGGATGTGGATGGCATTTTCTATCATGAGACTTTTGGAGATGTCTTAGATCCTTGCATGGCTGAGAAGAGCCACGTCTATCAAAGTTAGTCATCACACAAGGTGGCTGTTACTGTGTACTTTCTCCTGGTTCTGCTCACTTCACTCAGCATCAGTCCGTACAAGTCTTTCCAGTTTTTTCTGAAGTCTGTTTGCTCATCTGATGACATCTTTTATACCACTTCTATGAAATTCCTTACTTGTAATAGGTTGCATTTTGCTTACACTCACCATATTTCTATCCATTGCCCTTTAGGCAGTGTTGAACATGGTAGTATCTCATTACTCATTTCTGTACAACATCGGTAAAAGAACATTGTCATTAAAAAGATGGGTTCTTACTTCAGGGAGAAGCATAGGAACATTTTGTATTTTTCTGTGTTGCGTAGGTCGCCGTAATTTCATTATTAAGTGGCCTAGCTACTTGGTCATGAGCTTCTCTGTACTTTGCTAGTCTAGCGTTTGGCAAGCAGATTCTCTACTTGAAGGAAATATGCTTGGAACCTTTCCAGCCTGGTTGAATCTGCCAGGACTTGTTCTCTAGAACAAGTGGACTTTTGAGGACCCAGTATCATCTCTATGCCAAAAAAGAAACATCAGATTGCTCCAGATAGGTGAAGTGAGATATCACATCTCCTTTAAGTCTTCTCTTTTCCAGGCTAGACATTCTCAGTTTCTTCAACTATTCTTTTTTTATTTTTTAAAATTAAAAATTTTTTTTTCAACTATTCTTCACATTACATTATAGCTACTTTACATTGTTAATGTCCCTCAAAATATGCTGCCTAGATTTGAACATAGTACTCCAGATACGGGTTTGACAAATTCAAAATCAGGGGAACTTTCCTTGTTCTAGACTACGTTTCCTGCTAATTCAAGCTGTTACAAAAGTCCTACTGTGATGCCTCGTTGTCGTGTAAAGGTGACCTGATATTCTCAAAGACCATACCACAGGAACACAAGCTCTTGTAGAGCTTACTAAGCTGGAGGTCACTGAATATAAGCCAAGTGACAGACTGCGTCAGCTATCTGAGGACTAGCCAAGCCAAGTTCGGAGAGGCTTATCACCAGAAGGTTGGTCACCAGGTGATGAATTTTTCTGGCCATAGCAACCCATAAAACAAACACTAATACAACATGCTTCTCAGTCTTGTGCAGCATTAATTTGCTTAACAGTGATGTATTAGAAACTAGGGCAGAGGATACTAAAAATCAGTTTGTAGGCCATGGATTCATAAACGATAGGTTAGAACCACAGCTCTGGACTTAGACAAACTATATTCAGTCTTGGAGAATTCTTAATAAATGACTTTATGGCTCACACCTCTATCCAGGAAACATCAGCTCATTAGTTCTCTCCCAAAGGCAAAAGAACCCTCAGTTCCCAAGTTATCTGAATATAGAATAGGTTTCTAACATAAAATACAAAGGATTCCTAATAAACCCATAAACAGTCAGCTCTTAACTTAGACAATAAATTGGTCAGACAATAAGCATTTATTAAGCACCTACTAAGTGTAAGGTGCTATACTAAGCACTAGGGATAAAAAGAAAGGCAAAAGGCAGCCCCTGACCTCAAGGAGCTTATAATCTCCAGAAACCCATTACTCCATATGATCCACCAGTAAAGAGAGAGGTTTGTATTATTCCTCCTGTAGGCCTGGGCACCTCCTTTCCTAATGGGCTGAATAGAAGTATAGGCCTCTCTCCAGGAGAGTAGTCCATTCTGGCTCTTTACCTCTGTTCCTGGAGGTGAGTGAGATGTCTGTATTTGCTGCTCTGTCTGTGTCTCTGGAAGTAATGTCAGTTTCCGTGCGTGTGTGTGAGCGAGCATGTAGGTGTAGGCACTTAGGTGCATGTGGGAGAACATTACTATTATTGCCCCAACTAGGGCCGCAAAAGACAATGTAAGCTCCACCCTGTCAGAGTTCACCTTGTCCAGGAAATTGTTTATTTTGGTCAGGAGATAATAGAGTGAAGCAAAGCTTACCCAGTTCTTCTCGGGCAACTTGGACCAATAAACACATAAACAAACATTGAAGGAGGTAGTGTGGTACAGTAGGAAGTACATTGGCTCTGGAGACAGAGGCCCTAGGGCATGTTGACATTGATTAACTGTGTGACCTTGAACGAATCACAAAACTTCCTTGGGCCTCATTTTCCTCCTCTGTAAAATTAGAGGGTTGTGCTAGCTGGCCTCAGAGGCTTTTTCCAGCTCTGATGATGTAATAAAAAGTAGTATTTATTCTGCATTCCAGGATTTTCCAAGCACTTTATGTTTGTTAACTCATCTGATCCTCACAACAGCCCTGCGAGGTAGGTGCTAGTATCATTATTTCCATTTTTACAGATGGGGAAACGAGGTTAAAAGACCTTGTGTTCTGTGGTCCTATAAACTACTAGTGCTCTTAACACACAGTCTTTGTCCAATAGCCAATGAGCTGACACACTACTGGAGAAAATGACCACATCCGTGTTGACATGTTTACCATGAATAAAGCCAGATGACAAAGAAGGGGTAACTAAATGGAAAAATGGCTCGGTGATAAAGGTGAGTAGAAGAGATACTTTCATTTCAGACCCCGAAGCCACAAGAATAACTAGTATTTACACTGCATTTTGAAACTTTGCAGAATACTTTACATATGTCATGTCTTTTGATCTTTTCAACAACCCCATGAAGTAAATGCTATCATTTCTCCCATTTTCCAGGTAAGGAAAATGAAGCTGAGAGAGATTAAATGGCTTGCTTGCCCAGGATTATTCAGCTGGGAAATGTCTGAGGCAAGACTTGAACTGTGCTCTGTCTACCATGCCACCTGGATGACTCACTTCTTGGATTTTATGGGGCATTGCTGGTGTACTTCCAGTGCAAACAGAGTGCAATGAAGATGATTGCTTATTTCTAAGGTACATTTAGAGCTAAAAGGGACCTTCGAGATCATTTAGTCCAGCCCACTTCTTTTATAAATGAAGAAGCTGAGGCCCACATGACTTGCTCAAGGCCGCACAGTCTCCAAGTGGAAGAGCCAGAATTCAAACTTTCTCTAATTCCAAAATCACGCTGTTCTTACTACGACAGATCCCTTCCAGCTCAAGCATTCATGATTCTCTGATTCAGTTATTGCTGTCACACACATTTGGGATTGACAGGGAAGTTGTAGTCGTCATCTCTGTGTTTCTTGGTTGAAAAGACCAGTGTAATGCCAATAATTCTTTCCGCCCCATATAGATGAAATCACTGTGATCCTGTAATTGGAATAGGTGGTCATCTATTTGGTGTGATTTAAGAACTAAGACAAATGTACCCCCATTTTGCCACCCTGCCCTTCAGCTATCTTCTCCATTAGTCTATATCAGGGTTGGGGAGCCCGCAGGCTCAAGGTCACAAGTGCGTCCGTTTGACTGAATTCAAACTTCACAGAACAATTAAGGGGATTCTGTAAAACTCAGACTCAGTCAAAAGGCCGCACCCAAGGACCTAGAAGGCCGCATGTGGCCTTGAGGCCGCAGGTTCCCTACCCCTGGTCTATACTGATATCTGAGGCTCTGTTATTAGAATTTTATTCCTTTGACAATCAGTCAATAAATATTTATTAAGCAGCTACTATGTGCCAGTTTTCCACTAATTCTAGCAGGTTCTTGGCTTGTTCATCATCATCTTTCTTGACTACTATAGCACTAGGGATGAAAATTTAAAAAAGAAAAGCAGCTCCTGCCCTCAAGGAGCTTATGATTTAATGGGGAAAGACACACAAAAGGAAGCTAAAAAGGTAGGGTGTGGAAGAAGGTATTCTGTGTGGGGCAATGATGGAGAAGTCAGGAGGAGTGCATCTAGGTGGGAAATGGGATTGCTGGCCTGAGTGCCCTCCTTAAATGGAGGATCTGGAAGGAGTGCATCACTGCACCTTTCAGCCGGTGGGACAGGGTGCTAATGAGAATTGACCACCAAGACTGATTCTATCTTGCAGGATAATGAGGCTCCTATTCATGAGGCTCTTGCTGATGAGGTTCCTGCGGGGGATGGTGGAAAAATTCAGAGGAAGGCTGGCAGGATAGGAAATTATTGAAAAATCTTCCCTTGTCAATGTAACAGCTTATTGTGGTCCTCACTCTCTGAAGGCCAGCTAGGTTAGATTTTTTTTTTCCTCTCTTAGGGTTCTCTGGTACCCTTAAGGGCACTGGGGGGGGGGGAAGATGTTCAGGCTCTCTGCAAATGGTTCCGGCCTTCACCAGCGATGTTCCCAAGTGCAGAGGGGTCCTCTGCACCCCAGTTCCATTTAGCCACTAACAGTGGGATTAGCTTTTTTTAAAACATTAATTAATTTATTTTAGTTTTCAACAATCACTTCCATAAGCTTTTGAGCTTTACATTTTCTCCCTCTCCCCTCTCCCTTTTCCTCCCCAAGATGGCATGCAATCTGATATAGGCTTTATATACACATTCCTATTAAACATATTTTCACATTAGTCATGTTGTAAAGAAGAATTAGAACTAATAGGAGGAACCATAAGAAAGGAGAAACAAAACAAAGAGCAAATAGTATGCTTCCATCTGCATTCAGACTGCATAGTTCTTTCTCCGGATGTGGACGGCATTTTCCATCATGAGATTTTTGGAGTTGTCTTAGATCCTTGCATTACTGAGAAGAGCTAAGTCTATCAGAGTTAGTCATCACACAATGTGGCTGTTACTGTATACAATGTTCTCCTGGTTCTGCTCATTTCACTCAGCATCAGTCCATACAAGTCTTTCCAGGTTTTTCTGAAGTCTGCTTGCCCATCATTTCTTCTAGCACAATACTATTCCATTACATTCACATACCACAGCTTGTTCAGCCATTCCCCAATGGATGGGCATCCCTTCAATTTCCAATTCTTTGCCACCACAGAAAGAGCTGCTATAAATACTTTTGTACATGTGGGGCCTTTTTCCCATTTGTATGATCTCTTTGGGAGAGATTAGTTTTCTAAAAGAAACATTTAGTTTAGAAGTTATAATCACAAATATACAAACTTGCTCCCTCCAGTCATGGGAGGCGTAATCCCCCTCCCCCTCTGCACCGCCTTAGTCTCTGAGGAGAAGAAGAGGATTAGGTTCATAGCTTAGTTCGGATCCAATAGAACCCAGTCCCAGTTCCAAATTCAAAAGCCCCTTTGGACTTGAGTCCCAGGTTTCTCAGGGCTTCCATGCCAGCCTGACTAGTTGCATCATCCCTTGGGGCAGTCCTGGCTCCAAGGTTGCCATGGTTCAAATTACCTTGAGAATCACCTCTGCCATTTGAAAAAGAGGAGGATAAACAACACAGAACAGAACCAGCTATTGTCAGGCCCATTTCTTGGAGCTAGGCTTACAGAGAGGACGAGGGAAGGGGAGTCCTAGCTGTCTCACCAGTTCTCACCTTCCTAGTTATGGGTGACCTGGGATCTTCCCTCTCTGGAGGGAGCAGATAAGAGTTGGTGAAAATAACAGCAGAAAGGGGAGGGGGACAGAATACAGAGACAGTTTTAAAGACCCTGGTAGACAACCAGAGGAGGCTATTCCCACCCATGGACAAATCAGGCTCCATGTTAGGTAAACTGGGCATGCTCAAAAGACTTCTCAAGGGTATCTCTATGTTAGGAGCACTAGATGTGGCTACATTAAAATAAAAGTAATCCTGTGGGGGGTGACGTGGTGTTGTTTTTATTTGATTGTTTCAGTTGTGTCTCATTCTTTGTGAGCCCATTTGGGGTTTTCTTGGCAAGGATATGGGAGTGGTTTGCCATTTCCTTCTCCTGCTCATTTTACAGATGAGCAAACTGAGGCAAATAGGGTCAAATGACTTGCCCAGGATCACACAGCAAGTAAGTGTCTGAGGTTGGATTTGAGCTCATAAAGATCAATCTTCCTGACTTGGGGCCAGTCCATAATGATCCTGATTGTCAGTCTATACCAACTACTAGCTCTGGTATAGGAACAGAGAGTAGAGACTTCATGGAAGCTGCCAGCTCCTCTCATGTCTTCTCAGGTCCAGAGTTAAGCATTAAGTGAATGGTCTCCAAGCAACAGGTCTGGTTTCTCAGCCACACAAGGCTAGGTTCAAACAATGCAATAAAGTTTTCCCACAGCATTCATCTCTACTAGTAAGGAGAGAGTCTTGTCCAGTGGGCTTTGAGACAGGATTACATAAACACTAAATAAGTGCTTTCTGATTGACTGCTTGTTAATTGACTGACTCTATAACTCAGGTAACAAACAAGTGGTCGTCCAGCGTTTGTATGAAGGTTTCTCTTGAGGGGGAATCCACATATTCCTGAGGCAACCCCTGTCCACCTTTAGAGAATTCTAACTGTAATCCTACATTTACCTCTGAAACTTTCATGTGGTTCTGACCTCTGGGGCCAAAAAGAACAAGTTTAATCCCTTTTCCACATGACAGACTTTAAATCCTTGAAATTGGCTATAGTATCTCCCCTGAGCCTTCTCTTCTTCAGGCTAAACAGCCCCAATTCCTTTTACTGTTCATTGTATGGCATAGCTTAAAAATTTTTTTAGTGTCCCTCCTTTGGATGTTCTCCAGCTTATTAATGTCCTTCATGGGATGGGGCACCCCAAATCCTCCAGATGTAGTCTGAGTAGGGCAGAGTTCAGTGAGATTATCACCTGATTCTTGGAAGCCACGTCCCTCTTAAGACAGCCCAAGATGGCATTATCCTTCCTGATGGCCATTATCACATTCAACTCCCATTGAGTCTGCAGTCCACTAAAACCCTGAGATCTTTATCATGAAAACTGTTATACCACCTCTCTCTTGTATTTACCCCAGAAGTCAGTTTCTTGGGGGTTTTTTTTTGTTTGTTTGTTTGTTTTTAGGCGGCTGGGTTTAAGTGAGTTGCCCAGGGTCACACAACTAGTAAGTGTCCACTGTACCACTTATCTGCCCCTCAGAAGTCAGTTTCTTGAACTCGCGTACAATTGCATTGCTATGAAATTTTACCTAATTGAGCTCACTGTTTTAGACTATCAAAATCTTTTTGGATTCTGATCAACACTTAACATATTAGCTACCCCTATCAGCTTTATGCCATCTATACAATGAACAGAAGTTAGGGGGAGGGATAGGTTGAACAAATTGAGTTAGAGGTGCTTCTGGAACATCAAGATGGAAATATCCAGCAGGCAGTTGGAGATAAGGGATTGAAATTCAAGGAACAAGTTGGAGCTAAAGGTATAGACTTAGGAGTCATGAGCAGAGAGATGATAATTGAAAATACGGGAGCAGATGGGATCATTAAAATTGCCAAGACCTTTCTCGTTTCTGGGTCTCACTTTCTTTATTTGTAAAACCAGGAGGTTGGACTAGATGTTCTAAAATGCAATTTTTCTTTTTTACTAGACATTAGAGTACTTCCTTTCTAGCCATCACCATCTCTGTCTATGGCTATGTCTATTATCTATTTTCATCCATTAATTAGACCTAGGTCCTTGGGGGCAGCCTTTTGACTGAGTCCAAGTTTTACAGAACAAATCCTTTTATTAAGGGGATTTGTTTTGTGAAGTTTGGATTCAGTCAAAGGGCCCCACCTGAGCACCTAGAGAGCCATATGTGGCCTAGAGGCTGCCGGTTCCCTGAATTAGATTATTCTGCAAGTCATTTTTTGAGTGTGTTTTGCACATTGCCAGATGTTATAGGGGATATAAAAGAAGTATAAGATATTGTTGCTACTCTCAAGGAGTAATCTACAGGAAGAGATGAGAATAGTTTACATTAGTGGTATCAAACTAAAATAAAAACGCATCTCTGTGGATTGTATATTGTCTTAGAAAACCACAAATTAACATTATCTATATTTTTTCCTATTTTTATTTATTTTGTTAAACATTTCCCAGTTACATTTTAATCTGGTTCAGGCCATTTCAGTGAGTTTGCAGGTCACTAGTTTGACACTTCTGGTTTATATGACAGTTAAGAATACCAAGTATCATATAATTAAGTGCTCCAAAAGAGTGTTATTGGAGTTATCATTGCATCAGTAACAATAATAGCTGATATTTCTTCAGTGCTTCTTAATTAAACAAAGAACTTTCCTCGGAACAAACTTGTGAGATAGGTAGCAAAAGGATTATTATCCTCCACTTACAAATGAGAGAAGTGAGACTCAGAGTGGTTCAATGACTTACTCACAGCCACATAGCTAATGAGTCATATAAGATGAGAACTTAAACCCAGGGCTTCCCACTCTAAGTCTACTATTCTTTTCACCAGGCACACTGCCTCTGCATAGGTTAAAGAGATAAGGTAAGGCCTTATGCAGAAAGTGGTCTTGCATTGGTTCTTTATATATGAGAAAGATTTTCATAAGCAGAGGAGCATAGAAGGTGTATCCCATGTAGTAAAAATAACACAGGCAAAGGTATTGAGTTGGCTTTGAACATGACCAGTGCATAACTCTAACTATAAATTCTAGCTCTTGGGACAAATTCGTTTGGTTAGGAAGGTAGGGGTGAGGAGTGTAGTGCTTTTCAGTTAGGTTGTGTGGTTTGTCTTTCAGTCTCGAAGAGGACCATGACATCAGGAAGATGATGCCATGGCTGGCAATTAAACTGGATTTGAGTGAAGGAGGGCTGTGCAAAGTCACCAGTCTCACTTTCTCCTCCAGAGCCCCCTGGGTCCAGTCCTACTGGAACAGGAGACAGCCCATTCCTCAAAGAGCTGACCCAAATCCCCATATTTATGATCTTCGACATCTCAAGAGGTAGCTGAGGGTTGGTGGGGAGGGGGAAGGTGGCAGGCAAGGGCCATGGAGCTAGAGGAAAGTAGAAGCTTCTCTCCCTCAAAGGAGACGTATATCTCTAAAACTGTAATTTGCTTCATGAAGTAAACTAAATCTTAGCATTCTGAAAGATGTATTGTTTGTATTGATGTGAGTGAGAATGCATGTGGAACATGTCAATAAAATGCATTCTAGCCTCATATAGCATTCATAATACTGTCTTTGTTTACAAAGGTTGCCAATAATAAAGGGATATATAGTGTTTCTTCAGTACATGTCATTAGTTTTTAAGTTGTTTGTGTACTAATAGCCCTTATAGCTGATACAGCTTTTTTGATGTGTGGTCATCAAAAAAAAAAATCAATTATATTTTGGCCTAAAAGCAAAATCATAGAAAATTTAGACTTAGTTACTTAAGAACATTGCTATTTCAGAGAAGCCACCACACTTACTATCGGGAAATGATAACCAATAGTAGCTATCCAATGAGTGATTAATTTTAATTTGTAAAATAGAAGATATAATATAAAATGTAAAATGTTAAAAAATATAAATAATAAATAGGAGGTATATAGGGTTATTTGGGCACTTTGCTTGTCTGGTAGATCTGTGATTAGACTGCTGTGATACAAGTATACAGATGTTTAAAAAACCTCCATGTCTTCTCATCTTGTGATATTCTCAAGCATCCATGTTTTTCTATAAATTCAGTTGTTTTGTTTTTGAGACTATCTCCCTAACTCACCTAGGATGGAAATATAGTGGTCACTCATAGTCCAGATCTTACTACTGCTCAGAATGAAAACTTTGACTTGCTGTGTTTCTAACCTGGGCCAGTTCACCCCATTGTAGGAAGCCTGGTGACTTCTCAAATCTTAGAGGTACCTACTGATGCAAGTCTTAGTGTGGACACTCAGTAGGCTTAGCCTAGTTCAGAACTCCCAAACTCAAGTAATTCATCAGCCTCCCAGTAGCAGGGATTATAGGCACATACTACCATGCCTGAAAGTAATTCAATTTGAAAAAAATTTATTAATTATCTACTGTGGTCAAGGTTGGGGCAGCTAGGTGGCACATTGGGTAGAGTGTTGGGCCTGAAGTCAGGAAGACTCATGCTTCTGAGTTCAAATCTGGCCTCAGACACTTACTTAGCTGTGTGACCCTGGGCAAGTCACTTAATCCAATTTGCCTCAGTTTCCTTATTTGTCAAATGAGTTGGAGAAGGAAATAGCAAACCACTCTAGTATATTTGCCAAGAAAACCCCAAATAGGGTCACAAAGAATAAGATATGATTGAAATGATTGAACAAATGTTCAAGGTCCTATGCTAATTAACCTCTGGAAATACAAAGACATGAAGGCAACATCTACTACCCTCAAAGAAACTTCTATTCTACTGAGGAGATACAACCTGTAAACAAATAAATATAATACAAGGAAAATTTGAAAGGGAGGGAAAGAGCATTTACTTGTACTAGCATATGGAAGGATAAAGGAAAGATTGACAGAGGAAGTGGTTCCTGGACTGGTCCTTGAAGGAAGACAAGGATGGGGTCAGGGAAGGAGTGTGTTCCAGGTAAGAGGATGGCTTGTGGGAAGACATGGAAATAGGAGATGGAATGTTGAGTTCATGGAATAGTTAGTAGTTCAGTTTGGCAAGAACATGGAGCCCATCAAGGGGAATAGGATGGAATTAGCTGGGAAGGTAGGTGGGAGCCAGAATGCAGAAGGCCTTAAATGCCAGGCTGAGGAGGTTCTCTTTTATCTGAGAAACCATGGGATGACTGAAAGGTTTTGAGCTAAGAAGTGAAAAAGGTTAGTACTGTGCCTCCATAGAGGTCTGCCCAAAGTACTAGAGTCTTTCTCTTACTCTTTTAATATAGTAATATGAACTCACATTTCTTTTAATATAGTAACATAAACACACTAAAATTTGCTTTTTTTGTTGTTCATTCATTTCAGTCGTGACCAACTTTTCATGACTCCGTTTGGGTTTTTCTTGGAAAAGACACTAGGAGTGGTTTGCCATTTCCTTCTCCAGTTCATTTTTGCAGATGAGGAAACTGAGGCAAACAGGGTTAAGTGACACAACTAGTCAGTGTCTGAGGCCAGATTTGAACTCAGGAAGATGAGTCTTCTGACTCCAGGCCTAGCACTCTGTCCATGGCAACATCTAGTTGCCCAAAAAGTTTGCTTAGTTTTCCCCTAACAATTCTAGTGTATGTGTTATTATTCCTATTTTATACATGAGGGGCTTAAGAGAGGCTAAGTTACTGGCCAGTGATCACACAGAATGCAAGTTTTGGTGTTGGAATTTGAACCCATGTTTTTAGATTCCAAATCCAGTGTGCTTTCTGTTGTAACATATATGCCACTAATATCTTGAGGATACCAAAGTAGTACTTAGACCATGTATCTTTTATCTCATGTTTTTGGTACATGACTGGCCCACCTCCTTTTTTGGGCACCCACGATTAAGTGGTCTTCTTGAACACAAGTCAGAGTTGCTCTCCTTATGCCCACCATATGTTTTACCATTATGCTTTGGCATACTTTCTTTTTTTTTTTTTTTAGTGAGGCAATTGGGGTTAAGTGACTTGCCCAGGGTCACACGGCTAGTGTCAAGTGTCTGATCTGAGACTGGATTTGAACTCAGGTCCCCCTGACTCCAGGGCTGGTGCTCTATCCACTGTGCCACCTAGCTTCCCCGGCATACTTTCTTTTTGTTCTTTTGAGATCTTGGTAGTCTAAGCTTCGGCTAGAATTTTAGAGCTACAAATGACCTTAAAGATTATCTAGTCCAACTTCTCTATGAACAGATAAGGAAACTGAGACTTATAGAGGTAAAGAGGTGTGTGTATGTGTGGCAGAGCCAAGATTTGAACCCAGGTTCTATCACTCCAAATCTGATGCTATTTCCACTATTCCGTATTGCCTTGTAAAGGATTGGTAGGAAGGGAAAAGGACCTGTATGTACAAAAATATTTATAGAAATTGAAGGAATGCCCATCAATTGGGAAATGGCTGAACAAGTGGTGGTATATGAATGTAATGGAATACTACTGTGCTGTAAGAAATGACAAGCAGAATAGTTTCAGAAAAACCTGGAAAGACATATGAACTCATGCAAAGTGAAGTGCGCAGAACCAAGAGAACACTGTATACAGTCGCAGCAATATTGTAATGTTGATTGGTGAAAGACTTAGCTACTCTGATCAAGGCAGTGATGCAAGGCAGTTCCAAAGGACTCATGTTGAAAAACGTTATCCACCTCCAGAGAGAACTGATGAATCCTGAGTACAGATTAAAGCATCCTTTTTTCACTTCCTTTATTTTTCTTGCTTTCTTTTTTGTTTTCCAACATGGCTAATATGGAAACATGTTTTGATGTCACATGAATAACTGATATCATATTGCTTGCCTTTTCGAGGGGTTGAGGATGGGCAGGAAAGAGGGAGAGAACTTGGGACTTAAAATTAAAAAAAGAATGAATGTTAAAAAAAAAAAGAGGAAAAGGACTGGTGGTTCAGACAGGACTTTTATTTAATAGGCTGAGACTAAGAAATACCATTTGCTTGTTGACAAAGCACCAAACACCACTTCCTCCTTTTTCCCCCTTGTTCCTCAAATGCAGTTAATAAAATAAATTATTTGGAATAATTGGCAAAGAAGGGATCCTACCAAACTCTTTTTATGAAACAAATATAATACTGATACCTAAACCAGAAAGAGTAAAAATAGAGAAAGAAAATTATAGACCAATGAATATGGATGCAAAAATCCTAAATAAAATATTAGCTAAAAGATTATAATAATATATTACAAAGATTATACATTATGATCAAGTGGGATTTATACCAGGAGTGCAGGGATGGTTTAGTGAAGGAATATTTTAAATATCATTATTTAATCTGCTAAAATCTTTGTATGTACTATTTTTTATTTCTGTGGCTCGGTGGAAATACTGGATTTTGGGTCGGAAGAACCAGATTTGAATGTTGACCTATGATACTTAATCTCTATGAGACTGAGTTTTCTCCATTTGTCAAATCTAATATCCTAAGGACAAAACAGCACTGTTCAGATCCTGGAGTCAAACAGAACGAGAAAAAGGGGTGGCTTACCCAGAACAGTGAGGGTGGGGAGGGTGAGGAGACCTAGGCTAAGGTCAGAGCTGTGTCTTCTTTTTCCCATCCACCCAGTTCCTACTCAGGGTTTTAGCTGGAGTGCCACATTTGTGTCAATCTCTGCACCGTCCTTGGTTCTCAACTTATTAAGTCTATATAAGAAAGAATTTGACTAAGTTTCTTTAATCTATTTGAGCACTCTTCTTATGCAAGAGCACTTAAGATCCAAGTACTTTTTGTCTTTAGTCTAAAGCCTATGATTGATCGATTAAGATTTGTTCCTACTTCTTACCATTTACTTTAAGAGAGGGGGGATGACTTAATTGAGTAAATCATTCAGTCCTTAGAGATATTTATTATATGTCACTCATGCTCTGGAAAGCAAAGGAAGTCCATCCTGGAGTGGGGCAAGATGAAAAGTATGCAATGGAAATAGATTGTGAGCTTAATCATTCCTAGGAGGCAGAAAGACACCAAAATAAAGATTTCCAAAATCTGAAAGTTGAAAGAAACATCAGAGGTGATCTAATTCATCGGAGACTATACCAGGGATTCCCTCTACGACACTGTGGGATATTTATTGACCCGCTGTTTGAAAATTTCTGATGATGGGGATGTCACTACCAAAGCAGTCCACTTTTGAGCAGCTCAAATTATCAAGATTTTTTTTCTTTCTTTCGAGCCTGGATCTGTCTCTCTGTAATTTCTACTCATTTGTCCAATTTCTGTCCTCTGGAGCAAAGCTGAATAAGTCTGATCCCTCTTGAATACTTACCCCTTCAGATATTTGAAGACAGCTATTATACCGTGTCATGTCATGTCATACCATTCATTCAACAAATATGTGTTTTATCTGTAAGGTCCTTTGCTGAGAACTGGAGGGAACTTGGATGAATCAGACAAATGCTTCATGAAGCAAACCATAATGAGAAATGATAATTATTTGACATTTGTTGAATTCCAAAAGTATTTACTATACAGACCATGGGAAAGACAGAGACATAATTTCAGGAGTGTAAGTTAATAATTATTTACTTTTATAAAGTGCTGAGTTGTTTTTTTCTTAATCTTTATTAGACTTGTGATTTCATTGGCATAGGGAATTCTCAATGAGGAAACTCCCTTTACCAGTGCAGATCAGCCCTTTAACTGTAATTTAAAATATTGAAGATTTGTTTAGGGTTTCTGAGGTTTGGAAAATATTACTCACAACATCACTTTGAGGTAGGTTGTGTAATTATTCCCGTTTTATAGATAAGAAAGTTGTGGCTCTGAGAAGTCAAATAACTTCATGTCTTGCTATAGTCATATAGCTAGTAAATATCTAAGAAAGGATTGGAACCCAGGCCTCTTGACTCTAGGTCCAGCACTCTTTTCATATCGCCACATTGTCTCTTTAAGGAAAAACAGACTAGTAAATACATCTTAGACACTAAAAATATCCTGTTTTGGTGACTGTACTGGGGTCTGCTGAGTATTAGCCAACCTGCTCCTCTTTTCTTCCTCCCCTCCCAAATCTAATTTAGTCTTAAAAATTTCTGCAATCGCTACCTGGATTTTTTCCCTCCTAACACAGGAAATCCAGGATGGTGACCACGTAGTGTGGAGATAAAAACCTCACAAAATGGCATCCAGAAAGATCTAAGAGACAGACTCATCAGCAAGCCTCTTTGTTCTTTTCCTTCTGTTTGCATTTTGTGGAAGTGCTTTATATAGTCTTCTTCTATAAAAAAAAATGCTTGATATAATCTCTTGAAAGATAAACTAACTTCCTTAATGGCGTGGGGCCAGCCATTGTCCAAAAACAGCACCCATAGAGAAGATGGAGACAGTGTCCCAGGTGTTCTTCTATCTCCTCTTAGACCCAGGGATGATTTATGATAGTAGGAACTCTTTTTTCCTATTAAAGGGACCTTCAGGAGCTGGGCTTCAGTGGAATGATTATGGGAAGTCCCTGAGGGAAGCGATATTTCCCTCTTGCCATTCATCTCTGCAGGAAGCACATTAGGGTGAAAAGGCAGAGACAAAATTTTGAACCGGAAACAGCAGGGGCAGGAAATCCTGAGGACTCAGATGCCTGAGTTCTGGCAAACCACACTGTGGCTTGACTCTGCCTCAGAAGGAGGCAGAAGAAGCTCAGAAGGTCTTGGGAGAAACCCTAGGACCAGGTGATTAAGAACATGCTTCTTCACAGAGGACATGAAGTGTAGGACTTCGCTATTTATCAAGCCTCCAATAAACATCAGTGGCAGCCTCCTGTAGGCTCGATGACAATATGGGGCCAAAGGAAGGGCATGTGTACATAACTGAAGGATGTTGGAGTTTACAACGTGCACCATGATAAGTTTAAACTGGGATTGTTTGTTAAACATGACAGTCTTCATTTTGGAATGGATTTTTAAAAAATCCTTGTAAAAGAAGAATTTGCATAAAAACTGTCACATTTCAAAGATCCATTATTTCAGCCATGGGGTACATCTGTCCCCGCCCATCCCCTGCTATCCTTCATAGACAGTTTTCATGAATGATGTGACCAAAAAAAAAAGTAAAAGCCTCAAACTACATCTGCTAGAGAATAAATAAGCTGGTGATGAGCCCCTCCACTCTTGGGCAGGCTGATCCTTGTGCAGGAGACATAAACATATAGATTTACAGCTGGGAGAGACCTTAGAAGTTGTTTAGTCCAACTCCCTAGCCAAGGTCTAGCTCCTGGTAGAGTTTATGCTCAGCTCACAGCTGATCCTGGTCTGTGAGAACCTTTAAGTGCCTGTATGAATGTGAGCTATTTAAAAATTTTTTTTCTTAGTGAAAATTTTCATCTTTTTTGATAGAGTTCAGATAGAAAGAGTCCAGGGAAAAGGACAAATGACTATCCTGCTATTACTATTTTATATTTAATGTTCTACAGATGTTCTCACAGATGGATGAAATAACTGGTTTTTTTTTATGTAGTTTAAAAACATTATTAGGATGTAAGCTATAGTGAGTAGGTTCAGTGAAATCATCTTGGACTCAACTTCAGTAGCAGACAGGATGATGGGAATGATACATACCCCATTTTATTTCTACATGATTCTGATCTCCTCTGCTGGGTTTCTATATTTTGAAAGATTATTATGATTACATAGTCTCCCCGAAAGCATCCTTGGTACAACTAGTAATAGACAGGACAAAGGGATGGTATGCCCTTTTTCCTGTTCCCACATGGTCTTGATTTCGACAGCTAGCTAAAAGCTTTTTGTTCCATGGAGCTTGAAGATTATGAGCATTTGGTAGGGCAATAACTATTAAAATGTTCTTAAGTGTTTTTTTTATGGATCAATTTAATGTTGGGGAAATTGTAGGCCGGTCTATGGTAGTGGCCTGGTTCTAATACAGTTCATTAGTTAAGTTCTCTAGGATATTTTGAGGTCTATAATTGTGATAAGAGGATTTGTTGTCTTTGGTTCATGAAAGATATCAGCTTCTAATGTATCATTTTAGCCACTAGGTCATGTCTTGATAAGTATTTGGTAGGTGCTTCCTAAAGTCGGGAAGGAAGGAAGTATTTTACAACTTGCAGAGACCAGCCAAGATGGTGGAGCAGCAAAAACAAATACAGTTAAGCTCTCCCCCACAACTAGTCCACAAGGATCTAGAAATTTCACTAATTCTGAGTCTTGATGGGGAAATCCAAGGAAAAATCACAGTGAGTCATTTTATGATTTTTATAATAAAATATACGCCTAGGTCAGTATACAGAGATAGAGAGGTATGTGGGCATTGGGCACAGGGTCTAGTGAAAAGCAGCTTGGGGGATGAATGAGGACCTGCCCATGGCTGTTCACCAAGAAGACATTCTAGATCCATCACAGAGGGGCCTGACCTTGTGTGTAGCAGCTGTCTGGTTCTGACCCTGGGAGCAGAGCAGGGTCTCAGCTCCAGTTCCAGGCCCAGTCTGAAGTCTGCAGTGGAATATGAAGGCAGGACACCTACACTAAAGGGGAGCCTATAGTTCTGTCACTCTGAACCTGCAGAGTTTTCCAGCTGGCTGGCAGTTGCTGAGTTCAACAGTGGTCTAGACCTCTAGACTTGGGCAAGCCCATATTTGAATTGCTGAGATCTGAACTCATGTCAGAAACTTGCAGAGAGACAAGGGAGGCAGTGCTTAGACTTCTTCTTGGACCATATTGATTTGGATACCCTGAAATCTTGCAGGTCCCCAGCCTGAGTGGTTCTTGACTTCCTGGAATAAAATAATGCAGTAGCTAGACCCCAGAGGACACAAAATAGGACCAAGCATGACCCAGCCATTCCCTCCAGAAGTGTGCAGAACCTGGCTTTAACACAAATTCTGAAGTCAGGAAGTAAGGCTGGAAGAATAAGCAAACAACAAAAAAAAGGATTTTACCATAAAGAACTGTTATGGAGAGGGGGATACTCAAGCTCAAAGCCAGAAGATATCTTTAAAAAGACTCCAAAAAAGCTATAAGCAAAGCCCAAAATAAATCACAACTTATGTACAAGTTCAACTAGAATTCCTGGGTTATATGAAACAAGAGGGGTTTTTTTTGTTGTTTTTTGAAGCTAAAATGATTTATAAATAAGAGTGCTAGAGGAAATATTTGGGAAAAATGAGAGGACTAGAGGGAAAAGTGAAAAAGAAGTGAAAGCTGTAAGAGAAAGACTTATAAAGAGAATTAACTACTTATATCAAGAGATATAAAACCTTACCCAAGTCACAGATTCCTTGAAAATGAGAATGAATCAAACGGAAATTAAAAATTCTACAAGACAATAAAAATATTATAGTGAAAGAATGAAAAATAAAAGAATGTGCAAAGGGTCTCATATGAACAACAGCTGTTCTAGAAAACAGATCAAAGAGAGCTGGTTTAAGAATCACTGAACTACCTGAAAACTGTGACCCCCCCCATAAAAAAAGCCTAGCTATAATATTTCAAGAAGTCATAAAAGAAAACTTCCCAGATCTCTTAGAACCAGAGGGCAAAATGAAAATACAAAGAAAACACTGATCACCTTTTGAAAGAAATCCCCAAATAAAAAATCCTAGAAACATTACAGCCAAAATCCATAGCTTCCAGGTCAAAGAAAAAATACTGAAAGCAGCCAGAAAGAAAGGATTCAAACACTGAGGAGCCAATCAGAATAATACATTTGGCAGCTATCATTGTAAAGGAGGGGAGAGCTTGGAATATGGTATTTTGGAAGACAAAATATGTAGGTTCATAGACAATTATAACTTACCTAGAAAAACTAACAGAGCTATTACTAGGACCCAGGTCTTATGATTTCAAGTGCAGTGCTCTTTCTTCTATACCATCCTGTTCAAAGTCCCATGGTAAGTTCTAAAAGGAAATTATTTTGGAGGTTTTTGCAGTAGGATTATAGATGCCACCCAATTTTGCTGTAGGTCAAATGAGATACCTTGTATATGATTATTTTCTGCATGGGAGGTGTAAGACAGATGTCAGTTACAGCATCAGTATCCCTATTCTGCCTTTCTTGGCCTCACCAAAATGACTAATATCATTAGCAAACTTGGGTTGGGAGAGCAGCCTCATGAACATCATGAACATTCATTCCATTAGGGATTGCTTGACAGTCAGAGTAAATGGTGTTCTGTCTGGCTCATTCTAGACACGAATGAACTGGACCAGAATGTTGGAACAAGTCTAATCTTTTTGAATTTGTTCTAAATGGCCAAGCTTGAGGGGGAAACAAAGGTCAAAGAAGCTGGGGGTCAGGAACGTTTTTGGTTGCTTTAAATGCTAGTTATTTTTTTTTTAGCATCGATCAATCAAATATATATTAAGTACCTACTATGTGCCAAGCACTGTATTAGGTGTTAGGGATACAAATATAAGGAATAAAAAAGCCCTATCCATAAGCTTACATTCTAATGCAAGAGACAAGCATATATAAATATGTATTATGTTATATAATATTATATATAAATATGCATTAAAATTAATAAAAATAATTATACAAATATATACAAAGTAGTTCAATATAAGGTAGTTTGGGAGGGAGGGCACTACCAGTTGGGGGAAAAGGAAAGGCCTCATGCAGAAGATAGTGCCTGAATTACATCTTTTTTTAAAAATTATTTTCAGTTCTGAATTCTCTCCCTTCCTTCAGGCCCCCTCCACCACCCATCAAGAAGGCAAGAAATATGATGCCCACTATATATGAAGTCATGCAAAACTAACTTCCACATTAGCCAAAGTAAGCAAAACGAAGAAAGTGAAGGAAAATATGCTTCACTCTGCATTCAGAGTGCATTAGTTCTCTCTCTGGAGGGGGATAGCATTTTTCATCATGAGTCCTTTGGAGTTGGTCTTGGATCATTGAATTGATCAGAGTAGCTAAGTCTTTCATAGTTGATCATCATTACAATGTTGCTGTTACTGTGTACAGTGTTCTCTTGGTTCTGCTCACTTTACTTTGCATGAGTTCATATAACTTCCCAAGTATTTTTGGAAACCATACCCTTCGTTACTACTTATATTGATATATTGATCATTCCCATCACAATCACATATCACAACTAATTTAACCATTCCCCAGTTGATGGGAATCCCCTTAGCTTCCAATTCTTTGCCACCGCAAAAGAGCTACTATACATATTTTTTTTTGTACAATTAGGTCCTTCTCCTTTTTTTAAAATCTCTTCAGGGTACAGACCTACTAGTGGTTTTGATGGGTCAAAGGGTATGCAAACTTTTATAGCCCTTTGGGCATAGTTCCCATTAACAGTATATTAGGGTACCTGTTTTTCCACATCCCCACCAATTTTCATCATTTTTCTTTTCTATCATGTTAGGCAATCTGATGGGTGTGAGAGGGTACCTCAGAAGTGTTTTAATTTGCATTTCTCTAATTATTGGTGATTTAGGGCATTTTTATATTACTATTGATAGTTTTGATTTCTTCTGAAAACTGTCTATTTGTGTGCTTTGACCTCTTATCAGTTGGAAGCCTTAGCTTAAAAAGGACAAGTTCTTCCACTGCATCTGGAGCCATCTCCAGTAGTCCTGATCTATCTCTTGCCACTGGACCCAGATAGCCCTGGAAGAGAAAGTGAGGCTGGTGATCTTGCACATCCCTCCCTCACTTAAGTACAAGTCACTTGTAAATCATGGCATCGTCTTCCTAATGTCATGGTCCTCTTCAAGGATGAAGGATGAACAACAATTGGAGAAGGCTCTATTTTTATGAATTTGGCTCAGTTCCTTATATATTGGAGAAATGAAGCCTTATTGAAGAAAATTGCTATAAAACTTCCTCCCAGTTTCCTGCTTTCCTTTTAATTTTATCTGCATTAGTTTTGTTTGTGCAAAAATTTTCTAATTTAATGTAATAAAAATTATCTATGACCTCTTGTGATCCTTTCTATCTCTTGTTTGGTCATGAACTCTTCCCTTATCTACAGCTCTGACAGGAAATTTTTTTCACACTCCCCTAATTTGCTTATGATTTCACCCTTTATGTTTAAATCATGTACCCATTTTGAGTTTATCTTGTTATATTGTTTGAGATGTTGCTCTATGCCTAGTTTCTGTCAAACCACTTTCTGGTTTTCCAAGCAAGTTAACTGTTGGAACTTAACAAGTTAAGAACATCATTAAAAATATGGATCCTTCACATAGTAGGTTCTTAACACATGCATGTTAAATTATAGTTAATTATAATAATTAACATTTGTATATTTAAGGTTTACAAAGTGTTCTACAGATATTATCTCATTTGATCTTTGCAACAACCCTGGGAGATAGGTGCTATTATTATTTCATTTTGCAGATAAGAAAACTAAGGAAGGAAGAGATTAAGTGACTTGCCCAGGGTCACACATCTAGTAAGTGGCTGTGACTAGAATTGAACTCAGGTCTTTCCAACTCCAGGCCCAGCCCAGAGCTATCTAGCTGCTCATATGACTGATATGTTTACTCACTTGTACTTCTTTGTTATAAGGGAGAATTCTTTTGGAGAGAGGTCTCTGGCAGTAATATAAAAGTGGCAGTAATATAAAAAAGGTCATCAATAAAATCTTTTTAAAAGAAAGAATAGTAAGAAATGTTTTATATGAAAAATTCATGGGGGCATAGGAAGACTTTTGGGAACTGATGCAAGGAGAATTGAGTGTTATTGTGGGAACTGTCTTTTGGGAACTTACATACTTATAAAAGGCAACTGGCCAATAAATTCAGTCCTTAGAAGTGTATGCAGAGTGGTCAGCTGATGCAAGCTTCACTTTGCAGCAGGCACAGGTATTCTGTAACTGATCCTGGTCTGCTAACCCTGTGATGAAGAGACAGACTATTGATTGGCACTGGGGCAGACCTGGGCGGGGCATTCAAAAGTCACTATTCAATCAAAGTCTGTTCCCTTTTGGTTGGACTTCTTCCTGCTTGGTAGAGGGAAAAGAGAATTAATGCTGTTAGGGGAACCAAAATGTGGCCCTGGCCTCAGTCAGTTCTCTGCCTCATTGTTCTAAGAGGAGGAGATTGGAGACTGACTGCAACCTTTTGAGTTTCGAATGGTAAAGGAGAGTAAGCGGCCCAAAGTTCAGGAAATGGAGTCGATGACAGGATTTTCTGCCAGCCAGTCCAGCTTTGAGCCCCTGGAACAATTTTGAGGATCCAGACCAGTTGGGAGTGGGGTAGCTGAGATGAGGACTTGTCCCATGGTGATGCCATATTGGGATGTAAAGTTGGTAGGACCAATGCTTTATAGGAACTGCATTAAGTCTGAGCCCTCTCTCTAGAGATTTAAGAGAGAGCATGCCCCTGAGAAATTGGGGGAAGGTAGTTGTAGTTCTGCTTCTGTTGTGCGTTCAAAGGAAATATCCCTTTGTAAAAGTTCAGGCTAATTGGTCAGGTGGAATTGGGGTGGTAATCACTGGGCCCTGACAGAGAGGGTGGGGAATACACTGATAGCATTAGAGAAAAAAATCCTGACCCCCTCAGGGGTACCCCTGAGAAGCTGAGTTGCCACATGCCAATTACCATTCCTTAGATGTACTTGTGGATTAAGAGCTGAAGTGTTTATAGCACTCTAGGTTTATAAAGTGAACTATATACATTTCATTTGATCCTTGCACAACTGCATTTTACCAGCAAGGAAACTGACTGTCAGAGAAATTAGGTGACTTGCCCCAAGGCATACAGCTAGTAAGTGAGAGAAGAAGTACTTGAATCCAGCTATTCTGAACAGCATCGCACACAGTCTCCAGTACATGGTCTAAAAAAAAAAAAAGATGAAATTAGATTTATGCTGACCCACTGCAAGTGAATTGTACCCATACCTCACCAACTCAACGTGGAGATGGAGGAAATAGCTTTTAAGGAAAGTCTCATCTTGTTCTTACGTGTTATACTTCATGACCAAAGCCTGTTTTGATGGAACCAGTAAGAGCTGAGCCAGACACAGCATCTGCAAAGCCAGAGGCAGTAAACAGACTGACAGTGGGTTTCAAAGCAGGCTGCCGTAAGTGGGAATCCTCCTCGAGGCTGAGCCACAGTGACAGAAGGGTGGATAGAGCTGGAAAGCACCAGATACAGATTTAAAGCTGTCTCTTTTCCTGGTTGGCTTGCCCTTGATTTTTCTGTTGGAAGAATAATACCTACCACATGATGAGATTGAGTCTGTGATGAGACAGTCATCCTGTTAAAGAAACATAAGCATGACCTGGACTGGCCTTTCGCACCTGAAATTCTTGTCTCCATGAAACAGGCACTCCCGTTTATATCCTTAAAGGGCTACTGTTGAATTCATGATTAACAACAATAGATTAGGTGCTTGGTGTGGTGCTGTGTGAGACATTCTGTAAAGTGACTGTATTTGTGACATAGTGGCTAGGGAACTGGCCTGAAGCCAGGAAGACCCAGATTCAAGTGCTACCTTAGAATCATACTGACTGGGTGACCCTGGGCAGGTCACTTAACCTCTTAGTGTGCTAGGCAACTTCGTGAGAATATAAATTGTAGAGAAGGTACCATCCTGCATTGTTAGAGGAAGGTTCTGCATCAAGTTCCTTGTACCAATGAAATCACAGTTTCAATCCCTACCCCTGTATCTGTCCTTGTCTTTCTCCCTGTCTCTGTTTCTGTCCCTGTCCTTCTCCCTTTCCCTGTTTCTATCCCTGTTTACATCCCTATCCCTATTCCTGTTCCTGACCCTATCCCTATCCCTAACCTTATCTCTGTCCCTATCTCTATTGCTTTCCCTATCCCTGTCCCTATCCCAATCTCTATCCCAGCCCCCGTCCCAGTCTCTGTCCCTATTCCTGTCTCTGTCCCAGTCCTTATCCCTAGAGGTTTCCACCTCATAATAGATAAGACCAATTCAAAAGGTGGCTGAACAGATATTAAACAAGCATATCAAACAAGAAACATCTGCAAATTGAGTAAGTAGGGCTTATAAGTGTGTTTTAATTTTTGTTGTTTTAAGATAATATGAGTCTTGCTTCTTCCTCTCTTGTTAGTCAAAGAAAGCTTTCTGATAGAGGTGGGCTTTTAGAAGCTGCTTAAATAGAAAGAAAGGGGATTGTAGATCCTTTCTGGTTGTTCTTCTCAAGGCATTTTGTCTGTATGCCTTGTGTCCCCCCAGCTTGATTATAAGAGAGAGCACTGTCTTCTAACTGCTTTATGTAACACTCTCTCCCCATCTTTCATGAATGAGTGAATGGAAAAAAAATATTTATTTATTAAGCATTTACCATATGCCAGGCACTGTGCAAAACATCGGGGATCTAAATCCAAGTAAGCAAGACAATTCTTGCTTTCAAGGAGCTTTCATTCTACTGAGGTTGGCGGGGAGACAGCCTATAAAAGGGGGCTACAAGGGGAAGGGGTGGATGTACTTGCTCGTAGTACTGTGGTTTGGAGATGGGTGAGAAGTAATGTGGAGGATTAGTTCCCAGCAAGATAAGACCAAAGCTCACCTTTTTGAATTCGGGGTCACAGGGTCATCCCTCCCTGTCCCCCCCCCCCAACCCCAGCCCATACTTTGAAATGCAAAAAAATATAGTGGGTGAAGTATGGGATTTGGAACCTTTGACTGCAGAAGACTGATGGTGAATCATGCTTCCCAGCACTTGACAGGCATGAGACTAGAGGTGCAGAATGAGACAGACATTTTCAGGAATGGAAAAGGTAAGGATTTTTTTTTTTCATGAATATACTTATTTATTATAAGAGAGCTTTTTGGGGGAGACAGAAGTGGAGAGAATTGGGAGGGAGTAAAGGGAGTAATATTGATGCAAAAAAAAAAAGAATGAAAGTGTCAATGAAACATTTTTTTTAAATTTATAGAAGACAGTTTAAGAAAGTTCAGGAAGAGGCACAGAGAAGCAGGACAGTTTTGGAATTATTGTATGAAATTGATTAGATGCTTACAAAATACCAACACCAAGCTGGGTATAACAGGGATTTGCAGTTTCACTTACAGCCTCTTTTTCTGTTCTCTTTGTATATGGAAATGATCATGTGGGTTGGTGTTTATTAAGTACATAGTAATAAAAAAAGAAAAATTTAAAAAGAAGAGGCAGCTTAAATCATTGGAGAAAAGCTTGCTTAAATTTTTATTTCAAATATACTGCATTGGGATTCTTGGATTTAGGGGTAGAAACAGCCTCTGTTTCTATAGTGCTCCCCACTTTACAAAGTGCTTTACAAATATTATTAAGTGAGTTAACATAAGGTCAAGCTTTTTGCAAACCCTTAAAGGGGTATATAAATGTTATTCTTCTTCTTCTTATTTATTAATGTCTGAGACTTGGAACCAGAGGCCCTGAGTTTAAATCCTCAGGCAATTAGTCAATCAACAAACCTTTATTAAGCATCTACTGTGTGCCAAGCATTGTGTTAAGCCCTGAAGATACAAAAATAAGCAAATGGCAGTCCCCGTCCTCAAGGAGCTTATAAAGCACGTCTTATGTCTTGGCCTCAGTTTCCTCATCTTTAAAATGGGCTGATTGAGCTACATTTTTTTTTCCCTAAGGTCCCTTCAAGCTATAAAGTTATGATTCTCAAGGCAGCCCTTCAAAGTAGGTCAAGAGATTTTGATCACTGTATTTCTGTATAATTGGTTTTCTTTGCAATTCTATGTTATTTTATTTGATGCATTTAAAACCATTATTCTGAGACTGGTTGTAGGTTTCACCCAGCCAGCCAAAGGGGTCTTCTACACCAAAAAAATGTTTTGTTCCCTCCCTATCCCCTTCTCCCCTCCGGAGGCAGTAGAAGGGTCATTGTCTTCAACTGACAGAGCAGAAAACGGTTTCCAAGGCGGTTAGACTTGCTCATGAGTTCATAATAACAATAGCTAACATTTATATAGTGCTTTCAAGTTTGCAAAGTGCTTTGCATCTATTCCCTCATTTGAAATAATAGGTGGCGTGACAGGGAAGTGGGAGCCAGACCTTCTGATGCTAAGACCATTGCACCACACCATCTCTCAGCATCCATCATTCCAACCACACAGAGACCTTGGAGCCTCAGCACCAAGTAGTGTAGCCTTAGTGATGCTGGTTGGTTCTTTCTCCAGTGGAATCTCGTTTGTTTGTTTTTCCCCCCAGCTTCTCTTAAGAGGGCATTCTCCATCTATGATATAGTCCAAACTCTTTTCATTCAGAGAAAGAAGAGATTTATAGCTAAAACCTGCCATCTGTAGAACAGTCTGCCTTCCCGTGAAACCCTGCAATCCTTCAAAGCAGACATTTGCCATAGTTAGGAAAACAATAGGAGGAATAATTTTTTTCCCCCCGGAGACTATTCCAGAAAGCAGAGCAACTGGTTTAATCCTCCCCTAGTATTGCTCAATTCCAGAGAAGTGCGGCTTGCTCACTGGGAGGCACTTGAGTCAGAAGCTCTGCTAGCATTTACTCACCAGTGCACTTGTTCTCACATCACATCCTATCGTGCTTCCCTAGAAGAGTCTTCTTCCCATACAGGTCTTCACAATGCATCCTGCTTTGCGAAAGGAAGGACTAGAAAAGACAATTGCAGAAGTACAAGAAGTACACGAAACACTGGAATTGGTCTCGGGACGTTTTGATCCAAGTCCTGGTTTTGCTGCTTAGAGAAAATTCATAGGACTTGGAGCTCGAAAGGACCTTCCAGGATAACGTGTATGTGGACAGCTGAATAAACACTAAGCAAGAGCATCACACAAGTAATAGTCACAGGTTGAGTAAATGGGGCTTATAGGACCTTCCTACCTGCCTGCCTGCCTGCCTGCCTGCCTGCTTTCTTTCTTTCTTTCTTTCTTTCTTTCTTTCTTTCTTTCTTTCTTTCTTTCTTTCTTTCTCCTTTTTTCCTTCCTTCCTTCCTTCCTTCCTTCCTCCCTTCCTTCCTTCCTTCCTCCTTTCCTTTCTTCCTTCCTTCCTTCCTCTCTCTCTCTCTCTCTCTCTCTCTCTCTCTCTCTCTCTCTCTCTCTCTCTCCCTTCCTTCCTTCCTTCCTTCCTTCCTTCTCTTTCTTTCTTTCTTTCTTTCTTTCTTTCTTTCTTTCTTTCTTTCTTTCTTTCTTTCTTTCTTTCTTTCTTTCTTTCTTTCTTTCTTTCTTTCTTTCTCCTTTTTTCCTTCCTTCCTTCCTTCCTTCCTTCCTTCCTTCCTTCCTTCCTTCCTTCCTTCCTTCCTTCCTTCCTTCCCTCCTTCCTCCCTTCCTTCCTTCCTTTCTATTTCAGGCATCTAGGCATCTAGGTGGCACAATGGATAGGAAGACTTGTCTTCATGAGTTCAAATCTGGCCTCAGACACTTAAGAGCTGTGTGACCCTGGGCAAGTTACCTAACGCTGTTTGCATTAGTTTCCTCATCTGTCAAGTGAACTGGAAAAGGAAATGGCAGACCACTCTAGTATTTCTAGTCAAATGAGCCAGAGAAGGAAATGGCAGACACGCTAGTGTTTTTGCCAAGAAAACTCCAAATGGGATCATGAACAGTTGGACTGACTGAAATGACTCAACAACAATAAAAGGGGATCTTCCAGGTCATTCATTTCAGCTCTCTCATTGGGGAGATCTGTGGATCGTAGTATCTAGAACTGGGAGGAACCATACAAACCATCTGGTGTAATCCCTTCATTTTATTGATGAGGAAACTGAGGCCCAGAGATGTTAAGTGATTTTCCTGAGGCCAAACAGGGAATAAATGGTGGAGTTGGGGCTCAAACCCAGGTCTAATGACCTCAAATCCAGTGTTCTCTGGTTGCATGACATTGGGAAAGTAATAACCTACTTAGCTTCATTATTCTCATTTGCATAATCAGAATAACCAAACTTAAACAACCTATATCAAAAGAATGTTTGGAGTGAAGTGATTTATATGCTATAGATGTGGGGTGCCAGTATTATTATTACTCTTATATACCATGCCATATAATAATGTAGGAGAATATTATTAGTTATGATGATAATAATAATTTTGAGAAATCAGAGAGTATTAGGATTGGAAGAGCCCTCACAGGATATCTAGTACAATTCCTATCTGAACAAGTATCCCTCCTATACCACTGCTAATAAGTGGCCATCTAGTGTTCCCTTGAATATCTCCAATGAGGTAGAAACCATCGCCTTCTCTTTTTGGATAACTCCAATTTCAGGATGTTTCCTTAACATTAAATCCAGAGTTACTTGCTTGAAACTTCTATCCATTGCTTCTAGTTCTCCCCCCCGGGGCCAAGAGAAATAATTTTCATCCTTTCCCATGACAGCCTTTCAAGTCCTCAAAGATGGTTATCATGCCTTTCCTAAGTCTTCTTGTCTCCAGTTAAATACTTGCAGGTCCTACTCTGGATCCTTTCATGCCACAGTTTCTTGTTCATTCACTAGGCTCATTGCCTTTCTCTGGTCACTCTCCCAGGTCTCAAAATCCTTCCTAAAACATGGTTCCCAGAACCATGTGGTCTAACTAGGTCAGTGGAGAGTGGATGGTTATTATCCATTTCATTCTTAACCCTCTGCCTTAATACAACTTTAGGTTGACAGCTTTGTGCAACTCTGCCTCACTTAAATCCAGTTCACTTGCAAGTCAAGACATCACGAGGTCATGTCATTGGTCCTCTTCAAGAAGAAGCAGCACAGTTTGCATCCTATGAGCCTTCCAGGTCACATTATTAGCACATATTGATTCTGCAGTCCCCAAAACCTTACCATATATAATTTTTAAGGCAGTTAGGGTCACACAGCCAGTAAGTGTCAAGTGTTTGGTCTGAGGCCAGATTTGAACTCAGGTCCTCCTGACTCCAGGGCTGGTGCTCTATCCACTGCGGCACCTAGCTGCCCCTACCTTACCATATCTTGAGGTGCCCCAGCCATGTTGCTCATTCTCTTACAGCTCATTTGTCTGTTCTACCTCCATACTTTGCTCCCCAGCAGCTATCTTCCCCCATTCTTTCCAACTCTCTATTATATTTTGTTTTCCTTATTAGAATGTGATCACCTTGAGAGAAAGAACTGTCTTATTTTTAAATCCCCCATGCTTAACAGTGTCTGGCACATAGTAAATGCTTAACAATTGCTCTGCCTGTCTGTCTGTCTTTCTCTATTTTTCTCCTGTTGGCTGTGGTTCTGACTTTCTGGACTTCAATATCATGCCTCAGTTGCCCTCTCACCATGGAAGACGCGTCACTGCCTGGACCATTCTCACCTTGGTACATCCCTCTGATATCTCAGTTCCCTTCTTCTATTTGCCAACTCACAGGGTCTCAATGGGGTTCCCACCCGCTGCTGCAAATAGGGTATTGTCCCTAGTTAGTTAAAGGTCCTTTGCTACCACATCATGGTTCTTGCCATTGTAGGGCTCCCACGATTGCAATCCAGGCTTTATTTCACCGACAGTCACTTATTTTAACCCAAGTGTAGCACTTTATAGCGCTATTTATTAGGTTCCTAATAGATTCAGCACATTATTTCAGATCTTTTTTGATCATGACTCTCTCATCCAGTACATTAGCTGTCTGCTAGCTTTGTGTCATCTGCAAACTTGCCGAGCTGACCTTTCTCAAAGTCCCTGATAATCACAAACAGCTAATGTGTTTGACATATTCACACATACACACACATGAATACACAAAAATATCTCCAAATGGCTCATCGGACACTATGGGGGCTTCTTACTCTTCTCCTATCCCTGTGCTTTGGGCAGAAAGGTATTTTTTTTGTTTAAGAGTTGTACCCTCATGTAAACCGCCAATGTCAGAGAATGAATCCAAAAAAACCCTGAAGAGATTGTTTCTCAGATGGAAGGGGCCATGAATCTCAGTCATCATCATTAAGTTTGTTGGACATAACCCTGCTGCCTGAGCTCCAGGTTAGTGTTTGTAGGGAAACCAGGCTGAGCTGTGGTTTGTGATTTGTGATATCGTGGTTAATGGTTCATGTGACCAGAGGACAGAACAAACCTAAGCAATAGATGAACCCTAGAACTTTAGAAACCTTTGAGGTCACCTGATCCAGTTCTTCCCTGAAACATGAACCTTCTCTAAAAGTCCCCAAGTGCTCCCACTGTCCCTGCTTAATCTCCAGTGACAAGGAACCTCCTGCGACAGCAGATTCTGTAGGAAGTGGTAGGAGGTGGTGTGGAGTATTGACCTGGGCTTGAAGCCCAGCTGTTACAGGCTGTCTGTATGACTCTGGACAGGACTTTTAACCTCCCAGTGCCTGATTTCTCATCTGTAAAATGAGGGGGTCAGAACAGCTGATCTCTAAGGTCCCTTCCGCCTAGGTGATCCTAGAGGAGGAAGATCCATGAATATCCCCATCACCACAAATGGGCCCTTTTATCTTTCTATCTCCTTGGATTAAATTCTTGCTAGTTCTGTCTTTATTCTTCGCCCACACATCACAGCCATCCTTTGTACTCAAACATCACAAATAACAGGTCAATCCTGCTGAATACTTTTCCCTGATGCCTCTCAGATCCACCCTTTCCTATCTTTTCTGTACATTCACCGCCCCAAGCCAGACCTCTGTGACCTTAATAAAGCTTGCTGCAATAGCAAGTCTCCCACTTCGGCTCCTACCCTTCTTGCCACATGATTCCCTCCTGACTCCTGTTCACCACCCAGCTCCATCACAGTGGCAGTCACTTATGTCTTGCTAAATCCTAACCTGGGACCCTCCTACCATCCACCTCCTTCACTTGTGCTGCGGGACAGAGCTGGAGGAAGTCGGGCAATCATATTGACTGGGTCTACCATAAAATTGTTACCTGATCTCCACTGGGTCCTCCCTACAATCCTTTTATTCCACCTTAAGTGGTTTTCCATACCTCTCCCCACTTCTCTTTCTTCAAGACTCACACAACATTCCCTTTGTCCATCCTCTGAGCAGAGGACTTTGCCTCAAATTTAACTGAGAAAATAGAGACTGGTCAGTGTAAGTTCCCTCTTTACATCTCCAATGCCTTGGACATCATCATTTGTCCTCTCCTCGTTTCCTATAATGTTCTCACCAAGGTCAGCCCCTTTCCATGTACCTTTGACAATAATAATAATGATGATGATAATAGCTAACATTTACATAGCACCTACTATGAGTTAAATGCTTTACAATTATTATCTCATTTAATCCTCACAGCAACCCTGGGAAGTAGGTGCTATTACCCCATTTTACAGATGAAGAAACTGTGGCATAATCTGGCTCCTTCCAGTCTTTCTGGTCTTCTTACATTTGCTCCCCATCATACATGCCATCATCCAGAAATGCCAGCCTTCTTGTAATTCCTCGCACAGGCCATGCCTTTTTATTAGCCATTTCCTGAGCCAGGACCACTCTCCCTCCTTCTCTCCACCTCCTGGCTTCCTTCAAGTCTCAGATAAAATCCCACATTCTTCAAGAGGCCTTTCTGGATGTCCTTCCAGCTGCTAGTGCCTTCCCTCTGTGATGACCTCCCACTTCCACTGTCTGTGTCCCATGTTATCTCCACCATTAGAATGGCAGCTCCTTGAAGGGCTCCTCAAGACCATGTTTTGGCCTTTATTTGTATCTGTGGCATTGACCGTGGTGCCTGATACATAAATGCTTGTTGACTGCTTGATTTATCTGTTAAAAAGGTATAACAATACCTATGTTTTGAGGCTTAAGTGAAATATCCTATGGAAAGTGCTTGGTAATAATAATAGCTAGCATTTATATAGGGCTTTAAGGTTCGTGTGGGAAGCTAGGTGGTTCAGCAGACAGAGTGCTGAGCCTGGAGTTAGGAAGACTCAGCTTCCTGAGTTCAAATATGGCTTCAGACACTTACTAGCTTAACCCTGTTTGCCTCAGTTTCCTCATCTGTAAAATGAGTTGGAGGAGGAAATGGCAAAGCTCTCTAGTATCTCTGCCAAGAAAACTCTAAATGGGATCACAAAAAGTCAGACACGACTGAAAACGACTGAACAACAACTTAAGGTTTGCATGAGTCTCATAATAACCTTGGGAGTAAGGTACTATTATTATTCCCATTTTACACTTGAGGAGACTGAGGTTAAGTGACTTGCTCAGGATCACATAAGTGGCTGATTCCAGTTCCAGTGTTCTCTCTATTATGCTACTTCACAGCCAAATGAAATGTCAACTTTTATTATATGAAAGAGGCAGAGTCTGAGGGATAGAATCCAAATCTTTATCTCAAACCTTCCAAACAGGGGGAACACATGAAATTTACTTAGACAGAATGCATTCCAAGAAACCAAGGTAATGTGAGCTGCATCTCAGAGAACTGAAGCCTACTTGGGGTGGGCACCACCGGAAGGCTCAAAGTCTGAAGGATAAGGCTGTGGAACTGGAGATCCAGAGAAGACAATGCTGGGATTGATCATCTCGGGGAGAAAGGGCCCGGAGTGGAGGGAGGCCTCCGTCTGGTTGGCCAATAGCAGGCAGAGCTGGTACATGTTGTGATTTAGAAGATGGATGCCCGGGATCAGCTGTTCTTGCTGGTACTGGAGGGCTTTGGCAATGTACATGCTGACCACAGACATCTCCTGCTGGGTTCGGGACAGGTTTCTCACTGCAGGAGGAGAAGGAATATATCCGTCATCAGTGATCTAGACAGGCGGAGTCTCAAAAAAACCCCCAAAAAACCAAAAAAAAAAAAAAGAAAGAAAGAAAAGAAAACCAGCACTGCCATTGCTTACTTACATTCCTCCAGCATGGTCTCCCCAATCTGCTGGTATCTGGGGTCACAGGGGACCTCAGGCTTCTCTTGCTGAAAGGCTAAAAGAAAACACAGACACTGGGATAATAGGCATGAATTAAGAGAAGAGTTCCTGCTGTACCAGTCAACCACCCCCTCCCAACCAAACCCTGACCAGGCACCTAGTCCCCCCATCTCGGGCCTTGAGCACCTATGGCCAGGGTAAAGGAAAGGGTCAAAAAGGAAGAGAAAGATCATCCTGGACACAGAGGATAAAAAGAAACAAACCAGAGCATCCTTCTTTTCAGACTTCTCTTCCATCTCATGGACTGGGGTGCCATCTTTTTATCTGAAGAGGGCATGAGCTCAGCCACTCAACTGAAGCTATGGTCTCATCAATTTGTAAGTACCCTCCAAGATGACAGCAATCACAACTAGGTATGCCTACTTCTTCCCAGGTGATTTTTATTCAGGTCCTCTTATGAGTTAGCCACAACATACTGGAGGCCTCCTTTGCCTTCTCCTGACTTTTCAAGGGTTCCATTGGAGCACTCAGCCTATCCGCATCATCCTTCCATCTCAACCCATGACCAGCCCACCATCTTTTTTCCATTATCTGTTTCCCTGATGGCATTCTTAACTCCTGCTCTTCATTGAAGTTCTTCATTTATTAGATGTGGAAACCTACTCAGTCACACCCACCATGTGCCTTTCCATAGACTATAGGGAGCTTTGTTACCCATGAAACAAAGTGTGTGTGGTGTGTGTGGTGTGTATATGCGTGTGTGTTTGTGTGTGTGAGAGAGAGCGGTGAGATTAGAGAATGAATCTTTTCTTTTCGCCAGAACACTACATATGTCCTTAGACAATTAAGTCACTTCTCTCTGAGTCTAATTTCTATCAGTTACATGGAGATGATCCCTCATCTCTACTTATTTAAAAGGGATGAAATAAAGGTAATGCACATCGAAAAAATCAATGAGTGTTTAATAGGAAAGGTACTATATTCATCTAAGGATTAGGATAACAATTTAAACATAGATCATAGGATTTGGGGCATCTGGGTAGAAAGCATTGGACTCCTGAGTGAGAAAGACTTCAGTTCAAATCCTGACTCAGATAGTCATTAGCTGGGTGGCCCTGGGCAAAAGCTTTTAACCTCTCTCAATCTCAGTTTCCTATTTGTAAAATAGGGGATAATAATGTCACCTATCTGACAGGATTGCTGTGAGATCAAATTAGATTATAAATCACTTTGCAAACCTTAAAGAGATATATAAGTTGGAGACTAGGAGATGTAGTAGATAGAATGATAGAAAGGCCCCTAGGCAAGGTGCCTAACCCCTCTCAAACTCAGTATACACTGCCATAAAATGGGGATAACAGCACACCTTAGGGTTGTGAGAAATAAATGAGATTATCTATGTAAAGTACTCTGCACACTTTAAAGTGCTACATAGATGCTAGCTGTTTATAACTACAGCTGGAGGGGACCTGGGAGTATACTTAGTCTAACCCTCATTCCACAAATGAAGACACTGTGATCCACAGAGGGGATGTGACTTTGCCAAGGTTACCCAGAGACTGAGTAGTACAGCCAGGCTCAAGTGGATGGAGGAAAAGATCATAGAATCCTATCATTTCCCATAAATGTCAGACCTTCATTGGGTCCCACACAGGCCCTGGTGAGGTCAAGAGATCTCACTGGTGGTGCATTCCCTGTGGCAGTGATTAAATCCAATATCCACAAAGCTCCTCAGGGATGCTACCTGGTGTGTGTGGATTTAACCAGCCAATCAATTGGGCAACTGCTAATGGCATAGAGGGGGAAAAGGCACACGAGTAGGACTCAGGACGCCTGGGCTCCAGTTCCAGTTCTTGTCATTCCCTCCCCACCTGACCCCAGCCTCCACCAGGCAAGTCATTCTCTGAGCCTCAGTTTCCTCTGTTGTCAAAATGGGATAATAATCCCACCCAGAATGACCTCCCTCATAAGGTGGCTAACAGGAAAGCACTTTGTTAACCTTAAAGTGTAAATCAATGTGAATTACTTCGAAGGAGTGTGCTGGTAAATGTTTAACAACCAGCTCTGAGAGAGGGGCAGAAGCTTAAGTTTGATCTGCATTATTAACGTTTTGCATATTAATTTCTTGTCTAGATAATCAGTTAAACAATAAAGCCCTGACTTATAGCATTTGCTGGCTCTCGGGTGTAAATACGCCTACACTGAAAATTTAACAAATAGCTCTCGCAGAATCAGTGCCAGCATATCCCTGGTACTATTATTATAAATAATTTATCCATTTGGCAAGTGGAAAACCATGTCAAAAGACTGGTTCTCTAGAGAAGTTTAGCAGCAGCTAGATGGTGCAGCAGTTACCCACAGAGACCTGAGATCCTCCCTCAGACACTTAACTAGTTGTGTGACTCTGGGCAAGTCACTTAATGTCTTTGTCTCAATTTTCTCATCTGTAAAATGGTAATAATAATAATTATAGCATCGACCTCAGAAGGTTGTTCTGAGGACCAAAGGAGAAAACATATGTAAAGTGCTTTGCAAGTCTTGAAGTGCTATAAAAATGTTAGCGAGTATTATCACTTATAATCATTAGACTATGAGCTCTTTGGAAGCAGGGACTGATTTTGCCTTTCCTTTTTATCTTCAGCATGTAGTAGGCGTTCAATAAATGCTAGTTGGGTAATCAAAACCTGTGGTATCACTGGATACCTCTTAGGAAAAAAGAAATCAATTGTTGACCGAAGGATGTAGACATTCATCTGCCCAAAGGCAGAGGGCTTGATCAGGTTATTCCTTAACAGTCCCTTCCTATCCTTCTACTTTAGAATTGGTCCTTTCTGGCTTTCGGATTCTGTGGAGGGCTCTTGCAAATATAAAACATTTTTCTTTGAAAGCCTTTTACCCACATCATGCAATTCCTCATGGGAACCAGGGAACAACACCATTTCCCAGTTCTCTCCTGATGAAGAAATAAGATGCAGCCAAGGCCACAGTGTCAGCTGAGAATCTAGGCCTTCAGATCAGAGACTGAGAGCTGGCGGAGATTAAAAAAAAACCCCCAACAATTTCCTGTTACTTTAATCCACAGAACTCACATGAATGATATCGGATGTTTCCAATAGATATGAAGAACCATCATACAGTTTTATATGTCATATGGTTTCTTAGTAGAGAAGGTAGTTTGCTTTCTTAGTACTATGGTTTCTTAGCACAGGAGAGGCTATGCTTTTATATAAAACAGAATTCTTTAAAGCATAAAAAATGGCTGATTGTTAACAGCTATAATTATTTTTCAATAGTTGGATTCTTTTTTTTTTGGAAACACTTCAAACAGTTGAATTGTGCCCATCTCCTTCCAAAGTATCAAATGAAGACAAACAAAAATGACTTGTGAATGAGTACTTATCAACTGGCAGATCCCATTCATTTTACAGATAAGAGAGGTTAACTTGCCTTCACACAGGTAGTAAATAATAGAGCTGAGACTTGAACCTGGGTCCTTGGGACTCCATTCAAGTCATGCTGCCTCCTAAGCATATCAACCAGGCCAGTATAAAGTCTTGCTCAGATGCCCTGTCAGGCTATGGTGGTGATCCTGGGTTCTCAAATGCTGCACCAGTTGAATTTAAGCCCTGAGGGGCCTCGCTGGGCTAGAAAGGCTTAGAATTTGGTCACCGTTAGAGATTTTTGTATCCCCAGCACTTAGCACAGTGCTAGGTGCACAGTAGGTGCTTCATAAACGTCTACTGACTGAATGACTGTTGTCTGAAAACTAGCCTAGCTAAAAGTAAGGCAGCTCATCCCAAAAGGCTGGCCACCCAGTGGTGACTTTTTCTGTCCATTTACTACCTGTATGAACACAGGCAGGCATATGCTTAGGTGAGGGACATACTCTCACTGATAACTATTAGTTCTTTCAAAGGCTGAAGAATACAGTTGAACAGCCCCGTATTGCCTTTCAATGGAACAAACCCAAACTTCGGTCAGATAATTAGACCTCAGCAAACAAGAACTAAAAGAGGGCCTTAAAAATGCTGTTGCAGTAGTGCTAACACCCCTTCCCACTCCAGGACTACTGCATCGACCAAGAAAGCCATGGGAGGGTCCAATGAAGCAACTAGGATGTTTAGCCTGGAGAAGGGAAGACTTGGGTGGTGGAGGGAGGAGCATGAGAGCTGTCTGAAGGCATTAGAAAAGCTGCCTTATGGAAAGAGGATTAAATCTGTTCTGCTTGGCCCCAGAGGGCAGAACTAAAAAGAGGCAGATTCACGTGTGAAGGAAGGAAGAGCTAAAAATCAGAGCTGTCCCAAAGGGTAATCGGCTACCTCTGGGGGCAAGTCAATCCAGCACACATTTATTTTTGTGCTAAGCACCAGAGATCCAAAGAATGGTCCCTGCCCTCTGAGAGTTCCCAATCTAACGAAGATGACAACAGGCAAGCAACTACGTACGGGATAAATTGGGGATAATCAACAGAGGGAAGGCACTAGCAACAGGGGGGACCGGGAAAGGCTTCCTACTGAAGATGGGATGTCAGCTGGGACTTGAATATAGTCAGGACACAGAAACAAAGGAGAGCGTTCCAGGAATGGGGGCCAGCCGGGGAAGATGCTCAGAACTGGGCGATGAAGGGTGCTGTGTTCAAGAACCAGCAAGGAGAAGAGTATCACTGACCCCAGAGTATACCAGGGAAGAGTAAGGTGTGAGAAGACCGGAAGGGAGCTAGTGGGAGTAATGGGATCATCCACACTGGGAGTCTTTAAAGAGAGGCTGAGATGACCACTTGGGCATGTTGGAGTGGGGCTACTTCTCCAGAAGTAGGTCAGACGTTGTTGTTGTTCAGTTGTATCAGTCTTGCCTGACTCTTTGTGACCCCATTTCGGTTTTTTCTTGGCAAAGATACTGGAGCAGTTTGCCATTTCCTTCTCCAGTTCCTTTTACAGATGAGGAGGTGACTTGCCCAGAGTCACACAGCTAGTAGATGTCTGAGGCCATATTTGATGAGTCTTTCCGATTCTAGGCCTGGTGCTCTAGGCTCTGTGGTGCCACCTAGCTGCTCTCAGGGCAGACTAGATAGCTCTATAGTGCCGTCCTAACACTGAGATTAAGCGATTCTTGTGAGAATCAAAACTATCAGGTCAGCAGCTGATCTGAACTCTCCGGCTTCTTAGCTGCGCATGTGAGTGCATGGAGGAGGTTTGGCGGTTAGTAAGTACATGGATGGACTCGTACCTTTCAGCTGTCTCCCTGATAGCTATTTCCTGCTGAGTTTTACACATTTTTCTTCCCTGTTTTGACATATGTCTTTGTGGTAGGCTCTGGTTACGAAGAATATCAAAGGAGAATTTTACTAGCAACCCAGACATGTGACTCATCAAGGCCACAAACGGCACAGTACAGACAAGATGTTTTGTTGGTGTTCAGGTGTGTGTGATGTGGGAGCCGGGGAACAGATGGGGAGGAGGAGGCTGCTGAGATGTGCGGGAATCAGAGGTGTCAGATGTAATTAGATGAGCAAGCAGCTGCACTGAGAGCGAAACCAGGAGTTCAGAGTGAGCACGGGCGAGGCAGATAAGGATTCACATCTGATGCCGCCAGGAGGTTTGGGCCTCCACCTCCAACCTATGCTATTGTCCTGGTGGTCTGCTGGCCTTGGGCAAAGAAGGACCAAGAGCATTGGGGTAGCCAGCAGGAGAAGATTAATTATGCACCCTCCCCTAGGATCTCATCACTCGCAGCTCATCTTCCACCATTAGACACTGCCAGGCACTGCTCTGATGACTGATGACTTCTGGGATGACCCCAAATGGGGAGGAAGAGCCAGGAAGGGGCTTGGAGAATTCCATTCTCAAAATGTGTTTCTCCTCCTAGCTTCCTCTGAATTCAATCCACATCATTTTCTGCTTCACCCTTAGAGGATATGGACCCTTGTGCCACTGAAGCACTGGGGAGAGTAGAAGGAGGGAGGTAGTAGGATTATTACTACTTAGTATTTCAGTAATTGCAGAAAGAATTCAGTAATCACAGGCATATAGGATTCACAGTTTGAAGGGCTGGTTTTCTAGTCCAACCCCTTCATTTTACAGAAGAGGAATCTGAAGGTTTGGAGAGGTGACCTGCCCTGCCCACGGCTGTGGGCAGGAAGTGACAGAGCTGGGTCCTTTGGGATCACTGTTCTCCACTACCACCAAGAAAATGCAGCAAGTTGGTGTTGTTATTTCAGTTGTACAGTTGAGGCCCAGGGAGGTTAAGTAATTGCATCCACCTTGCAAAGCAACACAAAGAATGGAAAACACAGCACAGGCAGATAGCAACAGGCCAACAGCCTCTTAGGAACATAAGGCAGTAAGGTGTCACTGAGTGGAATCTGCTCATTGTGCAGATGAATAAACTGAGGCCCAGGAGGGTGAAATAACTTGCCCAAAGACACATAGGGAGCCAATAGGACATGTGGATAAGTAGATCAGCTGCCTTGACTCAGGGTCACATTCTGATCAAAGAGTCCAACATTTTTCATCACAAAATGTCACAAGGCTCGGTTTTGTTTCCCATTACTTCTCAAGACTGGTGCACACAGAATGCAATCTGTTGACAGCAGCTGCTTGTGAATGCTCAGAAACTGGTAATTATCTGTGCAGTAGAGGCTATGTTCGCTTTCTCTGTGCCTAAGTGTGACCGGCAGCCACGTCAATCAAGCCATGTGAGGTGCTGACAGTCAGTGTTTACCCAGGGGCAGATGTGCTGTGACAAAAGAATAAGAGGAGGGTGGGGGGGGGGGGGCCTCTGAGTGGTTTGTGAGGGAGGAGACAATGTTTCTTCATCTGGTAAGTGGGATTTGGTCAGAGGGGCACAGATATGATCAGAATGATCCTTGGATTAAAAAAAAATTTATATTGCAGGAGCTTGAATTGATTTTGAACTGATGGCATCATAGTCCAAAGAAGAATAATAAGAAAAGGGATGGAAAATAGTTTCCTAAGAGGGAGGAAAAATTCAGGGACAAGGGCTAAGCTGAAAAAGAAAAAAGCTCATAGGAAGTTCAGCTTGGAAAGAGTTTTGGAATCACCCTTACAGACCCACCGACTTCTTCAACCCTCTCCCATATTTCCAATTTCTCTTTTTTACCACACCCAAGTTAATCAGCTCTTCAAAGGACACATCACAGACACTGATTTTTTAAAAATCCCACGTTTCAACATGCTTAAGAACTTGACATAACACACTGGCTCCATGGAAACCCATGGCCATTAATTACAAAATTCGTCCATCCCATTATCTCCCCATCCTTCTACGTACCCGGTTCCTCTAGTGTCTCTCTTCCTAAAGCTGCTTGATTTGCTGCACATCCATCCACTTCTTTGGGCGCTTATTTTGAAAAATATTGTACTCATGAGTTAGACAGCAGAAAATAACACAATATGTTCTTAAATGAGACTTTCAACTACCCCCTTGACAAGTCAACACTCATCCTCAGTGTAGGTGTGGTCACAAAGTTCTTTTATGTTTACTCTCAGATGCCTACCATGGTCCACTTGGTCAGCTGACCCCTGGGAGAGAAAAATAGTCATTCCTGGTAGGTAGAATGTCCTCTAGGATTCTGGGACATGGGGTTGTTAGCAAGCTTGTAGCATTGTATAGTGAGAATGCCTTGGGTTGGAAATCAGGAGACATGGGTTCTGGGCCTGGCTCTGACATTAACTGATTGTGTGACCTTAGAAGATGTTAGGGAAGGAAATCAATCAACGTCAGGCACATGCCAAAAAGTAGGTGGGAAATTCAGAAATAGTTACAGAATTTCAGAGCTGGAAGGGACTTCAGAAGTTTCCTACATCCAACTTAAACATAAGCAGGGACCCCTTCTTGACAAGTGGTCTTCCAGTCTCCCCCTGAATGCCTCCAAAAAGAAGATGAAACCACACTCTTTCCTGAGGGAACCCACTGCTCTTTCTGTCAGGTCTGATCAAAAGGTTAATCCATCGTTTGGAAACCAATACCATTTGCTTCTGGTTCTGGCCTGTGGAGACAAGTGGAACTCTTGACTGGTGTTTTCTAAGACAATAAGCCTTTGGAAAATCACCAATTCTCCCCAACTGTAGGTCTTCAAGCAAAGGCTGGGTGACCACCGCTAAGGTCCCTTCCATCTCTAAGATTCTGCCTTGGTCTCTGCAATGATGCTCACAACACCCATGACAGAGATAACTAATGCTAATGTGGTTTGGGGTGAGGGTTGGGGAAACCTTATTTTCCAATGCAGGCTCTTTCTTCAAGTTGCTGATGGGGAAGGTGAAGCCCAAAGTAGTCTAGAATACTCTGGGTCAGGCCACATGGGGCCTACAACACTCTCAAGTGCAATGCTAACCAGATTTAGTTCCTATCTGGTTTTAATGTGTTGCCATGCTAATAAAAAAGGGAAATATATAAATGTGTGGTTTTCTAAGTTAATATGCAACCCTTAGGGATCCTTATGTATGGTTTAGTTACCTCCACTTCTATTTGAGTTTGACAGCACTGTTCTAAAGCACCCCTACCCCCATCATCCAAGAGAACCCAGAATCGGCAGGCTAGGTGGCACTGTTGGACCGGATGTCAGGAAGACCTGAGTTCAAATCCTGCCTCAGACCTTATTACCTGTGTGACTCTGGGCAAGTCAACTTAACCTCTGCCTCAGTTTCCTCAACTATGAAATGGGGATAATAATAGCACTTACCTCCCAGGGTTACTGTGAGGATCAAATGAGAATATACATGTATGTATATATATGTATATATGCATATATAGATTATATATTTGCAAAACCACATGTGTGTCTATATACATACATATATGTATGACTTTGCAAATCTTAAAGTGCTATATAAATGCTATTATTATTATTATTATTAATTATTGATTGGGATATGGCCCTTGGGTATCTACCAAACCCTAGAAAGTAAGAGAAATGCACTCACAAGTGAGAAGACCCAGCATGGAATACATAGGCTGTGCTGGAACACTGATCTTAGATGGTCATGGTCCCATGCCCCGGTATGATTTCAACTCCCTCTTGGATTCTGGACTTACCATCACTGGTTTCACTGTCGTTGGACTGATGCTCTGTGATGGGAGTCACTGCCTGTGGAGGCTGTGACCATGTTCCAGGTAACACTTCTTGGGTTTGGAAGAAAGAATGGATTATTTCAATCATCTATCACCAATTATCTCTGGTGAGTAAAAGGCAACAAGAAACCTCTATGTGCAAAAAAACCCCACCTAACTTTATTTATAAAAAGAAAGTGAGGAAGGCAGTTTTCCCACTTGGACTCAAAGCCTCTCTCTCCAATTTCTTTCAGGGAGTAAGGAATGAGGCTTTTTTTGTGAAAAACTCTAGCCATATGTACACAGGCTAGTTGATGTGGTCAATTAAGGTAATTAACTGAATTACTCAGGCCAAAAATAAACCTACTAAAGAGAATTTTTGTCTCAGTTCCTTTTCTGAATCAATTCAACAAATATGTTAAATGCTTACTCTGTGCCAGGCACCTTGTCAGGCACTAGGAATACAATGACAAAAATGAAACAATCACAGCCCTCCACGAATTTACATTCTATTGGACAGGGGGAGGAGGAGAAGTGAGTGGATAAACACACAAGAAAGACAGAGCACCCTCTGGACAGTTAATGACTCAACTTTCCGCTTCACCTCCGTAGACACTGCTGTAGTCAGAAAAATTCTCAGCCACCAAAGTCTACCAAATAACTTTCCCATGGGGCTGTGATGCACCCTTCCCCTTATCACAGCCTCCAACCCCAAGTATAAATTTATTGGTCAGACCTCCCTGAGTTTCTGTGTCTCGGGTGAGGGAGTGGGTGGCTAAGAGGGTTGACTCAGTTCAAACAGAGATTCCTGTTGAGAATGTTACCTGGCTGGTCTGGGCCAGAAGGCTTCACAGGGAGTGGAGCAGGCATTTCTGAAAGTTAGAAATGGAGGTAACAGCATCACTTAGGCAGTGCCCACAGATGCTGAACCACTAGAACCTGTGCAAATAGGACTTGGACAAACCTCGCAGGCAACATATGATGCAGAGGTCATTGCTAAGATTTGTCTTTTGGCTAAGCACATACAGATGGAGACACTGGAATTGTAAATGAGTATAAGATGAAAGGGTTTCTTATTCCTCTAGAGTAAAACATATACTCCTTTGTTTAGCTTTTAAAGTCCTCAGCAATCTGGCCCCAGCCTATGTTTCAGATTCATTGGACATTAACCTCATCTCCATACTATGATGCAACCAAAATGGTCTTCTCTAGGTTTCTCACTCAAGACATTTCATTTCCCATCTCCGAACCTTTGTAATGGCTTCCTCCCATCCCCGGAATGCCCTTCTACCTTGTATCTACCACAGAGAGCCCCTAGGCAGTGCAGACAACACCCACTTTTTGCATGCAGCCTTTACTAAAGGTCCCCTAATTGCTAGTGTCTTCCCTTCCAAACTACTTTATATTCAATTACTTTGTGTATATTTGTATTAATTTTATATTTATGCTTCATATTTACTGAATATTATATTTAACATATTCATATTAACTTTATAATATTTACATTTACATATGTCTCCCAGTGAGCTTATGTACAGTCTCTCCTATTAGACTGTGGGTTCCTTGACAGCAAGGACTGTTTTTTGGTATCCTTAGTTCCTTCTAGGGTGCTTGGCACATAGTAGGTGCTTAATAAATACTTGTTGATTGAATTCTGGTAATTTTCAAGCCCTCAATCCGACCCTCCTAAAATTAATGATAAACTTTAAATAAAGATGCGTGCTTTTTCCAAAGCCTAGTTCATTTCAATTAAATGAGCAGTCATTAAGCACCTACTAACGTGCCTGGGCCCTGGGGATACAAAGACAAAGAAGTAATATTCCCTGTCAGTAAGGAGCGTCCTACCCCCGTTTCTTACCCTCTTCCTTATTCTGCCTCTGGAGTTGCAGGGCTGTCTTTGCTTTGGTAGGTTGTTTTGGCCCTGTCAGGGAATAGAAAGAAATAGTCCATTTCATACAGAACAGCTAATATGGAACAACAGATGAGAACAGAAAATGAATGGCATCTGCTTTGCACAGAGCAGGTGCTTCCCCAGTACTTGCTAAGTTGTCAGAGAGAGTCCTGAAAAAGGACCAGGGCCTTCTATACAGTTTCTAGATTCAACTCTATGGGTGCGAATTGACCCCTAAACTAGGGATGATGGCCCTTATCCTACTTCATAGGGTGGTCTACTGTGAGACAGTGAATGGGAAAATTGATGCAAGCTCCTTGATAGCTGGGATTGAATTTACATCCCCAGCACCTAGCACAGTGCCTGACACATAGTAGGCACTTAATGAATACCATCTAATTGATTGAACAAGCACTTATTAAGTGCCAGCTGTGTGTCAGGCCATGTGCATGGAACTAGGGATCCAGATAATGAACTATCATCTCTACTATCAATGTGAAATGGAGATAATAAGGGCACCCATGTCACAGGGTTGTTGTGAGGATCAAATGAGATAGTAAAGAACTTACTGCAATGTCTGGCACATAGTACGTGCTTAATAAACACTTCTTTCTTCCTTCCTTCTTTTCTTTCTTTTTTCCTATTTTTTTTTAGGGGCAGCTAGATGGCACAGTGCATACAGCACCAGGCCTTGAGTCAGGAATACCTGAGTTCAAATCCAGCCTCAGACACTTACTAGCTATGTGACCTTGGGCAAGTCAGTTAACCTCTGTTTGCATCAATTTCCTCATCTATCAGAGGGGGGATAATAATAGCACTTACCTCCTTTGGTTATAAGGATCAAATGGGATAATAATCATAAAGCACTTAACACAGTGCCTGGCACACAGTAAGTGCTATGTAAATATTGTTCAGTTGTTCACGTCCAACTCTTTGAGACCCCATTTGAGGTTTTCTTGGCAAAGATTCTGGAATGGTTCACTATTTCCTTTTCCAGCTCATTTTACAGATAAGGAAACTGAGGCAAACAGAGTTAAGTGACTTGCCCAGGGTCACGCAGCTAGTAAGTATCTAAGGCCAGATCTGAACTCAGGAAGGTAAGACTTCCTGACTCCAGGCACAGCAGTCGTTCGGCTGTGCGTGTTAGCTATCGTTAGTATTATTACTATTTTTTTTTAGCAGCAGCAGTAGATAGAGTGCTGGGCCTGGCATCAAGAAGACCTGAGTTCAAATATGGCCTCAGATAGTTCCTAGCTATGACCAGGGCAAGTCACTTAAAAATATCTCTGCCTCAGTTTGTTCATCTGTAAAATGGGAATAACAGCTCCTCCCTCTCAGGGTTGTGCTGAGCATCAAATGAGATAATGGTTGTAAAGCACTTAGCACAGGGCCTGGCACACAGGAGGCACTATATACATGCCAAGTATTAGTATTACCAAGAAACTTACATTATATCAATGACCCTAAAGCTCTCTGAAAAGTATGAGGGGGCCACCCCTATGGCAAAGAGGCTGTACAGAATCAAGTGCAGATGAATTCAGCGTCAATGCAAGCTTCCTGACTTACATTTTGAGGGCCCAGCCTTTGGTGAGCACCTGGCCGCCATCTTCCAGAGGTTGCTCATTTCCTCATAGAAGTGCGGCAGAGGGTCTGAGTGGGCTCCTGTCGTCAGGTAACGAGCCTGTTCAAAGCGGAACTGGGTCTTGAGGTGCTTCCACTTGGTGCGGCACTGCTCGGCCGTGTAGCCCACATGGCGCTTGGCCAGAGTCTCAGTGACCTCTCTCCAGAGCTTGCTCTTTCTCTGACTGTTTCCCGAAATGATCTGGTGGACTTTGCCCGTCTTGAAGATGGCCTCTAGCAGCAGTTTGATTTCATGCTGGCCCCAGCTTGCTCTCCAAGAGCCTTTCCGGGGTTTCTTTAAAACATTTTTGGGCTTTCTGAGGAAACACAATGGAAGCTTTATAACAGGGGTTCCCCCACCTGTGATAGGTGCAGCCCCAGGAGGTATAAGAAGCTTGTCAAGAAGATACAGAGAATATGCCATTCTTTCTTTCTTTTTCTCTTTTTTAACATTCACTTCCCAAAATTTTGAGTTCCAAATTCCCCCCCACCTTCCCCCACCCATTGAGAAGACAAGCAATATGATATCAATTATGCAGGTGAAGTCATCAAAACATAACCAGGGAATATTTGAAAAGTAACTATATTACCCTATCGAAGTTAATGAAACGATTTTGTTTCCTGTGGACATATTCAGTTAAGCTCTAGAATTTATTTCCTTATTTCCAGACAGTGGCTTGACACACATTGAGTGCTTAATAAATGCTTGGGGAAGTAAAAAGTGCCCAGCATAAAAGAAAACTCACAAGGAAGCAAAGAAAAGATGGACAGCTCTCAATACAACGAGGAGTATTTATTATAGAGGCTTTTTTGACATGGAAATTTATTGCTGCATATTTTGAATCCTCTTTTATGTTCTGCTGTGCACATGGAAATGCTTTTTTTTCTTTTCTTATTTTGTATTTAAGTTTATAACATGTTTTTCCTTTTTTATTGTGTATTTAAGTTTAAAATTAGTAAAAAATATTTAAAAATGCTTGGGGACTTGGCTTGTCTAAAGAGAGGAGTACAGGAAAATTTAGAGATTTAAAAGATTGGGAACCCTTGCTTTACAAGGTTTAAGGTCCTTTGAGCATATCTGTTGTACAAACAGCTTTGCAACTGGGGAGAGAGGATGTCAACATACCTAGATTTAGAGCTGAAAGGGACCTTAGAGTCCATCCACCTCATTTTACAGATAAGGACACTGAGACCCTGAGGTCTCAATTTTACACTAAGTGACCTGCCCAACTTCAAAGAAGTAGTAAGTGGTGGAACTCACATTTGAACCCTGGTCCTGACTCCCAAATGAAACAATTGACTTTTGCCTTCAAAGCTCCCCACCCATTCATAAGTCAATACAGAGAGAGAGAGAGAGAGAGAGAGAGAGAGAGAGAGAGAGAGAGAGAGAGAGAGAGAGAGAGAGAGAGAGAGAGAGAATAAATGGAAGAGGAAATAAGGCCGACAGGGTGTAAGGAGAGACATTATCCCAGACACTGGGGACAGCCAACGAGAATGAAAGGAGTCAGAAGATGGAATTTGCTTTCATGGAACAGCAAGAGCAGTGTCCCAGGCTGGTTCAGCCCTACCTGCTGGAAAGGCAGGAATGTGGGCCAGAGTGTGGACAAGACTTTAAAACCCAAACAGAGGCCTTTATATTTGATCCTGGAGGCAAGAGGTAGCCATTCGAGTTTACTGAGTTTTCATTACTCGCTAGACCCCAACTTGTAGAGCAGATAAGCTGGTACCAGGCGTTGGAACAGTGCCAGGTAGAAGAATGCAGATGGACCCTCTGCTCTTCCCAAATCACTGAGTCCCTAGGTAATTGTGCCACTAGGTGGCTCAGCGGACCGAGTGCTAGACCTGGCTTCAGGAAGACCTGAGTTCAAATATGATCTGAGAAACTTACCAGCTGGGTGACCCTGGGCCTGTCTCAGTTTCCTCATCTGTAAATGGGGGTGATAATAATAGCACCTACTTCTCAGGGTTGTGGTGAGGGTCAAATGAGATATTTATAATGTTTTTTGCAAACCTTAAAGTGCTATATAAATGCGAGCTTTAGCTATTTTTAAAGCAGTTTTATAACTTAATTAGCATTTTCACCCAGAGGGTGAGCCAAGGAAGACAAATATTAGATGGAAATATACTCTTAGAAAGTTGCCAGGGACACTGAGAGATTAAATGACTTACATAGGGTTATATGGACAGCATGCATCAGAAATCTTGGGGCACTGAGAGGTTAAGTAACTTATCCAGGGTCACTTGGCTAGTAAGTGTCAAGAACTGGGGTGAGAGGAAGGGAACAAGCATTTATTAATCACCTACTGTGTGCCAGGCACTGTGCTGAGCCATTTACAGTTACTCATTTGATCCTCACAATAACCCTGGGAGGAAGGCACTATCATTATTCTCACTTTACAGTTGAAGAAACTGAGGCAGACAGAGGTTAAGTGGCTTTCTTTGAGCACAGGGACAGTCTTTTGCCTCTTTTTACATTCCTATTGCTTAGCACAGTGCCTGGATCATAGCAGGTCCTTAATAAATGTTTATTGGTTGACCTGCCCAGGGTCACACAGCTAGGAAGAATCTGAGGCTGAATGTGAACTTGGGTCTTCCTGACTCCTGGCCCAGTGCTTCGTGTACTATGGCACCACCTAGCTTTGAGAGAGTGAAGAGTGGTGCAGGACACAGGTTATGAGCTTGGATGATAGGGACAATGGTTCTGCCGACAACAAGTAATAGGGAAATTCAGAAGAGGAGAGAGTTTGGGGTGAGAGGGACAAGAGAACAGTAATTTAATAACTGTCTGCTGAGTAAATCAAATTGAATTGAACGAGAGTTACTATTATTGGCATCTGTTGAAGAAATATTTGACTGGAACAGAGAATGGTGTTATTAGTAAAAATAAGGTTTGGGGATTTTCTTAGGATTTCACCAAAAATACCTATTACCAGAGAAAATTCAAGAGTTGAATGTCGCTTCCTATTTGTATTGATCAGAACACTCTCCACTGACCCAAACTATTTGGGGAGGGGAAGGCAAAGAGAAATAGAAGCTTCTTTTGCCAAATAAATAAATAAATAAAAGTTTTCACACTATTAGAACAAACTGGTGGAACCTATAGAAAAGTGGTCTACATGTATATGGCAATGTTGGGCTAATACATTCATCTGAGGGAAGAAGGAAATTGGAGTCTTCATTTATTGATACCATAGAGCCAGTTTGTGTATGTAAAGCAACTAGAAAGAAATTCAAAGGTCAAGTTGTTTTCTGCTTGTAACACCCAATATTCATTTCAAGACATGCAAAAAGAATTCAGAAAACAGATTAAATTAAGTGGGAACAATACTGAGTTAGGATGTGAGCTTCACAGAATAGCAGCTTAAGAAATTACAGAGAGCCTGATCTAGCCCCCCTACCCCAAATGCCAGATCAGGAAACTCAGGTTGGTGAAGTAAGATGGAGTCCAAGGTCCTGGGTTCAAGTGTTGGCTCTGAAACTTACTAGGTGCTGCAGTGTTCAGAGGTCCCAGCCTGGAGTCAGGAGGACCTGAGTTCAAATTCAGCCTCTGACACTTACTGTGTGACCCCATTTAGGGTTTTTTTGGCAAAGATACTGGAATGGTTTGCCATTTCCTTCTCCAGCTCATTTGACAGATGAGGAAACTGAAGCAAACAGGGCTAAGTGACTTGCCCAGGGTCACACAGCTAGTAAGTGTCTGAGGCAGATCTGAACTCAGTAATTTGAGTCTTCCTGACTCCAGGCCTACCACTCTATCCACTGTAAAATAAGGGAGTTGGCTAAATGACTGTAAGGTCTTCCAGTTTTAAATTCACAACCTTAAGACAAAAGAGCTCTGGAGTCAAAGGTTCTGGTTCAAATATAGTAAATATGAGTATTTACTGCCTCCCTAACCTTACAGATCATGTCACCTCTTTCCATCTTTCTCACTCAGGAGGAAGATGGCCTAGATCACTAACCTCGTTAGTGTCTAGGACCATTTTGGCAATCTATGCATGCATCCCTTTTCAGAATAGTTGTCGCCTCTACTGATAATGGAAGGAAATGCTAAGCTTCAGTTAGAAGTTAATCAAAGTAACGATGTAATTTTTTTTTCATCCAAGTTCACAGACTCCCTGAAATTTATTCATAGGCCTCTAGTTTAAGAACTCCAATCCCATCTAATCTCTAAGGTTTCTTCTGTGATTTATCTGTTTTTCCTAAGGTCACATGGCTAATTACTGTCATATATGGGACCAGAACCCTGACCACTAAATTGAATGTACTATAGTCACTTATGAATCCTTTCAGCCGCAAACTCCCCAAGTCTATTCTGAATATAATTTGATTTGCAAAAATCTATTTTAGATCAGCTTTTTGGGATCAAACCCATTGATTACAGACTACTTTTTTCTTTTTTTAAAGGCTGAAGTTTTAAGACCTTCTAATTAGGCGATGGATTGTATGGGAGTAATTCCTGCTAAGAGAATTGCAGTTTCTTGCTGTCTAAAGTAGTGTTGATGATAATGATTGGGTGCGAAATTAATGGTGTGTGTTGTAAAGGCAATGTGTAAGTGTTAGGCTCCACAGGAATGGAATTGGAGGGAAATGTGCCTGGGAAGCTATGTGGGGCCGGCTGAGTTTTTGAGTCAGGGGGAAGAGAGGTTATGTGCTGAGGAGGAGGGAATGTCATGGAGGCCAACCACAAAGAAGAACTCACAGGGAAACTGCAGGGATTCTAGAGAAGGGGTTTGACTCCAAATTCCCAAATAAAATAAGGACCTCTTGGGGGTTGGGGAAAGGGCAGTGGGGTTCACTAGAAAATGCTGGATGTGAGCTCAGGGCCTAGATATGAAACCCAGCCCTGGCTAGCCTCTCTAGATAATCTATGATCCAATTCATTCATTCATTCATTCATTCATTCATTCATTCATTCATTCATTCATTCATTCATTCACTGTGCTAGGTTCTTAGGGATACAAATACGAGAAACTGTCCCTACCTTCAAGAAACTTCTATCCTCTTACATAAAAGCAAAAGCTAACATAAACTTTCATGGGAGCAGTGTTCTTAGGAAGTGAAGCAAAAGTCATATGAATGTTGATAAATCGAACCTATGGGAAATAGGGAGTTAGGTTCTCTCAACCACCGAAAACTGTAATCTTTTGCTAGAGACTGCTGAAAAATACATTTTTGCATACAATTCTTTATAACAAAATATTAATTCTGATGATATTCACTTTTCCTAACACAGTAACCACGAAATAAACCGATAAAATACAGTACACAAAATAAAACTGGTAACACACAAAACATTTTTTCTCGCTACTAATTCCTTAGAATTTGGTGACCTTTTGTGCTAATATCTTACAATATTCACTTTTCATAACACATGAATCTACAGTACCATCAATGCTTGCCTCCTTTTTTTTAGATATAAAAAATCCTTGATTCATTAACAATGGCTGCAGGCGGTTCCAGCATAAAGTTTCTCCAACACCTTTATTTTCTCACTAAACCACCATCACAGACTTTGCAAGCCCCTGGGTATAAAGGACTTGCACCACCCTGTGGGGTCATAACTACAGCACAAAACTTAACTTTTAAAGGCAAGCAATGAAAATATGCCATGAATGCATAGAGAGCTCTTTGTATTGGTAGGGTGAACAAGACCAGTGAAGCACCTAGTAGGATATCAGCCACTCCACAAATTTGTGCACATATCACCTCTCATTTTTTTCAACGTGAAAGTGAAAACGAGATTACACCCAAATGTCTGCAGTCCCAAAGTCAAAATCGCAAATGTTGAGGATTGACTGCATACCCAAATACATACTATGGTGATTTATAAAAATACTGAATAAAAGGCACTCAGGAGTGGCATTTATTAAGTGCCTATAAAGACTATACCAAAAAAAAAAAAGGCAGCTAGGTGGCATAGTGGATAGAGTGCTGAGCCGGGAGTCAGGAAGACCGGAGTTCAAATCCAGCCTCAGACACTTACTAGCTATGTGACCCTGGGCAGGCCACTTAACCCTATTTGCCTTAGTTCCCTCATCTGTAAAATGAGGAAGGCAGATGAAGGAGGGCTTCTGAGGTCCTTCCCAGCTCTATAATCTATGACTTTATGTACACTTTTCTAGGCTTGGTATGGATGGGCTGCATTTTATTTCACTGGAGGGAATTCTGGAATAAATGAGATCTTGGATCTATTTAAGCATGTGATAATCTTTGAGTGATAGGGAGCCCCATGCTGCTTTCAGATTAGTGGGAATGGGATAAGACAGCAGAAAGGCAGGAGCAAGCCTTGTGACTCTTCACCCCAGAGGCAGGGTGAGGAAAGTCCTACCTGCCAATGAAATTCGACCCCCTCCCCCATCCTCCTGGCTGGGAAATGCCCCAACATGTGCCATTAAAAATTCCATGTGGTTGGGTGACTTGGCCTCAGACCTTGAATAAAGCACTGACTTAACCTGCTGCTTTTGAAATTCAGGAAGCATCTATGATTACTAATAAAAATAAACAGGCTTCGGGTGGGGGGAAGGGAGTGGAAAGAGGGCTATTCAATGGGTGTGAGTGGGTGGTTGTGATAACTAGGAGCTAGGGACCTGAGACAGGAGAAGCCAATCCCCATCCTCACCCAACCACACCCAGTCTAGTAAGGCATTGTGATATAAGATAAAACCAAAAAGGCCCCCATCACTGAACTTGATTTCTAAGGACCAAGGCTCTAGCCCAGGCCCTGCCACTTAATTAGCTGGGTGACCTTGGTTAAATTACTTAACCTTTATTTCCACATCTGTGAAATGGGGATCTGCCTTACAGAGTTGACATGAGCTATGTTAGCTATTGTGATTACTGAGCACAGGAGAAATGAACCTTTTGGGGGGTGGGGGTGGGGCAACGGATGAAATCCAGGGAAGTTGTAAGCAAATTAAAAGTTGGAGAATCTGTTTTTAAATAAAATCATGAGGGTTGACCATTTAAGAGAACAGGTGGGTCAGTCAACTTGTAATAGAAATAGCCATCCCTTATATTATCCCTATCATAAGTGTCAATTCTAGTTAATCAGATTTGCTTGGTATGGAATTGGGCAGCCTTGCAAAGTACATAAAAATCAGTTATTTACAATCACAAAAGGGAAAAATCTGTAGATAATAATAAAAGTTCACATCTTTATGGTGCTTTAAGGTCAGCAAAGATGCTTTTCATGCAACATCTCACTTGAGTCTCACAACCACCCTCTAGGGTAGGTGCTATTATTATTCCCATTTTATATCAGAGGAAACTGAGGCTCAGAGGCATTAAGTGACTGGCCTGGGGTCACACAGCTAGTTAAGTGCTTGAGATGGAAAAACCCAGATCTTTCTGACTTTTCCTGTTAATTCATGGAGTCCATCTTGGCCTTTGGTTTCCAGAGAATCAGAAACATTCCTAGAGATGAAAGGGACCTTTGAGATCATTCCAAGGTCAAATTACTTCCTTTATCATCTCTTTCTCTCCCCCTTGCTTTTGCAGAGGTTCCCAAAAGTGTGCAATATTGCCCCTGGTGGGACAGCTAGAACAATCCAGGGTGGGGCGGTAGTAGCCTCTGGTGCAATGGAGGAAGGAGTATGTGAATAAAAATGAGAGGGCCATGGAAGCTTAAGGAAAGAAGAGAAGAAAATTCTGAAAAACCAATTGTACATATTTCATCTGTTCTGTAACAGAGTTAAAGTCATAATGATTACATTATTTTCCAAATAAACACACAAAATACAAGTTATAATCAATCCATGGTCCACCAACAGGTCTTAACAAGCAAGTGTTGGCAGGCAAGCCTGTAGCCCATTGTGAGGAAGTCCAGCATGCATGGGCTGGAATGTGTGTGTGTAAGGACTTGTTTGTAATATGATACTGTATGGTTACATGACCCAATACTGCATCAACAAATCTCAATACAGGAAAAAACTCACAAATTTACAAATAATTATTAAATTTAAGATGCTTCATTAAAAAAATTATTTTTTGAAATGACACATAGTTCAAAAAAACATTAAAAAGTTAAAAAAAGCAGATTTCTAGAAGGGATGCTGAGTAATTTTTTTTTTAAAGGGGGCTGTAGGCAAAATAAGTTTCGGAACCTTTGCTTTAAAGGAACAGAGAACTACAGAGTAGAAAGAACCCCAGCCTTGGGATTCAAAGGATCTGGGTTTGAATCCTGATCTTGCTACTTACTACATGTGAGCCCTTGTGCAAGGCCCTCAACCTCTACGGCCTCAGCTTCCTCATCTAGTCCAGTTAAGCTGGAGACGTCCCCCAAGGTCCTTTCTAGCTCTCAGTCCCATAACCAGGTACTCGAGGCCCGTCTGGCTGGCTGATTCCCACTCCCTGTGTGACCTCAGTAAATCATGCATCTTCTCTGGGCTCCTTCGCATCTAAAGTGCAAGGCTTCTCTCATACAACCTGGATTCTCAGCTCTCCTTTTCCCATGCTAAGTCTTGGGACCCTATATGGACCGACGGATGCCATGGCAACCAGGCAGGCGGCGGGCAGGGGACTGCAGAGTCACCAGCCTGGTCGAGAGGGAGCTGACCACACCTCCCTCTCCCCATCTGGGATCTGGAGGCTGGCATTTGAGCCCCGAGGCGGCAGGCCTGAGACACCGCAATGCCCTCCTCCTGGGGTCCCCCCAAGCCTTTGCACGGCCCGCGGCTCCCCCCCTACAGTGGTCAGCCCCCGCCCCCGCCCCCACCCCCGCCCCCACCCCTCCTGGGGGGGCCCGGGACTCACAGGTCTCCCTGAGAGCTGCTCCCCTCCATGCCGCCCCTCCCGGGGTCTTCCGGAGAATGAGCACGCCTCCTCCAAGGTCACGCCTCCCGAGCCTCGCGTGTCTGCTCCTGGCCTTGACCGCTAGGGGCAGGCAGCGCGGCTCTCACGGACTCCCCTGATTGGCTGCTTGGCAGCAGTCCCGCCCCCTTTCCTCCAGCCCCCTCAGCACCCAAGGGATGCTCGCATGTGCGGTCCCAGAACCATAGACGGGGAGGGCCCTCAAGGGCCATGGGGCGCCCTCTCTATTTGACGGAGAAGCAACCGAGGCACACGAAGTCACGAGATAAAAATAAACATAACATTTAGAGGTCGCTTCAGGGTCAGCAAAGTACTTTACACAGATTAATTACAACACTCTTGGGACCTGGGCGCTATGTTTATCCCCGTTTTATAGACAAGGCAATTGAAGCAAAAAGAAGTGAAGGGATTTGCCTAGGGTCGCACAAGCTAGGAAGTGTCTGAGTCTGGATTTGAACTCAGGTCTTCCTGACTGTAGGCTCAGAGCTCTGTCCACTGCCCCGCCTAACTACCCATATGTATAAATACGGGTGTATATTGTGTACCCTTCACTATGTGTATATATATATATATATATATATATATATATATATATGTATATGTGTGTGCATATGTATGAATACACAATATGTGTTTATAAATATATACATGTATAAACAATATAATACACATCGTTATGCATATATGTACATGTTAATACATGTGTATGTATTATACATATACCACATATGTCTATGCATATGCATACATATAACACATATCTCTGTGTATGCATGTGTGTATATTATATACCACATAGCCATATGTTTACATACTTATAAACATATCTCTTCTATGTACAAGTTGTTTACATGTTTCCATCATTAGAATGTGAGGTAGGTGCTATTATTATCCCTCTTTTGCAGATGAGGAAACTGAGGCAAACCGAGGTAAAGTGACTTGCCCAGGGTCACACAGCTAGTATGTATCTGAGGCCAGTTTTGAATTCAGGTCTTCCCAACTTCAGCCCCAGTGCTCTATCCACTGAGCCGTCTGTTATCATGCATGTGCCACCTACCTGTTTTGGAAGGCCTAGCTTTGTAATTGTTGACCCTGTGACCTTAGGCAAGGCACTCTTTTCAGATTTTCAGGACCAGGTGACACATTTTAGGCAGGAGACAGACAAGCTGGGGAATGTCCAGAGAGGGCCACTAGGATGGTGAAGGGACTTAAGATTATGCTAAATGAGAATTAGTTGAAGGAACTGGGGAAGACTTGGTGTTGGGACAGAGATGTGGCACGATAATTGTCTTAAGTACCCAAAGGGTTGTCATCCCGAAGGGAGATTAGACTTAATCTGCCTGGACGCAGGGATTTAGAACAATTAGTGAATGCTGCAGAGAATCAGATTTAGTCTCAGTCCATGGAAAAATCTCCCAATAATTGGAGCAGGGGTCTGTAACCTCTAGCCCATGGATCAAATGCAGCCAGCCTGTTTTGATGTAGTCAGAGAGCTTAGAATGGTTTTTACATTTTTGTATGTACCGTTCATAGTTCCATCAGGCCACACAAAACGGGTGGTGGGCTAGGACTTGGCCCATGGGCTGCAGTTTGCCAACCCTCGAATTAGAGGTAGAAGCCCTAAAACAGTGGGATGCTTTTGGGGGTGCTGGGCTGTCCTGACTAGATGAGATCTTGCTGGGAGGTGAGATGACAATTTTGGGAGGATGCTCTGGAGCAATGGTGTCAAACTCGAAGAGAAATGAGGGCTATTAATCTACACATAAGGATTCCTGTTGTTCAGTCACTTTCAGTCATGTCTGACCCTTTGTGACCCCATGTGGGTTTCCTTGGCAAAGATTCTGGAGTGGTTTGCCATATCCTTCTCCAGCTCATTTTACAGATGAGGAAACTGAGGCAAATAGGGTGAAGTGACTTGTCCAGGGTCACACAGCTAGTAAGTGTCTGGGGCCAGATTTGAATTCAGGAAGATGAGTTTTCCTGACTCCAGGCTCAGCACACTATCCGTTATTCCACCTTGCCACCCATAAGAAGCCCTGCGGGCTACATACTGATAGTTTTAAAATGTAATGTTATCTATGTTTTCTTGTATTTTTATTTATTTTGTTAAATATTTCTGAATTACTTTTTAATCTGGTCCAGCAGCACTCCCAAATGTTGCTCTGCATGCCAGTTTGACACTGTGCTCTAGAATGGAGTTAAGCAAGCTATTTGTTGCTGTTCAGTCATTTTCAGTCATATTTGACCCTTCGTGACCCCATTTGGGATTTTCTTGGCAGAGAAACTGGAGTGGTTTGCCACTTCTCCAGCTCATTTTACAGATGGGAAAAGGAAACTGAAGCAAACAGGGTTAAGTGACCTGTCCAAGATCACACAGCTAGTAAATGTCTGAGGCTGGATTTGAATCAGGTCTTCCTGGTCAGGCCCAGTGCTCTATCCACTTAGCCACCTGCCACCCAACACACATTTCTGTTATTAGGCAGATATGTCTCTGTGGGGATCTGGGTTCATTGATTACTATTTTTATGGCCAGCTATGAGCAGGTAGCCCCCTGCAAACTTCGAGACAGCAAAACATAAGGCACTAGGAGGTAGGGTCACAGGATTTGGAGCTAGCAGGGACATTAGAAAACACTGTTCTACCTTCCTCATTTTACAGATAGGGAAACTGAGGTCTGTTAAGAGGCATCGAATCCCACAGGAGAAAATTGAAAGTGGAATGGAAGGGACCTGTGGGAAACTCTCAATTCCCTTCTAGCTTTGCAATTATAGCCAACATTACAAATGTCTGTAATTCATCAGTTGAAGTACCCTTTCCAGGACTGCAGATTGCAATCCTTATTTGCCTCAGTTGATGGCATTTGTGACTTCCTGTGGCTAAAAACCATCTTTTGTTGTGGTCCACTCTCTGGTGATGAGTCTTTTGTTCTTGGGGTCATTGATCTATAGGAGGAGGTAATCTCTGAAGTTCAACTCCCTTATATTACAGATGAGGAAACTATAGCCCTGGGACGTTTAATGACTTGCCCAAGGTCACACACACAGTAAGAAGCACCAGACGGGTTTTGAAGCCAGTACCTTTCTCCGAGTATCATATTAGCTTAGCTCAGTTGGTCTTCAGAGGACAGATACAGAGGCAGCTTCTGATATTTGCTACTATGTGACCTTGGGCAAGTTACTTCACTTCTCAACCTCAGTTTCCTCATCTCTCAAATGTGTATAATAGTAAATGTGACACTTAATTCACAGGGTTGTGAGGCTTAGATTAGACAATATATGCAGTGAGATTTACAAACCTTAAGGCGTTATATAAATGTTATTATTATTATTGTCACTATTATTATTATTATTACTATAGACATTATGACAGAGAGTAGAAACCTGCCCTCAGAGCCAGGAAAGACCTGGGTTCGACTCTGTCTGACATACGCTGGCAGTGTGATCCTGGGCAAGTTACTTAATGTCTCAGAGTTCTAGGTAATTCTCTAAGACTCTAAATAACAGAGAAGGTGACAACTTGAATTGGTAGATGGAACGTCCTTACCTGGAAGTTCTCTAGATCAATGAAATCACAGGTTCAGTCTATACCCTGGTATGCCTGTCCATTATTGAGCCTGTCCTTGAAGCTTTATCAGCTTAATAGAAACCTCTAGAGCTTGTGTTCTGCTTCTAGAGCCTTTTAGAACCCTGGCTCACCTCAAGGCCACAGTCAGATGCAGGAAGGAGACTCTGTGATATGCCTCCTGACCGTGGCATCCAGTACAGCCCAGTGGCTCAGGCCTTCTCAAGTTGGTGTGAGAATTTATTTCCTTCTCCCTTCCTCCCCTACCTAAAGAGACAACACAATGACACTAGAAACCACCCTTTCCCCTACTTTCTCCTTCCTCCTTTCCTCCTTCCTCCCTTTTCCAGCACAGGGTGTCCTGCCTTTGAAGAATAAATGCTATGCTGTCCTGCACAGAACTTCAGGAGCAATGAGTACAAGATGGAAAGAGGAAAACAGGCTAAAATAAAGAAAAAAACTTGCAACAATGAGAGCTATGTATAAGAGGGAAGAGCGGCTGCAGGAGGTAATAGGTTTTCCCTCACTGAAGGTCTTCAAGCACAGGCTAGATGACCATTCGTAAGTTGTGTTGGAGTCAGGAATTTTTTGGAGAGGGGTATGGGTGTGGAGAGAGACTCTGAAGTCAGAGGATGTGGGTTCAAATGCTTATTTATTGCCTGTGTGACCTTCAGGAAATCACTGAACCTCCCTGGGTCCTCTGTTTCTGAGGGGTTTGGATAGGTGGCCTCTGAGATTCCTTCTAGATCTCAATCAATGGATCCTCTGAGGTCCCCTCCAATCTCAATCAACGGATCCTCCGAGGTCCCCTCCAATCTCAATCAACGGATCCTCCGAGGTCCCCTCCAATCTCAATCAACAGATCCTCCGAGGTCCCCTCCAATCTCAATCAACGGATCCTCCGAGGTCCCCTCCAATCTCAATCAACGGATCCTCCGAGGTCCCCTCCAATCTCAATCAACGGATCCTCCGAGGTCCCCTCCAATCTCAATCAACGGATCCTCTGAGGTCCCCTCCAATCTCAATCAACGGATCCTCCGAGGTCCCCTCCAATCTCAATCAATGGATCCTCTGAGGTCCCTTCCACCTCTGACATTCTATGAATCTTCAACTCAGTCACTTCAACACTGGGCTCTCAAAGGAAGAACAATTTTACTCCTGGAGCTCAGTGAACAATCAGTAGGCAAAAGTTGACCAGCTCTTCTAGAGGACTGATATTGCCCTTGATATTGTTATTCATTTATTGTTGGCTGCTTATTTATTATTGACTGATTATTATACTATTATGTTATATATTATATTATTATTGACTGATTTGTTAGTCATTTATTAAGTGCCTACTGTGTGCCAAGCACTGTGCTAAGGGATGGGGACACAATGAAATGCAAAAGAAAGTCCATGCTCTGAAGGATCTCACATTCCTGCAAGTCCCTGCCAACCTGATTATCAACCAGTCAATCAAGACATACAAGTCCATCCATCTCAGACACTTATAAGGCTTGGAGGGCTACATGTGGTTAGGGATATGGTCTCTGCTGTCAAAGGGCTTGCAATTTGTTTGGGAAGAAGAGGCAAAATACATGAAAAGTTAATTAACAAGACATGACAACCAATTGAGAGACACCCAGGGGCAAGGCATGACCACATGCTCAAGGTGGGATCCAGAGACTAAGTGCCATGAATTGGCTTAGAGGGAAAAGAGAATGCTGGGGCTGGATTAGGCTGGGAGGGCTTCATGGGGGAGGAGGGACTTGAGCAGAGCTTCCAAAGATGGAGTAGGGTTTGGGTAGCATACATATTGCTACTAATTTTTTGCTGCTAATGATGATCAGGAAGCCAATTACTGGCTACAGAGGTGGTAGCAGAACCACAAAAAAGAGACAGATGCCTGATCATCCTTCCTGATTACATATTTGTCCCTTGTCTAATGACCACTCCAGCTGCTGCTGGGTCTGTACATCCTGCCTTTCGGCCCTTCATTCTGGCATCCCGTTCAGCTGGATGTTTCCATTCCAACTGAAGTGCTCTTCCCTCTTTCCTTTCCCTCCCCCACCCCCCATCTCTGCTTCCCATCAAGGCTGTCCGTGTGTTACAGCCATTTCCCGGCTCTTAATGAGTCCCTGCAATGAGCCAAAGCCCTGGGATAAGAATAACTCACATTTCTACAGCACCTTACACCCTTTCCTCCTAACGACCTTGTGAGGTAGGCTGTGTAAATGCTGCCATCCTCATTTCACAGGGGAGGAAACCGAGGCCAAGACTGGCTAAGTAATTGGCTCAAGGTTATTTGGGGTAGTAAGGAACTCATGTCGTCTGGCTCTAAATCCAGTGTGCTGCTTCTTCCAAGGTTTCATTCTCCCAGGCTCCCATGTCAAGCATTTATTAAGCACCTACTACGTTCCAGGCACTGTCTAAGCACAGGGGCTACAAAAAAAGGCAAAAAGTCCATGCCTTCAAGGAGCTCACTATCTAATGGGAGAGATAACAAGCAAACATGTACAAGCAAGACATGTACAGGATAACTTGGAGGCAATCCCAGAGGAAGGCACTAGCGTGAAAGGCGGCTGGAAAAGATTTCTCGCAGAAGGTTGGACTTTAGCGGAGACTTGAAGGAAGCCAGGGAAGTTAGGATGTGGAGATGAGGAGGGAGAGAATCCCCAGCATAGGGGACAGCCAGTGAAAATGGTCAGAATCAGGACCTGGGGTGATGTGTGTGGGCAACAGCAAGGAGGCCAGTGGCACTGGACCTTAGAGTACATGGTGAGGGTTATGCTGTAAGAAGACTGGAAAGGGAGAAAGGGGCCTGGTTAAAGGCCAAAAACCAGATCTGATCCCAGATATAACAGGGAGCCGTTTATGGAAGAGGGGAGTAAGATGGTCAGATCTGAACTTTAAAAAAGAATACTTTTGGCAAATGAGTCAAGGATGGAACAGGAGTGGGGAGAGACTTTAAGCAGATAGGCCAACCAGCGGGCTATTGCAGCAGTCCGTGTCTGAGGTAACAAGGGCTTACACTATGGTGGTGGTTATGTCAGAGTAGGCACTGAATATGAGAAATGTCTTTCTCTCCTTATAGTTACAGATAATTTCCAGCCTCATCAGCTTTCAGTACTTGGTCAACCCATCCCAAACCTGGCTCTGGGCCTTTGCAGTCAGTCAGTTTACTTAAGCACCTACTATGTGCTAGGCACTACACTAAGTTCTGGAATAAATGGTCTATCCAACCTCCTTCCCAGACCATTTTATCCTGCTTCGTACTTGCTTTTACAGAGCTAGGCAGGAGACAGAATTGCCTGAATCAGACAATCATCCCAGCTCTGAGATCCTATAATTAAATAGGGAGGGATGAAGAAACTCAGAAAGAACCAGAATATATTTATTCAAGCTTCTCTTATGTATAAGGCACTGTGCTAGACCCTTGTAGGGGCTGGGAGAGAGATTCATTGACCTATGGGATGTTAGTCCTGGACCCTAAAAAGTATATAATGTGACTGAGAAGGCAACGCATGACAGAGTAAGAAATTAGAGAGGTAGTGTGGCAGAGTGGATAGAGACTGCCCTGGGATCACGAAGGCTTGAGCTTAAGCCCTAATTCTGCCACATGCTGGTTGGGCGACTCTGGGCTAGTCATCTTTGTCCCCACTCCAGCACCTTTCTAAGACTATTATTGCCCAGCATTTGCTGCTCTGCATTGGTAAAGGGGGTTTCTTTATTGGAATTTCCCTATGTCAATGAAATTACAGGTCTAGACCATCCCATCCCCACCCTTAAAAAAGAAATGAAAAGTTAAATAATAGTAAACTGTGTAAATAGCAGTTCTGGACGCTTCTCTGTGTCTAGAGTTTTTCCAAATTTCCAAAGAACAAGATTTGAATTGCCAAAACAGATGTAATCTACCAGTTGGAGCAAAGGGAATTGTCTTGGGTGGCAGAGACAGATGTTTGGACTTCTTCCATCTTACTCTTTACCACGTACTCTACCATCCAGTGGCATTGGCCTCTTTGCTATTCCTTACACACAACACCTCCATCTCCTGACTGGGCATTTTCACTGGCTGTCCCCCATGCCTGGAGCTCTCTTCCTTCTCATCTCTCTTTGGTCTTTTCTGGCCTCCTTCGAGTCTCAAGTAAAATTCTACCTTCTATAAGAAGCCTTTACCCATCACCCTTAATGCTAGTACCTTCCTTCTGAGATTATTTAATTTTAATCTGTCTATATCTTGTTTATACATAATTATTTGCACACTGTCTTCCCCATTAGACTGTGAGCTCCTTGAAGATACAGACTGTTTTTTGCCTTTCTTTACATCACCAGCATTTAGAACAGTACCTGGCACCATAGGACAGGCTTAATAAATAAGTTTTGACTTTTAAAAATCTCACTTTTATTGATATCTTTTGCTTTTAATCTCCCTCATTTCCAAATATGTCTTCTTCCTCCAGCAAGCCATCCCTAAAAACAAAGATCAAAAAGGAAAGAGAAAAAAGTCATTCCACAAAAATAGCCAACACATGAATCTTGTCAGATGTGAACTATTCCATTTCCATAGGTTCTGAGCGTGGCATAAAACCTCAGGGTTGTTGTGATTTACATTTCTCTTAGTATCAGTGGTTTGGAAAAATCTTTTATGTGGCTACTAAGAGTTTATACTTCTTTTTGAAAAATTTTTATTCTCATCCTTTTATCACTTGGTCAGATAGATTTGTGTTAATTGGATATCAGACCTTTATCAGAGATGCTTGACTCAAATAATTGCCCTTCTCCCCCCATCCCTCCCATGCTTTCTCTTCTTATCCTTTCTTATCATAACTGCAACAATCTTATTTCTGTTGAAGGCATTTCAATTTCATGTAATTGAAATAGTCCATTTTCTCTTTTGTGATCTCTACTTTTGCTCATTTGGTTAACAATTTCCTCCCCCTAGCCTCAAAGGCACCTGATCTCAGTCCCTTCTGATTGTTTTATAGTGACCTCTTACGTTCAAGTTATGTATCTATTTGAGCTTATTGTGGTATATTGTACAAGATATTAGTCTAAACCTAATTCTTGCAACTCCTTTCCAATTTTCCCAGAATTTCTTATCCAATAAGGAGTTCTTTCCCAAAGAAAAAAGAAACAAGCATTTATTAAGTGCTTACTATGTGCTGGGTGCATAGTAAGTTATGTTCTTGAGTTAATCAAACACTGGATTATTGAGTACAGTTTTTCCAGATTCTTTCTTATCTTTGTATTCTCAGTGCAGTGGATAAGAGCGCTGCATCTGGAATCAGGAAGACCAGTGTTTAAGTATAGACTCAGACACTAACTGTGTGACCTTAGACAAGTCTTTTGTCTGCCTCAGTTTCATCTGAGAATAATACTGCCTACTTGCCAAAGTTTTTGTGAGGACCAACTGGGATAATATTTCTAAAGTGCTTTGCACATGTTAAAGTGATATATTAGTGCTAGCTATTATTGTTATCATTTAGGCAATATCTTCATTTTTCATTAAACAGCTCAATACTCATACTTTAATATTTCAGAGGTCACATAATCTCATTGATGTGACTGTCTCCCAAAGATCACAGTTGTGCCTTCTCATCCTTGTCTCTAAGGCTTCAATGTGGGAGTCCTCCCAAAATGCTGGTGTTCTCCACCTGGATCTCTTGACTTGGATGGATAGCAGTGGGCAGACTATCCATTTTTTTTCTCCTTGGTCTCACTACACGAGTGGCCTGCTTTTTTTCTGGTTGTCCTCTCTGATTATATCCTTGACTACATTTTTCCTATGTAATTATTTGAACCATGAACTGGTTCGATGCAATGACATTTCTCTATTGATATTTAACCATGTTAGAAACTAATTGTTATTGTTCAGTTGTTTCAGTTGAGGCGGACTCTTTGTGACCCCACTTGGAGTTTTTTTGGCAAAGATATTGGAGTCATTTGCCATTTCCTTCTCCAGTTCATTTGACAGATGAGGAACTGAGGCAAACAGGGTGAAGTGACTTGCCCAGGGTTGCACAGCCAGGAGATATCTGAGGGCAGATTTGAACTCAGGGAGATGAGTCTTTCTGACTCTAGGCCTAGTACTCTATCCACTGGGCTACCTAGCTACCCCACTAGAAATTATTACATTATAGTATTTTTAAGAAAATAGTTTTGATCTTGCAAGCTCCCTGAAAGGGTCTTGGGGATGGTCCCAAGACCATAATTTGAGAACAGCTATACCACACCATAGAAGATGGTGCTTGAGTTGAATCTTGAAGGAAAGAGGGATTCAATGATGTGTAGATGGCATGAGAGCACATTTTAAGAATTGGGGGGGGGGTACAGCTAGTGTGAAAACAAGGAGATAGATGGGAGATGGAATGTCAAATTTGAGGAAAGAAGGCCAGTTTGGGTGGTTCATAGAGTTCAGAAGGGGCAGTCCTATACACTAATAGTAATATACACTCACTCTTCCCTGCTCTGTATCTAGTTATATAGTTGTGTAGTTGCTCTGGGTCTGCCTGACATTCTTAATCTGGGGAGCAGTCTCACCAATTCTCATATTCAGTGACTCTTTACTCCAACAATGGCTACTCAGGGGACAATTCTAAATTTTGCTTTAGGGTTTCCTAGGAGCCAGCCAGGTGGTTCAGTGGATAGAGTGTTGGGCTCAGAGTTAGGAAGACCTGAATTCAAATCCAGCCTCAGACACTCACTAGCTGTGTAACCCTGGGCAAGTCACTTAATCTCTGCTTTACTTTAATTCACTGGAGAAGGAAATGGCAAACAACTCTAGTATCTTTGCCAAGAAAATCCCATACAGGATCATGAAGACTTGGACATGAGTGAACAACTGAACAAAGAGTTTCCTCAAAAAGCAAAGAGTGTAAAAGAGGTATCCAGTGACATGTCATTTTATTCCTATATGGAAAGCAACTATGTATATATATATTATATATATTTTATATTTATAAAATATTGTCTCTTTAAGGTTTATTGCTGAGATAAATGTGCTCACAGGTCTAAGAAAAAAATAATTGTTTTCCAGTGGCCCCTCTCAACCCAATTCTGACTTTTTCCCTGGTCTACTTCTACTTGACAGCTCCCATGGACACTACAATGGCTGCCTTGCTAGCCTCCCAGGACTTCATGACCTTTTGAAACTCACAAGGTCACCTGGACTCAATTGCTATTCAGTAATCTACTTGGGGAAAGAAATACAAGAAAAGAGAGGTAGTCCTATCCTGGTAGCAAGCTCAGCAAGGTAGGCCAAGTGCTCTATTCTACCTGATACTGTATAGCATATTTTGCTACCCAACTCTCCTGGACACAGCTCTAAATAGTCACCACACTTCAGTGACCGAAAGGAAGAGCACTGGGTTGCCTCTTTAGCATAATCAAGGAGATCTATTTTAGCATTTAATTAACAGAATTTCATCCTCACACCATAGTACAAACCCTGAATAATCTTGACCAACAGGAAGCAGTCAGATTTCTGCAGATTCCTACTCTGAAGGGGCAAAAATTCATGGGTTTGACTGCAATGCCACTTGACCATACCTAAAAACGGACACCACTAGGGGCTATAATACAATGAGGTTGGAAAGTTCTATGGAAGGCAAATCTTTGAAGGACTTTAAAAGCTAAACAGCAGAGTTTACATTGGGACAATTGGGCTCTTAAGTGAATCAAGAAGGATTCATCTGGCATGGCAACATTTTCACAATTTGCTTAACATCTTGTTATTGGGCCCTTGTATATGATGAGGTCCATGAAAGTCCTTCTCCCTTACACATAGTTTACCCTAAAGTTTGTTTAGAGCCACTGGAATTTATTGAGAAGGGGAGTGATATGGTTAGATTTATCATTAAGGAAATCATACTGGCACCTGTGTGGAGAATAGATTGGAGTGGGGAGAGATTTGAGGCAGAGAGACCAATCAGGAGGCTATCACAATAATCTAAACCTAAGTTGATGAGGAAAAATAAATAAAGAAGCTATAAAATATTTGGGTATGTATATACCAAGATTCATCTAGCAATTCTAGAGATAGAAAGCATTCTTTGCAGAAATAAAAATAGGCCTGATTAATTGGAGAAATATTAATTGCTTGTGCGTAGGCCAGAGCAATATAATAAAAATGACAGTACTATGTAAATTTATTTATTCAGCGATGTACCAAACTCCCCAAACAATATTTTATTGACCTAGAAAAATGATAATGAAATTCACACAGAGGCAAAAAAAATTCACACAGGGCAATAAATATGAAGGTAATAAAGAAAAAAATTGGAAGGGAGCCTACTGGTACCTGCAGGGAGAATAAGTTTTATTACCTTAATAAGATAGTTTGTCAACTTAGCATAACCGATTCCATTTTTTTAAGTCTCCATTTTGTGATTAAGCTATTTTGAATAACTTGTTTTTCCATAAGTTGTTTTATAATAATTAGATAAGCACCTGTGTGGTGTGATGTAGTAAACAATATGTGTATTTTCTTAAACAACTGACAAACATATGTGGACCCTCTGATAAGGGAGACCACCAATGAAGAAATACTATAAACAACTTTATCAGTAAATTTGGAGTAAACTACCAATCAAATTTTGTGGTAAACAACTTAGGAACCTCCACTTTCTATCAAAAGTATGAAGATCCCCCCCGGGGCCCTACCCTTCAGCCTGTTCCTAGAGTACTCCTAGGCCTGGGTCCTGTGTTTTCCACACCTGAGACTTGAGCAAGTTTATGTTTGCTTGAGAGCAGTGCTGATTGATTGACAGAGACTTGCCAAAAGACCATGTTGGAAAGAGATACACAGCCTGCAGCTGGGCAGAGAGGGAACCTTGCCATGAATATGGTATGAAAGAATCTCATTGGAACCTCTAAGACTCATGTTGGTGGTTTGTTCTTGGAGAAGGGTATTGTTTGCATGCTTTGATTAATAACGTTTGATGGCATGCATTGAAAAATGTATGTCTAATTAGTTTTTTCATCTACTAATTAGCATGTGTGTACGGTACATTACAGTACCAGGTACCTAACTGTATTAATGATACTACAAAGCAGCAATCTTTTGAACAACTTGGCACTGGTTGAAAAATAAAGAGATTGATCAATGGAACAGATTAGGCACAAAATATAAAGAAGCAAACAAACATGTTAGTATAGTGTTACTCAGACCCAAAGACCCTAGTTACTGGGGGAAGGATTAATTATTTGACAAAAAACTGCTAAGAAAACTAGACAGAAGTCTGGCAGAAATCACATTTAGATCAACATATCACAACATACATCAAAATAAGCTCCAAATGACCTAGATATGAAAGGTCACATTACATGAGCAAAGAAGAAATTAACTTGCAAATCTGTGACTAGAGAAGAATCTATGACCAAACAAATGATAGAATCATACAAGATCAAATAGAAAATTTTGATTTTTGTAAAATGGAAAGTTTTAGCACAAAAAAAATCTAACGTAAATTAATGTAATCTAATGTAATTAGGAAGAAAACAGGTAACTAGGGAAATATCTACAGCAAGCTTCTCCTATAAAGGTCTTTCTATGAAGATATATGAGGAACTGGTTGAACTTTTAAGACAATCACTTCTCTAGAGATAAATGGTCAAAGGATATGAACAGGCAGTTTTTAAAGGAAGAAATCTAAGATATTAATAATCATAAGAAAAAAATGTCCTAAATCACTAATAATTAGAGAAATGCAAATTAAAGCAATTTTGAAGTTTTGTCTTATACCTTTGCCAGTCATGGCAAAGATGACAAAAGAGGAAAATTATCAATGTTGAAGGTATTGCAAGAAGACAAGTGCAACAGTGCACTGTTGGAGCTATGAATTGATCCAGCCATTCTGGAAAACAATTTGAATTATGTTCAGAAGGTTAATAAATTTTGCATACCCTTTGACACAGCTACACCACTGTTAGGTGTAGACTCCAAGTAAATCAAAGAAATTAGAAAATGTTTATATCAGCTCTTTTCATGGTGGTCAAAAATTGCAAACTAATGAGGGTATCCCTCTCTTAGGGAATGGCTAAATAAATTGATGTATAAGAATGTAATGGAATGTTATTGTACCATAAGAAATGGTGAAACTTCTGCCCCTGGGTCCCCTCCTTCTGATTGGACAGCTTTTCCCAGAACCTCGATTTAAGGAAGTCATCAAGGCCATCCATCTCTTCATTTCCCACCAGCCTGCATTCCCTTGGACTTCTCTATCATATCCCATACCCCCCCCTTTTCTTTCCCCTTCTTTCTATATATTGTCTTTCCCCATTAGAATATAAGCTTCTTGAGGGCAAGGACTATCTTTATTTTTATTAGTATTTATATTCTCAGTACTTAGAACAGTGCCTGACATATAGTAAGTTCTTAATAAATGCTTGTTGACTGACATATTGAAATGGACAGTTTCATAGGAAACTGAGAGGACCTCTGTGAACTGATGTAAAGAGAAGGCGTGCAACTAGGAAAACAATTTGTACCATGATGACGCTACAGAGGAAAACAATTTGGAAAGACTTTAAAACTCTGATCATCATAATGACAAACCAGGAGTCCCAAAAAATGAGGATGAAACATAATAATGATAATAATTATGATAGCTAACACTTACATTGTTGTTATTTAGTCGTTTCAGTTGTGTCCGACTCTCTGTGACCCCATTTGGGGATTTTCTTGGCAAAAATACTGTAGTGGTTTGTTGTTTCCTTCTCCAGCTCATTCGACAGATGGGGAAGCTGAGCCAAACAGGATTAAGTGACTTGCCTAGGGTCACACAACTAGTAAATGTCTGAGGCCAGATTTGAACCCAAGAAGATGAGTCTTCCTGACTCTAGTAACTTACAACTACTCTATGCTTTAAAATACTTTACAAATATCTCATTTGATTCTCACAATAACTACATGAGGTAAGTGTTATTATTGCTACTCACCTCTTGACAGAGAAATGATGAACTGAAACATATATGTTTGGACATGACCAATATAGAAATTTATTTGGACAGAGTATGAAGCTTTACTTTTTTTTTTTACTATGAGGCTTTACTTTTATTTTTTATTTGTCCCTGGGTGGGGGGTAGGGGGATAGTGAAAGTGATATATTAATTAAAAAATGTTTGTTAATTGAAAAAATAAAAATAAAATAACACACTTTTAAAAAATCAGAAAAAAAAAAGATTTGATGAGGGCTTGAACTAAGGTGGTGGTAGCTCTTTGAATAAAGAGGTCAGATTGGAGAGATATTGTAGAGGTAGAAAAGGCAGGATATGGCAGTTAATTAGATACATAGATGGAGAGACGAAGTCCAGGATAACAGAGAGGTTAACAACTTTGGGATACTGGAATAATAGCAGTGCTTTGAATAGAAGTAGGGAGGTTTGGAAGAGGGAAAGTCTTTTGGGGGGATTGCCAGATGGTTTCTGAGGTCCTTTCCAGCTTTGAGGTTCTGGTAAATAAATGCTTTTAAAATAAGTGTTATTTGAATTGAATGAAACTGAAAGTTTTCCCATCCCCAGATCAGACTTCTTTTAAAATAGTTTCTCCAGGCCCAGGTAGTGGAAAAGGTTTACCTGACCTTCTTTGCATATCCTTCTAAGAGTCAGCCAGAGCAGAAAGCTTCTTTCTCTCTGCAATATAGAAATGATCATCCCAGGTCCAGGAAGGAAGCACATGCAGCCTGGAAGCCTGGCTTTCTGAATCAGCTATTGTCCAGACACTGTAAGTATGCTAAAGCTCCCTAAAAAGCTGGCATTCTGCAGAAGCAATGCACAAGAACACTTTCTTCTGGTGAAGCAGTACAGGTTGGCCATAGAGACACTCCAAATGAGAAATATTGAAAGCTCAGCATTGAGTGGGTGTGGGTGTGGGGGTGGGGGAAGAGGGGGAATCTATCTTTGAATCTTTTCCTGTTTCTTCATCCTAGACTCTGCTCTAGCTTGCTAGCTACTTGGTGCCCATCTGCATGGTCCTCCAAAGCTTTTAGATCATATCCCCAAGGTTCCTGTCACAAACCTGATAGATTTTCTGGGCCTGATTTACTCAGCTGCTGTTTCACACCAGCATTAGGTCAACCACCACTCTACAGAGAATTCTCTGAGTCCCCAGGGACCTTCAAAATAGCATTTACAGCCACAAGTTCATCAGGCAGGCTGCTGACCCTCACGTTTGCTGTGCAGTTAATAAATAGCTTTAGGTTCCCTCTGGATGGAAGATGCCATGAGCAAAAGAAGTAATTTTCCTGACCCAAAAATAATCCTTCATGTATTAATGATGAGATATGTCTTTAAGCTGAAAACTTGGGTCCTTTCCCCCCACCCAAGTTAAATTGAAATAGACTAATATTTCCAGCAAAAAGACTACAACTGAACATCCATTCATTAGGTAATTATCCATCCATCCATCCATCCATCCATCCACCCATCTATCTATCTATCTATCTATCTATCTATCTATCTATCTATCTATCTGGCAGAATTGCCTCAGAAATTCCAAATCTGTGGAAAAGGCAGGGATGGGACTCTCATTGAGCAGAAACATGGCACTTTCTGTTTCCTGCTGGTTGAATTCAAGGTGAAAGAGTATTAGAGATAGAAAACAAACCCTAAGAGAAGAGATTTCTAGCTTTATTAAAGCTCAGCCCATTAACAAAAAGTAACAGCAACAACCCAAGTCAAAACAATTTTCTTTGGGTCACAATCTAATTGCTCTCTGAATAAGCAGGGTGTGTTCTGAGCCTGGTTTTCATCAAAGGTTAGAAGCTGCTTCCTTGTGTCTATTTTGAATTTCCTTTCCTTTAAGAAACTTGAATTTATACCCTTTCTTAATAGTCCCAGGCAAACAATCTCTTCTTGGATTATCTGTTCCTTCTAGATGTGGGGGCCATGTAGCCTCAGAGGGGAGAAGGCCCTAAGAGTACAGGGTAGTATCTCCATGAGCTATGGAGTCATCAAATGAATCCAAGAGAGGCAAAGAGAAACTCTCTTTACTTATTTTGGATATCAGCCCCCTATTAGCCATATTTGTCCTGTCCTTTGCAATCCAAAGATCATTCTCCCTGGCAGAGACAGAAGTAAAATAAGTTGATCAACTGTACCTTTTCTCTGTCAGTGTGAGATACCATTACCCCATCCATTCTAAGAAGTGATGCTGATATTTCTTTGAGCCTTCTCATATGCCTAATGAAGGCCTCCTTCCCCCACTTTCTTTGTCCTTAGCTTTCCTCCTTAACTTCAGGTCTTTCTGAACTATAGGACTCCTACACTATTCTTAAAAGATCCTGCCACAATTTTGTATTCATACTCTGTTACCCGCCCTTGCTTCTGTCTTCTGTACCTATCTTTTAAAAATCTAGCCTGGTTGATAAACTGCTTATGCAACCTGTAATCTGTGAGCCTCAGCAAAATGTATTTAGGGAGGGGCAGCTAGGTGGTGCAGTGGATGGAGCACTAGCCCTAGAGTCAGGAGGACCTGAGTTCAAAGCCAGCTCTGGGTTTGTGATCCTGGGCAATTCACTTAACCCTGATTGCTTCCCACTCCCCCCCAAAAAGTAATTGAGGATATTTAACAAAAGAAAAAAAAGGTAATGTTACTATGTGGCTTTCTAAATCAATATGCTGCTGGCAAGGATCCTTGTATACAGTCTCGTGGCCCCTTTTTCTAGTTGAGTTTAATGCTGCTGAGTGAGACAACTACCTCATGGAATTTTTTTCTCCTTGTGTCTTTGGATTTCATTCTTATAAAATTGTTTTAACAGACTTTTACACAGCCTCTCTCCAGCATTATTGGGATATTAAACTTTATCTTAAAAATTTTTTAAAAATTTTTAACATGTATTTTTAAAACTTTGGGTTACAAATTTTCTCCCTTCCTCCCTCCCCATCCACCCTCATTGAAAAGGCAATCATCTCGATACAGGTTATAGATGTATAGTCATGTAAAACGTTTCCATAGTAGTCATGTTGTGAAAAACTAAGTCTATTTCCCTTCATCCTATCCTACCCCCCATTTATTCTGTTCTCTCTTTTGACTCTGTCCCTCCTCAGAAGTGCTTAAACTTTATCTTGCCAAAGACAAATACGCCTTATGGCTGCCGTATGGCACTGTTCATCGGATCTATATTGTCCAAATATAGTAGAGGAGTGGTGGCAAGTTTTCTGTCTCTTGATCCATTCCCCTCCCCCAGTGCTGTCCACACCCCCACCTCTTATCATCAATCCTTACTGTCCATCTCTAGCCATTGAGCAATATGGCTGATCCTCTTTCTCCAAGAGACACGACCCTGAGGAACTCCTTTTCTCTCTCTAGAAGGTCAAATCTCCAAAACTCTCGAACTTGATGTTACCCTCAAAGCCGCACCCAGGCCTCCAAAAATCTCCCTTGTCTGTTAGAAGGGTGGATTCTGGGATCATGTTGCTTAGGAAAGTAGGCCAAGGGGAACTCCAGATCTTCTGACTTTTCTAAGTTCACAAGGTTGTCACCTGGTCAATGGGAAGGAGGAGTACAATGCTCCTTCTGTCTTCATTCCCCTAATTCCCTTGCTGCCACTTTGGTCTAGACACAAGGAACTACCTCTTCAGGGTGCTCCTGAGCCTAGAAGCTCCAGAAACTTAACTGTTTTACTCCTGGATTGGGTGCTTTTGAACTGGCTTCCTTCGTTATACTTGACCTCACAAGGCATGGCTGATCCTCTTCAACAAACTGGTTGAAATTTTTCTTATGAGGTGTCATCCCTGATGTTGGGAAAGATTGAAGGCAAAATGAAAAGAGGACAGCAGAGGATGAAATAGATAGCCTCATGGAAACAATGAACATGAACTTGGACAGACTTTGAGAGATGGTGGAGGATAGAAGGGCCTGGTCTGTGAGAGCATGAAGAGTAGGACATGACTGAACAACAACAACGTGTCATCTGTTTTCATTTAATGACCAAAGCATTTCCTTCCTCCCAGATTAATTAAGGACTTGCTTACACATTCGATCAATTCAGTTGAGAAGTCTGGGCCTACCATGTTTACATTAATTGTGATTGGGGTATAAATCCTCCCCTTTACACATATGGTACTAACTATGCTAAGCTTTCCTCATCTTTTCAATCACAAATTCTACGGTGGAATGACCATTGTCCCCCAAGGTTTTTTTTATTTCCAATGAATCAGTCCCAAGTAGGATTTCTCCCTCATGGTTTTGCCCACCTTTTGAAGCATGGTATTATCATTGAGGCAAGCATACGATGCTATGTATAGAACTGGCCTTTAACAAATGTTTGAGAGGCAGCTAGGTAGCACAGTGGATAGAGCACTGGCTCTGAAGTCAGGAGGACCTGAGTTCAAATCCAGCCTCAGATCAACCACTTGACACTTACTAGCTGTGTGACCCTGGGCAAGTCACTTAACCCCAATTGCCTAAAACAAAAACAAAAAAAAAACAAAACAAATGTTTGTTCAGTTGGGTTAACAACATCACAGAATATAAAATCCCAGTTAGTCTTTGAGAATTCTTCTGATTATGCACAGCCAGTATTTATTAAATATTTACCTCAGCACTAGGAATACAAATGCAGTGAATGAAACAAACCCTGCTCTCAGAGAGCTTCCATTCTAATTCCTGCCAGATCAGAACTCTTGAGGTCCCTCTCCCATGGTGACAATGAAGAAACCCAATGACAAAAGAGGTGGTTTGGGGTTTGGTGGGGGGTTTTGGGTTGGCCTTTTCTGGCCAAAAGACATTCGTCAGAAGGTGAGAGAAAGCCACAGGTAGGACCTTCTGCTGGGCACAATAGGGAACTCCAGAGCCTTGAGAAGGAACTTTGCCTGGAGCCCAGCATGGAACTAACTGAAGAAAAAGCCTGCAAAGAGCACAGAGCCACACCTGGGGAACAGGGGAGAGAGGGGCTCGAAGGACATCAAAAGAAGCCAGATCACTCTAACCAGATGAGAGAATGAAAGTCCCACAGCTGTAAGAACAACTCCCCAAATTATCCTTATGTTGGAGATCATGACTGGCAATTGACATCAGTCTTTTCTGAGAAGGTCAATGGCTCACGGGAGGGCTCCATTTCTTTTCCAAGGGTTTTATTTTGTTTACCTAATTTTTTTCAACATAAGAGCATTGTGGAGAGATAGGTGGTTTTTGAAGCCAGGAAGACCTCACTTCGAGTCCTGGTACCTACTGGTTGTAGGATTTTTGGCAAGGAACTTAACCTCTCAATGCCTTTGGTGGAGAACCTGCCAGGGGAAACAGAACACATCCTGTTCTGTGAATTTGTTTTATGAAGTTGGATTCAGTCAAAGGGTGCATTTGAGGACCTAGAGGGCCACATGTGCCTGCAGGTTCCCCACCCTGGGTCTAGGCAATTCTTTAAGTCTGCAGGTGTCCAGAAAGGCTGCTAACGTGCATTGATAGAAGGAGTTTCTTCACTGGGGAGTTCCCCATAACCAATAAAATCATTGGTCTGGTCCCAATTCCTATTTTTAAAAATAAAGCTAGAGCTCTCTTTAAAAATATTTTCATTGATGCCTTTTGTTTCGACACTGCCTTCATTTTCATATATATCCCTTTCTCTTCCCCTCCCCCAGGACCATTTCTTGCAGCTAAGTATTTTAAATAGCTGCTCCCAACCCCTCCCCAAAAAGTGGCTCAGAAAAATTAGCCAGCAACATCAACCCTACCAGCATAAGCAATGTTTTACACGTAATCTCCCACCACTTCTGCAAAGGAGGTTGGGAAGTTCATTTTTTCGGCCCTCCTCTGGGGCTAGTGTTTGACCTTTTTTTATATCATAAACTGTATGCTTCGGAGGGAGTTGGCATAGGGTGGCGTCAGGATTTCGCCAGATTTTCTCGGTAAAGCCTACAAATAAGAGAAGTGAGAAATTCCCCACAAGTGTTAGGCCCCTTAAAGTCATGCCCAAGGGTCAGCAGCATTCTATTTGGAGATTAAAGGAGAAAGGAATCCCAGGAATCACTAGGGAGGAAAGATAGATAGCAAACACTTTGGAAATACAAAATACTCTAACTTGTCTAGTCCCACATTACAACGTGCCTCCCCTGCCTAACCCTTCCTCACAGGCAGGCGATGGAACTCCCCTGGGAAGCTCAAATGAGGGCAGCTAAGCCAAAAGTAGCATTTTTGATGACAGCCAGCTGGGGCCCCAAGAGAATGCTAACAGGAGCATGGGCCAAAGGAGGATATGCATTAGGAAGGGCCTAGATTCTATGTTGTTCCAAACCCCACCCATACAGACCTGGGGAGCAGAGGAAGTTCTCAAAGAAGGCAGGGCCTCACTATTAAGAGACCTCTGCACCAGTGCACTTTTCTCCTGGAACGACCTGGAGTAGAATCAGAAACGAGATAGAGTTGCACAAAATTGTTCTCTGTGAACTCAGCTCAGCCTGAACAGGGCCACTCATCTTCCTGCCTCTCCTATCTGGAATAAAGCTGATAAACTTAAAAGAGATGTCACAAATGTCCTCCCCACTTCCCCAAACCCCATGTTTTTTAGTTATAGATGAGGCCCCTTGGGTCCTCATTTTGAGTTATTATACTCTCATTTTAAACATGACTCTAATAAGCCTGATGAGATCTGGTTTTCCAGTCCATAGGAGGTAAGAGCAGGCAAGCTGGAAAAGAGAGGGGGGGAAGCTGACCCGGATGGGCATTCTGATTACTCTAAGAAGTGACTACTGAAAGTGCATGAGAGAGACAGCATGGTGTAGAGGTGAAAGTGCTGGAGAAGGAAATGGCAAACCACTGCAGTATCTGTGCCAAGAAAACCCCAAATGGTGTCACAGAGAGTCAGACTCCACTAAAACAATGCAGCAGCAGCAGCAAAAGCATGAATTTAGAAACAGAGGATGAGGGTTCAAGTTCCACCTCTTCTATTTACTGTTGCAAGAACTTTGGGAGAAATTATGACTTTTCCAGGCCTCAGTTTCCTTATCTATAAAATGAAAGGCAAGGTGGAATACTGGATGTAGAGTGATTCAGGAGTCAGGATGCTCTGGTTCTTCCCTCCAGCTAGTTCTAGATGTGAGACCTTGGGCAAGTAATTTAATTTCTTAAGATCCCAAGCACCTCTTTAAGATGGAGTAACTTTTTTTTAGTGCCAAGATCCCATCCCTTTGTTAGTCAAGTGAACCTTTGAGCCCATTCTGTTGTAAAAGCATAAAACAAAATACATGGGATTGCAAAGGAGAGCAATTATATTGAAATAGTTATATATATATATATATATATATTTATATATATATATATATATATATATATATATATATATATATATATATGTATAAAAGTTCACAGACTTCAGGTTAAGAGCTTCTACTCTAAGACATGTTGCCAGTCTGCACCAATGGAGTTTCCGTATTGAGAGTTCCCAATACAGATGAAATGTCAAGTTGAAGAGAAAATGAGAAGGCTGCATTACATAACCTCTGAAGGTTCTTCCAGCTCTTAATCCTCTATAGCATGGGGTTGTCTTGTATGGGTCAAAAGGAGGCAGAATAGACATCTCTAGCCTCTTTTCTCCCCTATTCCCTTTTCCAAGGGAGACTTTATTTTCTGCCAAGATTACAGACAGGAGATTGGGGCTGGGGACCACTCTGTCTCCTCAGAGAGAGAGACAGATAAGACACTGGGCTAGAATATCTATCTACTCCCTTAAATATTGTTAGATTAGAGAATACAATTTTAAGATTCAACCTAAACTTCTGATCACTTTCTTTCTCTCTCTCTCTCTCTCTTTTTGCAAGGCAATAGGGGTTAAGTGATCTGCCCAGGGTCACACAGCTAGTAAGTGTCAAGTGTCTAAGCTCAGATTTGAACTCAGGTCCCCCTGACTCCAGGGCAAGTGCTCTATCCACTGTACCACCTAGCTGCCCCCCTGATGACTATTTCTTAATGGGGAAAGGAGGACCCACCCCAAGCTTTCTATCTAAAGTTTGACTTCCTTCCCACCAAATACCAGTTCCACAATGAGCAAACACATAGCAGGTAGCAAAGAAACCCATTTATCCAAGTTAGTAGCAAAATAGAAGTCAGAGAAAGTATGCACAGGAGAAGGAGGTGACGCAGCTAAACTAAGAGAGAGAGTCCCAGATCTCATCTGGGGGGAAATTCCCTGGTCTCTTGTGTTGCAAGCAGAGGGCGAGGAACATGATGAAGGCTTCTAAGCACTCTCACGTCAGTTTCTTCTCAGAGTCTTATTGTCTCTTCAGCACCTGTAGAAGGGTTGGCATTTTTCATCTTCTCTCTGGAATATGGAAGCCAGAAGCACCTAACGTGGTTCAGGAGACCTGATGGAAAAGAAGGAACTGAAGACTTCTCTCTTTCACTCTTGGCAACTCCACCCCTTCCCCTTACAAGGCTATGGGGCATTGATCTTCACCAATGAGGGCTTTGGGACTTGCATTGTACCTATGATTTTGGGATCCTGACATTGAGGGAGGAGGTAGGAAAATGAAAGAAAGACTCGAAAAAGAACAGCAGCCTGGGGCTAATGAGTCTAAGGTCAAATGTCCCTACGGATTTCCATAAGCTCCCAAAGTGCTACTGTACTAGAGCAGGGAACAGTAACTTATGTTCAAAATAATGACTTGTACTCCTTAAGGAAAGTCAAATTTTGTAGGTTCAGTGGACTCTGGTTAGGAAGGGAGGGAAGGGCAGGATATATTTTAGAACATTTTCTATCAAAAATCATTGGAATAAAAAAAAGTTGGTTCTTAAATCTTCAGTTATTAGAAGGATTCCTTTATGTGAGGCATGAGCATACCATGATACCAGCTGTCCCAGGACCTGATCTAAGTACTTTCTCATCCAAATACCCAGTGAAGCAGCTGGAAAAAAAAAAAGCCAACCCTTAGTCTCCTTGTCTCCAAAGATACCATGTTTTCCAAAACTATTGGGTACTCATCAATTTTTTCCAAACTAAGATGGAGTTGAAATAATATTTTGTTCAGTCTGATTCTTTTTTTTTCCCTCATAAGCTTTAAAATGGCAAGCTTTCCATTTATCTAGGCTATTAAATGATGACATAATGGAGAGAGTCCTGAGTTTGGGGTCAGAAAGAGCTGGGTTCAAATCCTGTCCCTAATACAGGCTATATGGTTCTGGATAATTCATTTAACCTCCATATACCTCCAGCAACCCCCTAAGCTGGTAGGTGGCACAGAGGATAGAGGGCCTAAAGTCAGGAAGACCCCTGTTCAAATCTAGTCTCAGACATTACTAGCCATGTAACCCTGGGTAAGTCACTTAACCTCTGCCTACCTCAAATTCCTCAGCTATAAAATGGGGATAATAATATCACCTACTTCCTAGGGTTACTGTGAGGATCAAATGAGATAATATATGTATAAAATATTTAGCACAGTTTCTGGCACCCAGTAGGGACTTAATAAAAGATAATTCTCTTCCCCCCCTTCTCCTTCCCCTAAGATTTATCTTTGAAGTCATAGACAGTTGCTATCTGTATTGGTGGAGGGAGTGCCTGCCTAGGGAATTCCATAAATGTTGAAATCACAGCTTCTTCATGTATTTGGGTAAGTCTTCCAGTTCAGTAACTATCTCTGGGCCTGAGGTTTCCTCATCCATAAAATAAGGAGGTTAGCAAGATAAACTTTAAAGTCTCTAAGGGCCCTCACTTTCCATTTTGAATGACAGCTGTTTCCTAATATTTTGCTTTTTTGGTTAAATTCTGTCCTAGCCCACAGTTTAATTGATTTAGAGCTGGAAGGGACCTTTAATGTCAGTTAAATTTCTTCACTTTACAGATGAGGAAACTGAGGCCCAGGAAGGTCGAGGAGCCTGCATTTATACAGGTGGTAAGTGGAAGATCCAGAATTTGACCACAGGCCCTTTGATTTCAAATCCAGTATGCTTCCCATTGTACCACACTGTCTACCCTGTTATGCTCCCATCTCAATTCTTTAACCTTGAGATTTCAGTTCTACAAATAAGCTAATTCTGTAAGTTTAAAGTTGAATATATCAAACTTGCCTCTTTTTCCTGGAAAATGAGGTCTAGGTGAGGATGATTGGCCCAGGGAATTAGAAAGACCCAAGTTCATGCCCCATACATCTGCCATAAACTGGCTGTGTGGCCCTGAGCCAGTCATTTTAACCTTTCTGAAGCTGTTTTCTCATCTGAAAATAAGGCTAATTCTATTTGTACTACCAAGAAGGGCAGTATGGAAACTCGAATTGTGATTACTTAGGACAAAGGACAGCAACCTGTCTCTAAGGGTTATTGAGAGGAAAAAAACTTTTGTAAACCTAAGACTGTTATATAAATGTGAACTATTATTAGATTAAGGAAATTATTTTCTCCATGTAGCTTCGGGCTGTGTTCATATTGGTGAGACTTGGAGAGTTGAGGAAATAAGTCAGATAAATCAGGCCCAGAAAATCCCGTTGAGGGGTTGTGAAAGGAAGGGAGGGGGCAAAAACCATCTTTTGAGGGGGATTAAATTATCTGGATTGGTTCTCTTAGTTAATTAAATTTTGATTCCATGTTATACTTAGGCTAAGTCACTTTCTCTCTATATAGACAGTGAGAAAAACAACTGAATGGCTCTGCTGGATTGTTCTATTGAAAGCAGTCGGTGTGTTGTTTTTCTTTTTAAAACTCATTTAATTCTGAGCAGGAGAGATGTCTGGCCAAGAAAGGCTTTGAAATCACACCTACAATTAAAGGAATCTGGTCACAGGTCTCCTTGTCCTTCCTTTCCTTGCCCTGAAGAGGTTTGGACAGGATGGCCTTGAGAATCAGGAGGGGTCTGTGTGGTCATCTCAGTTGTATTAAGGTTACCATTTACCTGAGAGAGATGCGACCAGCTGGAGAATGAATGACACTGTCAGGAAGCTCTTGGGTAGAGACAGCTGGGTCAGAAAGATACTTCTAGGTGAATGCTTGGTCCCTGTAGAGAACAGTCCCATGCAAAGATTCAGAAGCTGGAGATAGAATGTCCTGTTCAGTGAACAGCAAGTAGATCAATTTGGCAGGAACAGAAGGTCAATCAGGTAGCTTACATTTATTAAGTATCTACTGTGTGCCAGGCACTGTGCTAAGTGTTGAGGAATCCAAAGAAAGGCTAAAAAACAAACAAACCCCAAAACAAGCAAACAAACAAAAACCATCCTTGTTTTCAAATAGCTCATTGTCTAATGGAGGACATAGTATGCAAACAATTAAGAAAGATACATACAATTGAGATAAACTGGGAGAGGTCTCAGAGGAAAGTAACAAGATTAAGTAGGATTGGGAAAGGTGTTTTTGCAGAAGATGTCATGTACAAAAACATTGAGAATGTAGGCCAGATCAAGATTACGAAGGGCTATAAATGCCAAACAGAGGAACTGTATTGTGTCCTAGGGGCAATTGGGAACCACTGGAACTTTTGGTGATGGCAGGGTGAGAAGATTCTATCTGTGCTTTAGGAAAACCATTCTGGCAACTTTGTGGAGGGTGTTGTGGAAAGGGGGAAGAGAATGAAGGCCAGGGGACCAATTAAAGGTTATTGCAATAGTGCAGGCTGGAAGTGATGAGGGCCTGAAATGGGGTGGTGATTATGTGGGTGGAGAGAACGGGAACCGATAGGAGGGAGGTTTCCTGGAGCAGACTGTGTCAGAATCTCTCTTTGGCCCCCAGCATCCTAGAATTCAACATTTAGATCTCAGACAGGGCTCCTGGGGTTAGAACCTGACCTTCCTGCACCATAGGAGCTATCTCCCAGCCTAGTGAGTCAGCACGTCTTAAATCTTACAAGGAAGATGAATAGCAACATATATCACTGAACCCTAACCAGAAAAGCTGTGTCAGGGAACTTTCCCTTCTTTTCGGTCAAAGGATTTATTTCTTCATTCTGAACCTCCCTCTTTCCTCTTACAAACTCAAGAAATCCCCTGGCCCCACCTATTCACTGCTTCCTTTCTACTTCCCTTCCCTATCCCCCCAAGCTCCCTTGAGCAGGGCTGAACATGTTGGAATTAGGCCTTTATCATGGCTCTGACAGTCCAGGGTGCAGTTGGGCCTGTCCCCAGTGAAACAAACACGTTTTACAGCTTTTTATAATATTTCACATGATCATCTGTAAGGATGCCTGCTGCAATGATGTTACCAGAGTTGTTTCCACCTCCTCTCCTGATACAAATGCAATAATAATAATAATAATAATAATAATAATAATAATAATAATAATAATAATAATAATAATAATAACAATAATAACTCACTTTTAGAGAGCGCTTGCTTCATGGGGGTACATTTTTCCACTTGCATTCCCTCTTTGAGCCTCACAGGCACAGGGGTGTTGTGAGGTAAGCAGCACAAATATTACTCCTGTTTTACACAGGAAGAGAAACTGAGGCCCCAAAGGTTAAGTGATTTAGTGACTTCGGTTCATAGAATTTGCTGTCTCTGGGCCTTCATTTTCTCACCTTCTAAAATGAAAAGGTTGGATGACTTCAGTCCCTTCTGACTCTTGATCTATGATCCTATATTCCCATATCTAGTCCAACCTTCTGATTTTACAGGTGAGGAAATGGAGGCCTGGAGGTAAGAAGGGCCTTGTCCCAGGCCACGTAGCTAAGAAGTGGTACAATTAAGATCAGGCTTAAGTCTTCTGACTACTAATCCTGAGCTGAGTCAAGAAGCAACAGGACAGTAATATTTGGAGCAGACTTGTTGATTTCATTGATGTAGTGAGCAACCAAACCAGTATGGAAACTCCCTCTTCCAAGGCAGATTACACCCACCCTCTTCCCTGGGGCACTTGCCCAGGATCACTCAGCCCGGGTAGCCGTAGCGGTAGAGTAAGTGTCAGAGGCACGACTTCAGACCCTGTCCTCTTGACTCCAAGGCTGGCTCTCTATCCATTATACCCAGGCCTTCCTAATCAACTGACCTTGCCTTTGGCCTGTGGTAGGATCACATAGCAGCAAGAAACTTGGATTTGAATCACAACTCTTAACACTTCTAGCTGTGTGACATGTGAGCAGAGTCACTGAACCTTTTTGGAATCCAAATTTCTGGATTTATGGAGGGTGTCCCAAAAGTCTTAGTGCAGTTTTAGGCTGTGAAAGCTTATATTTCATTTAAGCTGAATATTGCACTAAAACTTTTGGGACATGCTGTAAAATGAAGGGGTTGGAGTATTTGGGTTCTGAGGCCCCTTCCAGGTAAATGTTTTGGATCCTATGTTTCTATCATCTCTAAAATGGGGATAGGACTTGTAGGATCTGCCTTACCTGGTCCTTGTAAGCCTCAGAGCACCATATTTATTAATTTATTGTTCATTATTTTAGCAAAATGTATTATTTTTATTATAATCTATTATGTATTGTATAATTATATATCATACAATTATATATCATTGTATTTATCACATAATTATATATGATATGTTATAATAATTTATTATTAGTAATTACTAATATTGAGGGCAGAAAATAATTTGGAGGCTACCTTCCTCTCAGGGCTATTGAGAGCAAACTGTTTTGCTTACTTTAAAGGATTATAATATACACACACACACACACATATATATATATATATATTTATTATCTTTATGTTTATGCTGAATACTGCATATGTATACACATATATACATATGTGTATACATATACACACACATACATATATTAGTTTGGAATAGCAGGCAGAAGCAATTGCGGGGGGCATTGGTTATTTCAGTTCAAAAGGGCAGCTGAGAGAGAAAAGTAGAGGCCAGAGTGTAGGGGCAGGGACAGTCGTGATGCTGTTCCTGGCAAGGGCATGGGTTGGCATTAGGAACCTAGTGGTGGGTGAAAGTCAGCAGAGTCCAAACCAAGCTGGTGAGGGGGGAGGAGCAGGAGGAGAAACAAGTTAGGGCTGGCATGGGAAGAAGCAAAAGTGAGGATTTCACCTGGTTGGGTGAGTCCAACAGTTGACAGAAGTGAGACAGAGGTGTGGTCACTCGGGAAACTGGTTGTGATGAGATACGTGGGGAGTGGCAGGGCAGGGCTCTTTTTAGGTCAACAATAACAGTGGGGAGCTCCAGAAGGGGGGATGAGGTAGGTAGTTGAAAAGGACAACCTGGGGAAAGTTCTCTCAGGCCTGCCCTGTTTTTAAAGGAGCCTCAACTCGGGAGGGCTTTGTGACTGTTTAAAGGGTGGCTTCTCTAGCTTCCTAACTTCAAAGGTCTCAGTCAATATGTGCAGAGAGAGGGGTTCTTGGCCTCTAACCCCTGACCTTCTCTGTTTCAGAATCAATCAATAAACGTTTCTTAATTGTCTCCTATGTGCCAGGCACTGTGCTATGCACTTTACAATTTTATATCATTTGATCCTCACAACAACCCTGAGAGGTAGCTGCTATTATTATCCCTATTTTACAGTTGAGGAAACTGAGGTAAATGGGTTATAGTAAATAGTAAATGTCTGAGGTCACATTTGAACTCAGGTCTTTCTGACTTCAGGCCCAGCCCTCTATCCAATTGTGCCACCTGTCTGCCCCATAGAGGATAGTTTTAGAGCTGGAAGGAACCTTATAGTTCATGGAATAATACTCCCTCATTTTATAGATGAGAAATGAAGCACAGAGAGTTAAGTGATTTACCTAGGCTTACACAGCTAGTAAGTGTCTGAGGTAGGATTTGATCTCAGGTCTTCTCAACTCCAAGTCTAGTGCTCTGTTAACTACATGACACTGCCTACCCTCAAGCACACACACACACACACACACACACACACACACACACACACACACCCTCCCTACCTCCCTCCCTTTCTCTCTTTTTCTGTCTCATCTTCTCTCTCATTCTTTCTTTCTCCCTCTCGTTGTCTCTTTCTCTCTCATTCTCTCTGTCTCTCTGTCTGTCTCTTTGTCTCTGTCTCTGTCTCTCTCTCTCTCTCTCTCTCTCTCTCTCTCTCTCTCTCTCTCTCTCTCACACACACACACACACACACACACACACACACACACACAAAATCACTACAACATACTCCAAAAAATGGGTGTCCAGCTCAAAGGAGGGGTACCTCCTACCTCCAGAGGCAGCCCATTCCTATAATCAATAGGAATTTATTTCTGACATCAAGTTAAATGTACATCTTTGCTACTTTTACCCATTTTCCCTAGCTCTACTCTCTAGGGTCAAATGATACAAGCCTAACTTCTCTTCCTCCCTCTCATCCCCTTCCTCCAATGTTTTCTCTTCTCTGAGCTAAAACTTGCCAGTTCCTTCAACCAGTCCTCATAAGACATAGAATGTGCTTCACCATCCTGGCTGACCTCTGCATTCTCACCAGCTTATCAACATCTTTCTTAAACTATAGCCTCTAGAACTAAACACTCTCCTGTCATCAGATGCTTTCTACCCAGGTGACCTGCCTTCCTAGGCCATAGATTCCTCACCTGTAAAATGTGGGCCTTAAATGCAATGGTCTCTGGGGTGCCTCTCAACATTGGACCTATGGTCCTCCCTGGTCAGGACAGGGTACACCGGGCCTTTCAACTCCTTTACTTCTGAAGGCTCTTGAGTTTCTTAATGCCCTTCAAGGTCACATCAGCTTTTATTTTGGCTATCATATCACACTACGGCTTATGCTGAACTTGCAGCCCACTCAAACCCAAAGATATTTTTTAGGCAAGCTGCTGTCTCACTACGCTTCATCTTATCTTCTACTTGAAGTAAATTTTTTCAAGCCTAATACAAGACTTTGCATTTACCCCTATTACATGTTGTTATTGTTATTCAGTTGTATCCAACTTTTTGTGATCCCATTTGAGGTTTTCTTGACAAAGATACTGGAGTGGTTTGCCTCATCTCATTTGACAGATGAGGAAACTGAGGCAAACAGGGTTAAGTGACCTGCCCAGTGTCACATAACTAGTATGTGTCTGAGGCCATATTTGAATTCAGGAAGGTGGGTCTTCCTGACTCCAGGCCCAATGCTCTGTCCACCTAGCTGCCCATTAAGTGTTACCTTAGCCATTTTAACAATAACTCTTTGAATGCAATCTTTCAGTCAGTTCCAAATCCATTTAATTGTGTTATCATCCAGCTCCTATTCCTCCATTTTCCCCCACAGCAATTACATGAGATACTCTATCAAAACCTTTGTTAAACATCCTTGTTTCTCCAGTTATCTGATTCACCTCTCAGAACTACCCTCCCTAAAACATAATGAAAATAAGTCTGGAAAGGTGTATGGTGACTAGATAGTGGAGTTCTTTATATGACAAGGCTAAGGAATTTTCATTTTATCTTTGCTGTAAGAGCCATTGAAAGCCTTTGGGTCACAATGATCCCATCCGAGCCTTTCAGAAGATGATTTTGGTGGCTGTGTGGAGGATGATTATCGAGGGGAGAGACTGGAAGCAGAGAGAGGGGTCTGGAGGCTGGTCCAGTTGTCTAGGTGAGCAATGATGATGGTCTGAGGGGGGTGGCAGTGGCATAAGTGTAGAAGAGGAGAGGGAGATAAGCAAGTGTTGTGGTGGTAGATTTGTCAGAAGAACATGGTACCTGCTTGAGACTTGGTTGAGTTCAAGGTTCCAAGAGGTGATTGGTGATGAGCTCTAGGGAAGGGACTACACCTGGTTATATAGATTTGGGAATCATTTGTATAGATCTAATCATTGAACCCAGGGGAATAGATGAGATCACCAAGGGAGAGTGTGGCATCTAAGGTTGCCTCCCTGGGGCAAAGTCTCATTGCTTTCACAATAGTTCGCCACAGGTCCCAGCATCCATTGTTTCCTACTAGGGGAACCACAGCTTGGTTAACTGCCATTTGCTTCATAAGAGATTTCTTTCCTGGGAACAGTGATAGCTTTGTTATATTTTAATGGCCTGAAGTATAACCATCGGTGGTACCTACCACAGAAAGAGAAGCAGGAAGAAGATACCGGAAAAGACACACACACACACACACACACACACACACACCCCAACTGAAAGGTGACCTTTCAGAACTTCAGTGAACACATATAGCATATGAGAAAAAATAAAAGAGATCCTTGCCAGGGTAAAGTAGACTCCCTAAGAATGCTACTGCCCTAGCTGGTGTATCTGGGCATGTAAGAGATGGAAAGTCAGAGGACAGAATAGAGGCTTGGCAGTTTTTGCTCCAAATTTGAGAATTTCTTTCCTAATGTTATCATGCTTAAGGAAGCAGAGAAGATGAGCTGTAGGAGCAGGAAGGCAATAGCAGCTGCTAATAGTTTTTTGTTTTTCACTTAATTTTATTATTTTTTAATGAACAAAAATCTATTTTCTCTCTTTCCTACTTCTCTCACTCCTCAGAAAAGAAAAAGAAAACAAAAAAAAAATCCCTGTAACAAATATACAGCCATGTGAAATAAATGCCTACATTGGCCATGACCATATATATATGTTTGTGTGTGGGTGTGTACATATATTATGTAGTATGTATTTCTGCATCTTAAGCCCATCACCTCTCTGCGTCAGGAAGTGTGTATCACTATGCATCATGCTTCAGTCCTCTTGACTCATAGTGGGTCATTGCATCGTTCCATCTTCTTAACTCTTTCCAAGTTTGATTTTACAATGTTGTTATTGTAATAAATTGTTCTGGTTCTGTTCACTTCATTCTGCATCAGTTCGTACAAGTTGTTTATGTTCTAATGAGGGGAACAGCTTCTCTCCCAATTAGAGGTTCCCTGTGGACAGTTTTAAAAGCCAAGGAGAGCCAATGTTTCTGGGCTGGTGTTCCTACACTGGACCTCATAATGTGACAGTAGAGTTAAATGTTATTTGTCCCTCTTTTTCAAAGAGGACCAGTGACATCATGAGGTGGTGTCTTGGCTCATGTGTGCGTTGGATTTAAATGAATTAGTTACATATATTGATAGGAGGTAGAATGAAGAGGGTAGGTGAGAGCTTGTCATGATTTAGCAGTGCTGTTTTGGGGAGCCTGGGTATCTGGGTGGCTTTCTTTGAAGATCTTTGATTGTGCCCCCTTGTACTGTGTGCATCCCTGATGAAAAGAGTGGATGGACTGGTGAACTTGGCTTCTCTCTCTAACAAAAGTTTTGATCATGTTATTTAAGGGATGATGGATGAATATTTAATAAGAGGAATCATGATTATTAAAAACCAGCATGACTTATAGAAGAATAGATAACACCATTTCCTTTTTGGGCAGGGTATCTACCATAGGTTCCCAAAGTGGGCAATACTACCCCCTGGGGGGCACTGGAACAATCCAGGGGGGTGATAGAAGTTTGAAATTTCAAAAAATTTCAAAGTTTCAAGTTCCAAATAAAAAAAACCATTAAAGGGTTAAAGAAAGTAGATTTCCAGGTGGAGGCTGAGTAATTTTTTTTTATTGAAAAGAAGGCTTAGGCCAAATAAGCTTGGGAATATCTGACTGACAGATAAGGTAAATGTTGTCTATATGGTTCACCTAGGTTTAAGCAAAACATTTCATAAAATTTCTCACCATTCTTGTGAGCAATATGAGGACATGTAGCTAGATTATGATAGTGGATTTGGAATGAGTTGATGTCAACTTGGAGGGAGGTGTTCAATGAACAAATTCAGCGATCTCTCCTTTGTCCCGTGACCTTCATGGATTAGGATGGGGGCATAAGTAGCATACTTATTAAATTGGCAAGTAGATGTTGACAGGCTAAATCTATAAGATGAAATTTAATAGAAATGCAAAGTCCTATACTTCGGTTCGCAAAATCATTTTTTTCTAGTACAAAGCAGAAGGAGGCTTGGTTAAGATAGCAGTTCAAGTGAGAAAAAATTTGGGGTTTTCATGGGCTTTATGAGTCACCAATGAGAGGTCACAGCCAAAAATATCTAATGTAAGAGTAACCTGAGTTGAGAGGCTTAATATCCAAACGTTGGGAGGTATTAATAGTCCTGCAGTACTCTGCCCTGGTGAGGCTACATCTGTTTTGTGTTCAGGTCTGGGAACTGCATTCGAGGAAGGAAACTTGGAAGATGGAGAATCTCTGGAATAGGATGACTAGGGATGGTGAAGGGCCATGAGATTGCACCACATAGGAACTGGTTGTGGGGGATGCGGAGCATGGGGAAGAGAAGACTTTGTAGGTAAAAGAGAGCTCTCCTCAAAGATTTCACACTCTTGTGTACGAGAGGGATTAGACTTGTTCTACTTGGTCACCCAGAAAGCAAAACTAGGACTAACAGGAAAAAATTGCAGCGAGGAAGTTTGGGGCTTGATATAAGAAGAGGAGGGAGGGAATAAGAATTTGTGTAACTCCTACTATGTGCCAGGCACTGTGTTAAGCACTCTTTTTTTATTACAAATTTACGGAATAATTTTGATTCTTACAACTTGGGCTGTGATTATCCCTGTTTTACAGTTGAGGAAACTAAGAGAGACAAAGGTTAAGTGACCTTCCCAGAGTCACACAGCTAGTAAGTGTCTGAGGCTGACTCCAGGCCCAGTGCTCTGTGCACTATGGCACCACCTAGTAGCTGAGGCCTGAGTACAGGGGGATCTCTCTGGGGGACAATGAATATAACAGCTTTTAGGCTGCCAGGTGATACCGTTATTCATTTTAAACTTGAAGTCCTTTAAAACCCCCAGGATCTTTTCCCATGAATCTCTAAATATGTCTCACCCACTCTACACTTGTGCAAGTGTATTTTGATGCGTGTGTAATATTTTATATCTATATCTTTAAAATTTAATTAGTTATCAAGTTCTCATTCTATCATCAAATGTGTCAGGTAATTCTTGTAGCTTTGTGTCTAAGGCTGGATTTGAACTAAATCTTCCTAATTCCAGCCCGGTGTTCTACAGAGAAAAAGAAAAGAAAAAAAATCTTCATAACAACTCCAGGGGTAGGGAATCTGTGGCCTCGAGGCTACAGATTCCCCACTGCTCAACTAGACTGTCTGCCTAAAATCTGAAAATCTGATAGGCATTCCATCTTTCTCTCCATCCAAATCACTGATAAAAATGTTGAAGAAAGCTGGGCCAAGGATGCCAAGATGTAATATGTTAGAAAAAAACCATCTGTGCAAGCCTGTACTACTTTTCATGTTTCCATTCAAGATTCCCTCCACTTCAGCATAGAGCATTCTCGTAAAGGTGGATGGAGATAAGGAAACACACATGGATTCATAGTGGCTAATATCTTCTCCACCAGCTTCTTCTTCTCCCCCTCCCCATCCCCCTTCTCCTCCTCCTCCTTCTCCTCCTTCTCCTTCTTCTTCTTCTTCTTCTTCTTCTTCTTCTTCTTCTTCTTCTTCTTCTTCTTCTTCTTCTTCTTCTTCTTCTTCTTCTTCTTCTTCTTCTTCTTCTTCTACCAGTAAAAGCACCATTCATAGTTCTAGAGTCTCAAGTTACTCTTAAATATTTCCCGTTTGGGATATTCTCAGAAAGGCAGCAGCATAGTAAGTGCTAGGTTTCAAGTCAGAAGACTTTGTTGCAAATCCTGTTTTATTCCTTACTACTTGTGTGTCCTTGGGTCTTCAGTTGCCTCATCTGTAAAATGGGAATAATAATAGCATCTACTTCCTATGGGGCAGTTGGGTGGCATAGTGAATAGAGTGCCGGGCTTGGAGCCAGGAAGACTCATCTTCCTGACTTCAAATCCAGCCTTAGATATTTAGTAGCTGTGTGACCCTAGGCAAGTCACTTCATGCTGTTTGCCTCAGTTTCCTCATTTGTAAAATGAGCTGGAGAAGGAAATGTCAAACCACTCTAGCATCTTTGCCAAGAGTACCCCAAGTGGGGTCACAAAGAGTTGAACACAACTGACACAGCTAAACCACAACACCGCCCAGTGTTGTTGTGAGGATCAAATGAGATAATATTTGTAAAGCACTAGGCAGAATTTAAAGAACTCTGCAAATGTTAGTTTTTATTATCACATCCACTATCTCATTTGAGCCTTCCAATAGACTTGTGAGATATGTGCTACAGGCATTATTATCTCTATTTTGTTGTTTGTTTTTGTTGTTGTTCTGTCCTGTCAGACTCTTCATGACTCCATTTGGGGTCTTCTTGACGAAGATACTGGAGCGGTTTGCCGTTTTCTTCTCCAGCTCATCTGACAGATGAGAAACTGAGGAAAACAGGGTGAAGTGACTTGCCCAGGGTCATACAGCTACTAAGTATCCAAGGCCAGATTTGAACTCAGGAAGCTCAGTCTTCCTGACTCCAGACCTGGAGTTCTACGTACCGTGGTGCCACCTAGCTGCCCAACTATTACCGTGTGATTTGGGGCAAACCACTTCTCTGGGCCTCAGTTGGCCGAGCTATAAAATGAGGGGGTGATCTCATGATCCTTCACCCCAGAAGCTTCCACAAGTAGAGTCTTCCTGTGTTGTTACCATGGTTGAACAGAGCCAAGCCTTCTGCCAGCCTTCCCCCTATGAGGCTGATGCTAGCTGACCTCCTGTGGTGACTGAGCCAGATCCTGGAGCTCTTCCTGGACCCTGATGCACCGATGGATGCTCTGATTGTGGTGCTGTTAGCACAGTCTTGCGCAAGCCCCTCCTCAGCCAACGCTGGGAGCTCCCACTCATTCCCACTCCCTCCCCTGTTCAGGTGTCATTACTCAGGTATTCCTTGAGTCATGCACCTCTGGCACTCCTGGCTCCTCTGACAGAGAAGACCTTCTGACTGGGCACACTGGGTCGGTAGCACCAGTCTAATGCACAGATATATCCCACAATGCCTGTTGGATACAGAGAAGGAATCACTTTTTAATTCAATGTCACCATGCTTGTATCAGACACATTCTTAAAATGATAGGCAGCTTCAAAGTGCATCCCTTAGGATGGGAGTCCCCTCATGGGAGGCAATCAGCATGGTGAAGGACCTCAAGATTATGCCATGGATGAATCATTGGAAGAAAATAGACATGTTTAGCTTTGAGAAGCCAAGGCTTAGGGAGGGGCATGATAGAATTCTTCAGCTATGGAGGAGAGAGTAGAGGTGCCTGGCATGGTTTCAGGAACCATTGAGCAGAATTGCAGAGAGGCAAATCTAGGCCAATGCAAAGAAAAGATTGTCAACAATTCAAATGATCCAGAAGTGTAGTGGACTGGGGGGAGTGGGCTGCCCCTTATCAGAAGCAAAGTCTGAATGACCCGTTAGATAATATATGTAAGATACTGCTTAAAACGTGAAGCACTGCATAAATGGTAGCTATACGACTATTTTTGTTAGTATAGATTCTTGTTTAGGGGTTGGTTGGATGAATTGGCCACCATGCTCCTTTTCAGCTCTGAAGTTAGGAGATCCTGTCCCTAGCTCCAAGGTTACTCCAAATATAATGGGATGAAGTTTTGTCAGATACTTCTGAATCTCTGATAGGCAAGCTTGAGAAGCCTGGGCACTTTGAGGAGGGTAAGAGGAGAAAAGGTGAGAAAAGGAGAGACAAGGGTAAGCAAGGGGAGGAAGTTAGCATGGGGAAAGTGGATGCCATACAAGAAGGGGAGCAGAAAGATACAAACCTCTCTCTTGCTGTTTTATCTTTTCCACTTTTAAAAAAATTTTTTTACTAGCCCATATACAAATAGCGATCTGGAAGGTAGTGTGGTGCATAGTGAAGATGACCGCACTGGAGATGAAGGATCTGGGTAGAAACCCTGGCTTTATTATTTACTACCTGTGTGACTTTGGGAACATCACTTTCTTTTCTCTAAACCTCACTTTGTTTTTGTCCAGCCATTTCAGTAGCGTCTGACTGTACATGAACCCATTTTGGGATTTTCTTGGCATAGATGCTGGAGTGGTTTGCCATTTCCTACTCCAGGTCATTTGACAGATGAGGTATTGAGGCAAACAGGGTGAAGTGACTTGCCCAGGGTCACACAGCTGGTAAGTGTCTGAGGCCAGATTTGAAATCAGGAAGATGTGTCTTCCTGACTCCAAGCCCAATGCTCCATCCATTGTACATCCTAGCTGTCCAGACCTCAGTTTCCTAATCTATAAAATGAGAATGTTAGGTTAAAGGCTCTCTAATAGCTAATAATGGGCAGCTAGGTGGAGCAGTGGATAGAGCACCAGGCCTGGAGTCAGGAAGATTATCTTCTTGAATTCAAATCTGGTCTCAGATACTTACTAGCTGTGTGACCCTGGGCAAGTCACTTAACCCGGTTTGCCTCTGTTTCCTTTTCTATAAAATGAGCTAGAGAAGGAATTGGCAAACCATTTCAGCATCTACCCTAAGAAAACCCCAAATGGGGTCACAAAGAGTTGGACACAGCTGATAACAACTGAACACCACCACCAACAACAAATATCTAATAATAGCCACACTTATATCACCCTTATGATGTGCCAGACACTGAGCTAAGCACTTTGCAACTATTATCATCTCATTTAATCCTAACAACAACACTGGGAGGAAGGTGGTATTATTATTCCCATTTAATAGATGAGGAAACCGAGGCAGAAAGAAGTTAGGTGGTTTGCCCAGGGTGATGCAACTAGTGAGTGGTGAGGCTAGATTTGAACTCATAGCCTCCTGACTCCAGGCTCAGCTCTCTAACCATTGTACCCTGAAGCTAGGTCCCATCCAATTCATTCTCTGAACGTAAAAATAACTCACATTTTTATTACACTTCCAGGGTTGCAAATCACATCTCCTTTCAACAGCTTTGTGAAGTTCACAGTGTAAATTTCATCACATCTAATTCATAGATGCTGAAAATGAAACTTGGTAAGGTGAGGTAAATGGGCCCAGATACAGAATGATGGATAGTCCGGCTGTAAATGCAGCAGTGATGCCTCTTTGTCACCCCTGGTCTGTTTCACGATAAGAAGAGTTCTCAGTTGTCCACATTTTGCCGGGAGACAGCTTTACAAACTGCTGCCTCATCGCTACTCCTTAGAGAGCCTGCAAAGTGTGGGTCCTAGCACCAGATAACATTGCTATTGGCCTTTATTGCATCTTGAGCGATGATGGAGGGCCTCTGACTAACCTAACTGTGGAAAAGATTTCACTGGTCATGAGACTGGTCTCATTAACTCTGCATCCTGTTTGGAGTGCTCATTTCTGTTGTTAAGAGTCTGGAGGTGAAACAGCAAATGGGCCATAGGAAGCCAATACTCCTCTAATGGAGACAATGTAATGTCCTCTACCAGTTTGGGTGGCTTTATAACCTCCCTCCCTGTTTCGTTGTGCAGGCCTATGAGTTTGATGGCTTAATGGTAAAGCACAGAATTGAATTTCTTGCCAGTGGTTTACACATATCTGCATGTCAGGTTAGAAACACATTTAAAGCCAAGCTCTCCCTGGCTGGGCCCAAAGGGATCCTTGGCTGTCAATTAGGAGCCTTTGGAAAGACCCATGAACTCTGACATTGGATGCTGAAGCTACTTCTTTCCTAATCTTTTAGAAGCTAAGGATGGTGTGGAGACTTAGAGAATGAATTCAATTCACTTCAATTCAGCAAATACCGATTAAGGACTTTCTGTAAACAGAGCACAGGGGAGGATAGAAAGTTTAGATGACAGAATCCCAAAGGCTCAAGAGAACTCTGGGACCACCTGGATCAATTTTATATCAATCCATAAATATCTGGGTTTTTTTTTTTTTAGGCAATTGGAGTTAAGTACCTTGCCCAGGGTCACACAGCAAGTAAGTGTCAAGTGTGTGGTCTGAGGCCAGATTTGAACTCAGGTCCTCCTGATATCAGGGCCCGTGCTCTATCCACTGCACCACCTAGCTGCCCCCGTAAATATCTATTAAGGACCTATTATGTGCCAGGCATTGCACCAGGTGCTTGGAACACAAAGACAAAAACAAAATAGTCTCTGCCTTCAAAGATAATAATATCAAATGAGAATAATATATATTTATACATTTATGGTTTGCCAAGTCAATCAGTCAGTCAGAAAGGATTTGTTAAGTGCCAAGCACTTTACAAATACAACCCTGGGAGGTAAGTACTGTTATTATCCCCACTTTATGGTTGAGGAATCTGAGGCAGATAAAGGCTAAGCGACTTGCCCAGGGTCACACAGCTAGTAATATCTGAGGCTGAATTTGAGTCCCAGTCTTCCTGACTCCAAGATCTGCTGTGACACATAACTGCTTCTGACAGAATCATCTCCATATAGATATTAATTGAATTTAAAGAAACCGATGAGATGAACAAGACAGTATAGTAGGACAAGAGAAGAGGGTCCAGGACACACCCTTGGAGGTGAGCCATAGTTAGTGGGTGTGATGTGGATGGAAACCCAGCAAAGAAGTTTATCTTGGTATATAAAGTGAAATCTAATTACTTCCATCCTGTCCAATTTTTTTGTAGGTTTTTTAAAAAAATCAAATAGTGTCCTGTTATCTCAATAAATAGTGTCTTTGCATTTATCAAATACTAGGTTACTAGACAGAGCAGCTAGGAGGTGTAATGGATAGAGAGCTGCGCCTAGAGTTGGGAAGACTCATCTTCTTGAGTTCAAATCCAGCGTCAGATGCTTACTAGCTAGGCAAGTCACTTAACCCTGTTTGCCTCAGTTTTCCATCTATAAAATGAGCTGGAGAAGGAAATGGCAAACTATTCCAGTATCTTTGCCAAGAAAACTCCAACTGGGGTCATGAAGACTTGGACACAACTGAAATGATTCAACAATAATAGGCTACAGTAAGATATATTTTTTTCTCTGTGTTGTCTACCTGATCTGTCTCATAGATTGATCCCACTATTTTTAAACCAGCACCGATTTTTTGAGAATTACTGTTTTGAATATAGTTTGAAATTTGGTGACAAAAGACCCCCTTTGTTCCCATTTTTTCCCGTTATTCCCCTTGAGATTCTTGACCTTTTTTGTCGCCATATGAATTTTGTTATTCTTTTTTTTTGATTCCATTAAGTAATCTTTTGGTGGTATGAATGGTATGGCATTGAAAAAGTAAACTAATTACATAATATTATTATTTTTAATATATCAAGTCATTCTACTCATGAGCAATTAACATTTTCCCAATTATTTAGACCTGTCTTTATTTTTGTAAACAATAGTTTGCAGTTTTATTTATGTGTCCTTATGTGTATCTTGGTAGGTAGACTCCCACGTATTTTATACAGTTGTTATTTTAAATGGAATTTTCCCATCTTTTTCCTGCTGGGTTTTATTGATATTATATAAAAATGCTGATAATTTGAGTGGATTCATTTTATATCCTACAAGTTTGCTGATGTTACTGATTGTTTCAAGTAATTTTTTTAGTTGACTCTTTAGGATTCTTTAAATACACCATCATATCATTTGCAAAAGTGATAATTTTGTTTCTCCTATATCTATGGCTATTCCTTCAACTTCTTTTTCTTATATTATTTAAATGACTAGCATTTCTAGTACTGTTCAAATGAAAGTGGTGACAATGGACATCTTTGTTTGACTCTTGAATATATTAGGAAGGATTCTCATTTATTTCCATTACATATAATGGTAGCTCTTGGGTTTGAATTATTTACCACTTTAAGGAAAGATCCAAATGGATACAAGACCTAAGTATAAAAGATCAATTATAAATTTGGGAAACAATTTATACAATAACAATACTGTTAAGCCAAACAACTCTGAAAGCTTAAGAGCTATGTTCATGGAAATGTTCATTCATGATTCCAGGGGACCACTGGTGAAACATGCTCTCCATTACAGAGATATGATGGATTTAGGGTGAAGAAAGAGACAGATATTTTTGTATACAGCCAATGGAGGTATTTATTTTGCTTCACGATGCATATTTGTTTCAAGGCATTTGCTTTTTTTCCTCCCTCCTTTCTCCCCACAGGATGGAATGTGGGAGGGAAAGAAAATAGATTTCTGTTAATTAAAACATACTTTTAAAAATAGAGAGGTTGGGGGGTAGGGTGCTGCAGATGTGGAATGTTGCATGTATTTCTAGATGAGGTCGCTGTGTTGTTAATTTTGCGTAATTGCTTTATTTTACAAGAGACTTCTCACCAGATTGGGGTAATCTGGAAATGTTTATAATCTAAAAGCAAAACATTAATTTTTTTTTCAAATCCAGCAAAGGAGAGAATAATGTCTTGAAAACCTACAGAGGAAATACTATGCAGGAGGAGATAGCAATCAACAGTGTTAAAGAGGTCAAGGAGGACTAAGATTGAAAAAAAAGTATGCAATATCTCATTGGATTTTTACAACTTTGTGAGTTAAGTACAGCAGCTGTTACAGGTGGTGCCGTGGATAGAGCACAGGGCCTATAGTCAGAAGGAGATGAGTTCAAATCTGGCCTCTAATACTTCCTAACTGTGTGACTCTGGACAAATCACTTAACCTCTTTGCCTCAGTTTCCTCATCTGTAAAATAGGGATGATAATAACACCTACCTCTCAGGGTTGTTATGAGGATCAAATGAGGTGATAATTGTAAAGTACTTATCACAGTGCTTGGCACACAAGTGCTGTATAAATGTTAGCTGTTGTTATTATACCCATTTTATAGATTTTTGTTTATCCCTGACAAGATCATGGAATTAGAGATGGAAGGACATCAGAGCCCATCTATTCTAACCTGTGCTTGAAAAAGATTCCCTTCTGCAACACAACTGACAACAGGTCACCTAGTTTTTTTTCCTGAAGCTCTCCAGAGAGAGAAGGGTTCGGGAACCAGCCACCTCTTGATATCCTATTGAACCTTTGGCAGGTTCTAATGGTAAGTAACATCCAGCCTAATTGCACCTCTTTTCAATTTATAATAATAGCTGACTTTTCTGAAGAGGCATATGTGTATTAGCTCATATTAAGGCCAACAACAGCTCCATGAGATACATACTGCAAGTTTTATTGATTCCCATTTTAAAGATTCTGTAATTTCTTCTCAGAGGGGTCAAGTGTCTTGTCTATGTTTACACAGCTAGTAGAAGCCAGAGACAAGATTTAAACATAGATCTCCTTAAATCCAGGTCCAACAGTCGATCTTCTTACACACACACTGCCTTTCCAAGGCTCTTAGTTCTTTCCACCACTCCTCAGGTAGTGCAAGCCCAAGACCCTTTACTATCCTATTTGCCTTAGTGTAGATCCCTTTTTGCTTATCTTTGCTAAAGTGTAGCATGAGAGCTACCCGTGGAATCTCAGATATGTACTGACCAGGGCAGAACAAAGTGTTAAATGATATCTCCTTCTCGGTCCTGAACACCAGGCCTCTCTCACTGTATAGCCTCAGGCCTCTCTCACTGTATAGCCTTAGATCATACTAGATTCCTTGGAGGCCGTTGATGATTCATATTGAATTTGCAGTCCAGTAATCCCTACCCCCCAGATTTTTTTTAGACAAACTAGTGTCTAGCCATACCTTTGCCATCTTGAACTTGTGAGGCTGCTTTTTTGGACCTAAGTGGAATATTTTACATCAATCTCTGTTAAATTTAATCTTGTTTGATTAGGCCCAATATTTTTCTGCACTGACTCTTATAGTCAGACGATCTCTGAAGTTTACTACCTGTGTGACCTTGGGCAAGATGCTTGACCACCATGAGACTCAGTTTTTTTGTTTTTGTTTTTTAGGCAGTTGGGGTTAAGTGACTTGCCCAGGGTCACACAGCTAGTAAGTGTCAAGTGTTTGGTCTGAGGCCAGATTTGAGCTCAGGTCCTCCTGAATCCAGGGCCGGTGCTCTATCCACTGCACTACCTAGCTGCCCCCCGAGACTCAGTTTCTTGAATAGGTTGAACTAGATGTCCTCTGAGGTCCCTTCCACGTCTAGATCTATGATTCCCAGAAGCCTCCCTGTTGGTTAGTATACTCAAGAAGTGACACCCACATCAGGGAAATTTTTCTTGGGGATCCCAGTCGGTGTCCATGGACACGTGAGTCTGACTCTGTCTTTGGGAAGGATCTGAGCCGCCTAAGGGCACAAAAGGTAGTTGATCTATCTACCAGCACTGGAAACAACCTATCTTCCTCCTTGGAACTGAACCAGTCATCTGCTCTCAGCTTGACCACCACCTTTGGCCGTGGCATTGATATATTCCCCCACCCCCAAACCTGTCCCTCCTACTACCTGCTTGATTTCTATTGCTGGTACCAATAGCTTCCCAGTTACTGAGTCACTGGTTCCCTCAGAGTTATCTTTGATTCCTCCTGCCGATTCATTTCCCATATCTAGTCAGTCACTTGCCAAGTCCTTTTGATTATTTCCCATATTCTACCTCTGCTTAGTGCCCTCTCTAACTGCTTCTTTTCACTCTTTCACCCCTAAATGAAATGTGAACCTCTTATTTGAGGTTTCAAGGCCTTGTTTTTTCTGGATCAAGTCTACCTTCCCAGCCTTGTCTCATACTACTCCCTTTTGAGTACTTTCCATTCCCCATTCTCATCTTGCTCTCATTCATCTCTGGACCGTTGCTCGTGGTGTCTGTCATATGAAGAATGGACTCTTCCTCATTTCTCTCCATGTAGTTCTCTCCTTTCTTCCTTCAAGGCTCAATTCAGGTACTACCTTCTTCCACAAAGCTTTTCTTGATACTCCCATCTAACTCTAACTAAAAATAGGATTTGGGGGCTCTCTTTTGCATCTATTGCATTTTCCTCTTTAATTTGTATACATGTCCAGAGCCTAGCACATAATATATGGCTGGCACATAGTAGGTGCTTAATAAATGTTTATGGATTCGAATATCTTCCCCCTTATTAGATTGTAGTTTTCTTGAGTCCAAGGTCTAAAAAGCAAATGGGAAGTGGGGAAATGGAGACTATAAGTATAGATACCCCCTTTCTAGGGGCTTGCTTATAAAAGAGAGAAGAGATGCAGAATAACAACACAAGGGAATGGCAGATCAAGGGAAGATCAAGGACGGGGGAGACATTGGCTTGTTTGAAGAGTTGGGGATGGGATCAGTGGATAAGGAGAGATGGTAGATGAGAAAAAGAGAAGAAATGATAAAGGGAACAATCTGCCCAAGGAGATGGGACGGTACAGGATAAAGAGCACAGACGAAAGGTTTGGCTTTGGCCAGGAGAAGGCCTGGCTCATTATCAGAGACTGGAGTAAAAGAAGAGAGAAGGGAGGAAGATGAAGGAGGTGGCCAAGTTTGACAGGCTGAGAGGAAGATGCAGATGGCCTTTATTTTTATCAGTAACATAAGAGGTGAAGTCATCTGCCAAGGTGGGGAAAGGACATGGTATAGGATTTCTTAGGAAGGAAGAAGCAAGACTGAGGATCTGGATTCAAATCTCAGCTCTGACATTTAGTACCTGTGTGAAATTGGACAAGTCAGTTAACCTTCTTGGGCCTCAGTTTCCTCACCTGTAAAAGGAGAGTATTGGACTAGATGGAGTCTAAGCTCCCTCCTGGCTCGAGTTCTATAATCCTATGATTCTGAGAGAAGATTTGGAGGGCTGTCAAGAGTTTGATAGCTACCTGTCAATATTAACAGTAAAGCAGCTAAGAGGTAGGTCTAAGTTGTATTGCTTTATCTTCAGAGTTACATGAAGAGTTAGTTAGGTGGCATGGTGGACAGAATGCTTGCTCTGGAGTCAGGAAGACCTGAGTTCAAATACTGCCTCAGACATTATTAGCTGTGTGACCCTGGGCAAGTCACTTAACCCTGTTTGCCTCAGTTCCTCATCTGTAAAATGAGCTGGAGAGGGAAATGGCAAACCACTCCAGTATCTCTGCCAAGAAAACTCCAAATGGGGTCACAAAGAGTTGGACATGGCTGAAAAATGATTAAACAACAACAAACGAGACCATCAGAACCAGGTTTCAGTGAGGGCAAGAATATAGAAGAGTGGGAAAGGATAAAAGGTGTAAGATAAAAGCAAGTTTGTTACCTATTCAGGAGGCATTCCAAACACAACAGTGGAGGGGGTGGTAGATAGCTTTAGAGCTGACATTGGGAGAAGAGGGGCTGGCTTGAGGGGGATGAGAAGAAGGGAGTGGTATGGAGAACCGGCTTTGAACAATGACTGCGGAGGGTTCAGAATCACTGGGCTGGGTGAAAGTATGACCATGTGGGAGTTTAATCATTGACGAGTGATTTCAGGTGGGTTATCAACATTCCTAGGGGTTTGGCTGAAGGATGGAGTCTTCTCAGGCATCAAGCCTCAGAGTGTAGCAAGCTCGGGCAAGGGGAGTGCTGCAGGGAGGAGAATGAAATGCAGCTTGTCTCCTTTCTGGGCAGGACCAGTGGCAGTGGCAAGATGGCAGTCCCGTCCTTCTCCAGCAGGCTCAGGCCAGGCAATTCTTTCCCCTGCCCAGTAAGCCATCCTTGGAACAAAGATTCTTTTAGCAGTTCAGCAAAATGAATCTGCATATCAACAGTGTTTGCTGGCATATGCAATACCCATAGTTTCCCAAGAGAGGTGTGTTTTTCTTAAGCTTGGTCATAATAATTGTACAACATATTTTGTTCTTTATATTTATATTTTGATAGTCATTGTATATCATATTCCTGGTTCTCACTTGCCTCTGTATAGTTCACATAAGTATTCTGATGCTTCTCCCAATCCTTTATATTTGTCTCTTCTTATGATATAATCATTTTCTATCAAATTCATGCACCACCTTTTGCTTAGCACCCATTTTGTTTCCAGTTTTTGTAACTGTTTTGCTACTGCAGGCAGCTAGGATAGAACCCTGGCCTTGGAATCAGAAGGACCTGAATTCAAATTTGACCTCAGATACTCACTAGCAATGTGACCCTAGGCAAGTCACTTAACCCTGTTTGCCTCAGTTTGTCATCTGTAAAATTGAACTGGAAAAGAAAATAGCAAACCACTCCAGTATCTCTGCCAAGAAACCCCCAAATGGGGTTAATGGAGAGTTGGTCATGACTGAAACGACTCAACAGCAAGTGTTGCTACCACAAAAAGTGTTGCCATGAATATTTTTGTGTCTACTGGATCTTTCTGTCTTTGACTTTGTTGGAGTCTATGCCTAGCAATGGGATCAATGAATCAAAGAATATGACCATTTTAGTCACTTTTAAAATACTCTCCAAATGCTGTCAGAAAGGCTGGACCACTTCCCAGCTCCACCAACAGTATATTTGTGCGTCTGTCTTTGCCCAGCTCCAACATTGATCGTTGCCATCTTTTGTCACCTTTGTCCATGTGTTGGATGACGCTTCTTATTAGTGATTTGCATTCTTCTTATTAGTGATCTGAAGCCATCTCTTGCACAGTGTGTTAATAGTTTGCAATTCTTCTTTTGAGAATTTTTGTTCAAATCCTGTTCTGCTTTTCCATTGGGGAATGGCAATTTACCCCATTGCCTAGCAGAACAACAAAAGAACAAAGTCCTGTGCAAATTCTGGGCTGTCATAAATTACAGGCAGTAAGCAAATACAAAACCATTTTTTGAAACTACCCTGAAGAGATTACTGTAATCTCTTTTTAATTCTATGTACAATCATATTGCTATACTCTCACTTCTCCAGGGAGCTTAGCCCTGATTAATTTTCTAGTTTTCTCCCCAACTCTCTTAAACTTTGAAGGGACGTCAGGGTTGCTGAAAACTTCCCAGGCGGAAGTTCAGTAGCTGTTTCAGGCCATTGTTCAGGTAGACAAGAAGGGCAGTGAGGAGGGTCAGGAGGCAAGGTGAGGGAGCCCTGTTTAGCACCCTTACTCACAAAGAAGATCCTCTGGTATCCCTGAAGAGGCAGGAGCTGGGTTATTTGCAATACTCTGAACAGAAACTTGGCCGGTTTGGGCAAACCTATGTAGAATAGTGTTGAATTGGGCCTCCTGTTTCTCTTCTAAAGTGAGGTACAATGGGAAGAGGACTGGTCAAGGAGCCAGAAGAACAGGGTTGTTAATCTGGTTGTCGTCAGTGCCTAGCTGTGTGACCTTAGGCAAATCATTTAACCTCTCTGAGATTCAATTTCCTTATCTGTAGGATGGACTAAATGATCTATCTCTAAGGCCCTTTCCAGCTCTAACATTCCAGCGGCTGGGTGGTGCAGTAGATAGAGCACTGGGCCGAGAGTCAAGAAAACCTGAGTTCAAATGACGACTTAGACACTTTTAAACTGTGTGACCTTGGGCAAGTCACTCAACCTCTTCCAGCCTCAGTTTCCTCAACTATAAAATGGGGATGATAACCGTGAGAAATCAAACGAGATAGTATGTGGTTTGTAAATCTGAAAGTACTTTTACAAATATTATCTCATTTCATCCTCACGTCAACCCTAAGAGGTAGATGCTGTTATTATCCCCCTTGTACAGATGGGGAAACGGCTCCTCCAAACTGCCAGGGTACCTGCTGTATTGGGGATCAGTGGATGACCAGAGATCAAGCAGACTTTCAACGTGGCTGTATTGCGGGAATCAACGTAGCCTACAAACACTGGGTCTCAAGGTTTATGTGACACTGGAAAATGCAAAGAGAATAGGCAACTGATAATAGACCCAGCACCTCTGGCTTAGCTAGACAACAGCCACCAGACAGGTAGTCAGCCTACTTCTGAGGCTGAGCAGGGCTGTCCGACCTGCTGGCTCGCCCTCCTGCTGCTGTTGCAAGGGCAAGGTTTATGCTCCTATATCTTAACCAAGTTGGACTGCTCTGGCTGGAGCATTCTTGTAACTCAGCTGATTCCGGAGATAAAAGAGCCCAAGGAAGAGAATCTAGCTGCCTTTCCCCGGTGAGATCTGTGTTGTCTTTAGACAGAGAATGCACAACTAGAAACCAGCACTTGGAATAAGTAACAAGATGCCCTTGCTTTGGGCTGAACTGCCCATTGCTATTCAGAGCAGCTCAAGTGTATGAGGCTGGCTGTTTGTATGCCACAGGCCTACTGAGGGGAACAACAGGGAAACATCTGTTGCTTACAGAGGCAGTGTGGTCTAATGGACAGAGCACAGGACTGGGAATAAGTAGACCTGTGTTTGAAACTGCAGTGCTTCCTAGCTGTGACCTTGGGTAAGTCATTCGGTTGTTCTAAGCCTCAGGTTTCCTCATCTGTGAAATGGGCATCATCACACTACTCATTGGCCTTACATACCTCCCAAGATTGTTGTGAAGAAAGCACTATCTAAACCTCAAGGCACTACAGAAATCATGAGCTCCTTCTCAGTGCTGTTCCACTGTCCACCAAACTCTTGAGTGTTTTTTCCAACTGTTTTCCATGTATGAGTGCTTGGGAAATCTGGTGTTGTGTGGATGTGACCAAACTTATAGGTTCATAGATTTAGGTCTGGAGTAAAGCTTAAAGGTCACTCAGTCCAACCATCTCATTTTTAAGGTGAGAAAACTGAGGACCAGATTGATTAAGGGTCTTGACTAAATCCACAAAAGTCATCCGTGGAAGAATTAGGATTCAAATCCACATCTCAGATACCACATTCAGCTCTCTATCGCCTGCCCCATGGTGCCTCCACTGATGGGCATCCCATCAGAAAATTCCACTGCTAATGATATTCTCCTTTTTAGGATACTAAATATGAACATTTCTATGTGTCAGATATACTTTATGGGGCCACTTAAAATAGTGAAAGTAAGCTTAATTCTCTCTCTCTTTATTCCCAAATTTCTCCGATCCAGAGAGTTTTTTAATACTCTCGGGCCTTACGAAGCTGATTTTATAGACTCTCTCCAGATTGTTCAAGGTTAAAATGTTCTGTAACCAAGTGAGTTTGGAAAACTCTACCTTAGAGACAACACTTAAATCATCAGTCTCAGAAAAGCTCTGTGACATTGAGAGGAGCAGGTCTGTGACGGCCAATTTCTAACTAAGGAAAATGGGGGCACACACATACATTCTTGGAAACTGAATATCCCAGGGGCTTTTAAATCCAGGACATTTTCTACAAACCTGGGGTTTCTGGCAAAACGAACTTCACTGTATACAGAAGATAATGTGCATTCCCTGGCACCTTTGCCAAAAGCCACACACCCACAGATTTAGGGGAAAATCTCCATGACGGTCAAGGGGGTAAAATGGATTTGAGTTAGTCTGCTTTGAGATCTCAAGGAAAAGAAACACAGATTTATACTCCTTGACCCAACTATAGGGTTTATTAACAACATACAGATCATCAGAGTTACACAGAAGAAAGATATAAGGATACATGTGGGGGGCAGCTAGGTGGCGCAGTGGATAGAGCACCGGCCCTGAAGTTAGGAGTACCTGAGTTCAAATCTGGCCTCAGACCAAACACTTGACACTTACTAGCTGTGTGACCCTGGGCAAGTCACTTAACCCCAATTGCCTAAAAAAACCCACAAAAACCAAGGATACATGTGCCAATCCACTTTGCCTATCACTAATTTCACAGCTGTTCTGGTTCCAGAGAGGTAAAGCAGTATATGTGGTTTTATCTTATTTATATTTTACATGTCTTATTTATATTTTTATAGATCTTATTTTATTATATATTTTATATGTGTATATAGAAATTACATATTTTTATTTTTATTATCTTATTTGTATTTTTGTCTAGACCAATGTATTTATTGATTTATTGAAACTCTTTCCAAAGATGGAGGTCATCAAATGCCTGGAACATATAACCTTAGAGGATTGCCTGAGAAATTGAGAGGTTGAGTGCTTTGCTTATATAATAATTATAATACCTAAACTTATACAGTGATTACAATGCCCCAGGCATCGAGTGCTTTACAGTTATTATTTCATTTGATTCTCACAACAATCCTGGGAGGTAGGTGCTATTATTATTTCCTTAAAATTAAGGAAACTGAGGATAACAGAGGTTAAGTGAATTGTCAAGGTTCACGCAGCTAGTGTCTAAGATGGGATTTGAACTCAGGCCTTTCTGACTCCAATCCACTGCATCTCTACCTTGTTGCCATATTGGACACAGACAGTATCTGTCAAAGGCAGCACTTGGACTCAGATCTTTTTTACTTCAAGGCAGAATGAGGTAATCACCTCCCTAGTCTCAGAAATTATACTCTCCTCAATGTAACCTAAAATCACTTTAACTATTTTGGCTGCCATGGTCACAGTGTTGACTTGTAGTCAGCTAATAACCGTAGATCTTTTTCTCATGAGCCAGGTCTTCATCCATCCTTAACTTGTGGAGTTGATTTTTTTTTAATATGATGTAGGATTTAATGTTTATTTCCATTAAATTCCAACTGATTGATTTCACCCCAATGTTTTAGTCTGTGAAGAATTATTTTGGATTTTTTTAGTCACCTAATGTACTTTTTATCTTACTCAGCTTTATGCCATCTTCAAATTTGATAAGCATGCCATTTATACCTTCGTTCAGATCATTGATAATGATATTGAATAGTTCGAGACCAAGGAAAGCTATTTGGTGCAAGGGGAAAGGGAGGGAATGAATATGCATTAAGCTCCTACAATTTGCCAGGCCCTGTGCTAAGTGCGTTACAAATATTATCCCACTGGATCTTCACAACAACCCTGGGAGGTAGGGGCTATTATTATTTCCCTTTTAAAATTAAGGAAACTGAGGCAGCCAGAGATTTAAATGATTTGCCCAGGATCACAAGTCTAAGGCTGGATTTGAACTGAGGTCTTCTTGACTTTGGGCCCAGTGCTGTATCCACTGTGACACCATCTAGGTTCCACTGCAATACATAAGACATCTCCCTTCACATTACCATCAATTTATGAATGGCTCCTTTTTGGATCTAGTGATTTATCCAGTTCCTAAGTGCCAAGTGCTTAGCATAGTGCCTGGCACGTAGTAGTTGCTTAATAAATGTTGATTGATTGATTGACATAATTGTCATAGTGTCTAACTCCTAGCTCTTCCATTTTTATCCCCAAGGGTAGCATGAGAGATGTTGTTCAATACTTTTCTAATATCTAGAAGAACTATACCTACAATGTTGCCCAGATCTACCTACTTATCTGAGACTTAGATACCCTGTCTTCAAAACAGGAAGTAAGGTAAGCGTGGCTGACTTGTTCTTAATAAGACCAGTCTATATTTTAGCAGTCATTGCTCCCTTTCTTTCTTTTTTTTTTATTGCTCCCTTTTTTAAGTGCTCACAAAGCATTTGCTAGCTTTGCTAACTAGAACTTTTCCCAAAAATCAAAGTCAAATTCATCAGCCTTTAGTCTACAGACTCTACCCCCACCTCATTTTCCGAAATCAGGACAATATTTACCCAGATCTGCTCTTGTGGCAACTCTCCCATTTTGCCTGATCTTCCAAAGATCATTGACACTGGCTGGTAGTAACATCTGAGAGTTCATCTCTGCCAGCTCTTTTCAGGACCCAGCAGTGTACCTCCAAGTCTGATGATCTAAATTCATTAAGGACAGCAACTGAAAGAGCTCTCTTATTAGCTTCTCTTTAATCTTGACTTTCATCTCCCTATTAACTATTTTTTCTGACCTTTCCAGGCTGAAGATCCTTCTCCATATAGAACAAATTGCAGCTTCAAGTGGTTGTCCCATTCACAGTATCTTACTCATAGGCACACCCAGCCCACTCCCTATAGATGTAGTCTCCCCCTATTAAAATGTAAATTCCTTGGGGAAGAGACTGTCTCTCTTTTGTATTTGTACCTTTAAGGCTTAGAACAGTGTTTGGTGTATTATAAGTACTTGGTAAATTTGATAAATATTCATTCATTCATTCATTTTTCTTTCTCAATAAAGCTAAAAAGTCCTTTTGGTCACCCTTTGCTTTCTTCCGGAGCCCTAGCTTATTTGGTCCTTCAAGACAGAGGTGTCAAACACCCTACCCACCACTGCTGCTCACAACCCCACCTAGTACTTCAGAACCAGATTAAAATGTAAATAAGAAATATCTAACAAAATAAATAAAAATACAATAGAACCTAGATAATGTTAATATGTGGTTTTCTAAATCAATATGTGGCTAGCAAGGATCTTTGTGTATGGTGTAGTGGCCCAGTTTTCTATTAAATTTGACACCACTCCTTTAGAGCTCCTAATCCTATTCTTAGGGAAGCTAGGTCACTCAGTGCTTAGAGCCCAGGTCCTAGAGTCAGGAAGACCTGAGTTCAAATTGGTCCTCAGACACTTACTGGCTGTGAGACCTGGGCAAATCGCTTCACCCTGTTTGTCTCAGTCTCCTCATCTGTCAAATGAGTTGGAGAAGGAAATGGCAAATTACTCCAGTATCTTTGCCAAGAAAACCCCAAATGGGGTCGTAAAGAATCAGACACCACTGAAAACGACTAAACAACAACGACAGATCCTATTCTTGTAGGACTGTGCTGTTCTGTTTTTAAAATCCTCTTACCTGTCTTTCTTTCCATGTCTTTCTTAAATCTAGGTTGATGCATGAGCTCCCTGCATATCCACACTGGTTTCTTAAGAAAGCTCTCTTTAGACTTTTTCTCTGTCTGTTATAACAATTTGGGGATTTAAAGGAGGTTTTCACAAGAGTTAGACAGGCTAGTAATATCTAAAAGAAAACACCTTTATTATGATATATTTTCAGTCACACAAGGGGACGCCCAAGGCTTCCTAGGGAAGTGGTGGTCAGATATGGTTGAAATCACTGGACTGGTGAATGGAGTTGATGGGGCGCTAATGATGGACCCCTAAAAGGCCCTGGACTATCCCAAGTGGCCCAGGTCCCTGGCGTTCGCCTGCGGCTCATCTCAGTATGATCCTTTCAACTGTCCTGGCACTGTGGCTTTGACCCTGCTCTGTCTCCAATTCTCTGTTACCTCTAACCCAGTCTAGCCTTCATTGTCTGCACCTGGCTGGACCCTAGACCACCACTCCTGGATTCCATCTAGACCACTTCCATTTGGTCCAGGTCTCTGATGTTTGCCTGGGGCACCTGGCCCTTCCGGGTCCTCTTCTCTGACCTCTCAGTCACCCAACCTATCAGCCACACCATAAAAAGGTCAGTCTCATCTATCAAACTGCTCAGATTCCTTAAGAGTCTGGCCCAGTTGTATTCTCATTACAAAGGCTCAGATTCTTTTTTTTTTTTTAATATAAATTTATTTATTTTTAGTTTTCAACATTGACTTCCACAAGTTTTTGAGTTCCAAATTTTCACCCCATCTCACCCCTCCCCCCATCCCAAGATGGCATGCATTCTGAATATCCCTTCCCCTAGTCTGTCCTCTCTTCTATCTCTCCCCCCTTCTCTTATCCCCCTCCCTTTCTATTTTCCTGGAGGGCAGGATAGACTTCTGTACCCCATTTCCTGTATTTCTTATTTCCCAGTAGCATGTGGAAACATTTTTTTTAAACATATGTTTTTAAAACATATTTTCTCTCTTCCTCCCTCCCCACCCACCCTCATTGAAAAGGCAAGCAACTCAATATAGGTTGTACATGTGCAGTTATGCAAAACACTTCCATAGTAGACATGTTGTGAAAAACTAACTCTATTTCCCTTAATCCTATCCTGCCCTCCCATTTATTCTATTCTTTCTTTTGACCCTGTCCCTCCTCAAAAGTATTTACTTCTGATTACACCCTTTCCCAATCTGCCCTCCTCTCTATCATCCCCCTGCTCTCTTGTCCCCTTCTCCCCCTATTTTCCTGTAGGGTAAGACAGATTTCCATACCCAATTGAATGTGTATGTTATTCCCTCCTTAAGCCAAATCCTATGAGAATAAGATTCACTCATTCCCTCTCACCTTCCCCCATTTCCCCTCCACTGTAAGAGACTTTTCTGGGGTTTTTTTTGACAAAGGCTCGGATTCTTAAAATCTGGCCAATAGCGCCAATTCTTAAAATCTCACCCACCTCAATTGGTATTTTAATAAACCTTGTCTCTGACTGAAAGAAGGCTTGAGTCGAATTCATTCTGCCCTTGAATTTTGGGGTCCCCAACACCCCTAGACTGCAACAGACTTATAGGACATTTGATGGATGATACAACATACTCGACTAGGTGACACAGTAGATAAAGTGCTGGGCCTGGAGTTAGGAAGACATCTTCTTGAGTTCAAATCTGGCCTCAGATACTTACTAGCTATGTGACTGGGCAAGTCACTTCACCCTGTTTGCCTCAGTTTCCTCATCTGTAAAATGAGCTGGAGAAGGAAATGGCAAACCGCTGCAGTATCTTTGCCAAGAAAACCCCAAATGGGGCCACAAAGAGTCAGATATGACTGAAAAATAACTGAACAACATACACTATGTTGTGATTACTGTTCCTGGAGCAAAAGGCAGAAAGAAATGGGAAGTGGTATGGGGACAGGAGGGAATGGGATGGTATTGCAAGAAGATGACATGGTGGGGTAGGTGTCAGGAGCTGGCTAGGGGTAAGGAGCTCTCACTAAGTTACACAGCTCAGAGAAGTAACTGAATGTTTGATTGGAAGGGTGCATCACCAGGAGACCCCCCAGGGGTGTGAACAGTGCAACCAGGAAGGTAATCAGAATCTAGGGTGCCATGTATTTTAAGCTAGAGCCAGAAGAGAAATGGTAGTAAACAAAGGGCCTTCAGTGAGGCTACCCCCAGATCTGGCACATACAAGTTTCAACAAGCTCTCTGCCTCTCTTTCTAGGCATGTGCTCTTTGTCTTCTCCACACCTGTGCTGTTTGCTGAGGCAGGTGAAGGCTATGTGTTTCATAGGGAAGGGATGGATTCTTACTGAGGCTCTCATCTCTGATGTCCTAGGCAGAGAGACCCTACATGTTAGCTAGAAGATTTCTGGGCTATACAAACATGGGGCATGAAAATTTCCACAAAAGTGCAAAGCAAAATGTTAGACAGCAGGAGGAGGGAAGGCCCAAAGCACAGGCAGCCTGTCACAAGACAGCACTACAGAGCAGAGCAATCCCTAAAGCTAGAGAGATTTTTGGACTATCACAGTCAGCTCTTTCCTTAACCATTATCTTGTTTGATCTTTCTATGAACTACATGAAAGAGGCAGGATAGATATTACTGTACTTATTTTATAGCTGAAGAAACTGAGGCCCAGTGAGTTAAAGCGATTCAACCAATGTCAGAGAGATTGAAGTTTTTTTGCTTCTACAAAGAATATGTTACAGACCCATGCTGGTGTTTAGGGAATTATTAGCAGAGTCAGAAATAAAGAACCCTCCTTGAGTAAGAAGGAATGGTCCAGGTGGTGATCCAAAAGAGTAAATAGGGAGCTAAATTAGTTCAACCCTGGGGCAGCTAGGTGGCACAGTGGATAGAGCACTGGCCTTGGAGTCAGGAGGACCTGAGTTCAAATGCAACCTCAGACACATAACACTTACTAGGTGTGTGACCCTGGGCAAGTCACTTAACCCCTTTGCCTAGCCAAAAGAAAAAAACAAACAAACAAAAATAAATTAGTTCAACCCAACTGGAGTCAACCCAAGTTCCCAGGATGACCAAATCCAGGAAGCAAGTCAGGTAATAGAAAATAATTTAGCAGTGGGTAAGGCCAGGAAAATGAGGATGAAGTTAGGGAGAATCATGCCACACAGGGGAGGGGCATGCATCAGAGAATTCATGGATTGGTTTCATTGAACCAGATCCAGGATTTTTTAACGATGGTAGTGTTTCATGTGTGCACTACCCCTTGTTCCTTATTGGTCCCAGACAACGAAGCCGGTATTCAGTCAACGAGCATTTATTAAGCTCTTCCTATGAGTCAGGGGCTGTGCTAAGCACTAAGGATGCAAGGAAAGGCATTTATCATATGAAAAGCATTATCATATGAAAGGCAAATACATGGCCTCTTGCCCTCAAGGGGCTTATATTCTACTGAGAGAGACAACATGCAAATAACTGTATTCAGATAAGATATATAGATAGAGTACAAACAAAGTAATCTTCAAAGGAAGGCATTGGGGGATCAAGGACTAGGAAAAGCCACCTCCAGAAGATTAGATTTAGGTTGAATCTTGCAGGAAGCTAGGAGTAGGAGGTGAGGAAGGAAACCATTCCAGTACTGGGGACACTCAATGGAAAGACAGAGTCAGGAGGTGGAGTATCACACAAGAAGAGCATGCAGGTCAGGGTGTCTGCATCATAGAATGGGTGGAGAGGAATAAGGTGTAAGAAGATTGGAAAGGTAGGAAGGGGTCAGGTAGAAAAGAGCACAGGGATTGACCTTCACAGTACAAAGAAAAATTTCTTCTGTGGCTTTTGCTACTGTGGAAAGAGCTGATTAGAGGAATGGTTGATTACGCTTGCACTTCCAGAAGGATATTTTAAGGTACCAAGAAATAGGAAAGCTGCTAGTATATGAGTGAGAAGTCCCAAGGTTTGGGGTATAGTCTCAGAGACATCATACAAATGTTGGGACACAGGGTAAGTATTACAAATGGTGCTTAGGGCAAGCAATACGTATTGTGCCCTCATTTGAGAGAGAACAGGTTCGACTGGGAAGGGGCTCCCCTCAACAAATCACCAGGCCCTATTTTGACTAATCATTCTAACTATGTTGTTTCTTGGCTGTTGGAGGACTAGCGGTGTTGTCAACAGCCTCTAAGTGGAGTGCCATTTAAATTTGGCACTTTGGAGTAAATCCCTGCTCACCCTGCCCCAGTTACATCTTTGTGCGGCAGACAGTAGGTTAGTTGGTTTGTGAAGAGCGCTGGTCAGAGTTAGGTGTTAGGAAGAATGCAGTAAGGACTGAGAGGTGCAGTGTGGGATGCCAAGGGCTCCTCCCCTTGTGTTGTAAATGCGGTGTGGGGGGTGCTGATAAACATCTGCGTTGGTCCAGGTTATGCTGCTACTGAGCCTGCACATAAATTGTGTGCCTGTGTGTGGGGTAAGCAATGATGAAACTGTGATATGAGATTTAGACAAGTCCTGCTGATGTGATTCATCCCAGCCGGGCTTGCTCTCCATTCGGAGAGATAATATTTGCAATTCATTTAAATTGAATTCAACATGTATAAAGTGCCTACTCTCTTCACAATACTTCACAAAGAACAACTAAAACAACATAATTAAGGAAGCTGCTCCTCTACCCTCAAGGTGGGTGATACACATTTTCCCTCCTGGTGCCTCAGTCTAAACTGTTTACATACTTTAGAAGATCTAGACACAGACATCTACAAATTCCTGAGGTTTAAGGACACAGGTACATTTCAGGAGCAAGAGATTTGTGGCAATACCCCAGAGGGGTTTGGGTTGCATTGTGCCAGGTCAGGTGTTGCTGTTCCTTCCTCTTAGCAAGTAGAAGTGCTTCCAAGAGAGTAGGGTAATAAGGTGTCCAGTCAAAGGCAAAACTTGCAGAGCTCTGTTCTGATTTGTTGACTCTGCTGGGCCTGCTGTACAAAGGAAACAGGCCTGACGTCCCTGGAGCCCACAGCAGTGGACCACTCCCAGAAACAGTGCAATCCAGCAAGGACCCTGTACAAAAATATGACGAAGGATAGCTCTTAAAATAACAAGCTTTCAAAAACAGATTCATTCAGTCGTGCACCCATTCAACAAACATTTATTCAGCTACTCAGTGTGGTGCTCTGTAAAGTGTTTTAGTTTTGTAATCAGAGGCCCAGAGTTAAAATGTTGCTTCTACTACTTACTGACTATATGAGCTCGGGCAAATCACATCTTCCTCCGATCCTCAATTTCCTCATTTGTTAAATAAGTGGGTTCTAGAAGATTGTAGGGTCTATTCCAGTTCTGAATCAGTGATTCTTCAAGCTTAATTTTGGGGGAGAAAGAGAAAGATTACAGACCTTTGAAATCTGCCCATATGATAGCCTTGTATCTGCCCTGGACTCAAAATTAATGGTTACCAGGTCACTGCATTCACATTCTACCTTGTAGTCATTTATGTGTATAGCTCATTCCCTCCTATTAGATGTAAGTGCCTTGAGACCAGGGACCCTTCTCTGTATCTGTCATAACATTACTTCAGGGCCTTGTACATAATAGGCTTTCAGGGAGCATCTATCAAATTAAATTGGTGACTGGGCTGGCTTTAAGTGATAAGGGAGGGCTTCCTGAAGGAGATAGAAAATAGGATTAGAAGTGAACTTGAATTATGGACAGGATTTGCATGAGCAAAGAAGAGGAAATGGAGAGAGAACATATGTCATGTAAACGAATCCTTAATACCTATGGAGACTAGGCTAATGTTCAGACTCAGAAAAAATGAGAAATCAAAGACAGTATTATTCAATTAAATTCACTGAATAAAATTAAATAAACTTTTTATTAAATAGCTACTATGTGCAAGGCACTATGGTAGGTGAAGGAATTGATATGCAAAGACAAACATATAATAATCCCAGACATCAAGGAGTTTGTTTACTGGGGAAGAAAATATGTAACTGATAAATGTAACAACATAAATTGAAGAGCAGCTAGGTGGTGCAGTGGATAGGGTCCCAGGCCTGGAGTCAGGAAGACTCATCGTCCTGAGTTCAAATTCGGCCTCAGACACTTACTAGCTGTGTGACCCTGGGCAAGTCGTTTAACCCTGTTTGCTTCAGTTTCCTCATTTGTAAAATGAGCTGGAGAAGGAAATGGCAAACCACTGTATCTTTGCCAAGAAAACCCCAAATGGGGTCATGAAGAGTCAGCTATGACAGAAAAAATGACTCGGGAACAACAAATTGAGGAGGGAGAGAGTGCTAATACCAGGGATCAAGGAAAGTTCCGTAAGGAAGGTGGCTAGATTCCTAACTGACATTTAGAAGACAAGAGTTCGAAGAGGTGGAGATTAGGAGGGAGGGCATTCCAGGCATAGGGGGAAATAGCCTTTGAAAATATGGAGAGCATCTTTTTATCTTATTTTTTGTCTTTCCCAATTAGAATGGGAGCTCCTTGAAGGAAGGGACTGTTTTATGCCTTTCTTTGTATCCCCAGGGCTTAGCCTGGTGCTTGGCACATAGCAGCCTGCTCAATAAATGTTTATGGAATGAATGAGTATTTAATGAGAGTAGCTCGTCATTCTATGTGGCTGAAACACAGAGGTCATGAAGTTCAGAGCAAGCTGAGGGTGTGGAATGGAAGAGAGGAGAGTACTGGTTGCCTGGCATGGAGAGAGCCTTTGGTCAGAGTTGGAAGAGTGTTTGCTGGGGGAAATATCGACAACCTGATGACTATTACACGTTTCTGTTGGGCGAAAATAATGGTGTCAGAGGGATCTTCCTCTCCCTGAGGGCAGCCATGCCCTGGGGAGCTCCTGGTCTGGCCTTACTCCTTCCCCTGGCAGCAGATGCTCTGGCAGGAAACCCTTGGTGTCCTGGCATCTGTTTCCTCTGGTGGGGCAATGCTCCAGGCTCTCTTTCCCAATGCAGACTTATATTTGGAAATCTGGGATCTCTTCCCCCTTCTCACCTCAATTTGTCTTAAAGATTTCATTTGAGAGTACTTCTTAAGGTGTGTGCCCTGGAATCATTTAGTGATGCCTGCCTTGGGCACTAATCAATCAACCAACAAGCATTTATTAAGCACCGACTAGTGCTAGGCATCCTTCAAGGCTCTGGGGATACAGAATCAAAAGTGAGATAATCCTTACCCTCCAGGAGTTTATATCTTGCTAGGGGATATAAAATGTTGATAGATAAGTCAATACAGGATTGTTGTTGTTGTTCAATTGTTTTAGTCAGAGTTTGACTCTTTGTGACTCCATTTGAAGTTTTCTTGGCAAAAATGCTGGAGTGCTTTGCCATTTCCTTCTCCAGCTCATTTGACAGATGAGGCAAACAGGGTTAAGTGACTTGCCCAGGGTCATACAGCTAGTAAGTGTCTGAGACCACATTTGAACTAATGAAGATGAGTCTTCTTGGTTTTAAGCCAATATCTATAGAATAAATATACAGTGGTGGGTATGGGGGAGGGTCACTAACAACTAGGGAAAGTAGGTCTATGGGAATCTTGAGGGAAAGTGGCTGATACACATTTTACAATTTGTGATAATAATGAACAGGAAAGCTAGGTATTGTTGTCTGACATGCAACCTAGATTTGAAGAAAGCTGATTTCAAACAGAGAAAAGATAGTGAGGACTAATACTCCCTAGGGAAGGAACAGCAGCCCAGGATGGATGGGTAGGTGTCAAGAATGACATTCTGTAGATGCAAACAGAGATGCTTCTGATTAAGAAAAGGGGGCGTTATCTACAGAGACCAGTGTGGATACAGTGACTACCTTAGATTTAAAAAATACAAATACATCACCAGTCAATAAGCATTTAATTAAGTGCATACTATGTTCCAGACACTGTGCTTTGGGGATGCAAAGAAAGGCAAAAACATGCCCTTTCGTCAAGGAGCTCATATTCTAATGGGGCAGACAACATGCAAATAACCATGTACACACAAGATATTTATGCAAGGCTAGGTGATAGAGGATAGCTACCAAAGCTTGCCCCTGGCAGGATAATATCAGGAGCACTAAAGCTCAAAATGAGCTCAGAAAGCTAAGACCAACCAAAAAAGCTTCCTTTAAATCAGGGTTCACATCCAGCCTCTAATGCTTCCCACCTTTGTGACCTTCGGCAGATGACTTAATTTCCCTTAGCCTCAATTTCCTGATCCGTAAAATAAGGGGGTTGGACTCTATGACCTCTAAGTGACTGGGTGACCTCCAGGGCCTCTTCCTGTAGGGTGGCTGGGTGGCACAGTGGATAGAGTGCCAGCTAGGAGTCAGGAAGACCTGAGTTCAGATTGGCCTCAGACACTTCCTAGCTGTGTGATCCTGGGCAAGTCACTTAACCCTGTTTGCCTCAGTTTCCTCATCTGTCAAACGAGCTGGAGAAGGAAATGGCAAACCACTCTGGTACCTCTTTCAAGAAAACCCCAGATGGGGTCATGAAGAGTCAGATATGACTGGACAACAACAATAAAGCCTCTTCCAGCTCTAAAATCCATGACCCTGGGATCATATCATAACCTGAAATTTTTTGAATTGTTGTTTTAATTTGATATTTGTATTTCAATGTAATTGGCCCCATTTACAATCCTACATATTCTATTTTGTGAATTTAGAATCATTCTGAAAAGGGATCTCTAGGTTTAACAACTTGCCAAAGAAAACCATGACCCTAATTTAAAGCATTTTTGGAGATATGAGGAGAGGAACTTGGAAACTTACTAAGGCACAAAAGATCATAGATTTTAAAGCTGGAAGAGGCTCTAGTCCAACCCATTATTTTATAGATGAAGAAATCAAGGCTTTAGGAGGTTAAGGTAAACTGCCCAGATCTGCTGCTCAAGGTCACAAAAGTAGGAAGCATCATAGGCTGGATTTGAACCTGAAATCTCTGACCCCAGAGCTAGTGCTCATCCCATGGGACCACACTGGCAGTACTACAGTGCTTGGTCAAGTGGGTTTTATCTTTCAGAGAGAGCCAGGTTTCCATGAAGAACAGAAGGTGGAAACAGTGTGAATAGAAGATGAAGCATAGTTTATTGAGGATGGAGTAGGGATCATTTACATTTCTTCTTCCATTTTCACTGTGTGATTTCCTGGATTCATGTAGATGGCTGATACAGCATAAGTGAGTGAACAAATAGACGTTTATTAAGCACTTACTATGGGCCAAGCAGTGTGCTGTACTAACTGGGGAAATAAATAGAAGATTGAGACAGTTTCTGCTGTCAAGGAGCTCACTCTCTCTTTAGGGGTGGGGGAAGATATGATTTTCTGTGAAAAGAAAGTTCATCTGCAGGGCAGATGGAAAGGACCAGAAATCCTAAGAGTGTAGTGGTGAGATGGACATCAAGGTTGAGGAGGCCTTAGGCTATGTTAGCAACAAGTCAATCAACATAACCTGGTAAATGTGAGTGCATTTAGTGATTGGGGGTAAACTTGGAAAATGGTCATCACTTAAAATGACTCCTAGGTATTAGGTGCTTGCTAAGTATTTGGTGAAGGGATGAATGAACTCTGTTCATGGAAGACTATACAGAAACATATCAGCCAATCAGATGAATGCATGCATAAAATGTGTGCGTGGAAGAGGTGGGGAAGGGAATAAGCCTTTATATAGCACCTACTGTGTGCCAGGCACTGTGCTAAAGGAGTCTTCACAACAGCCTGAAAGGTACTGATATTAACCTCAGTTCACAGTTGAGGAAACGGAGGCAAACACAGATTAAGTGACTTGCTCAGGGTCACACAGCTGGTAAGTATCTGAAACTGGATTTGAACTCAGGTCTTCCTGATTCCAGGCACAATGCTCTACCCATTGCTGCCTGTGTGGAGGCCAGCTACCATGAGGGTGCCCTTCTGCCCCTTGCCTTGCTCTGTCTCTACTTCCTCTGGCTTCGGGTTTGTTGTAAAACACAGCTGGGCAGCAGCTCCCATCACTAGAGGCACTATTTCCCATAACCTCTTCAGCCCCTTTCCTGAAGCTGCCCAGAACCCGTCCAGGCTGCCTGCCTGCCTGACTGCTCACACAGCCTGAATGAGATAGGAGTCACCAGCTCTTTTCTTTCTGGTGAATGGAGGACCACTAGCTCTTACCGTCTGCCCTGCCTCTACATTTTACAGACTCTGGTCAGGGATGCTCTGAAACCATCACTAACCAGCTCTCTGATGATCATAGTGTGAACATTTACACCTTGGAAACCAGCAATCCTCAGATCAAGGCTTCATTTATTGTTTTGTTGGTTGTCCAGAGTTAAGAAAGGCTGGAGAAAATGTTACTAATGCAGGTTAAATTTAAAAGTGTGTCATGGGTACTTTTTTTTTTCAAGAACTGGTAGTTAAATATTTACCAGCATACACCTGCCCTTGGCACTGCCATCTAACCTGCTGATATAGCCTACAGACTCCTTGACCTTGATCTTCATCTCACCACTACACCCTTAGGATTTCTGGTCCTTTCCATCTGCCCTGCAGATGAACTTTCTTTTCATAGAAAATCATGTCTTCTCCTCTAAAGAGAGGGTGAGCTCCTTGAGAGCAGAAACTGTCTTGATTTTCTATTTGTTTCCCCAGTTAGCACAGCACACTGCTTGGCCCTTAATAAGCGCTTAATAAACATCTCTCTGTTCATTCATTTATGCCATGTCAGCCATTTACATGAATATAGGAAATCACACAGGGAAAATGAAAAAAGAAATGCAAATAATTCTATTTCTTCCTTTTACTTTATTTTCATTAAGTTTTCTTGGAAATCATGAGTACATTTGCCTACAAGCATGCATTTGTATCATTCTGATTCGGTGATATGGGAATGAATCAGAGGAAATGTGGTAGTACCAACTTCCATTGTTTTACCTCTCTTAAAACCTCTTACCTTTCACAGGCTGCTCAGCACTCTATAGTAGACAAGAATGGGATGAAACTGGACTTGTGATTTCATTGGAATAAACTCCTGATGAGGAAATTCTCTTCATAGATGTGAAGTCAACACCTTATGTGCAAATTTTAACCTTAGAAGGTGATGTGGGGAACTATGCCCAAAGGTCTATAACACTGTGCATATCTTTTGATCCAGCAACAGCACTCTAGGTCTGTATCCCAAAGAGATCACAAAAAATGGAAAAGGACCCACATGTACAAAAATATTTATAGCAGCTTTTTTTTTTGCTTTTTTTGCTTTTTAGTGAGGCAATGGGGGTTAAGTGACTTGCCCAGGGTCATGCAGCTAGTATAGCAGCTTTTTTTGTGGTGGCAAAGAATTGGAAATTGAAGGGATGCTCATCAATTGGGGAATGGCTGAACAAGTTGTGGTATATGAATGTAATGGCATACTCTTGTTCTATAAGAAATGGTGAGCAAGTGGACTTTAGAAAAACTTGGAAACACTTGTATGGACTGATGCTGAATGAAGTGAGCAGAACATTGTACACAGTAATAGAAACATTGTGTGATGACCAACTTTGATAGACTTAGCTCTTCTGAGCAATGCAACAATCTGAGAAAATTCCAAAAAACTCATAATGGAAAATGCTATCCACATTCAGAGAAAGAACCGTGAGGTCTGAATGCAGATGGAAGCATACTATTTTCTCTTTTTTTGTTGTTTGTTTTTTCTTTCTCGTGGTTTTCCCTTTTGTTCTGATTCTTTTACAACATGAATAATGTGGAAATATACTTAATATGATTGTACATGTATAGCCTATATCACATTACTTGCCATCTTGGGGAAGGGGGAAGAGGAGGGGTAAAAACTTAAAACTCAAAATCTTGTAATAGTAAATGTTGAAAACTAGTAATAAATAAATAAATAAAAAAGAAAGTCAGGTGGGTCACTAAGAGGTTGAATCACTTGCCAAGGGTCAGAAAGCCAGTATGTGTCCAGGATGGGACTTGAACCCAAGTCTTGAAGTAAATCAAAGATTCCAAGAGAAGGATGTGAAGAAGAAGAGAATTCCAGGCATGGAAGATAGCCAGTACAAAGACACCAACTTGGAGGATAGAGCATTGAAGGGCAGCGTTGCTTGACTATAGAGTGAAGGGAACTAATGTATATGAAGGCTGGAATGGGTAAGATGGGGTGGGTCTGGGTATCTTAAATACCAGAAGATCCCAAATGTGATACATAGCCACTGGAGATTTTATAGTAGCAGGATGAGTTGGTCAGCCTAATGTTCTAGAAAAATAACATTGGCAATTGTGTGGATTACAGTGGGGAGAGAATTAAAGGAGGGAGGCCATTACAGTATACAGTTTAGAGAAGATGAGGGCATCAGTTAAGGTGGGGACTGTGTAAGTGGAGAAGAGGGGAAATAGAAGAATAGTTAGAGAGGAAGAGGAATTGAGGATGACACCAGGGATGTGCCCTGGATAACTGGAAAGATTCTGGCATTCTTGACAAAAATAATGGAGCTCAGAAGAGATGGAAGAAGGAAAGAATGAGTACCATTTTGGATAGCTTGTGTTTGAGATATCTACAAGACATCCAGGATGAAATATCCAATAGGTAAATGTGATGTGGGACAGGAGCTCAAGAGAGAGATTGGGGCTGGATGTATGGATATGAGAGAAATCTGCATAAAGGTGATAATTGAACAGGTAGTGGCTGATGAGTGAGATAATGTAGATGAAAGAGAAGAGCCCAGGAGAAAAGCTTGAGGGACACCATAGTTAGGAGGCAGGGCATGGAGGAGTGTCCTGAGAAGGAGCAGGCAGGTAGGAGAGCCACAAGAGAGTTATGTCTTGACAATCCAAAGAGGAGAGAGTGGTCAATCCCGTCAAAGGTTGCAGAGAAGACAAGGAGAATAAAGATCAAGAATAGGCCATTACATCTAGCAACTAAGAGATCATGGGTAATTTTGGAGAGGGCAGTTTCAATTAGGAGATAAAGTAGGAAACCAGATTGCTTAGGGCAAGTATGCAGTCCCTGTGGATCAATCTTTTTCTTTTTCCTTCTTTATTCACATAGAATTATAGGAGCATAGATTTAGAGATGTAAAGGACCTTACATGTCATTTAATCTACCCCTTTCATTTTATACATAAAAAAATGAAGTACATCATTATGTCTTTTTTTAGGACCACCTCTAATACCTCTCTTTTGTTGAAGCTCTCTTTTTTTCATTGATGACTAAACTTTTTTTTTTTAAGGAAGTGAAGAGACCAGCCATCCTTCATTCCTTGCTTCTGACTCTCAAATATCAGCTACCTTGTCACCCTGGAAGATCACTCTATTCTTTGGTCTTAGCTCCCCAGAAAGATTCCCCACCCAACAGTCTCCTACTCCCATTGATGAGTTCCTCCCAGAACCTCCATTTTGAGGGAGGGACCAGGGTGGCTATCTTCCATTCCTCTCTTGGCTCTGCTTCTGACTCTCTGAACTTCCTGCCATTTCCTTCTCTAGTTCATTTGACAGATAAGGAAACTGAGGCAAAAAGGGTGAAGTGACTTGCCTAGGGTGACCCAGTTAGAAAGTGTCTGAGGCCAGGTATGAACTCGGGAAGATGAGTCTTCCTGACTCCAGATCCATCACTCTATCCACTCTGCCATCTAATTGCCAGCCCTAGAAATGGTGCATACCAAATAACACCCCCCCCCCACCCCATACACACACATTGAAAATGATTATACCTTAACAGACAGGAAATGAATCATTGACTGGTGTGGGGATGATTCCTGAATCATGTGGGAATGATCCTGAAATAGGCATCCTTATACAGTCAGGCCATAAATTTATTAGAGCAAAGATAAAAATTAATGTAAAGCTAGGGAAAGAAATGGGGAAGCTAGGTGGCCAATGGATAAAATGCTAGACCTGAAGTAAGAGAGACTCATCTTCCTGAGTTCTAAACTGGCCTCAGACACTTATTAGCTGGGTGATCCTGGGTGACCCTGTTTGCCTTAGTTTCCTTATCTGTAAAATGAACTAAAGAAGGAAATGAATGTCAAACCATTGCAGTATCTTTACCAAGAAAACCCCAAATGGATTCACAAAGAACTGGACATGACTGAAAAAATTGAATGACAACACAAAAGAGAAAAAAATAGAAATAAGAAAATGACACGACAGATAAAATGACTCCAACTTGATTTATTTAAAAGTAATTGGTGATTTAAAAATGGGATGTGATTGGATGAAAGGACACTGACACAAATAATAATAAATTCATTCAGAAGTTTAACAGATATATATCAATTGCTGTAGTGAGGATGGCTTGAGAGCCTAAAAGTCATCTTAATCAGCAAACACTTGTGTTTCTCAGCAAATGGAGAAACAGGGCAGCCAAAGGTAATACAGATTTAGAATAAAAACTCATTTGTAAAATCTTAAATGGAAGGATGGTGGGAGAGTATGAGAAATATCACTTCATAAAATATAAAGAAGCAGTGAAGAATAAAATTAGTTCCAAGAAAACCTGGCAAGAGATTGAACTAACTAAAGTTGAGTCTCAACCCAACTTCAGTCTCAAGGGCATTTTAAAATGAAGCTAGAAGGAAGATGACAGATGAAACATTGAAGAGACTGGCAATTTTTTTTAGTAACACACTATTTTCAGCATTCTGGGCTATTGCCAGTTGTCTTGGCTTTTGTCTTGCTACTGGACTTTGATGACTCTGGAGGAAAGAGGGAGGCCAGTGACTGCACAGGTCTGCCTCTCTCAGATTCAATTCTTGCTTAAGTCAAGACATCACTCTCATGATGTCATTGGTCTTCTTTGAGAATGAAGAATGAACAACATTAAATGCAAATTATTTTCATTATTGTAGAGAGTGGAACCACCATGCTTGGACTTGAATGTCACAGTCCAAGATATATAGTTATACAAGAAGAAGAAATGATACTGAAGAAAGCAATGGGAAAAACAGCTGAATTAGACCATTGTACAAAGGAGAGGTCTACTCTAGAGGTAGGAGATTGACCTTACTACCACTCCACCTTAGCTACAGATAGAGATGGTCATACCCTCGATCTCGCCATCACTCACAGCCATTCAACTTCTATGACCAAGAACTCTGAAATTCCTTTATTTGATCATAACCTATCATTCAATTTCTTCTTATACTTTATTCTTCCTAAGCCTATTCTTTGTCCTCATCATGACATTCAGTCCCTCTATTCCTCTAACCATCACCCCTCTTCTGGCTTTACTTTTGTCTCTTCCCATTCTTAACCCTATGATTAACTGGTTAAACTCTACACCTGAATTCCTTGGTCTCCTGGCCTATTGTTGTTAATACTTTTTTAAAAATTAATTTTATTTTTGACTTATGGAATAAAACAAACATTTCTATAACATAGTATAGTTAAAAGGATAATTGCACATGAAACTGCAAATCTATTATGTATGACTTGCTATTTCTTTTAAATATATAGTAAAGTTATCATGAAAATTTCTTTTTTTCTCCCCTTCCCACCCAAAGATGGCTATCATTAGATACAAATAAGTATATACATATATAAACACATACATATGTAATATATATATATATATATATATAATTATTCTATACATATTTCTATTTATCAGTTCTTTCTCTGGATGTAGATAGCATCTTTCTTCTTATGTCCTTTATTAGGGGCAGCTAGGTAGTGCAGTGGATAGACTACTAGCCCTGAAGTCAGGAGGACCTAAGTTCAAATCTGTCCTCAGACCAAACACTTGACACTTACTAGCTGTGTGACCCTGGGCAAGTCACTTAACCCCTCAATTGCCTAAAAAATATATTTTTTAAAATCATATGTCCTTTATTTTTAACTTGTGCATTTATAAGTCAAAAGGACTTATTCACTCAAAATCATTTTTTTTTTGCTTTTACTGTAGCCTTCACTTTACTTTTGCCTTCACTGTAGCAAGGCAATCCTTCTGTTCCTCCCTAATTGATTCTCTTTCCCATTCCCACAGTGGCTGCTCCAAACCTTTTCTTCCCTCAAATCCTCTAAAGTACGTCCTATCCTCACCCTCTCAGCTGAGGACCTCATTTCATACTTTACTGGTAGAACAGAGGCTATTTGTTATAAGATTCCTCACCTCCTTGACATCATCCTCTGTCTTCTTATTTACTCTGATGAAAAGGTGACCTTCCTCATTGCTAAGGCCAACCCTTCTAAGTGTTCCTTGATCCCATCTCCCCCTCTCTTTTCCAACAGATTGCCCCTGTAATCATTCTTTCTCTTTTTAATCTTGAATTTTTTTCTGCCTACTGGTTCCTTCTCTGGTGCCCAAAAACGCACCTAAGTCCCCTCAATTGATAGGCACCTCCTAAGTTTCCAGTTCTTTGCTACTACAAAAAGAGATGTTATAAATATTTATGTATAAAAGACCCTTTCCTTTTCCTTTGTTCTCTATGAGGTATAGGCCTAGTAGTGGTATTATAGGTTCAAAGGGTATGCACGGCTTAGTAATTTTCAGATGTACTTCCAGAAAGTCTGGATCAATTCACAGTTCCACCCACAGTTCTTTTTCCCTCCAACATTTGTTATTTTCTTTTTCTGTCAGTTTTGTAATCTGAATCCACCCTTCTTAACTTCCATATTCCTGTTGAAGACATCACCATCCTTCTACTCACCCAGTCTTTTGACCTTAGTCTCATCCTCAGTTTCTCACTCTTACTTAGCCCATATATCCAATCAAATGCAAATCTTATCCTTTCCATCTCTTCAATGGTTCTTGCATCTGTCCCCTCTCCACTTACATAGCCATGCAACTCAGACTCTCATCACCTCTCACTTGGACTCCTGCAATAGTATCCTAACTGGTCTATTTGCCTTAAGTCTTTCCCCATAACAACCAGTCCTCCACATAGCTGCCAAAGTAATTCCTAAAGCATAGGTCTTACCGTGGCACCCTCCTATTCAATGAACATCACTGGCTCCTTATTACCTTGAGGATTGAATATAAATTCATCTGTTTGGCATTTAAAGCCCTTCACAACCTAACTGGACTTCTTACTGTTCCTCACCCACTGCTAGGGGTGTGCTGGAGCAGCTCATACTAGCTCATCATAGCCTACTGTTAAATTTTTAGGGTGAGCATTTATTCTTTGTTGATCAGTCATATTTGACTCTTTGAGGCCCCATATGTGATTTTCTTGGCAAAGATACTAGAGCCCTTTCCTTTTCCAACTTACTTGGTAGATGAGGAAACTGAGGCAAATAGGGTTAAATGACTTGTCCAGGCTAGTAAGTTTCTGAGGCCAGATTTGAACTCAGGAAGGGGAGTCCTCTTAACTCCAGGCCTAGCATTTGATAGAGCAGATACACTGCACCTCCTAGCTGCCCTATGTACTGCACACATTTTTTTTTTAAAGAAAGCCAGTTGTTAAACATTTACCAGCACATTGCTGAATCCAACCCTTCATTTCCTATATCTGTGCACTGGCTGATCCTTATGTCTGAAATGCATGCTGCTGTCATCTCAACTTTCTTGAATTTCTGCTTTCCTTCTAGGTTCAGCTCAAATACCTCCTCCATGGAGCCTTCCTTGATGTACCCAGATGCTAGTGCCTTCTCTCTCTCTCTCCCTCCTCTCTCTCTTTCTCTCTCTAATATGTCTTTGCTTTTATTTTGTAATCATAATGGCTTAATGGCAAATCTAGTGTGCAAAGAGTTGAGAAGTGAATGAAAGGAGAGGAAATGGAAGGAAAGCCTGTAGACATCTTGCTGTGGTGAAGAATGTAGAGGCCACCTATAGACTTGGGAGACAACCTCATCTATCAGTTTGTGTATCTTGCACATTCATGGACAGTGACTTGGGCCCAGAATCGAACAGGGGGAAGAGAATGTTTTTACCTTTGGAAAACGGCGAAGTTATTTTAATGAGTCCAAATTCATCTCCAAAACAGAGACCCAACTTCTTAAACATCCATATTATTCTGGTGGCATTGTATGACTGCAAGATGTGGAATGTTATCACCCAGAGGCCACTTGAAAGGTGCAAGCTGAGAGGCCCATGACACACCCCAAACAGGCAATTATGAATGAAAATAAAGGATGCCATCCAATGAATGAATGAATCAATGAATCAGTGAAGATTTGTGAAGTGCCTACTATGTGCCAGGTACCATGCTAAGTGCTAAATGAAAAGGAAGATGGGCTGGTCGTGTGGACTAACCATAGAGTAATCAGAGATGGTTCACACTGCTCACTGCCATCCTCAGATGCTGGGAGAAATCAAGGCAGGTCCACAGCACTTTGGACCCCTATGATGAACTTATGGGAGAATATGCATAAGAGTAGAATAGGATGGGCAGGCATAAATGGATTGTGATAAAGTGATAGGAAGACCTGAGTTCAAATTCAGCTTCAGACATTTTCTGGCTATGTGACCTTGGGCAAGTCTGCCTCAGTTTATTCATCTGTAAAATGGAGATAATAATAGGACCTACTTCCCAGGGTGGTAGTAAGATTAAAATGAAATAACATTTGTAAAGAGCTTTGCAAACCTTAAAATGCTATTGCTTGTTTTTATTACCAGAGGGAAAATCCACACTGATGAGATCACAGATCATTTTGAGTATTTCAGAATTCTAAAGTACTTTGAGGACATGTGGTATAATGGAAAGAGAACCAGATGTGAAATCAAAGGACCTTGGTCTGAGTCCCTTTTCTTCCATTTGCTGGATGAATGACCTTGGGTAAGTAATTTCATACTATTTGCCACTTTTTTGGGGGGGAATTGGGATTTTTTTTTTAGGCAATTGGGGTTAAGTGACCTGCCCAGGGCCACACAGCTAGTAAGTGTCAAGTATTTGGTCTGAGGCTGGATTTGAACTCAGGTCCTTCTGACTTCAGGGCTGGTACTCTACCTACTGTGCCACCTAGCTGCCCCTGGATAAGTCATTTCAAACCCAAACACCTCTCCCCCATCCCAATTTTAATTTCTTCAGCTACAAAATAAGGGTTATTGTGGAGACACTCACAATGTATTATCCACTACAGCTAGGTGGCACAGTGGATAGAGTGCTGAGTCTGGAGTCAGGAAGACCTGAGTTCAAATCTAATTTCAGGCACTTACTGGCTGGGTGACCTTGGGCAAATTGCTCAACCTCTATCTGCCTCAGTTTCCTCAAGTGTAAAATGGAGACAGTAACAACACCTCCCTCGAGGATTATTGTGAGTAAAACATGAGATAGTATTCATAAAGTGCTCAGCACAGGGCGTAGCCTATAATAGGCAGGTAATAAATCCTTCCTTCCTTCCTCTATAATACACACCCTAACATACTATATAACATGAGGTATTTTTATTACTTGAGGGATACCTGAGTACTTGGCTCAATTCTGTGGGTGATACGTTCTTTGCCTTCTATATGAGTCTTTACTGTAGTTTGCAGGGGCAAACAGAAGAAAAACCAGAGGATAATAAAAGACTGCATGAAGTCTAGAGCTAGAGGGCAAAGTACAGACTCCAAGTGCTAGAGAATTGAGAGAAACTATTATTTTAGTACTGTGTTAATAAGCAATTATTAAATTAGGATTCAGGCTTTTCTCCTTTTATTTTCTCATTTAAGGCCCAGCCCCTATAGAAGGCCAATCAGTCTCTGGAAAACATGACTGATTGATGAGATGGCCCTAAACCTCAGGGAACATTCTCTCCTGGATCTTGGGCCTGACCCCACCCAACTAGGAGACCTTACTTCTGTTTAGAGTATAAATAGAATCCAGTCTAAGCAAGTTCTTGCCTTGGGGTAATGAGCCTCTGTCCTTGTCCCCTCCATTAGAATTAAGGGTGACCCAGCTTATGAAGGAGAAAACCAACCAGAGCGGTCTGGATGGAGATGTATTTCCCTGTCCAGATTGCTGAAGGTGGCTGAGTCTCATGATCAAGCCACTTTTTCTCAGCCTGAGGAGCTGACGACTTCTAGCCCACCTCCTCATCTAATGTCCACCAATCAGGGCTGATTTTCAATTGTTAGGGACATTCTCTTTTCCAAAAGTATATTAAAGCTTTCAGCCTCTCTGTGGTTTTGTCTTTGATTGCCCAGAGAAACCACTGACCATCAATCTATTGATTATTAGCTAGCCTACTGAATAAATTGATTATTAATTACCCAAAAACTCTGTCTCTCAGGTATTTCATTAGTCACAGAATGTACGATAGGAAGCAGTAGGAGAAGTCTTGGACTTGGATTTGGAAGATTGACGTTCAAATTCCCACTCTGACCAATGTGATCCACCAGCTGTATGACTTTCTCAACCAGTCAACACATATTTATTAAGTATTTACTATGTGCTAGTCACAAGCTAAGTGCTGAGGATACAAAAAAAGCTTACTTGCCCTCAAGGACTTTACATTTTAATGAGGACAGACAAGTATATAACTAAGTACATAGAAGATAGAGAATTGAGGAAATCTAGCAGCGGGGGGTAGAGGGGTTGGGGGGTGACTGGGGTCATTCTTTGTACGATCATTGATTTAGAGCTGGAAGAAACCTTATAAACCATCCAGTCCAATCCCTTCAGATGGGAAACTGTTCTTCAAGGTCACATAGACAGTAAATAACTTGCTCAAGATTTGAATCCAGGTCTCTGACTGCAAATCTAGTCCTCTTTCCACTGTACCATGATGCCTTGTGTCATTTCATGACTCTAAGCATCAGTGTCCTTATATATGAAGTGAGAGTTGGATTCCTGGCATTGCTTACCTCATATAGTTGAGAGGACGAAACGAGATGATGGATGTAAGGTACTTTGTGACTCTAAAATGCTATATCAATATGAGCTAGAATCTTAACTAGACATGTTTTCATTTGGAGCAAAAAGTCAGAAATGGGGATTTGATGGCATGAAGGGAACAGTCTGACTGAGGGTGCAGTTGAGCTGAGGGAGGGAAAGGTCTGGCCTTTCCCTCTTCTCCCCGCATCCCCCGAGAGATGGAGGGCAACTGTATCCAGGGGACAAATACTACAGTAGCAGGACCTTAGGGGCAGTGACTGTGCTGCATGGTAATGGAAGACTGAAGCAAGGTATAAATACAGTCTCTCTCTTCTATCCCAGAGGTTTCCAAGTCACTCACCCCCAAATGCTGACACTCTGGGGCAAAACCCTATGTTTTGTATTTACCCTATGCTAGTACAGCTCTGATATGCTATTAATTTTATTAGGATAATAACAAAGAGAGGTGATATACTCACATACAGTCTGAAGCATGATCATGAAGCATTCGTGAGGGATTGTATACTCACCCCCCACAGCCTGAAGGGTGGCATTCTTTTTTTTTTTTATCTAGGCAATGAGGTTAAGTGACTTGCCCAGGATCACATAGCTAGTAAATGTTATGTGTCTGAGACTGGATTTGAACTCGGTTCCTCCTGAATCCAGGGCTGATGCTCTATCCACTGCACCATGTAGCCGTCCCGAGGTGGCATTCTTTGGGAGCTCCGTGGCGCCATCAGATTCTCTCATTGTGGTGTGCCAGAACCTAGGTCAGAGCAAATTTTTAATCTCTTTTCCCAGTGCTCCACTTTCTGCTGATGTCAGCACAATGACAAATGAGCATCAGTGCTGAGTTTAAACTACAGTATTTGGTGGTGGCAAAGAACTGGAAATTGAGGGGATGCCCCATCAATTGGGGAATGGCTGAATAAGTTGTGGTATATGAATGTAATGGAATACTGTTGTTCTATAAGAAATGATGAGGAGGTGGATTTCAGAAAAACCTTACATGAATTGATGCTGAGTAAAGCGAACAGAACCAGGAGAACATGGTACACAATAACAGAAACACTGTGCGATAATTAACTATGATAGACTCAGGTCTTCTCAGCAATACAATGATCCAAGACAATTCCAAAAGACTTGTGATGGAAAATGCTATCCACATCCAGAGAAAGAACTATGGAGTCTGAATGCAGATCGAAGCATACTATTTTCTCTCTCTCTCTCTCTCTTTTTTTTTTGGTTTGCTTTTCGTTTCCCATGGTTTTTCCCTTTTGTTCTGATTCTTCTTTCACAACGTGACTAATGTGGAAATACGTTTAATATGATTGTATATGGATGACCTATATCAGATTGTTTGCTGTCTTGGGGAGGGGGGGGAGGGAAGGGAGAGAGGGAGAAAATTTCAGAGCTCAAACTCTTACAAAAATGAATGGTGAAAACTATCTTTACATGTAATTAAAAAATACTGTTAAGTACAACAACAAAAAAATAAACTATAGTATTTGGAAATGCCACTTTATGCAGCTCTAGTGAATCCTGAGAACAATGAGCAAGGTAGCAGTGGGAGGGTCCTACTCCTGGCTGGATGTGCCTGGCTGCTGGCTGAAAGTTAACTGTTCAGGGCAAACAAGCTCCCACAAGGGTCAGTTGTGAGCCCTCTACAAAAGGATGCTATCCCACCAAGTCCAATTGACTTGTTTGAGAACAGAGCTCCCAAGCAGCCATTGTGGAAGCCCACTCGTCCCAATCAGGTTTCTGGAGTTATCCCAACTCTATTTTAAGTGTGGTGTAGTAGAAAGAGAGCTCTGCCCTTTGGGCAAGTCACCCAGCCCTTCGGCTGTTCTTCTCTATAAAGGATTGAAAGGACTGGACTTGATGATTTCTAAAGCCCCCTTCTGGGTTAGGTGGCACAGGGGAGAGAGCTCTGGCCCTGGAGTCAATATGACCCAAGTTTAAATCCAGTGTGTGACCCTGGGCAAGTCACTTAACCCTGTTTGCCTCAGTTTCCTCATATGTAAAATGAGCTGGAAAATGGCAAACCCCTCCAGTGTCTTTTCCCAGAAAACCCCAAATGTGGTCCCAAAGAGCCAGAAACAACTGAAACTACTGAACAATAGCAACAAAGCTCCATACTAGCTCTAGACTTGTTGGGCCTGAGGTCTACTCTGGTTAAGTACTTGTCTCCGTTTGACTTTAGGGTCAAAGAATTGTCTCCACTTGACTTTATTTGTGTAAATGAACCCTCTCTCCTATAGCTTATCTGTCCCTGAGCTTGCCAGGCATGACAGAATCTGTAGTAAAAGTTAAGGGAGGATCTGAGACAGTTCTCAAAATGATTCAAGATGAAGGACTTGCTTCTGAGTATGAAGGCCGAACTCATTTGTCCTTCACTAGGCTATATGGACCTCAGAGTCTCTAGCATGCCCCAGGAACCTCTTCATCCTGGAAGCTCACTCTGGAAGCAGCAGAGCTCACATCTTGGAAGGACCCTCCACCCCTGCAGCCCCTCCCTTCAATTGGATGGCTCCTCCAGGACCTCTATAAAGGAGGGTGCCCAGGCCAACCATTTCTTCATTTCTCACCAGGTTTCTCTCTGGATTTCTCCATCATAGCCCCTCAACCGGCACCTTTCTCCCTCTCCTTCTCCCCTAACAATTTTCAATTTCCTTTTATGTGTTGTCTTCCCTCATTAGAATGTAAGTTTCTTGAGGGTAGATACTGTCTTTCTTTCCACAGAGCTTGGCACATAGTAAGTGTTTAATAAATGCTTATCAATTGACTGACCTACCTCCTCCTTTTAAAATATCTAATTCCCTTCAAGACCCAGATCAAGCCCACGTGAAACCTCTCTTGATCCTGGTGGCTGCTGATGACTCCCATTTACTCCTCATCCCAATTATCATCTATTCTGTGCATACCTACATACACACTGTCATTCTTCATTAGACTGTAAGCTCTTTGAAGGCAGGGAACACTTTCATCTTTGTTTTCGTATCTCCAATGTGTAGCATAACATATAGAAGATGCTTAATAAATGTATGTCAATCTTTTGATTTTGGGATGAAATAAATACACAACTCTTCTGGGTCTCAGAGAGGGGTTAGACTTAATTTAAGTGGCTAAGGGATTCAGACGTGGTCAGATTTGCGGTTTAGGAAATTTGGCCCTTTTATGAAAGATTCAGTTATTTCTAAGGTGACTTACAGCTTTAAATCTATGGCCCTAGGGCTGACTGACCCATCTACGTAACCCATTCAGCCCTCTGCTTCAGAGTTGCCTGTCTAACCATGGGTTACACCAAAGTGAGTGTTGCTGCTCCATGGATGGAAAGGACTTGTTTAATGAGAGAGAAATGAGCTATTCTAAGACCACACAGAATGGGGTTATTTCAGGACTGTACATGGACTTTGATCAAAGTTCAGTTGTATAAATATTTCTGAGCTTGGGTGACTGGCTTGGTTTTGGATCTAACTCCAAAAACAATAAATTTAAGAGAATGAGATAAAATAAGCATCTAGTTGAATTGGAGATGACTTCTCAGCAGACTGCCACAGCTGTGTTAATTAACCCCATCCTGAGAGAATGGGGAAGGATGGGGTCACGGATCATTTGAGGTACACTTACTCTGGCAATTTCTATGTTAGTGTAAGAAGTCATGGATTTGACATTGGAAAAATTCAAGTCTGCTAAGAGTCTAAGGCCTCTTCTAGCCCCTATTTTCTCTGACTCTGCTTGGGTAAAAACATTCTATCTATAGAGCTTCACGTAGAGATGTACTACCATAGAATCATAGAATGTCATCGTCAGAGTGGACCTCACTGGGCAAATAGTTCATCCCTTACTCAGAAGAGAAACCCAGTATAAAATAGCTCCAAAGTGGTCACAATTGCCTTTGCTTGATTCATCAAGGGAGGAGGAACCCATGACCTACTAATGCAACTCATTAATTGCACTTTGGAAGTTTTTGCACTTAATTGCACTTAACAAGTTTTTCATAATCTCAAGTCCCTATCTGGTTCTCTGAAATTTCCACCTAATTCTGGCCCATATCACCAAGCAAAATAAGCCCAATCCATCTTCAACATGACAATCTTTCAATTACAGCAATAATGTTCCTCCTTGAGTTGTCTCTTCTCGGGCAAAACACCCCAGTACCTTCAATTGAGCCATACATGGTATGTACTTGATGCCCTTAACCATTTTGGTCACCCTTTTCCAGACATTCTCCACCTTATCAAAATTCTTCCTAACTCTAGTGCCCAGAAGTGGACATATTTCTGGAGTGGTGAATATCATCTTTGGAATTAAGGGACCACATTAGTTACTACAGCTTTCTTAAGGATCAGGAATCTCTCTTTTGCTTTTCTTTGTATTTCCAGTGCTTAGCACAGTGCCTGGCACTTAATAAGCACTTAAGTGATTATTGAATGCCTGCCTGATTCTCATTGATGCTGACCTCGAGACTCCAGGCCAAAGAACTCCCTTCACCATCATTCTCTCTTCTCTTTTCACTCTTCCTTAATGCAGCTTCCTGCCTTGGCTGGGTGAAAGAAGAAAGGGAAGTAGAGGAGTATTTTTGACTCAGATGCAAATAAGGAAACATGCTTCCTCAAGACTACCTGAATAACAATGGACTTTCTCCTTGGGAAGGAAAAGGGGAATAGAACTTGCAGTCATACACATTTGGAGGTGACCTCAGATTTCATCCAGTCCAGGAAGTGATCATGATTATCTGAAGCATGAATTCAATTATACTATTCCAAACAAGTGGCCGTCCATCTTTTGAAAAACCTTAGGGGCCTGGAACTCACCAAGTGGCAAGGCTGCAGCACAGTAGAGGGCTTGAGTCATCCCAATAGAAGTCTAGGGGCATGGAGGATACCTAGATGGAGCTCTGAAAAGGCTGCAGACCCAGGACAAATCTTGCCTCTGACATCAGCTTTGTTACCATGATCAAGTCATTTAACCTTTGTGAGTCTATCTGGAAAATGAGACTAAAAGAACTTATGGTACCTACCACGCATCTTATTGTGGGGTAGACACCACAGACTCAAACAAGATAGTCTATTAAGTACTTTGCAAACTTCAAAGGGTTAGACAGATAAATAATTATGGTTATCTAGTTCAGGGGTTCTTGACCTGGGGGGGTTGTCTCTGAACTTAAAAAATATTTTGATAACTGTGTTTTAATGTAATCAGTTTCCTTTATAATGCTACTTACTTTATTTTGTGCAGCATTCTAAGAAAAGATCTATAGGCTTTACCAGACAGCTGTGACCTAGGAAAGTTTAAGAAGCTCCAGTCTAGTCCAGCATTTGTATTTCACAGATGATGAAACTGATGACAGGAAGGATGTTGCCCAAAGCCAGTTAGCAGGAGAGTGGGAGCCAGAGTCCAGACCTCTTGATTTTCTCCCCTCCCCCACAGCCAAGGGAGGGGCTTTCCAACACAGTTTGCTTGCTGACCTACCTTTCCTGCTACTCAGATCTCAGATCAGAGAAACAGGAGGGAATTTTTTTAAAGTTCAAAGTTCAAGACCAAGGGTGGGGAACCTTGGGCCTCAAGGCCACAAGTAACCTTCCAGGTGCTTGGGTGCGGCTTTTCCACTGAGTCCAAGTTTTATAGAACACAATCCTTTTATTAAGGGGATTTGTTCTGTGAAGTTTGGATTCAGGCAAAGGGCTTACATGAGGACCTAGAAGGCCACATGTGGTCTGGAGGCTGCAGGTTCCCCACCTCTGTTCTAGACCAATGATACCAAACTCAAATGGAAATGGAAGCCATTAAACCATGCAGAAGGATCCCTGCGGGCTGCCTATTGTCTTAGACACCCATAAATGTTTATAAATTTCCTTTTTTTAAAAAAAATTAAAACATCAACACATTAAATCAGATAGAAATTACATTTTAATCTGGCGTGGGTCATACTCACGAGTGTTTGGTCCTCATGTGGCCTGATACCAAGTGTTCTAGACTATTGTGGCCTTCACCTCCTCCATCAGCAACTTGGGGAGAACCTGTGTTGGAAAGTTAAGGTTCCCCCACCGGTCCCAAACTCTGAGCCACAGTCTGAAGCCTGTTCTACTAGTGCTAACCCCACAGTCATCCCTTTAGGTCTTTTGTGCCAAAACACAATTCATGGAAATCACAGAACCGACTCTGGCCTCCATCTGCAGCGTGCAGCCCCCTGCTTCAGTCTGAGGCCCCTCAAGCCTGCTGATTATTCACAATTCTGTCCTTCATTTCAGATGGCTTTGCTTCCTCTGTCTAGCCTTTACTTGCTTGGGGGCTGGGAGGAACAGGAGGGCAGCCTTTGAAGGGTGAGGCGGGGGCTCAGAGAGGGGACAGAGAGGTTTGGTCGCCTGAAGGGGGAGATGGCTTGTTTGGCTGACAGCTCCGAATGGAGACTGTGACCATTATCTCCCAGCCTCCCTTTGCCTAAGCTGCCAGAGCTGCGTATAAATAGCCTGGCTCACGCTCCTATTCACTGGAAAGAAGGATTTCTATAGCTGGAAGAAGAGAGCCCCCAGCCCCCTATTCCAATTCCTCCCATGGCTGCAATTTCTTTCTTAGCACCATAACTTGACTAGAGATCACATATTCCTGATTAACAATGATTGATTCATTGCCCAGTTCTTATTTAAAAAAAAAAAGACATTTTGGAACAAGCCTTTTTAATCCTTTGTTGTGATGTTAAAAAAAATACTGAAATGGTGAGCTCAGACATGCTAACGAATGAGGTGAGAGGCTTCTTATCTGCCACTTCATCTCCCTGGGCCCAGGCTCACCCTTGTCCTTCTGGGTCCCTGAGCTGGGCTGTGAGGCCACTTCAGTCCCAGAGCCTGGAGCCCTGGGAGGGGGAGCAGGATGTGAAGTCTGAGCTGGGTGGGAAGAAGCTTGTCTGAACATGGTGCTTCTTCTGCTGAGGTGTTTGTTCTCTGCTGGGATTGCCAGCTCTTCCTTGAAAGTACAGGAAACACTTAATCATTTCCTCCGAGCAGCCAAGGCTTTTGTCTGTCCTGGACAAAGTTAGAATATCAGCCTCCCTGAGGTCAAAAATCACACACACACACACACACACACACACACACACACACACACACACACACACACACACAATCCCATGTATTACTGTTCTTCCAGCCTTCCCTGTGCCACATGCAACTTCAGAGAGTCACAAATTCACAACTTTAGGGCCAGAAAGGATCAGCCAGGATAGGGGTTCTTAAGCTGGGATACATGAACTTGCTAAAATTGTATTTCAATGTAACTGCTTTCCTTTGTAATCTCATGTGTCTCATTTTATGTATTTCAAAACATTATTCTGGGAAGGGGGCTTGGGCTTCTCCAGACTGCTAAGGGAGTCCATGACACAAACAAGATCAAGAATCCCTGCTCTAGTCTAGCCCTTTCTTTGAGATGAGGAGACTGAGGCTGAGGAAGTTTAAGTGACTTGTCCAGTGCTCAAAAGTAGGGAAACAGCCACGAGAGGATTTGAATCCAGGCCTTCTGAAACTGAATCCAGATGCCTTTTTATTAGGCCATGTGATAACAATAAGGAGAATTCTGGAAACTAGAGAGGAGAATAGGTTTCTAGGAAAAGTACAACCAATTTGAAGCTCAGTGTTCAGCCAAGTCAATGTGTCACGAAGGTGCTGTCCACCACCGCATACTGCACCCACCGTAGGCACCTGACTGCCTATCCTGACTGAAATCTGGGTTCTGAATACCCTTCTTAAATGTTGGGGTTCAAATCCACTAAAGGGACAGCTATCTCTCTCTGGAACCAAATAACACTCTAATACATTCATTTTTAATATCAATCAAATGCATTTATTAAGTACCTACTACTATGTGCCAGGCATTGGGCTAGATGCTACATGCTACATACATATAACATATATTCATACATACATGCGTGCATACATACGTACAAAGACTGATGCAATCCCTACTCTCAAAGAGCTTACATTTTGTGGGAGGGAAAAAAGTGCATACATGAGTGAACAAAATCAGTTAGGATCTCCACAGGTATTTATTATTCTGTGGATCCAGCACTAGGCTAGGGCTTGAGAAGGTCACAGAAATACAAAATACCATTCTTGCCTTGACAATGCTGGGGAAATGGTTAACACATCTACATGAAGCAATTAAAGAACACACTCATAAATCATAGAGGGTCAGACTGGTATAAATATTTTAGAAACTTTTCCATCCCACTAAACAAAGGATCCCCAGGGTAGTTCAAGTCCCTTGAGTTAGTGTCCAAGTAAAGGGAACAGGCATTTATTAAGTGCCTACTGTGTGCTAGGTACTTTTAAAATATTATCTCATTTGATCCTTACAACAACCTTGAGAGGTAGGGGTTATTACTATCATTTTTTTTTAACAGTTGAGGAAACTGAGACATGCAGAGGTTAAGTGACTTGCCCAGGGTCATACATCTAGTAAGTATCTGAGGTAACATTTGAACTCAGGTCTTCTTGATTTTAGGCTCAGTAGTTGTTCAGTCATTTCAGTTGTGTTTGACTCTTCGTGACCCCATTTGGGATTTTCTTGGCAAAGATAATGGAGTGGTTTGCCATTTCCTTCTCCAACTCATTTTATAGATGAGGAAACTGAGGCAATGGAACAATGGATAAAGTGCCAGCCCTGGAGTCAGGAGGACCTGAGTTCAAATCTGGCCTCAGACACTTAACACTTCCTAGCTGTGTGACCCTGAGCAAGTCACTTAACCCCAAATGTCTCACCAAAAAGAAAAAAAAAAACAAGTAGGAGCAGCTAGGTGGCACAGTGGATAGAATACTGACCCTGGAGTCAGAAGGACCTGAGTTGAAATTCGGCCTTGGAAACTTGACACTTAGTTGTGTGACCCTGGGCAAGTCACTTAATCCGAAGATTGCTTTTCAACAACAATAACAACAACAAAAAAAGCAACCCTAAAACAAATTAATGTTAAATGATTTGCCCAGAGTTATCCAGCTAGGAAATATCTGAGGCCGGATTCAGACTTAGGAAGACGAGCCTGCCTGACTCCAGGCCTTACGCTCTGTCCGCTGCACCGCCTAGCTGCCCATCGTACAACCCACCTACCTCTGTAACTGAGGCCTGCAGTTATGGCTAAAAGCCCCTTTACCCACTGGTGCGGAGCTTGAATATTAACTGGCTGACAATCCGTGCACCCTCCCCAGTCTTATATTCAGGTTCCTCAATTTCCCTCTGGTCCTGGTTGACCTAGATAAGAACGCTGTAACAGCTCACCAGACTTTACCAGCTTTGGTGCTAGTTTCCTAGCAGACCTAGGAGACCTGACCTGTTTTCGCCCTGCCTACCCCTTATCATATTTCCTCTTTGCAACTCCAATGGGCTGGCAACGTTGTTCAGATGCCAAAAGTATGTTTGCCTGAAAGACTATTTTAAGGCAAACTCACACAGAGGGCGGAAGAAGCGATGCAAGGATACTCTTAAGATCTCTCTGAAGAACTTCGGAATTGATTGCATGACATGAGAGACACTGGCACAGGGCTATCCAGCATGGCATGCCCACATCAAAGAAGGCTCTGTGCTCTATGAGCAAAGCAGAATTGCACTAGCTCAAAAGAAACACGAGAAGTACAAATTTAGAGACATCTCCACTCCAAATGTTCATGTGGACTATTTGTGCCCGAGCGGTGATAGAGCCTTCCAGGCTCACATTGGTCTGATCAGCCACAGTCGGACACGTTGTACCTTGACCCCAACATAGTGATGTCATTTTGGTCCTCTTCGAGAATGAGGAACAATAACCATATTTCCTCCCAATAAAGCTAGTTTGTTTTACTTTCTCTCTGTTGCCTCTCTTGTGCTCTCTTGACTTTCCTTGTACTTGTGGATTCCAAACTTCATTCAATCTGTATTAAGACAACTTGGAAGGAAGTTTAGAGGTCTGTCCCAGAGGTGTCAAACACATGGCCTAGGGCTGCATGAGAACCCACAACACTCCCAAGTGTGGCCCGATCCACATTAAAATGTAATTCCTATCTGGTTTTAATGTGTTGCCGTATTATTAAAAAAAAGAAATACATAAATATGTGTGGTTTTATAAGGCAACGTGTGGCCTTCAGGGATCCATATGTACAGCTTACTGGCCCTGTTCTTATTTGAGTTCAACACCACTGACTAGTCCTCTTGTTTTACAGATGGGGAAACTGAGGCCAAGAGAAATAAGTGTCCTGTCCAAGTTCTACAACTGAAGGCAGAGCCAAGGAAATGCTTATTTTATTTCTTAATTGGAATAAAATAATAATTTTTTTAAAAAGTCCAATCTGTTCTAGGCCTGTACACTCTCTGCCACACTATACAAAACAAGATAGTATAGACTCAAATGCTTCTTCATTGAGAAGTAGGTCTTGAAAAGGGTGACCTTCAAGTGGGCTGCACAATGACTAGTCACTCTGTCTGAATTCATTTGGTTCAAAACATCAACTTCACAAGTACAAGATGGGAGAGGTGGGGCTGTCTAGGTTCAGAAAAAAATCTGAAGGTTTTAGTGGATTATAAACTCATCAATAGTCATGAACAGCCCGATCTCAGCTAACTTGATTTTAGGCTGTATTAAGAGACTGGAAAGTGGGAACCCTACTCAACTCTGGTCAGATCAGATTGAAACAGAATTGTGTTCAGTAGTGGGTGCCATACTTTAGGAAAGTCATTGACAAATTGGAATGAGTCTGGAGGAAGGTAACCGATGTGATGAGTTGACTAGTGGTCATATCATAGGAGGATGGGTTGAAATAACTGGGAAGGTTTATCCTGGAGAAGAAGGGAAGAATTAGGGGGACATGATAGTTGTCCTCAAATATTTGAAGGGCTATCATGGAAGAAGAGGTATTTGACTCTTTGTTCTTCTCCCCAAAGAATAGGAATAGGAACACTGAGAGAAAGAAAGAGAGAGATAGACAGAGACACAGAAACAAAAAAGTACAGAGACAAGAGAGGCAGAGAAGAAGACTTAATGTAATGAAACATTTATGAACAATTAAAACTGATAAATAGAAATATGTATAGAATGTTTTTACACACACACACACACACACACACAATGGTAGCCATCTCTAAGGCAGGGAGGAGGGAAGAAAAAAAGGGAAAAAAAGAAAGTTATATGATAATTTTATTATATATTTAAAAGGATTAAGAAGTTATACATGATAGAGTCACAGGTTTATGTGCCATCATCTTTTTTTTTTCTATTCTACTATGTTATGGAAATGCGTGCACTGTTTTTTAAGTTCAGAATAAAATAAATAAAATTTAAAAAATAATTAGAGCCATGGACAAGGGAATGGAAGGCTTTGTGAGAGGTGGTTGGTTCCCTATGAGTGGAGGTCATCAAAGGCAGGCTGGGTGACTACTTGTCAGGAATGTTACAGAAGACGGCAGCTTTCAGGTACCAGTGGGATCTGACAGTCCCTGAGGTCCCTTTCACCTCTGACATCCTATGATTCTGGCTGTAGATACAGCTGAAGAATGAATGGATTTTTAAAGAATTTTCACCTTTCCTTTTCCATTCAAAAATGACCACATGTAAATGCATTTAGTCTCCTGGTAGAAGAGAAAATATATGTTGCTTTCTTAATTGTGCAAAATTACAAAATAGCCTGGCAGAACAGCTGAGCCAAGAGGCCCACAATGGAATCCTCCTGCCTTTGCCACTTATTAGCTATGGGACTTTGGGCTAATCACTAAATCTCTTGAAGTTTCACTTGATGTTTCTGTAAAATGGAGAGAATTCCTGTCTTGCTCACCTAGTGAAGTTATTTGAAAGTAAAATGAGAAAATAGATTCAAAGCATTTTACAAAGCAAAGTGTTTTCTAAGTATGAGGTATTAGGATTATTATATCTTGTTGGTCCATAATGTTGAGGGCCAAGAAAGGAGTGGATTAAATGAGATACAAGGGTCAAAGGTCTAGAATTAAAAGGGACCTTAGAGTTCATCTAATTCATACCCCTCTTATTCTACAGATGAAGAACCTGAATCCCAGAGAAGGTAATGTGACTTGCAAGGGTCACACAGGTAGGAAGTAGCAAAGTCCTATTTTGTATTCATTATTCTTTCTACTGCATTAAGGGGGTCCTTTCTATCAGGATAGATACAATTCAACAGCAAATATTTATTTGGTTCCTACTATGTGCCAAGCACCATACTAGGCACTAGGGATATAAAGACAAAAATGGAAGTTCCTGTCCTCAAGGAGCTTACATTCTGTAGGGGATGGAGGAGTGAGGGGAAGAGCAACACATGTACACCCCCCCCCCGAAAAATGCAAAATACATGCAGGAAAAATATAAAGTCAATAAATATAAGCATATGCAAAGTATTTTGGGAGGAAAGGCACTAGCAATTGGGGGATCATGAAAGGTTTTTTGTAGAAGGTAATATTTATTGTTTAGCTGTGTCTGACTCTTTGTGACCACACTTGGGGTTTTCTTGGCAAAGATACTGGAGTGGTTTGCCATTTCCTTCTCCAGATCGTTTTACAGATGAGGAAACTGAGGCAAACAGGGTTAAGTGACTTGTCTAGGGTCACACAGCTAGTAAGTTTCTGAATCCAGATTTAAACTCAGATCTTCCCAACTTCAAGCCTGGCACTTTATCCACTGCACCACCTAGCTGCATCTCCCCACCCCCTTCCCCAAGTACTGCTTGACTTTATTTTAAAAGAATAGAGGGATTTTGAGGCAGAGGGGCAGAGAGGTGGGGCAGTAGATACACCACTGAGCCTGGAGTGAGGAAGATCTGAGTTCAAATGTGACTTCAGACACTTATTAGCTATGTGACCCTGGGTAAGTCACTTAATCTTTATTTGCCTCAGTTCCTCATCTGTAAAGTGAGGACACACTGGAGAAGGAAATGGCAAACCATTCCAGTAGCTTTGCCAAGATAAATCCATGGCGTCATGTAGAATCAAACAGGACGGAACCACAACAACTACAAGGCAGAGGGAAGGACAGGGTGATTCCAGGTTTTGACTGTATTGAACCAGTTTGAACCGGATTGAAGTGGCTTTGCATGGATTGATCAGGTTTGAACCGGTTTTAACTGGAGTGAACTGTTTAAATTCGCTTTAACCAATTTTACTTTACTTCATAATTTTACAGTCTTACTGTGTGACTCTCTGTCATCCTGGTCTCCATCCTCTGGAGTTTACTGATAATCACCCTTTATAAAATTTGGCACCCAGAAATGAACACAATATACTACATGTTTGTCCTGGGTAGAGGATTTAGTGAAGACATGATTGCTATCTTCAAACATGGAAGACAGATTAAGTTAATTCTGCTTAGGCCTAGAGGGCAGAAATGGGAACAACGAATAGAGATGAAAGGAGGCCATTTTTATGCCTCACTTAGATCCATCTAACAATGGAATGCTAGATGGTGCAATGGATAGAGTGCCAGGCCTGGGGTCAGGAAGACCTGAGTTCAAATCTGGCCTCCGACACTTACTAGCTGTGTGACCCTGGACAACACACTTAGCCCCATTTGCATCAGTTTCCTCATCTGTAAAAAAAAAAAAGAAAAGAAAAGAGCTAGAAAAGGAAATGATAAATCACTCCAGTGTCTTTGCCAAAATAACCCCAAAAAGGGTCACGAAGAGTTGGACATGGCTGGAAGAGTAAATAACAACAACAACGGAATGAGTTGTCCTATGAGCTAGTGAGGTTTCTGTCACTAGATGCATTGGATAAGAGTCTAGATGACCATTCACTGGTAAAGTGGCTTCAAGTAGAAGATTTTAATGGATGATCTCTTTTTCAGCCTTGTGATTCTGTGTTTCTATGCCCTGCCTTCTAGAGCTCACAATCACAGGCCCCATTTCTGCTGACGAGCAAGAAACACATGCCCTGGCTTAAAAAGTGAGTCTGGATTCAGGTGAAAAAAATGCAACTATCCACAAATGGTTCCAGCTCTTTTTGAGGAAACCAAAAAGCCAGAGGTCAAAAGGCCTTGTCTTCAGCAACTCTGCCCAAGTGGAGGAATCTGTCCAAGACAGGGCAGGGCACGGAGCAAAGTTCCTGCTTTGGGCCCTGCCTGACAATCCATTTCATTGGTAAAAACTCCCTGGCCCTAGAAAAATGCAACCGTTGTTCCATTTCTGGAACAATAAGCACAATGTTGTTTTCTAAGGAAAAGTCAAAAGCAGCCTCGAGAATAAAACATACGCCTATTTCAGGCATGAGCACAAATGACTCTGTGTGCTGGTTCAGTTGGGTAATAATAATTGTGTTTAACCTCGGGGGTGCTGCTCATCTTTGCAGCCCTTTACAAACATTAAGACAGAAACTCTCAAGCTTAATGCACTCTTTCTTGGCCCAGTCACATCTTGGAACTCTAAGTGCCCATGGCTTCACTTTAGAGAAACTCTAGGCAGCTCCTCCAACCACTAGTCAGGTTTGGTGAAAAAGGGGGATAATTTCAATTATCTCTAAGGAATAATTTGGGAAGGAGTCTGCTTTCTGCCGAAAGGTGATAAAGTCTTTTTTAAAAAATGTTCCTCTGTAAGAGTTTCTGACTAAAATAGGGGGTAGTTTCTCATGGTGAGGTCTGATGGGTGCTGCCTCATGTGTCTTTGAATTGGATTTTCTACACTAGCAGCTCTGCTTATGAAAGCACACAATTTGTTTGAGATACTTTTAGCTGAGTGTCACAGGAATCTGCCTTGACATCCTTGAAGTAAATCAACTTCTCATATCCTAGCCCAACTTGCAAAAATGTCTGAATCTTGCTCCTTACTTTGGCATATGAAAGTGGAATCCTTTTGCTTTGTCTTTCTTTCATGCCTTTCCTTTCCCCCAGAACGCTCTTACTATGTGATTGCTTTGGTTGGTGAAGAAAGAATAGTTGGAGACGTAGTTGTACCACCTAATTTGGTCCACCGTCTCCCACAGTAGGAGGGTTAGCAACCAACCTGGCCATTTTAGGCATACTCAATCCACCCTCCACCTTAGAAGGAGGCTAGGGCCCTTTCACTCAGAGTTAGTGGAGCCCATTTCTTTACTATTAACAACAACAATGATAACAAAAATAGCCAGCATTTATATAGTACTTTAAAGTTTGCAAATCAATACAATGTCAACTCATCTGAATTATCCCTATGCAAAATTTACTATCATTTTGGCCATTGCCTCCTTTACTCATATCACTTCCCAGGAAGATCTTCCCAAGTAGTATGAATTATTAGATATGTCTTTGGAAAGAGACTCAGACTCATCTTTATCAAGTACATGACCACAAACTGTTATATTAAATGGTAGGACAACAGTTATTTTCAAAAGATTCTTCCCTAGAGTAAAATATTTATCAGATGATTTGGTAGGAGTGGGTCCATATCTTGCCAACAAATTAATCTAAGGTAGTTTGATGAGGCAATGGTTTAGCAAATTGTGAGACAATCTTAGAGTTAGGAAGCCTTGGGTTCAAGTTCCTCCTCTGAAACAAATTGGCTGTGTGCCTCTGGGTAAATCATTTAATCTCTCAGTGCTGGATGTCCCATAGATATCTTAAACTCAGCCTGCCCAAAATTGAACTTATCTTCCCTCCCTCCAACTTTCTTCTCTTCCTAACTTCCTTATTATTGTGGAGGGCAAGTTTATAACCAAGACGTTATCCTTTATTCCTCTATTCCTTTTACCCCCTCCCCCCATACTCAATCTGTTGACAATACTTGTTGATTTTAGCATCACAATATTTCTCACATAAGCCCCCTTCTTCCCTCTGACATTGCCACCACTCTGGTCCAGGCTCTCATCTCCTCTCACTTGGACTTTTGTAAGAGACAGCTAGTTGGCTACTTTTTCTCACCATCTTCCACTCAGCTGCCAAAGTAATCTTCCTATCTCCAGACGCCTTGGGATGGAAAATGCTGTCCGCATCCAAAGAAAGAACTACGGAAGTCAAATCGCTATCACTTATTTTTCTCTTCTGTTGAGTTTTATTTCACCTTTCTGATGGTTCCTCCTATTGGTTTTAATTTTTACTCACAACTTCACTAATGTGAAAATATGTTTAATAGGAATATAAATGTAAAACCTATATCAGATTGTGTGCCGTCTTGGGGTGGGTGGGGGGGAGGAAGGGGGAGAAAAATTTTCAGCTCAAAAGCATATGGATATGATTGTTGATAAATCAAAATAAATTAATAAAATTTTTTAAAAAGTGATCTTCCTAAAGCACAGGTCTGACTGTGTCACCTTCCTACTCAGTAAACTCCAGTGGCTCCCTATCACCTTCAGGATCAAGTGTAAAATTCTCTGTTAGGCACTCAAAGTCCTTTATAAGCTGCCTCCCCCCATTCCACTCTTATATTTTAAATCCATCCATATGCTCTGGGATCTAGTGATACTGGTCTCCTTCCTATTTCTCATATAAAACTACCTTCTCTGGTGTGAGGGCTTGCTGAGCCCTTTTCGGGGTTGCTCATCCACCTTTGGTGTCTACCTCTCACCCAGCTCTCACCTATGGCATCAAGAAGGTGTAGCATGCACAATATCCACACCCCAGTAAACCATCTCAGCAGATGGACTAAACCAGATTGGAGGTAACTGATGGGCCTCAAACCCCATTGGTGAATTAGGGGGATGTCTACCCTATGCATGTGAAGACTTCCCCAGGTGGAAGGAGTGGATGATAACAATTTGTTCCAGGAAGGCGGCTGAACTAGGTACTGTGGAGAGCTTAGAGCTTGGTCAGAGATCCAAGATGCCAAGGACATCTACTGCATCCCAAGCCATTACCAGCCATCTTGACTCTTGTCTTGCCACTGGACTTCAATGACTCTGAAAGAGAAAGTGAGGCTAATAATGACTTTCTGCAACTCTGCCTTACTTAAATCCAATTCACATACAAATCAAGACACCACCCTGTAATGGCATTGGTAGTCTTCAAAAATGAAGGACAAAGGGGCAGCTAGGTGGCACAGTGGGTACAACTCTGGCCTTGGAGTCAGGAGGACCTGAGTTCAAATCCGACCTCAGACTCTTGACACTTACTAGCTGTGTGACCTCGGGTAAGTCACTTAACCCTGATTGCCTTACCAAAAAAGAAAAATGAAGGACAAACAACAAAAGACTCCATCTCCATGTCATGCATTTTCACTGCCTGTCCTCCATTCCTGGAACGCTCTCTCTTTTCTGTCTCCTGATTTCCCTGGCTTCTTTTGAGTCCCAGCTAAAATCCTATCAACTGCAGGAAGCCTCTCCAATCTCCCTTAATGTTAGTTCCTTCCCTCTGTTGATTATTTCCAGTTTTTCCTGTATGTAGCTTGTTTGGGCAGTTTTTTCTCCATGCTATCTCCCACATTAGACTTTGAAAGGAGGGACTGTCTTTTGCCTTTCTTTGTATCTCCAGTACCTAGCACATAGTAGGTACTCAATAAATATTTATTGACTGACTTCTCCAAAGGAACTCTGTTTTATAAATTGCAGAAAAGTTACTGGTCTATTTTTAATAGGAATTTGAAATCACATTAATGAATTCATAGATGCTGACCAAAAAAATAAAATTGAAAGATACTAACAACCCAGCCATAGGCTCCAAGATGCATAATGAACTTATATCTTGTGGAAAGCAAAGTGAGGGAATATTACTATTGCTCCCTTGATTCTCAATTTGATCACCTGCACCTTTCAGTAACCTGCCCATAGTGGCCAGTTTATTTGGTGAGTGGTCATTCTTCAAGAGCTTTTGAGTCTCTGTCTTGATTCAGTTGAAGTGACCATCATCCATCACTGTACAAGCCATTTAGTAAGTGTTTACTATGTACCAGGCACTGTGCTAAATAGTGGAGATACAGAGCAAAGCAAAATAGCATCTGCCCTCAAGGAGCTTAAATATTAATTGAGGAGATAATATGTGAATTTGAAAAAAAAAGAAGATATACACAGAACACATAAAGAATGGACTGTAGGGGCAGCTAGGGGGCACTGTGGATAGAGCACTGGCCCTGGAGTCAGGAGGACCTGAGTTCAAATGTGACCTCAGACCAAACACTTGACACTTACAAGCTATGTGACCCTGGGCAAGTCACTTAACCCCAATTGCCTAAAAATAATAATAATAAAAAAAAGAATGGATTGTAACTTCACAAGAAAAGCTCAAGTGAGTAAGGGAATCAAGAAGGCCTCATGCAGAAGGTAGCATTTGAGCTGAATCCTGAAAGAACCAAGGGATTTTGAGAAGCAGAGGCAAGGAAGGCATGGGAGAAAATCAGTGAGAAGGAGAATATGGGAGACGGAATGTCATGTTTGAGACAGGAAGTCAGCTGGTATTGTAGGATCATAGAGATAGTATGCGGAGGGGAGTCAAGGGTGAAGAGACTAAAAAGACAGGAAGAAATTTAAATGTCAAAAGGAAGATTTTACATTTGGTCTTTGGAGAAACAGGGAACCAATGGAATTTATTGGGGTGGGGTATGTGACATGGTCGGACTTAAGCCTTAGAAAAATCACTCAGGCAGATGAGTGGAGGATGGATTGGAATGGAGAGAGGCTTGAGTCTAGGAAACCAATTGGAAGGCTATTTGAATAGTACAAGTGAGAGGTGATAAGGGCCTGAACTAGGATGGTGGCTTGTAGGTGGAAAGAAGTGGACATATATGAGAGACATTTTGAAGGTGGAGACAAGAAGATTTAGTAACAGATCAGATATATGAGGTGAGTGATAATGAGGTTTGAAGGAGGACAACAAGGTTGTGAATCTGGAAGAAAGGGAGTATTGTGACGAATGAAAAGTTTGAGAGACATAATTTCTGGGTAATTAATCATTTATTATAATAATTTTAATTTAATTAATTTTCATTTAATTAATCAATTTATTATGAATTAATAAAATTATATTAATTATGGATAGCAGATAATTAACAAAATGATGGTCATTTGGCTTTCTCTTGTAAACCAAAGACAAATCATGGAGGCTGCTCAGCACTTATATGCCCTTGGAAGAGTGGGTATTCCTGATAGAAGGAAATAAACTCTGATCGATTAATAATTAATGAGAGAATGAATATTATAATGAGAGGCGGGCCTATTCTAATGAGAACCTGAGTACAGGACTCCGATCATGTCACTCATCTCAAACAAAGACAAAGAGAGACTCATCTCAAACCAGACTACTCCCACCTAGGGCAATCAATGCAAAAAGACCTATTCCCCACCCAGTCACAAACAATGAACAATGGCAGGTAAGAATTCCACCTAGATAAGATGGTCTGGGTGGAGTGAATTCTTTGGGCAGGGTCAGAAATGCCCTTGAGAGGCTGGACTTTGGTTTTGTTTTTTTTTTTTGGTTAGGCAATGGGGTTAAGTGACTTGCCCAGGGTCACACAGCTAGTAAGTGTTATGTGTTTGAGGCCGAATTTGAACTCAGGTCCTCCTGAATCCAGGGCCAGTGCTGCCCCGAGAGGCTGGACTTTGAATGAGGAAATAGGAAAAAAAACCTGGATCTATCCCCACCCTCATCCCCATGTTAATTGGTTATTACTATGAGAGAAATGATCATTTCTCTCATTATGTAGGGTGGTGCCTTCAATAGGGAAAAGGAAGTTTAGAAGATGGGAGGGTTTGGGGGAAAAGATTATGAGTTTGGGGCAGCTAGCTGTGTGACCCTGGGCAAGTCACTTAACCCTGATTGCCTCACCAAAGGGGGAAAAAAAAAGATTATGAGTTCTATTTTGGACATGTTAAATTGGAGATGTCAGCTGGACATCCAGTTTACATTTATAATAGTCGGTTAGAGATATGAGATTGGAAATCAGAAGAGAGGCTTTGACTGGATATATAGACCTGGGAATCATCTGCATAGAGATAATAATTGAATCCATGGAAAGTGGCAAGATCACTAAGCAAGATAGTATAGAGAAGGGGTTTTTGACCTGGGGTCTGTGAAGGTTTTCAAATGTTTTTATAATCATGTTTCAATATAATTGGTTTCCTTTGTAATTCTATGTCTTCCACATATGCATTTAAAAACATTAGTCTGAGAAGGAAGCCATAGTCTTCACCAGACTAAGGGAGGGCCCCACAAAACAAAATTAGATTAGGAAATTCTGGTATAGAGGAAAAAAGAAAAGAGGCCCCAGGCCAGAACCTTGGAGGGATATTCCTGGTGGGCATGACAAGTGAACAAGCATTTATTAAGCACCTACTATGTGCCAGGCATTGTGTTAAGCACTGGCAATACAAAGAAAGGCAAAACAACAATAAACAACAGAAAGTCCCTGCTCAAACATCTAAACATCCATGTACAAGAACGATATAGACAGGATAGAATAGGTAGGGGCTCAGAGGGAAGGTGCTAAGATTACGGAGGACTGGGATAAAGATGGAGCAAAGGAGACTGAGAGTGGTCAGACAGGAGAATTAGGATGATGAAAGCCTAGAAAAGAGGGAGGAGCTGGGAGACTGTGATCAACACCGTTAAAGGCTGAAGAGAAGGATGAAGATTGAGGAAAACGTTACTAGACTAAAAATTTGCATTTTGATCCTTTACGTCTCAGAAATCGGCAAAAGCTACACGTCAAGCCTTGATTTAATGTTTTATTTGATTGTCGAGACTGAAGAAAGTAATGGAGAAAATGTTAGTAGTGCAGATTAAGCTTTAAAAGAGTGTTGCGCGTGCCTTTTTTGTGAGAGCTGGTTGTTAAATTTTCTAGCATGCCATGGTAGAGTTCAATAAAGGGGAAGGAACCAGAGGGTGAATGAAGAGGGGAATATGAGAGAAAGGCTGAAAGACCAAAAGAGCCAGAGAGAAAATCTGAATAGCAACCAAGCAGGCAAACAAGAAGGGATCAAAAAACAGAAGGAAGAACAAGAAATCCAAAAGAATGAGAAACTTCAAAAAGAAACCAAAGCACTTTAAACAAATATTACAAGTGACCCAGTATTGTGTGATGAAAGACAGGCTCCTGTGCACTCTCCAGAGATCATGGAATAACAACAAGAAATTCCAGGATTCCAAAGAGAAATACAACTCATAAAAGAGATGAGGAGGGAATTTAGGCCAAGTCATTCTGCCTCTACCATGAAACCAGTTGGAAATAGGTTTTCAGGTGCTGCTGCCAGGTGTCTGAATGACGGATTCTTCCCTTCCCCTTCCTATCAGCACCACTGGTCTCTTCTTCATTCAGACAGGATTTCTCAGCAGCAGCTGTATCCGGGAGAACAGAGGCAATCTTTTCTAAGAGGTTTTCCTGTAGAGAGTTTTCAAGAGGCCTGCTGCTTTGTGAATGTGGAGGAGACCTCATTCCCTTTATGTGAAGTCAAGGATCAGACAGAATTAGGGAGGAAGAAAGATGATGAAGTAGAAAGAACATTGGGGAGGAAGAAAGATGATGAAGTAGAAAGAACATTGGACCTGGAGTCAAAGGGCCTGAACTGGAATCCCGGGTCATTACTTATTACTATTGTGTGACCTTGGGCAAGTCACTTAACCTCTGTGGGCTTCTGTTTGTCCATTTATAAAATGAGTGGCTTGGATTACATGGACTTTAGGATCACTTTCAGCTCTAATTCTATGGAGTCAAGGAAACCGGCCTTGAATTCTGGCTCTTCCACTCACTCATTGTAGTTTGGGTAAGCCACTTCACTTCAAGATGCAGTTTCTTTACCTCAAGCCAGACCATCAGACTACAGAAAGCACCTTAAGCTGTCCCTGGGGGAGACACAGTCCCTGAGACATCACCCTCTCTTTACCTCTTGAAGCCAAGCCTGACAAATAGGCACCTCTCAGCCCGTAGTACCATTTGACCACTTTCCTGAACCATGGCCAGTGATGTCTTCTATGATTGTCTCTGCAGAAGGTGATGATCCCCTACTCATAAGTATAGCTGAAAATCAGGTCAGTTCCCACATCTCCAACGGACTACTGGAATTTCAAGCTGGGTATCTGATTGACATGGCCATTTGAACATGTCAAAATAGAACTCATAATCTTCCTCCCCCCAAGCCTTCCCAAGTTTTGAACTTCCTTTTCACTGATGAAGGTACCACTATACTCCCATTCTTCCAGATTCACAACCTTGGTGTCCTCCTCCATATTGCATACATTATCTCATTTGAAAAGATAAATAACCTGATGAGAGCCACAAAATCAGTGAGTTTCACAGGTGAGATTTGAATCCAGGTCTTCCTGACTCAACAATCAGCATGCCAGCCATTGTGCCATACTGGATGACTCAAAGTTGTTATTGACCCTCATGCTATCTTTGTGGATGGATGGAGAAGGTAGATTCAGAAGTGGTTGAACTCAAATGATCAGTGAACCAGTCTTACCCCCACTCCCCAGGTGGAATGCCTAGTAGAATGCTCCATGGATCTATCTTTCATCCCAACTATCTCACAATGTATGTCAGAGTCAGGAGGAAACTTAGAGCTTATTTAGTCCAACTCATACCAAATCAGATTGATAAACATTTATTAACAATGTGTCAGGCACTGTGCTAAGCACTGGGAATATAAATACAGTCAGAAAGAAAGACTATTCCTTGAAGGAGCTTACGTTCTAATGGGCAAACACAACACAAAAGAAAATTAAAAAGTAGGTGAGGATGATGAAGTTACTTGGCACAGGGGCTTGATAGAAAAAGTCCTGGAGAGTCAAGAGTGCAACCCAGAAAGGAATGAACACATCATGAGTCTGGATGCTTTCCTAAAATGGAGGCTCTGGAAGGAATCATTCAATCAGAGGGAGCGTCTGCAGATATGGCATGAGCTTCCAGGGTAAAGAGGTTTCTGGGACATGATAAAGAGAATCCAGGAGAGCCAGGAGTGCAGCTAGAGAGGGACTCAATCATAAAGCACATTAAAGCTTGCAAGGTACTTTACATACCTAATCTCATTTGATTTTTACAACAACCCTGAGAGAAAAACAATGTAGACATCATCACCCCCATTTTACCTTATGATAAAAAGGTGTAAAGAATAGTAGATTATGCAGCACTCTGAGGTTTGTGAAGCACTTGACATACATTATCTCATTTAAAAAGATAAATAACTTATTGAGAGTCACAAAAGTAATGAGCTTCACAGGCGAGCTCTGTATCCAGGTCTTCCTGACTCCAAGTCCAGCATGCTAGCCATTGTACCACACTGGATGACCCACAGCTATTAACTCTCATGCTATTTATGTGGATGGATGGAGAAGAGCAGATTAGCTAATAACAATAGTGAGGTAGATTCAGAAGTGATTGAACCCAGGGAAAATGATCAGTGATCTAGTTTCCTCCCCCAATCCCCCAGGTTCTTAGTGGCATGCCCCAGGGATTTATCCTTCATCCCAATTATCTCACAATATCAGAGTCAGAAGAAATCTCAGAGGTTATTAAATCTGACTCATATCATGCCAATGGCACATAGTAAATACTTAATAAATAAATCTGTCCATCTATCCATTGATCTATCCAACCATGATCTATTATCTATCTATCTGTCTGTCTGTCTGTCTGCCTCTATTCATCTATCCATCCGTCCATTTACCTATCTATCTATCTACCTATCCTAAGGGGGTAGATGAGATCAGCAATGGCCAAAAGTATTGAGAGAAAAGGAAAGAGGGTCCAGAACAAAGAGACTGGAAATGGGCCACCAAGCAGGGGAAAGAATGCCGTAGATTTGGAGAAATTACAATAGAGCCTTATTATACCACTAATATTCAGAGCTCCAATTACTTCTATACATTAATTAAAACCAAGTTCAAATCCTACCACCATCACGTATAATGAATGTCAATTTTCATTGATAATAAATTCACTTTACAATTCACACAGCACTTTTCAGAGACAATCTCATTCTATAATCACAACAACCTTTGGAAGCAGGCTAGATGGTATAGTGCTTACAGCACTGGACCTGGAGTCAGGAAAACCTCAGTTGAAATCCAGCCTCGGATAATTACCGGCTGTAAATACCTGGGCAAGTTACTTCATCACTATCTGCCTCAGTTTCCTCACCTGTAAAATGGGAATAATAATAATAGCACCTACCTCCCAGGGTTGTTGTAAGGATGAAATGAGATAATGCTTGTAAAGTGCCTGACACATAGTAAGAGCTATATAAATGCTATTACTATTATTATTATTATTATTATACTTTGCAAAACTTAAAGCATTAGATGAAAGCTATTATTATCATTATCCCCATTTTAGAGATGAGAGAGCTAAAGCACACTGCTAAAAAGTAGTTGGGTAGGGGCCCCAAGCCAGGTCTTGCAAGTCCACATTTCGTGCCCTTTCCACCAGGCAGTCTCTCGTTAGCAAGTGAAAAGCATGTTCCATCTGGGGTCAGGATCCTGCTTCCAACACTTATTATCTGTGTGACAATGGGCAAATCACTTAACCTCAATTTCTTCCCCTGTGAGATGAGGATAAAAATATCTGCAGTTCCTATGTCACAGTGTTGTGTGAGGATCAAATAGGATAATGTATACCTTCAAGAGATTTGTAAATGTCTTCTAGAATTATTATTATTATTAACTTGAAGATTGTGTAATTTCACTGACATGGACATTCCTTCCTCTGAGACAGACTGCAGCTCTTCTATGACTTAGGTTTTGAATTCATCCTTCAGAGGCCAGTCTCTAATGAGCTTCTCCAAACTTATGTTCATCCTTGAATTACAGACAGACATACAATTCATCATCAGGCTAGCACTTGAAATCTTTCTAGTGTGGGAGTACCTGGCAGAGCTTGCACTCTCCTACCATAGCCTTTGAAGTCCTAGGGTCATTTCGATGCCACAAGGAGGCTTTGGAGGACATTACTGGATTATTATGATTACAGTTGGGGTTGCTAGGTGGCACAGGGGAGAAAGCCCTGGCCCTGGGGTCAATAAGACCTGAGTTAAACTCCTGTCTCAGACACTTACCAGCTGTATGACCTTGGGCAAGTCACTTAATCCTGTTTGCCTCAGTTTCTTCAGCAGTCAAATGAGCCAGAGAAGGAAATGGCAAAGCATTCCAGTATCTTTGCTAAGAAAACCCTAGAGTCATATATGACTCAAACAACTGAATAATGGCAACCATTGTGATTATTAACAAGAATAATGTGTTATGGGTTATGAAACAAATCATGTGAAAAGAATCTTAAGGTTTTTAGTGGACCACAAGCTCAGTATGAGGCATGGCGGACCAAAACTGACAAAGAAACATGTGCAGTGGAAAGAGAACTGGATTCGGAGTCGGAGGACTTTGAATCTCTGCTCTGCTACCTAGGACTCTGGGCATCTGTTCCTCATCTGTACAATAAAGGGACTGATGAGATTGTCTCTGAAGTCCCTTCCAGGTCCAAATCTATGTTTCTATTATAATCAGGGCTTGGGGAGAGCATTCACAAAGCTCACCTCCCATTCCATCTGATGTCATGTCCTATCTCAGCCCTTGGGTTCTTTGGGGATGGCAAAACCCCAGCCTGTTTCTCGTTGGCCTTGTGTAACTCAGAGCTGAACGGCGCTTTGGGCATGATGAAGCAATCCCTTTATTGGCCACTGTGCAGGGAGAATTGATGACTCAGTGGACCTTGAGAAGGAAGCGACCTGGGCTAAGTTGTCTATGTCATTTCCTGGCTGCAAAGCCTATGAGTAACCTTTGAGCGTCTGACTAGAGAGGCATTCTCAGCCCCACTCCTGCTCCCACATGGCAGCAAGAGAAGGCACTTTAAGTCAGCAAACTAGACTTTGAGTCTCTGCTTCTCTCTTTTGCTTTGTGTTCCTTTGCCTGGTCATAGGTAATTGAACAGCAATCCTGAGATGGACATGTCTAGTCTTGGAGACAATCTCGTGAGTTTGAGAGGTTTAAGATTATAGACCACAAAATAACATATTTAGAGCTGAAAATATATATTCTCTCTTCATTTTTATGGATAAGGAATCTGAGCCCCCGAGAAACTGAGTTACTTGTTTGAGGTGACATAGTAGAAAGTAGTACTCCCAGCATCTGAATCCAGGACCGGGGACTTACCCAGTTCTTGGCTCTTCCCGCTACACCACCACACTGTATTGCCAGACGGGGAAACAACAAAAGAAACATGGCATCTCACGGTCAAGTTGAGAGTTGCCTGGGAGGCTGTCACTGAACTTGGCCCCAATATTTCTGTTTCACAGATGGGAAAGCTAAAAGCAAAGGACTCATAAAAATCTGGTGCCAGCATTTTTATTCTATCCACACACAAGAGAAGGGATAGGGAGGGAGCCAGCAGCAATGCCTTACACGTTCAGAACCATGGGAGTTCATGACCCTCAGACTTTGGGATCCTAATTCTCTCCCTTTAGGAAATTCCCTCCCTGCTCTAGTTTTGTGTTTTGTGTATCTAAATGAGGGTAGAAGCTCTGGTCACAGACAACTCAAATTGAATTCTTTGCCTATCAGTATTTTCTTGTTCTCTTGAAAAGGTTTTCATACAATTGCAGATTATTTTTGTTCTTGGTAGTAAAGACATTCTTATACTTTGATGCATCTACAGTATCATGGATGTGGCCACTCTCTCCACCATCTCATGTCCTTCTACAGATATGATAGAGTAGAAAAAAGCAATGATACTAGAACTGGAGAACTTGTGGAGTTATTCCAGTTCTGTCTAATTCTTTATGACCCCATTTGGGATTGTCTTGGCAAAGATATTGGAGTGGTTTGCCATTTCCTTCTCCAGCTAATTTTACAGATGGGGAAAGTGAGACAAACAGGGTGAAGTGACTTGCCCAGGATCACACAGCTAATAATCCTGTCTCAGACAGGATTTGAACTCTGAGTTCCAGGGCTGGGCTCCATCCACTGCATCACCTAGCTGCCCATTTCAGAACTTAAGTCAAATCTTATCTCTGATGCTTACCACCTCTGTCACCTCAGGCAACTTATTTAACCTCTCTGAGCCTTAGTTTCCTCATCTACAAAATAAGACGATTGACCAGAATACATTTAAAGTCTCTTCCAGTTCTAAATCTAAGATGCTATGACATTTTACAGCTTCATTTATACAAAATATAATTTGTATGAAATTCTTTCCACAGAAAAATCCTGTGAGATAAATCATACTTAAAATTATTATTCCCATTTTACAGAGGAGAATTTCAGGGCCTGGAGAGGTTAATTGACTTGCCCAAGGCCATGCTGGTAGTAAGTATCACAGCCAAAATTCAAACCCAGGTCCACTGATTCCATATCCAATGCCCTTTCCAGGGCACCATCTGTCAGTGGCCATCTGTTATCCTTCACTATTGCTAAAAAGTCTGGTCTACCTCCCTTTTGGGGGGGGGTTATTCGTGCCCCTTAACGCTGTCTTTTATAGTACTTTTTATATGCAGTCATGGTTGATAACATGCTGCAGCCTGTTCACACCCACTATGCATCACTCCATTGCCCTTTGGGTCACCCACAGTTATGATTCTTCAGAAATTGTGGCGTTCCTTGACTCCTCGTCATTGCTAGCAATCCCTGCTAGCACTGCTAACAGCTGTGAATTGTGGGGGGGTTTCAACCCTCCTCATTAAATTAAAAAAATGACCCTAAACACCCTACCTGCATCCAGGGAGGAGGCCCATGCCAGTTTTATCCTAGGGCCAGATGGTGTGTTTCAGAGTGTGAAAAAGGAAAATGAACATTTTCTCTCATGTTTTATCACACCCAGTGAGTGCTATGCCCGACCCCCTAATGTACGCACAGACGGCCTTGTCTTATTGCCTAGGCACAAAAAAAGAGCTGGAGGCTGTAACTGTGGGCGTAGGCCCAGGTTATGACAGATCTCAGCCTGGGCCTGCTGAGGGCCAATCAGAAAGCTCCAGCTGGGTCTGGGTCTCAAAAGTGTCAGTCTGAGCCATGCTACAGAAAGACAATGAATCTCTCCTGGGAGCCAAAGGGGTTCTTGTTCATGGATGGCCTGTCAGCACCTGGAGGCCTTAGCCTTCAAATAGCCAGTTTGAAAGAAGGACCAATGCAGGCAAACACCTTCTGGTCTTTTGAACCATCCTGGTATTTTTCCTACAGCCATGACACTACATACATCCTTCTGTGGGAAGAGGGAGAAGGAGGAATAAATGTGCTTTCCAGTCAATGCAGATCCTTACAACTTAGCTCCTTGCATCCACTTCAGAGCTGGAAGGAAACTCAGAGACTTTGAAGTCCAATTTCATAAGTGGGGGTGACTAACCTTGGCATTGAAAGTGGGGAGAAAGAAGAAAAGGACATAGCAAGGAAGCCAGGGAAACGCCGAAGACAGACATTATCTAGTTTATACTTTTGGTAATGGCTGGTCCTTGGGAGGAGGATAGACTTTTATGATAATCACCATAATACTGATTAATAGGTCAAATCCAGATTTTTTTTTAGACAGAAAATTCAGATCTACATGTATTATCTATAAAAAAATAACATATATAAATACATGAATAATACAAATATATCTATAATATATAAATATATTAATGAAATATGAATATATTAATAATATATAAAGATGTTTGATATGTAGTATATGAATACATTAATACTATATAAATATGTTATGTGATAAATATAAAATACATGTGTGGCGTATATGTGCATGTACATACACATGTACATATGCACCTGTATGTATATGGTTTGTATTTTATATCTGTGTACATGTATATGTAATGCAAACCAAGTCAATAAACATCGATTAAGTGCTTACTATATGGCAGGTATTGTGCTAGATGTTGGGCACACAAAGACAAAAATGGAACAGTTCCTGCACTCAAAGAGCTTATATTCTACTTGGAAAATATAGCTTAAGCTAGATGACGCAGTGGATAGAGCTCCGGCCTTGGAATCAGGAGGACCTGAGTTCAAATCCGACCTTAGACACTTGATGCTTACTAGTTATGTGACCCTGGGCAAGTCACTTAACACCGATTGCCTCACCAAAAAGAAATATGCGTGTGTGTGTGTGTGTGTGTGTGTTTGTGTATGTGTAGATGGCCTATACACAAGTAAGTAAATATGAAATAAATACAACATAATAAAGTATTTTCTAGAGGGAGAGTTGAGGGGGTTAAGAAAGGCTTCTGGTAAGAGGTAGCACCTGAACTGCTCTTTGAAGGAAGCTAGAGATTTAAAGAGGAGGTGGTGAGGAGGGCACCCCTTGGACAAAGCCACGGAGGCCAGAGATGGGGAACAGTTCAACTTCCCTCTGGAAGAAAACAAGGACAGAACAATGCTATTCATGTCTGTATCCTTAGCACAAGGCCTTGTGCCTATAGTAGACACTTAGGAAATGTTGTGAACGGGACTTCCTCAGTGAGAGAAAACAAAATGTGTGGAAATGTCAACTCCAGGTAGTTTTAGCAAATTAACTGGACGCTGCTCACTTCACTGCTGGCTCAACTCCACATCCAGACTGCTCCACCTCGCCTCCCCACAGCTAACCTTGTGCTGACCACCCTTCCACCCCCATACTCCCACTAGCACCCTTCTCTCCCCCTCCCTCTTCTCAATTCTCCTTATTTCTTTTCTCCTACTAGAAGAGTAGGGACATCTTGTTTTCTTACATTGGTGTTCTCAGTGCTTAACAGAGTGCCTACCACATAGTAAGTACTGCACCTTCTCTCTCTCTCTCTCTCTCTCTCTCTCTCTCTCTCTCTCTCTCTCAACTTGTCTCTGTCTGTCTGTCTCTGTCTTTGATTCTCTCACTCTCTCTGACCTCTTTGTCTCTGTGTCTACGTGTCTGTCTATCTTCCTCTTTAACTGTGTGACTCTGGGCAAGTCACTAAACCTCTCTGGGTCTTAGTTTCCTCATTTATAAAATGAGGTTGGTCTTGACAGTCTTTAAGGGCCCCTCTGGTTCTAAATCGACATGTATGATTAAGTTATTCTTCTTATTTATTGTTTATATTATGTTAATTGTCTGTGAAAAGGGAGTATGCTGGCACTCACAATACCAGCTCCTCAGAAACAGAATAAGGAGTGAATCTAAATCATTGATTGTTAGGAGGCCCAACTATTAGGCCCAGATACGATGCCTAATTACAGCTCCTGAGGGATTAGGGCAAAAACTGAAATGTCCTGTCATTTCTACCTGTGCCACAAATTATAAGATAAAGAGCTGAAAGAGCATGGCTCTGGCATTTAGCTTCAAATATTTTCATAGTAGAGGAACAAAGGTCTGTTTCCCTTTTATTATTTCTTGGAGGTTATTTTTTTTTCTTCAGGCCTTTAACTGGGAAATTATTTGAAGGTTTTGAGAAGAGAAAAGATGTCTTTGTCTCTCAAGGCAGTAAGGTAGGTGCCCAAGACTGAAAGCCAGAGGAGACCTGGGAGCTCACCTAGTCTGAGACTAGTTAGTTAAATGAACCTCGGAAAGGTTAAGCCACTTTGCCCAAAGTCTCAGAGAAGGTCCTAGGCATTGTGTTAAAAGTCATCCAGTTCAAACCTTTTATTCTAGTAAGTGGCAATCCAGAATCTGACCCTATGTTCCCCAATTCCAGATCCAGTGCTCCAGACCACACTGAATTACAGTGAATTAGGAAGGATTATCAGAACCATCAATGGCTCCCTATTTCCCCTGGGAGAAAACAAAAACTCCTCAGCCTGGCAGTTAAGGCTTTCCAAAGTTTGGTTTTAGCTTATCGTTTTTCAGCCTGATTTCCTATTGTTCTCCTTGCATTCTCTACCAGCTGGGTGGTCCTTACTGCTTCCTCACTCTGCGAATTCATGTTGTCTGATCCCCATGCCTGGATATGATCTCTTACTATCCACCTGCCAGAATTCTTTAAGGTTTAGTCCAAGATCCACCTCCTCCAATGAAACCATCCATCCCTGTTTGTCTCTCCCACCTCAGCTGAGAGTACTGTCTAAATCCTCCTCAAATTTTTTCTGGTTTTTTTTATTTAAACATCCCCCGTAAATGGGTGATGGTGAGGAAGTGGGCTTCAGTGACTCCCAAGATTGAGCCCCCACCAGAGGCCTCAGTCTTGGGTGCATGAATAGTATTCTATCTGCTGGCAGTTCCCTTGGGGAGGAGAAGGCAGTGCTAGTGAGTTGTCTCCAGAAGCCCATGATGACCTGGAACGGAATGCCCTGACTCCCGCTTCATGCATGAACAGGTAGTCCCTTACTCTTTCCAGGCCCCTTATTTCGTGGTGAACAAAAGTCTTTTAATTGTATGCTAAGCTAGAACTGAGCATGCAGCAAAAGACCCTAAAACTGGCCAAATCGAGCTCTCCACCCGAGTTCCACAAGCTTCTGGAGGCTCAGAGGTCTATTAGTCAATCAGGAGTCATGCCTTGCTACACATCTGCACCGCTTCAGGCTGTCCTTTGGTGGAATGACAAAGCCTGGCAGAGCCGTTGTCCCAATGCCCTGACGCTCCCTTGTGAAAAAGACTATTTAGGCAAAACCAGGAATTGGCTATGTTTTAAATTAGTGCATGAGTCCCACACATAGTCTACTATTTCTCTACCAAAAGGAAGGTGGTTTGTTTCACCAGCAACCCTCTGAAGTCGATTCTCTCTTCAAATTTTCCTGAAATTTGAATAGTTTGTTTGGGTCTGTCCTTTGCCATGGTCATATTCTGTCTCACCTACCACTTTCCTCTGCCTAACTTTGCATTTTTGTTACCATGTGTATTGTCTTATCTCCCTTTAGCCTGGGCACTCCATGAAGGCAAGGACTGTCTTATCTAAACTTTGTATCTCTCCCAGGCCTGAGTATCATAGTGCCTTTATACAACAGGCACTTAATGAATGTTTGTTGCTGTTTTCGGACCTTGGGGTTTTGCTTGTCTGTGTACATATCATCTCTTCCCTAATGGACAATAACCTCCTCGAGGTTACAGACTCTTCTGTTTCCCATTTTTATATCTCAAGAGCCGAATGGTTTGCATATCGCAGAAGCTTAATAAATATTTGCAGAAATAAATTGAATAGTGCTATAGGTTTGTAACATACATTATGTTTTTCAAATTAGTTCCATGAGCATCATTATTTCATTTAGCCTGCAAAATAAACATCCCCCTTTAACAGAAGATAACAATGAAGTCTGCAAAGCTGAGTCAGTAGCAAAGCTGAGACTCACGTTCCTCCCATTAGGCCATGCTGCTTCCTTATATTCAGCACCATGCACACAATAGCAAGAGATAATAATAATAATAACTGGCACTGATGTCTTTTAGGGTTTGCCATTACATACGTTACACATGCAATAATAGTATTTAAAGTTTACAAGTATCATAAATACGCTATCTCATTTGATCCTCACAACAACTCTATGATATAGGTTACTCCTATTATTCTGTTTTTACAGATGAAGAAACTAAGTCTCAGAGAGGGGTTGTGCAGTTAGCAATTGTCTGAAGCAGGATTCAGACTGAGAGGAATTATGGTTCCTACTCTCATGTCACCCCACCATCTTATTTAGCATCAACTAAGGATTGGTTACTGACTTCCTAACACCAGTTTGAAATGGAAATCAGCAAATATATACACCCCGAGGGTTCCGTTTTCCAAGAAGCAGGGATGTCTATCCCCCTTGAACTATTTTTAACTCTTATTTCAGAGGCCCAAGCTCTTGCCGATGGACCCATTTTCTTAACTGCCAAAAAGATAATACTTTAAAAGAGATAATTTGAAAATATTCTGTGGCACTAGTGTTGTTTTTTTTTTTTTAATGACCAAAATAAGAGTGAAGGATAACAGGGAAGCCTTTGTCTGCTGAAGCAAAGAAAAAAAGCTGAAGTCTTTCAAATCCCTGGCTGGCAGGACAGCCATATCTACCAAGGACAACTACAGCATTGTGTCAAGAATATGCTCCGTATAGCAAGGATCTGATGAGACCAAAGGCGGTCACAAAGACTGCCAAAGATCAGGCATTTAAATAGACCGCCAATTCTCTAGGAAAAAGTGGGGAAGAGGGAGGTGACTCCAAATAACTCCCAGGGAAATATGTTTGACATGAGTATGCTTCTTTCTAGAGAACATACTTTCCAGGCTGAATCCACTTGGTTTTCAGTAACGGTTGTAGGGGGGAAAGCCCTAAACTTGAAATCAGAAGTCCTGGGTTTGAGCCTTGTCTCTGTCACTGATTGCTAGGTGACTTTGGGTAAAGCATTAAACTTCTCTGATCCTCAGCTTCCACATCAATAAAATGGGGACAATTTATTTACATTACAAGAAGTTCTTTGGGGGGCTGATAGGATCAAGAGTAGAAGGAACATTAGGGAGCTTTTAATCTGGTCCCCTCATTCTAAGGAAGAGGAAACTGAGACCAGGAGAGGGGAAGTGATTTTCCCAGAGCACTCAACTAACAGCAGAACTGATAGACTAAAATTCCAATTTCTTGACTGCTTTTTCTTGCGCGCACTTTCTTTTGGTACTTAGAAACAAGTAATGAGTGGGAGCTTTCTTGTGAAGAAAAGAAAATCCAGTCATAAGTATAAAAAATAAAATAAAACAACCATAAAGCCTGAGGGTTTGGGCACACATCCTAAAATGACTAATTAAATCTAAAACATGGACAGCCAGCTTTTTTCTGTTGAATTCTCTGCTTTTCTAAAATGGATACTTTTAGAAATTTTTTTTTCTGAATGAGTCATATTTGAGATCTGGGGGTTTTCCCTTTTTTCCTAAAATCTATAAACCAGCAGTCTGAAGTGTTGCACACTTCCCCAGCTGCAGGGATAGCAGTAGGCATTGACCAGAGATGCCAGAGGAAATGCCAACTCATGCCAGGCTTAACGCTTGCTCTCTCTTCCTTATGTGGCTATTGAAAAGGAAGCAAGTCAAAAGTATTACTGTTCCCACACACATATATAGAGGATGAATACCTCTCTTTATATTTAGTTTGTAACTGAATCATCCCCAGAATGGGCTTGTCACATCATCTTGTGTAACCTGCCAACCCTCTCCTCAAGGGGGTTCCTAAAAATTACAACTAGATTTAAGGTTTTATGTGAGTCAACATTTATTCAAATCTCAACTCCTAATCCCCAACTGTTGCTTATGATACATTAATTCAAAGTAAAATAACATTTGATTAGACCAGAATATCAGGGTGAATGACAAAAAAAAAACTCCCTCATACAAACACACATAGTAAAGAAAACATGAGTTACTCAGACAACTGCCTTTCTAAGGTCTTTATATAAGATGAAAAATATTTCTGCTCCTTATGCTGCTACTTCTGTGAACAACTTTGGATGTTGTCTGCTGGGCTGCATTCTTCCTCTGAGCTGCATTCTTCCCAGGGTCACACAGCTAGTAAGTGTCAAGTGTCTGAGACTGGATCTGAACTCAGGTCCTCCTGATTCCAGAGCCAGTGCTCTATTCAATGTGCCACCTAGCTGCCCCTTTGAGCTACTTACTATTGATAACTATCGATTTTTTACTGAATTTCAGTTGTTAGGTGGCTTCTTTCTGTGGGGAGTAGCCATAGCTCTTTTGTGAGGTATTACATTACTTTAGAATTATTTCAGTCCTTCTGTGAATCAGACCCTTGGGCATATGAGTTAGCATGTGGTGCAATGTGGAGAGCACAGGGCCTGGAGTCAGGAGGACCTGAATTCAAATATGACCCCAGATACTTATAGCTGTGTGACCCTGCACAAGTCACTTAACCCCCATTTGCCTCAGTTTTCTCTACTGTAAGATTGGGATAATAATAGCACCTAACTCACACAGTTATTGAGAGGATCAAATTAGGTAATATTTATAAAACAAATGGAAAATACAAACAAACAAAAAGCAAAAACGCCAGCAAATGTGCTGGCACATAATAGGCACTATATAAATATTTATTCCCTTCTCTTTCTCTCCATATCCGGTGTCTTTCAGGTCAATTTTATTTTTTTGGACCAACAATAATTTCCAAACTTCCTTGCTTCCCTGTGTTCCCATCTGAACTTTCTTCCATTTTTAATCCATGTATTTTTAAAATGTTTTCATTGACTCTCCTTTTCCCCCTTCATTTTCTTTGGCCTCACTATCATTAAACACACACATACACACACACACACACATAAAGCCCTCCCTTATAGCAAATAAACATAGAAAAGCAAAAATTCTCACATTGGTCATGCCCTAAACTGTATGCCTCACTCTGATCTTGTCCACCACTTTTTTGCCATGAGATGGGAGGCAAATTCACCATCAGTCTCCGGCAATCATGATAGATCGTTGCATTCATGCAAAGTTCTTGAACGTTCTTAAATCTTTCAAAAAAAATTTAAAAAATCATAGTTGTACAAACTGTTCTCCTGGTTCTGTTCATTTCATTATATATCAGTTCAAACAAGTCTTCCCGGGTTTCTCTGAATTTACTGATCTTCTGGTTTCCAGGTCTCTGTCTCTTCTTGCACAATAGGCCCAACCCCAAGGAGTCCCTGTCTCCTGATTGTCCCGGGCAAATGTCAGAGATTACATTGGTCTCAGGCCTCCTGCTGGCCCTGTCTTCCTGCCCACATCTGGTCTCCTACTGTAGAGTCCTGGCTCTAGGCTTTTTGGAGGGTCTCCAGTATGGCCGCAGGTGCACTCCCGGGTCCTGTCTCCCAGCCCAGTGATTAATGGGGACTAGTTCCATATTCCACTGCAGCAGAGATAGTCCAGGGATGAGATCCTACTGACTTGAAGCCCCTTTACTGAAGCCTACGCTAGCTTCTCTCCCTCTTTTTTCTTCCTCGCCTCCCCTCAGGTTTCTGGATGGTTTCTCATATAGATTTGGTGGGTTGGATGAAGGAGCTTATTGAGTTGTTGTTTTTTTGCTTCTTTTTCTTCATCTTCATCATCATCATCATTATCATCATCATCATTGCTTTAGCCAGGGCCCTTTTACATCTTTGCTGGAATGTTTGCTAGGAAAGCCTAGATTTCTGAGTCACATGATGGAGGACTAGCCATTTTCTTTAATTCTGACAATCCTTCAAACATCTCCAAAAGAGGAATTATATGGAAGAGATAATGGAAAGCTACATGGAGCAGAGGATAGAATGCCGAGCTTTGGAATTAGGAAGACTCACCTCTCTGAGCTCAAATCTGGCTTCAGATATATATTAGCTATGTGACTCTGGGCAAGTCACTTAAACCCATTTGCCTCAGTTTCCTCACCTGTAAAGTGAGCTGAAGAGGGGAAATGGCAAACCATTCCAGTATCTTAGCCATGAAAACCTCAACTTGTATCACAACTGAAAAAGGCAGGAGACAAAAATAAATTCCATTGTCTCCATGGTCTAAGACAGTGGCATCAAAGACAAATAGAAATGGGGGAAGACTATCCTGTAAATAATGATCCCCACGGGCTGCGCACTAACTTAATTCTAAAATGAAATGTTGTCTATGTTCATTATATTTTTTTTTGGTTAAATGTTTCCTGATTATATTTTAATCTGGTTTGAGTCACACTGCATTTATTTTTATTCTAGGATGCCAAGAACCCAAACCCAAACAAGGTAAAAACCTGATGAATCAGAAACAGAGGAGATTCACTCTCCCCTAACTTGTTCACTCAGTACCCCTTCCCCTGCAGTCCACTATGCTCCTGGCAGCAGGAGGCTGCACAAGCTGACCCATGGGCTTGCATGAATTTATGGACTGCAGAAGCAAAAATAATTGGCAGGATAGAAAACTCAGAATAGACTTAACTCTGTACTCTCACCCTGATCCTTCTCCTCTCAATGCCTCAGAGATCCAAAGGCAGAAATTTGCTTTGGCTGTGATAATAGGATGACAGTACTCTCTGCCCCAACAGAAGATGGCCAAAGAACAGCAGGAAAAGGGATAGGACATGTGGGTATGTATGGGGTGCATCTGGCATTCCACCGAGTCCCAATAATAGCTGGTATTTATATGGAGGCAGCTAGAATGTTGGCCTTGGTGTCAGGATGATGTGAGTTTAAATCCTGCCTCTGAAATGTACTTGCTGGATGACCCTGGGCAAGTCACTAACCCTCTCTTAGTCTCAGTTTTTTCATCTGTAAAATGGGGATAGTAATAGCTCTTACCTCATAGGATTGCTGTGATGATTGAATGCTATAACATATATAAAGTACCTTGCAAATCTTAAAGCACTGTATAATGCGAGCTATTATCATTTGGCACTTCATGATTCACAAAGTACTTTACATGCTAATTCATTTGATCCTTACAACAACCCTCTAAAGTAGATACTAGAGAAGTAAAATGATTTGTCCACTGTCACACAGCTAAGAATGTCTAAGGAAGGATTTGAACTCATATATTCCCGACCCAAAGACCATCATTCTAACCATTGCACCACTTAGTTGTCAGTATGGGGAATAAAGGAGAGGAACTCAGTCTAATCGTGGAAGATAGATCACATATGCATAAAAGAGCTAGAAAACAATGCAAGAGTTTGTACCATCACAATTATATAAATGACTCTCTTGTTGGAATGCCCAGCTTCTGTAAATGGCACCACCATTCTCTCAGTCATCTAGGTTGGGAAGTGAGGTGCCATCTTTTATTTCTATCCCTTTCTCATTGCTTATACACAGTCCTATCAATATCTCTGCCCCTTTCTTTCTTTCTTTCCTTCTTTCTTTCTTTCTTTCTTTCTTTCTTTCTTTCTTTCTTTCTTTCTTTCTTTCTTTCTTTCTTTCTTTCTTTCTTTTTTGCTTATTCGTTTTGTTTGGAGGTATCAACCACTTTCCAAAAATATCATCTCCACTTTCTCCTCACCTTCACATTTAAAAGAAAGGGGGAGGGAGTAAAACTGTCTGATAAAGCATCTGGGCCTGACAGGACATGTAATTTTCCCCTCTTGTGGTGTTGGTTCCATTTACATTATTGCTGTCATTGTGTTCATGGCTCTTTGGATTTTGCTTTCTTACTTCTTCAGTTCAGCATTGTTGAATTCCTTTGAATTCTTTAAATGTGTCATTCCTTGTAGCACAATGATGTTCTGTTCCATTCATTTACTGTGTTTTGTTCTGCTCTTCCCTAACCACCAGCCCCATAATTTGCTTTCAGCTTTTAGTGGTTACAATTAGTCTTGCTATGAATATCTTGGTTCAGATGTGAACTTTCTCTCTGTCATTGAACTCTGTGATCTACACACAACTAGGAGTGGATCAAAGGGTATGAACTACTAGCTAAATCCATGTCACTGCTTGTGTTCAGTTATTTTTTCAGCCATGTCTGTCTCTTTCCCCATTTGGAGTTTTCTTGACAAAGATACTGGAATGGTTGGCTTCTCCAGCTCATTTGACAGATAAGGAAACTGAGGCAAACAGGGTGGAGTGACTTCCCAGGGTCACCCAGCTAGTAAGTGTCTGAAGATGAGTCTTCCTGAATCCAGGCCTGGCACCCTATCCTTTGAACCACCTAGCTGCCTCATATCATTGCTACTTCACTCCCCAAAGTAGCATCATCTAGGATTGCTGTATTTGGAATCAAAAGAGACCATGGAGATAATTTAGTACAATCTTCTTATTTTACAGATAAGAAAACTAAGGAGGGCAACTAGGTGGTGCAATGGATAGAGCACTGGTCTTGGAGTCAGGAGAACCTGAGTTTAAATCTGATCTCAGACACTTGACACTTACTGTGTGCCCCTGGCAAGTCACTTAACCCAGGCTGTCTCACCAAAACAAACAAATAAATAAGGAAAAAAAAACAACCTTGAGGAACAGAGAGGTAAAGAGACTTACCCATTCTAACAGAGCTAGCAAATGGCAGAGCCGAGATTCAAGTCCACATCCTCTGACTCCATCCAAATTCAGGGCTTTTCTCATAATGCAGTGCAGCCTTTTCTTTGTGTCAGTTTTTGAGTAAAGGTCATAGGATGTATTCAGAGCTGGAAGGGAGCTTAGAAACCCTCTGGTCCAATGTCCTCATTTTATTGACAAGGAAAGTGAGACCCAAATAAAGGAAGACCTGTCCTTTCTCTTTGTCAAGGCCAATCCCACTCCGTGGGCCCTTAAAATAATCAGATATTCCCTTCATTCCCTAGAGAATAAACAGAAACTCCTGAGCTTGTCATTTGAGACCTTCTATTACAGACTCTTACCTACCTTTCCAGCCCTTTTTTATTCTGTCCTCCCTCATGACCTCTTCATTCCAACCAGACTGGACTATTTGCAACTATACATTTCTCACCTCTTCTCATTTATGTGTGACATCCTCCATATCTTTATAACACCTGCAGGTGCCTAGGGCAGCGGACCTCACTGGGACAAATATGCTCAAGGACAGCTGGGTATTCCACAATGACACCTAGTGTTACACCTAGAGTATAATCTCCTCTGCCATTTCCATCTTTCAGGACCTTTGTCTTCCTTCTAGGCTCACCCTCCATGAAGCCTTCTCTGACACTTCCCTCTTCCCCCAACCTCTGCCCAATTGTTAGTATTCTCTCCCTCCTCATTTTCCTTATTCTAGATTTATCTGGGTATGTATTGTATCCTCTCAGAATGTAAGTAAATATGTACCTTGTGAGGGTAGGGACTATTTTGGTTGTATGTACCTCAAAACAGAAGGGACTTAATAATTGCTTATTGAATTAAATTAGAGTTGAAGTCTCCTGCCATCTGCTTCTTTGACTATTTCCCTTTTCATCTTCAGCACCATGTAGCTAGAATCTCCACCTGGATGTCCTATTGGCATCTCATTTTCTTATTGACTCACATGTCCAAAATGGAACTTATTATCTTCTCCCCTAAACCAACCCCTCCATATTTCCTTACTTCTATTAAGGACACCATGATCCTCCCAGTCACTCAGGTCCCAGTAACCAGGGAAATCACCTCTTCCCTACCCCTCACTCATCCATGTTCAGTCTATTTCCAATTCTTATTTCATATACCTACATGATATTTCTTAAATTCATCTCTTTCTCTCCATTTACACCCCAGCTCAAACACTTATCACCACTTATATAGATTGTTGTACTAGGTTTCTATTTGGTCTCTCTCTTTCCAGTGTCTTTCTTCTCCAGTACATCTTTTCAGCAGCTGCCAAAGCAATCTTAGGGCACAGATTTCTCCCTTGCTCAAAAATCTTCAGTAGCTCCTTATTACCGTTAGTGTAAAATAGCAGCTCTTCAACTGGCATTTAAGTCCCCACACAATCTGGCTCTAACCTGCCTTTTAGGTCTCCATGTATCTACATTCTAGCCAAAGCTAGATTACGGGAACTATTGCCTAACTTGATCTCTAAGGTTACTTTCAAATCTAAATCTATGATCCTATGATCCTGTAATCAATATTCTCTTTCTCAGGGCTGTTCATCAGTGCAGACAATGCCCTTGACTGGCATGCACTCCTCCCTCATATAAGCCTCTCAGAAACCTTAACTTTATTGAAGGTCAGATTGGAAATTACTATCCCATGACAAGTTCTCTGGTTCCTTGGTTATTAGTTCTTTCTTTCTCCCTGGTAATCCTATATTTACTTCTGCGTGTTTTGACTCTCCCCCAAAGTAGAATGCCAGTTCCTTGAGGACAGGACCCTTTCATTTTTGTTTTTGTATCTTCAGCACCTTGAACAGGACCTTGCACGTAATAGGTAATGAATGCTTGTGAAATGAATTTATTTGAATTGAATACTACATGATAATTACACTGGATAGTTGCAAGACAAGTGTTAAATGAGGGATTAGGTTGTTTTGAGGGGGTGGGGGGAGGGTAGAGGAATCAGAATTCTTCCTTGAGGAGAACAATTTGAATGAGGAAATCAACAAACCAAGAGGCATTCCTCTGCTTAAAACCCTTAATGGCTTTCTCTGTCTACAGCAGTCTCATCCATCTCAGTCTCATTTCCTTAGCCTGACAGCTAAAGCCCTCCATGATCTAGATTCACTTCACCTTTACAACTCCAAATCCCATGAATCCAGCAAATGATCAAGCATTTATTGAGCATCTAGACTATGCCAGTACTACCCTAGGAATGTTGGATACAAAGGCAAAAAGGAAATGATCCCTGTCTTCAAGAAGCTCTTCCATTTTATGGGAAGGAATAACATGTACACATTCAAGCATATACAAAGTGAAGACAAGATAAATGGTGGGGAATGGTTACTAGCAAGTGAGAATAAAATGGCCAGGAAAGTCTCTTATTGGAGGTAGCACTCAAACTGAGCTTTGAAAGATACAAGGTGGGGCAGCTAGGTGGCACAGTGGATACTGCACCGGCCCTGAAGTCAGGAGGACCTGAGTTCAAATCTGGCCTCAGACCAAACACTTGACACTTACTAGCTGTGTGACCCTGGGCAAGTCACTTAACCCCAACTAGCTGTGTGACCCTGGGCAAGTCACTTAACCCCAATTGCCTAAAAAAGAAAAGAAAAGAAAAGAAAAAAGATACAAGGAATTCTGGGGACAAAAACCTGTGCAAAGGCAACTGGATGGGAAAGGCAATACATATGAAAAAGAGGCAGCTGGGTGGTGCAGTGGGTACAGTAATGGACTGAAGTCAGGAATAGCTGAGTTCAAATACAGACTGACAAACTTATTAGCTGTGTGACCTTGGGCAAGTCATTCTCTACCTCAGTTTCCTCACATGTAACAGCACCTTCTTCCTAGGATTGTTCCCAGGATGAAATGAGATAATATTTGTAAAAGTTGAAGCACTATATGAATGCTAGCTGCATTGTTTATATTATACATCTTATCTTCCCACTTAGACTATAACTTCCTTAAGGTCAAGGACCAGGTCTTTGACTTCTTTGGTTTTGTCTCTGGTACTCACTAACCATCTGTGTAACTAGCATTGAGTAAGTCAGTCTCTCCCTAATCTACACAATGAGGTGGTTGGTTTAGAGGTGTCAAACACACGCTTCAGTTCATCCAGATTAAAAGTAATTGGGAAATATTTACCAAAATCAATGTCACAGAACACAGATAATACAGATCGTGGTTTTCTAAGTCAATATGCATTCAAGGATCCTTATGTACTGGTTAATGGCCTCATTTCTATTTGATTCTGCTACCACTGGGTAAGATCATCTCCAAGGTCTTTTCTCCCTCTGACATTCTACGACCATAGATAACCAGCCTGAACATAATATGATGAAGCCCATGTAACCCAAAGGACTGACACAAGCCTCTAAACAGTCAACATGCCACCTGTGACTCAGAGCCGGCTCTGAGCTCATATACACCAACATTTCAGTATTGAGGACCTCCCACAATAATCTTGCTCTTTTCAGCTTGTGTCTTCCCCCAGGGTTTCCCCTAGATACACCAGAACCTGGCTTGTTTTGTGCCCACACAAAGTTTTCCGATGAACATCAGAATTTGGTGTATTTATAGATCTTCACCAAAAAAGGAAAAGGACTTAGCTCTTACGCAAATATTCAGACTAACAGATAGTGAATATAGACCAGGCTTTATTCAACTCACCCACGAATCCAAAGGGCTGGCACCTGAAGACATAAACACCATAATCAGTAAAGATGTGTCTGTCTTTCTCTCTGGCCTTAACCTCCCCCTGGGACCTATATAGTCCCTAATACTTATAATATTGTCCTGGGTGGGACTCCCTGCAAGGTAAAAGCACTCAGGTTGCTATAGAGTCAAGCAACCTACCCCTTTGGTGAACCTCATCTTCCCCAGGAGCCTATGTAATCATTCTAGACTTATGTGGAGTTGATCTAGCAAGACTGATTAGCAAACTAACTCCTTTTCTGTTATAAATGCAGCCAGCTATAGATTAGTATACCTCAGTGCAGAAACAGACTGGAGTTAATGTCTTCCAACACTACAAGCAGGAAAAAAAAAAAACTAAGGGTGGCTAATGAGTCAATTCCCTACCATAGATTAATATAGTCTCCATGTCTTATGATCATGACTCTAGAGCCAGAAGGGATATCTCAGATCGGGGTGGGGAACCTGCAGGCTTGATGTTACATGTGGCCTTGAGGCTGCAGGTTCCCCACCTGTCTTAGATGATCTAGGCCAAATCTATCATTTTACAGATGAGGAAACTTAGCCCCAAGCCTCAGGTAGTTAGCGTAAAAGATAGACTGTGAGCCCAATTCCTTTGCCTGCTGAGTCAATGTTTTGTTGGTTTTTTTCTTCTCACTGTACCATGATATAGAATCAGTGGAGGGCAAGGTCCAGGGTTGGTCCATCTCATTGCTGTGCTTATTTTGTTGCTTATTGCTCCCAGCTTCGACAGCTCCTCGCTTGACTCAGGTCCTTGACATGGCACAGGAACTCCCTTTGCCAGCACAGTTCTTTTGTTGCTGTTGCTGATCAGTTGTGTCCAGCACTCTGTGATCCCATTTGGGGTTTTCTTAGCAAAGATACTGGAGTGCTTTGCCATTTCCTTCTCCAGCTCATTTTACAGATGAGGAAACTGAGGCAAAACAGGGTTAAGTGACTAGCCCAGGGTCACACAGCAAGTAAATGCCTGAGGCCAGATTTGAATTCAGGAAGATAATCTTCCTGAATTCAGGCCTATGACTCTATCCAGCGCACCAACTGGCTGCCCTCAGCATTGCTCTGCTATGGCCAAGTGGAGCTCCTGCAGATTTCTATTTCTGTCACTTAGGTGACAAGCAGCAGATGCATTAGGAGTTCTGAACAGGAAGGTCAGGAAAGGCTTTATGTAGGGCTGAGTTTGGCATGGAAGTAGATAAATAGATAGGAGGGATGATAAGTAGAGAAGAGGGAGAGATAATTGTGGTCTTCACCTAAGGCACAAGAATGGAGTAAATGACCTCCGGAGGTCCCTTCCTGGCCAGTGATTTCTACAGAGTCTTTCTCCAAAAAAATCTCATTGATGCTTCCTCAAACAAAGAGGAGTTAGACAAGACATTCCTCCCTGAAGGCTTCTCTCCTCCAGAGCAGGGTGAGAGGCAGCAGAGTATGAAAGAAAGAATGCATGTCTTGGAGCCAGGAGAGACCTGGGTTCAAATTCTGCCTCTGACACTTCCTGGTTCTATGACCATGGGCAAGTCCACCTCATCTCTTTGGAGTTCAGTTTCTTCATTTATAAAATGGGGATAATAACACCAGTAGTACCTACCTCATGAAGATCTTGTGAGGCTCATATGAACAAATCCAGATGTGGCACTCTGAAGAGTTTAGAGTCAGCCGTTATGACATTGTCAGCTCCTTGACAAGGTCAGCCCTTCTCCAGGTGCCCTTGATCTGCTCACATCCTACTTTGCTGTTAGGGAATGCTGCTGCTTCCTATGGCACAGACAGCCTTATCCTTGGGTGTTGTATGGGGTCCAGAAGAGGTGGGGAAGGGAAACAGCTCTGGTGAGTAATCACAGGATGGCAGATAATAACACAGCACGGAAATTTGCTTCCTCCGCCTCTGTCGGAGCCAACTTTTGAAGACACTGGGTTGATCGATGTCTGATAATGCTCATGTTTCAAACTACATTGTGCTCCAGTCTGAAGTACCTGTCACTAGGGCCAGGAAGCCCGTTGTGGAGATGGGGATGGTAAGCATTCATTTTGCACACAGAAATAAATATTTGAAGTTGGCAAGCGGCTGTGCATTGGCATTTGTTTACTTTGCTGTTTGTCAAACAGAAAAGCCAGGAAGGGAGGAAAGCTGAGTCAAATGAAGAGCTAAAGTACGAGGGGTGAGGGTAGGGGTGGAGTGTCACTGGTAGTCTGATCAAAGCATTGTGGTAAAGTGGAGAGGAAGCTGAGCCAAGACATGGGAGATCTGAGTTCTAATCCTGCCTCAGATATTAACTCACTTAACCTTGTGCAAATCACTTCATCCTTCTGGGTTTTTGTGGAACTACTCTCTCTGCGTTCTCTTCTAACTTGTCTTACCATCCTTCAATCTTTTCAGTTTTTCTGGCTTGTAAAATGAGTGGAGTGGATAATCTGTGTGTGTGTCTCTATCTCTGTCTGTCTGTCTGTCTGTCTGTCTCTCTCTCCTCTGATTCCGAATCTCTGTCCAAACAGCTAGTAGACATATCTCTTTAATTAAAGAAAACCAAAAAGAAGACATGGGGCGGGCATAAGTGGAAAACACGAGAACCACCTTTATAGATGAAAAGAGGAATTAGACTTGTTCAGTGTTGATCTTCATGGCAAAACCTTTGGATGGATCAGTGGGTGAAAGTTGCAGGAAAAACGTATTTCAGCCAACAATAAGGAACAATTTCCACTGTTTAGAGTTGGTCAATAATACCTTTATATAAGGGGACTTCAATATTCATATCACAGTCCCTCAAACTCCCTAATCTCATATCTCATTCTCCTTAAATTTCATGATGTACACCTTTACCCCACCCTCAGCCAACCACAGGAAAGGTAACACTCTGTATTTCACCTTTATTAAGAGGTATTCTACTTTCTTAATCAAAAACTTCATCATTTTTCCAGCTGATACTTTCATTAGCATACTATTATCCCACCACTGCCTGATGATTTATCCTTCCTACAACTATTCTTTGCCTTAAATATGACTTCCAATCCTTTCACCTTCAGTATTTTTTTTCAGACCATTACCCCTGCTTTAAATTCATTTCCTCCCTTTTCCATTCTCAGCTTTATACTTAAACAATCCAACTCCTTACCAACTTCTACTCTTGAATTCCTTACCACCTTGTCCTATTGCTGCTTATTCTTTACCAAACCTCAGCCCTGGAATACTCCTACCATCTGCCTCCTATTCATATGTGTGTTCTAAGTTCATGGTATCCAATTTCCACTGGGTCCTTGCCACAAGAAGGCAATCCTTTTATATCCTTCCTAACTTATCCTTATCACCTCACAGAACTATTCCAAAACTTCTCTTCTCTCCTCAAGCCACCTATACCTCCCCTCATTCTCTCAGCTAAGGACCTCACTTTTTATTTTACTAAGAAAATTGGAGACAATCAAAGTGAGTTCTCTCTTTTTCTATCTTCATCTGGAAACCCCTTCACATCATTCCCCCTTCTTTCCTCTTTCCCCTAGCCTTTGACAAGGAGGTGGCCCTTCTCTTTTACAAGGTCAGCCTCTCTACATGCACTTCTCCAGCAGATTTCAATCTCAATCATCTCTACGCACTTATCCCCCAATCTTCAAGCTCTAACTGTCTTCTGGTCCCTGATTTCCACTGCCTTCAAACCTTTTAAGTCTCTCCCACTCTTAACAATCTTTCACTAAATCTTTCTATCTCTTCAAGATGTTTTCCTACAGCTCTCCTCCCTCTCTCAACCAAACTCTTAGAAAAAAAAGGTGTCTATACTAACTGCCTCCTCTTCCTCTCCTGTTGCTCACTCCTCAACCCTTTGCTTCCAACCCCATCACTCAACTGAAACTACTCTCTCTAAAATTACTGGTGATGTCTTAATTGCTGAATCTGATAGGTTTTTTTTTCTCAGTTTTCCTCACTCTCTACCTCTCTTCTGCATTTGATACTATTGATGGCTACCTTCTCTCCTTGAATTCTCTTTCTTCTCTGGGTTCTTGTGACACTGCTCTCTCTCCTGGTTTTCCTTCAGTCCCACTACTCAGACTCTTTTGCAGGCTCATAACCTGTATCACACTCCCTAACTTGGGATGTTCTCCAAGGATCTGGGTTCCCTTTCCCCCCTTTGCACTCGCTTAATGATCGCATCAGCTCTAATGGGTTTAACTATCATTCCTATGAAGATGATACACTTATATATATATGTGTATATATATATATATATATATATATATATATATATATATATATATATATATATATATATATATATATTTGTTGTTATTCAGTTGTTTCAGTCATGTCTGACCCCATTTGGGGTTTTCTTAGCAGAGATACTGGCGTGATTTGCCATTTCCTTCTCCTGCACATTTAACAGATGAAGAAACTGAGGCAAATGGGATGAAGTGACTTGCTCAGGGTCACCTAGCTAGTAAGTGTCTGAGGCCAGATTTGAACTCAGGAAGATGAGTCTTCTTGACTCCAGGCTTGATACTCAACCCACCTAGCTGCCACCCAGCTGCTACACATATATACATACATACATACATACATACATGCATATATATATATATATACACATACATACGTACATGTATATATACATGATATTTATATTTATATATATATGTACACACACACACACACACACACACACACACACACACACACACACACATATATATCCATCTCCCTCGCCAAGATATTAGGAGACACCTTGTTTTCCAGAGCAGCTCTACCCTGAGCTTGGCATAACAACAATCTTTTGTGCTCACCCTCAGCCACAGCAAAACCCCAGAATTGTTCCATGTAATTATTGTATTGCTTTGAGCCAGCACCAGGTGCTCTCTGAGCTCAGACAAGCACTGCTATATCCATGTTCTGGTCACGAAGTCCTGCTATGAATCAATCTTGTCTCATTGTTGCTGTCACCCCTCATTGTCAGGGCTACAGCTCACTGCTCAGACATTGGTATAAGTATTGAGATTTGGCCACACTAAAGTGGGTCCCCCCCTCCCACTAGGGGCAGGGCCCTGGCACATGTGTCTAATCTACCTCCTTGTTTGCAAGCCACTTCCCTCAATTTGCAATTAAACTTCTGTTTGATTCTTGACTCTCCAAGCTCTAGCCTGTTCTGTTCAGCTCTAGCCACCCATTGGTTAGAGGCTGGTTCAGTCCAGTCAACACCCTCAACGTCTCCCCAGAGCTTCAGTCCCATATAACCAATTCCAAACCTTGTTATGTCTGTTATTTTGTATGTTTTGTTATTCTTTGCTATTTCATCACCCTTCCAGTCTTCCAAGCTTAAAATCTTGGTATTAGCCTCACTCTCACCCCACTTATTTAGTTGGTTGCCACGTCTTACCCCCTGACTCCACTCACACAGGCAGCATTTTACTTCAGAATCCAATAAGATAATATTCCTAAAAAACTCTTAGCTCAGTACCTGGCACATAGTAAACTCTATGTATATTATTATTATTATACCCAGCCAGTTCCAATATCACCCTCCCTTGAACTCCTATAGCAGTTTGTATATCTCTTTAAAAATTTTTAAAATTTATCTTATTATGTTATCATGAACACAGGTAGACACTGTGTGCTTTTGACCCATGGCAACTATGAATAGCTCTTCGGGAAGAGAATTTCCAGCAGATATAGGTCTGCTCTTAGCTTTGCTGTGCTCTCAGGTTCTCTCCAGAAGAAAGATATTAAAAAGATCAGCATGTCTGTAAGTTCCCTTTTATAAACTGGCATGAAAGGATGCCATGATAGCTTATCCCCAAGATAGTGGAGAAAATCACTTCAGCCAGTCTCAGTGAAATCCATCCATCCTCCAGGAGGTACCAAAGGGTTCAACAGCAAGCATTGCTTAAGCACTTACTGAGTGCCAGGGATTGCGCTAAGCTATGTCGATACAAACAGAAGCAGAAAGACAGTCCCTGCCCTCGAGATTATATTCTGATAGGAAACTCAAAAGTAGGGGATAGGGGAGAAAATGAAGGCACCTAGTGTGAGAGAGAAAGTCCAGAGAATCAGGGGCATAGACTGGAGAGGAGTGAAGACATGATTCACTTTGGTGTCACCCTTAAAATGGAGGCATTGGGAGGAATTAAGAAGCCACAGAGGCAGAAGGTATTTTAACTGTGAGAAGTCCAGAGGCAAGTGATCTTCTAGGGTGGAGAGGTTTCCATGGCATGGTGAAGAAAGTCCAGAGAGTTGTATATGCAGACTGGAAAGGAATGTGTCTGTATATCCTGCACAGGGCATATAGTTAGTATTAAATTTCCCAAAAAATCCTTAACATGTTGAAGCTCATCAAAGTGACTGAACTCAACCAATCAATCATTAAACATTTATTAAGTGCCTACTATGTGGCCACACACTATGCTAAGTGCTGGGGATACAAAAAGAGGCAAATGATAGTCCCTGCCCTCAAGGAGCTTATAGTCTAACAAAGGAGACAACATGAAAACAAATACATAGAAAACAAGCTGTATACAAGGATGAAAAGGAAATAACTAGCTGTGTGATCAGGGGCCAATCACGCAAAATCTCTGTGCCATTTCCCTCACATATAAAATGGGATTGGACTAATCCAGGGTCAGGGAACCTGCGGCCTTCAGGCTACATGTGACCTTGTAGGTCCTTGGGTGAGGTCTTTGCAAATCCTATTATTAAGGGGATTTGTTCTGTGAAGTTTGGATTCAGTCAAAGGGCCGTGCCCAAGAACCTAGAGGGCCATATGTGGCCTGGAGGCCACAGGTTCCCGACCCCTGGACTAATCTATGACTCTGTGAGCCTACCATTGGGCTCAATCAGCCTTCTACAAATATTCCTGTTTTAGATTCTCAATTCCTTAAGAGTAGCACCTGGTTCTTACTCACACTGATAGATAAGAATGCCCAACACAGAAACCTGAATGTAGCAAGCCTCCAGTAAATGTTTGTTAAGTGAAGGAATAAAGATGTTTATTTTATATTGGAAGATATAACCCTCTTCTCAGGATTTCAGCTCCAGCTGAGCTGATATAAGGTAAAAAATAAAGCGCAGTGTCCTCAGAATTAATGGGCTCCAAGAACAGCAGATATTTCTGTCCAGTCTCCCTCTAGCTGATTGTCTTTGGGATAAAAAGTACCCCCGTCTTCCCTGCCCCCTGCAAGCGTCCCTCTCAGCAGTGGACTGGCAGGAATAAGTTGGAAGAATGGCCCTTTGGCCTGGGGCCTGGCCTCAGACAAAGAGCAGTTTGGAGCAGAGCCTACATCCTTGGACTCTCAGGATCCTGCCCAGATCCCCTACTGACAATCAGGGGGTAGGGCTAAATTCATCCACTTTCTCTTGACCATTTGCCCATGAAGACAGTGTGCTCCTCCCCCTACAAAGCAGGACATTAAACAAGACACAGCCCCTGCAATTTAATTGTTTGCCCATGAACAGATCTTCCAAGAGCTCCTGTTGAGCAGGAGGCAGAAGAAAAGGCATCCTACTGACCAGAGATCAGGTCAGAGGAACCTTTGAATATACCTGTGGTGAAGTAGTTTGGGTTACCTGTGCAAAGATGTAGAGACAGGAGAGGTCAGACATTCAAAATAAACAACCAGAATTATAGTCCGTAATGAATATTCACATAAATTCTCGTGAATCCCAACTCCTTCCACACACTGAAAGGGAAGAACACTAGCATGCCAATATATCACCATGGTGGACCCTATTCATAGCCTGTCTACAAAAAAGTTGTGCTCTTTTCCTCTTGGTTAATTGGGGGCAAAGCAAGGCTGAAGAATGGGGGGGTGAGGAGTTAGTAATAGTGATGCCAGAGAAAGGGGTGGCAGGGGGAGGGAGGGAGAGACAGAAAAACAGAGACAGAAGAGAACAGAAGAAAATTCAGAAGGAAGTACAGATAAGCAGGACAGTTTTGAAAGTAAAGCTTAGAATTTATTGGACAGGGGACCCCAAAAACCTTGGTGCAATAGTGAGTTATTAATACTTTGGGACATCCTGTATAGTTAAAAAACAAAAACAAACCCCAACAGAGTAAAATGTAGATTCAGTTTTATACAGAGTCCTCACTATGTTTTCTCTTTTGTGTATGGAAATGCTCTTTTTGGGGGATATTTAAATTCAGAATAAATTGTAAAATTAGGAGGTTGGATTCTAAGATTCCATCTCATTCTAAATATACAACAACCAAGTCATAATATTTCATAAACTTATCATGAATTTTTCGGAAACTTTCATCTGTGATCTCACTTAGAGAAAGGAAGGATTATTAGCTATTTCTCCAGCACCATCACCACCATCATCATCATCACCCACTGATAACCATCATCCTTAAAAACTTAAGGACAACATTTTAATAGCTGTTGCCATGCCATATATCCTAACAACCAAGTCATATGGAATGAAAAGCTTTCAAAATACAGAGACCTAACAAAGGAGATGAAAATTTGCGGGAAATGGATGAAGTCTGTGTCATCCCCATCACCATGTCTGCTACTGGTTAGTTGTATGGAGGATGCTTTCAGCAAACCCAGAGAGGACAAGCTTATATTCTAATATGTTCATTCAACTACAAAAAGTGGCTATTTTATCCACTTGAACAAAAGTGAATAGAACATATTATACAGAAAAGAATAATAGCAAGGATATCGATTTGTCTCAGGGTTATTTCTGCCAGAACTCCATCAAGAAAGATGAAAGCAACATAATGATAATAATAATAATAGCAGCTGACATTTCTAGAGTACTTAATGATTTGCAAAATGCTTAACAGAAATGAGCTCTTCTGTTCCTAAGTACCTGATGGTTTGAGGCCTAGATCACAGGCTGCAGGGGTTATTAGTCATAATAACTAGTTATAATAATTTTGGTAGTGTATTTTAATTTACAAAGTGCTTTTCTGATAACAACAGCTGAAGTAGGTAGAGCAAGTAGCGTTATGCTCATTAAATAGACATAGAAACTGAGGTTCAGAGAGGCAGTTCAGACAATGATGAATTTGTAGCCAGAGGACTTGGGTTCAAATCTTGCCTCTTCTCAGAATAATGTTTTTTAGAACATAAAATACATAGGATTACAAAGGAAACCAATTAAATTGAAATACATATACATATATATATATATACATACACACACAATGAAATTTGTGTTGTCTCCAAGATTCAGGACTTGTTCACACCTAGTTTTTATGTTTGATTGGTTCAATACTTAGACCTGGGTCTTCTGTGACTAAGGGGGGGTGGAAGCCCAATACATGATGTAATAACTGTTACAATATTTCAGAAACTTATTCTAAATTTTCACAACCCTATGAGACAAGTAGCACATACTTTATTATCCTTGTTTTACAGACAAAGAAACTGAGACTCAGATGGAAATGATTTGTCCAGTATCCTCACAGGGCTAGTTAGCCGCAGAGATGGGATTTGTACTGAATCCTCCTGAACCCGGTCCAAGGCCCTGTCCCTCACCTCACATTGCCTCTTTTCCCCTCCTTCCTTCACATTGCCTCCTTGTGACCCAATGGCCCTGCCTAGACAGTCATAAAAAACACTGGGCATAGTTTTGGCTTTAGGCTGCGTTGAGAACTCATTTGGTATTTGCTGGCCCCTCTTTAAATCATTCTGGTTTTTATTGCTTTGAGGATTCTTGTACCCTTCGCTTCCCCCAGTTATCTGGTTTGTTCTGTCCAACAGAGTCAGCTCAATTTGCTCCTCTGCCCGGTGGAATGTGTGCTGCCTGGGCAGGGAGCCAGGACCAGCTCTCAGCAAAACTGTGAAGTCAGCAGATATGCCCTTTTCCCTCTCCCAAAGGCTCTTCTTTTAAAGAACGGTATAATAAACTCCTTCCTACTGAGAGCCTCCCTCGTGTGGTTTAAGGAAAGCCAGAGAAGGCCTCCTGTCCCCACATATTTCTCCTACCAGCCCGTCAGCTCATGCTGCCACCATCAGTTTCATCACCCAGATTAACAAACTTGGATTTATCTTTGACTCTTCCCTCTCCTCGACCTTCTGGGGCCAGTTACCAAGTCTCATTCCTTCCACCACAAGGCCTCTCCGTATCCCTTCCTCTAACCCCAGCCACCATGCTAATTCAGCCTCATCACCTCTCACCTGCTCACTTCCAGTCTCTCCCCTGTCCAGTGAATCCTTCATATAGTTGCCAAATTGATATTCCCAAAGCACAAGTCTCTAAGATCAAATACACACTTCCGTGTTTGGGCCCTTGATGACCCGGGGCTCCAGCCTGACCTCTCCAGGCTCATTCCCCATTATTCTCTTTCTGGGTCCCCATGCATGACACAACATTACCTGCCTTTGCATAAAGCACCCCCCATGCCTTGAGTGCACTGACTCGTCATTTCTGCCTTTGAGAATTCCTAGCTTTGAAAGAATCCACCGATCACCTCCTGAAAGAGATCCCCAAAGGAAAACTCCTAGGAATATTGTAGTCAAATTCCAGAATTCCCAGGTCAAGGAGAAAATATTGCAGGCAGCCAGAATGAAACAATTCAAGTATTGTGGAAAAGCAATCAGGATAACACAAGATTTAGCAGATTCTACATTAAGGGACCCAAGGGCATGGAGTATGATATTCCAGAGGGCGAAGGAGATAGGATTACAACCAAGAATCACCTACCCAGAAAAACTGAATATAATCCTTCAGGGGGGAAAATGGTCATTCAATGAAATAGGGGACTTTCAAGCATTCCTGAGGAAAAGATCAGAGCTGAATATAAAATTTGACTTTCAAATACAAGACTCAAGTGAAACATGGAAGAGGTAAACAGGAAAAGAGAAATCATAAGAGACTTATTAAGGCTGAACTGTTCACATTCCTGCAGGGAAAGATGATATTTGTAACTCATGAGTCCTTTGTCAGTATTAGGGTAGTGTGAGGGAAAAAAATTATATGTACATATAGACAGGTAGATAGATAGATAGATAGATAGATAGATAGATAGATAGATAGATAGATAGATAGATAGATGGAGGGCACAGGGTGAGTTGAAGGTGAAGGGGTGATATCTGGAAAATAAAATGAAGGGGTGAGAGAGGATTATACTGGGAGAAGGAGAAAGGGAGAGGTAGAATGGGGTAAATCACCTCACATAAAACAGATAAGAAAAGGCTTTTACAGTGGAGGGGAAATGGGGGAAGGTGAGAGAGAATGAGTGAATCTTATTCTCATAGGATTTGGCTTAAGGAGGGAATAACATACACAATGGGGTATGGAAATCTATCTTACCCTACAGGAAAATAAGGGGGGAAGGGGACAAGAGAGCAGGGGGTTGGTAGAGGGGAGGACAGATTGGGGGAAGGAATAATCAGAAGCAAACACTTCTGAAGAGGGACAGGGTCAAAAGAGAGAATAGAATGAATGGGGGGTAGGATAGGATGAAGGGAAATAGACTTAGTTTTTCGTGACATGACCACTGTGGAAGTGTTTTGCATGACAATACATCCATAACCTGTATGGAGATGCTTGCCTTCTCAATGACAGTGGGTGGGGAGGGAGGAAGGGAGAAAATTTGTAACCCAAAATTTTAAAAACACATGTTAAAAAATAAAAAATAAAAATAAATTAAAAAAAAATAGAATTCCTAGCTTCCTTCCAGGTTCAGGTCAAATGCCACAGTCCATATAAGGCCTACTCTCATCCCCTCTCACACACTAGTGTCTTCCTCCACTTCAAGATGTTATTCTGTATTGATTTTGAATCTTTTTTGCATTTACTTATTCATACGCATATTGTTCCCTGCCTCCCTGCCACCCCCAAGTAGAATGTAAGTTCCCTGAGGACAGGAACTATTTCATTTTTCTCTTTCTACCTACCATTCCTAGGATAGTACTGGCACATAGCAGATGCTTAATAAATGCTTATTTATTAGAGAAAGATATTTATAGAGGGAGATAGAGGGAGATTAGAGTTGAAAGGTAAAGTGAAATTAGATTACAGAAAGCCTTTGATGTTAGACTAAGGAAGTTGAATTTCACCTGGGGTAGATGGGAGCCATTCAAGGTTTTAGACCAGGGGAAAGACTCTTGGCTTGTTCATTTCCAACCTGTCTTATGAAAATCTTTATTCAAATACCATCTTCTCAAAGAAGTATTTTCTGATCTCTTACCCTACCTCACCCCTTCAGCAGTAATCTTTTCCCTCATAAAACATTTGTTTTGCAAGCATTCAGGTTGGAAAAAAATTAGTCCTTCTGACCGATTCCATTCAGATACATTTATAAATTCTTTGTCCTAAAGGATATTGACAAAACCTTTGAAATGAGTCTTGGAGGCGAATTTGACTAATGTTCTGTAAATTTTGCTTCCAGAAGAGTGAGTAGAGTGGCTTTTTGAATTAAGTGCTGACTGGGTGCTTAGGTGCTGGGGGAGATTTCTGGTCTATCAGGCCATGGTTCCCAGCTTTTCATGTATCTTACAGTCTAACAGGCAGATAATACATACTACAATAGATAATAATATAACAATATAGCTGAATTAACACCTTGTGTAATGAAAAGCTCATTACAGAGGGTCAAACAGAAAGCTCTGCCAGAAAGAAAGAAAAAAAGAAGAGAAGGAAGGAAGGAAGAAAAAGAAAGCACTTATTAAGTTTTTACTACTGGCCAGGCACTGTGCTCTGCACTGGGCATACAAATACAAAAAGTAAGACAGTTGTAATGACTATAATTCTGGCCTAGTGTCTTTTGTTAGCTTTCCATCCAAGGGTATTGTCTGGTTTGAGGTCAATTCAAATTGGGTTTACATGTTAACTTTTAGGGGCCCTAGTGGCAAGTGTGTGTATGTGTGTGTGTGTGTGTGTGTGTGTGTGTGTGTGTGTGTGTGTGTGTGTGTCTGTGTATCAAAGGGTGAGATCAGGTGCATTTCAAATTGTATGTCCTGGAAAAATCCCAAATTCAATGTGTCCCAAACTGAACTTTTTTTTTGTTTTTGTTTTTAATTTAATTTATTTTTTGGTTACTTTTTTTTTTTTGGCTAGTCAATGGGGTTAAGTGACTTGCCCAGGGTCACATGGCTAGTTAAGTGTCAAGTGTCTGAGATTAGATTTGAACTCAGGTCCTCCTGATTCAGAGCCTGTGCTCTCTCTATCCATTGTGTCACCTAGCTGCCCTTTTGTTACATTTTAAGTTCCAGGCTGTCTCCCTCTCTCCTCACCCCACAGAGAAGATCACCTTTTGATACACACACACGTATTTTCTTTACATATATATTTTACACACACACACATACATAAATACATACATACATATATACACATATAAATAACCACATTATGCATACTTCTGTTTTCAGTTCTTTCTCTGGGGGTGGATAGCATCTTCCTTCATAGGTCCTTTGTAATTAATTTGAGTGTTTATAATAAAATAGCTTAGTTGTTCACAGTTATTCTTTAAACAAAATTGCTATGACTGTTTACAATGTTCTCTTGGTTCTGCTCATTTCACTTTTCATTATTTCATGGAGTCTTTTCATGTTTTCTTCTAATATTGACTTGCTCATCATTTCTTGTAGCGCAGTAGTACTCCATCATGATCATTTACCACAACTTTTTCAGTCGTTCCCCAATTGATGGACATCCCCTCAATATCCAGTTCTTTGCCACCACAAAGAGAGCTGCTATAGAGATTTTAGAACATACAGGTTCTTTTCCTTTTTCTCTGATCATTAGGAAACTGACCTAATAGTGGTATTGTTGGGTCAAAGGGTATACACAACTTTATAAATCTTGGGGCATAATTCTAGATTGCTTTCCAAAATGGTTGTATCAGTTCACAATTCCACCAGCAGTGTATTAGTGTCCCAATTTTTCCACATCCCCTTCAACATTTGTCATTTTCCCCTTCTGTCATTTTACCCAATCTGATACGTGTGTCTATCAGTCTGATAGGTCTGGATGTCTCGAAGTTGTTTTAATTTCCATTTCTTTAATCAATAATGATTTAGAACATTTTTATATGACTATATATAGCTTTGAATTCTTCATTGAAAAACTGCGAGTTCTTATTCTTTGGCCACTTATCAATTGAGGAATAATTCATATTCTTATAAATTAGACAAAGTTCTCAATATATTTGAGTTATAAGACCTTTGTCTGAGAAACTGTCTATAAAAAATTTTCCCTCCTTCTAATCTTGGCTACATTGATTTTATTTATACAAAACCTTATTAATTTAATGTGATCAAAATATTCCATTTTACTTCTCACAATGCTATCTCTTGTTTATTCACAAATTCTTCTTCTATCCATAATTCTGATAGATAATATTTCTACGTTCTTCTAATTTACTTATGATATTTCCCTTTATGTCTAGGTCATGTATCCATTTTGACCTTATCTTAGTAAATAGTGTAAGATATTGGTCTATACCTAGTTTCTGCCACACTGCTTTCTAGTTTTTCCACTTTTTTTTTCCCAAATAGTGAATTCTTACCCCAAAAGCTTAAATCTTTATGTTTATTAACCACAAGGATCATTTACTATCGTGTATTGTATGTCTATTCTGTTCTACTGATCCACCTTTCTATTTCTTAGTCGGTACCGGATAGTTTTGATAATTATTGCCTTATAATACAGTTTAATATCTGGCATTGCCAGACCTCCTTGCTTTATCTTTTTTCATTAATTCCTTTGATATTCTTAACTGTTTGTTCTTCCAAATAAATGTTGTTACTGTTTTTTCTAGCTCAATAAAATAATTTTTTTTGGTAATTTAATTGGGATGGCATTGAATAAATAGATTCATTTAGGTAGAATTGACATTTTTATTATACTGGCTCTGCTCACCCATGAACAATTAATATTTCTCCAATTATTTAAATCTGACTTTATTTGTATAAAAAGTGTCTTATACTTATGTTCATGGAGTTCCTGGGTTTGTCTCAGCAGATATACTCCCAGGTATCTTATGCTATCTAAAAACTCATTATTTTTGACCCAAACAATTACTTCCTTATTTCAGCCAATGGCACCTCCATTTTTGTATTCTCCCAGGTTTATAATCTCAGCACTATTCTGGACTCCTCGTTCTCTTGCTTCCTACGTATTAAATCAGTTACCAGATTTTGCTATTTCTACCTGCACAACATCTCTCCTCTACCTCCCTTCTTCTCGCTCATACCACTTTAATTGAAGTCCTCTTTCTCTCTTGCCAGACTACTGAAATAACCTCCTAATTAGTCTTCCTGCCCCAAGCATGTACTATATTCTTGGTACTGTGTCAAGCACTGGGAGTATAAATACAAGTAAAAAAGAAAGACAGTCATCCTCAAGGAGCTTACATTCTGATAAGGAAGAAGCTGAAAAGGGGAAAGAAAGAGAGGGAGAAATGGTTCCTGGTACAGGGTCATGATAAACAAGTCCAGAGGCCTTCAGTCTGGTGAGAAATGAAGAGATGGATGGACTGGGAGCCTTCCTTAGATGGAGGCTCTGGGAAGACTCCCTGCCCTCCAATCAGAGGAAGGGCTCCAGGGGCCAGTCCATCCTACACCCTGCTGCTAAATAGTATTATTCCTTAAATTGGGATCTAACCATGTGACTTGTCTACTACAAGACTGGCTTCCTTTTGCCTCTAGGATAATGTGTATACTGTACTCCTCTCTTTAGCAGAAGGTAATCAAAGGCTATTTTGACAGCTAGATAGAGCAGTGGATAGAGCTCTGAGCCTGGAGTCAGGAAGACCTGAGTTCAAACCCAGCCTCAGACACTTATTAGCTACATGACTCTGGGCAGGTCATGTAACCTCATTTGCCTTAATGCACTGAAGAAGGAAATGGCAAACCACTCCAGTATCTGTGTGTGGCTCTGGGTAAGCTACTTCGTCTCTGCCTCAGTTTCCTCAACTTCAAAGTAGAGAATAATAATGATACCAACCTCCCAGGGTTGTTGTGAGGAACAAAGGAAATAATATTTGTAAATACCTAGCATAGTGCCTGGCACATAGTAGGTACTTAATAAATGCTTGTTTCCTCCCTACTTTTAGCTTCGAAGTCCTATACAACCTGTTCCCAAACCATCTTTCTAGCCTTGTTGAATATTACTGTCCTCTAGAACTCTACAATCTAGTTAAATTGACCTCTGTGTTCCTCTTACATAATATGCCACCTCCAATATCTATGCCTTTGCAATGGCCTTCCCACATGTCTGAAATGCAATCCCTCCTCAACCCCACCTCAGAACATCCCTATTTCTTGAAGATATAGTTCAAGAATCATCTTCTATAGGAAGCCTTTCTCGATCTACCCAATACTAGCACCTTTTCTCCCACGCTACTTTGTATTTAACTATTTGCATATTTTACATTTATTCATCTTATATTTCTGTTGTATGTATTCACATATATACTGGTCTCCCAGCCCTTAGCACAATGCCTGCTACATTGTAATGTTAATAAATGCTGGCTGATTTATTGATCAGTGTCCTGCCTGTGGATTCTTACCATCCTGAATGCTCAAGGTTGCTTTCTGGGCAAGGATGACTTTGGTTGGAGTGACCCTGCTTCCAACACAAGCACACTGCTCCATCACTAGCCATGATATTTAATGCACGATTCCTTCAACGACCACTCCTCTCTGATCCTCCCTTTTCCCCATCTCCAGGACAGTGACCTATTTGTATGATTTAGAATTATACTTCAAGTCAACAACATTTGTTAATCAGCCAGTTACTGGGATCAGGAGGGGAACCAGGAGCCATATGATATCTAAAGAAGAACATAGGCTGTGGGCAGGAGACCTGGGTTCAAAGTGGATAGAGTGAGTGCTGTGCCTAGAATCCAGAAGACCTGAGTTCAAATCTGACCTCAGACATTTATTAGCTGTGTGATCCTGGGCAAGTAATTTAACCTCTGTATGCCTTAATCTCAGGAGAAGAAATTGGCAAAAGACTGCTCCAGTATCTTTGCTAAGAAAACCCCATGGACAGTACGGTCATGAAGAGTCAGGCATGACTGAATGACTGAATAACAACCTGTATAACACTAGGTGAGTCATTTAACCCCTCATCAACAAGAAGAGGGGACTGAACTAGATAATTTCTAAAGTTCCTTCAGGTGCTTCCAGTTCCAACTCTTCCACTAACTGACTATATGACCTTGGATAAACTACTTCATCTCTCTGAGAGTCAGTTTTCCTATCTATAAAATAGAAATAATGTTATTTACTTCAAAGTGTTTCTGGGAAGATAAAAAGTCCCCGAGAGTGCTTTGGGAAATAAAAAGAGCTTGCAAATAGTTTAAGTTCTTTGACTCAGTGTACAGCGCTCCAGAGCCACTAAGCAACTTCTGGTGACATTTTCCAGATGTTACCAGACCTGATTTCTGTCCACAGCTATTGTTTTGCGAAGACATCAGAACTTTGTACTTGTCCAAAGGCTCTCTCCTTCCTCATTTTAGGGGAGAAATAGAAAATCTCAAATACTCTTGAGACATGACTTTCCAGCCTATGCTCAGCACTGACTCCTGCTTTTGTTTTTTCTTACGTAACCCTCATCCTGCTCCCTTTCCTCTGACCAAGCCCATTCCTTAGCACCAGGGTCAACAACCCTTTTAGTCCTGATAGAGATTTGAAAGCTAAAGAATATGAAACAGGAAAAAGGTTTTTTTTTTCCCTTCCAAAGACTTTTTTCTTTGGCCAAAGTCGCAAACAATCAGAAAATTTTTCAAAACAATTTTTTTCAGGTCTTCACATCTCTAATGGAAGGAAAAGAAAAGGAAAAGGAAGATAAAGGAATATGCATTTATTAATTGAAATTGAAAGAGAATAAGCATTTATTAAACCCTACAATATTCCTGGAATTATGCTAAGCACTTTATAAATATGATCTCATTTGATACTCACAACAACCCTGGGAGGTAGGTGCTATTATTACCCCCATTTTATAGTTGAGGAAACTGAGGTAGACAGTGATTAAATAACTTGCCCAGGGTTACACAGCTAGTAAGTATCTGAGGTAGGATTTGAACTCAGGTCTTCCTGACTCCATGGGTAGCTAGGTGGTGCAGTGGATAGAGTGCTGGGCCTGGAGTCAGGAAGACCTGAATTCAACCCCCTGAGATACTTATTGGCTGTGTGACCCTGGGCAAATCACTTCACCCCGTTTGCCTCAGTTTCCTCATCTATAAAATGAGCCGGAGAAGGAAAGGGCAAACTACTCCAGAATCTTTGCCAAGAAAACCCCAAATGGGGTCACAAAGTGTCAGATACTGCTGAAATGACTGAACAACAGTTTTCTGATTTCAGGCTCAGCAATCCAGACATGACAAGCATCATAATTATTAAAAATAAGCCAAGTTATATACCTTATATTTTAGTATGAAACTGATATAAATTCAGCATGTAATTTTGGTATAAAATAACAATAGGCCTATTGAGGACATTAAAAATAAGCGCTATGCACATTTCTATCTTTCCCCAAATTTCTACCCCTAAGCCTATCTCCCTGCTAAAAATAAAACAAACAAAAAAACCCCACCTGTCTTTCTCTCATGGATTAAACAATCCCAGAACTCATACAAATCTTAGAAGCAGAGCTGGATGTCACTTTAGTATAATGACACCTGGTATAATGCCTTCATTTCAGAGATCAGAAAACTAAGGATCAGAAAGATTAAATGATTTTCCGTGGTCACACAGAAAAGAAAAAGAAAAGTCAAGATTTGAACTCAAGCCCTCAGACTCTAGATAAAGTGCATTTTTTTTTATTGTTCCATATAGCTCCAGGCTTTACCTATCAGAAAAAAGGGGTATATGAACCACTGCCTAACACAAAGCATAATCAGAAAAGGAAAAAGGAACAAGATTTGTTCATTTATTTGTTCATCCAACATCCATTTAACGGGGACTTATCTTTTTTTGCACTTAATATCATTTTTTTCCAATTACATGTGAAGATAGTTTTCAGCATTTCATCTCTGTAAGATTTTGAGTTCCAAATTTTTCTCCCTCCCTCCCTTGACTTCCCCCTCCCCAAGATGGCAAGCAATCTGATATAGGTTATACATATACAATCATGTTAAACATATTTCCACATTAGTCATGTCATGAAAGAAGAATCAGAACAAAAGGGAAAAAGCAAACAAAAAAAGCAAAAATAGTATGCTTTGCTCTGCATTCAGACTCCATCAATTCTTTCTCTGGATGTGGATAGCATTTTCCATCATGAGTCTTTTGGAATTGTCTTGAATCAATGTATTGCTGAGAAGAGCTAAGTCTATCATTGTTTATTATCACACAATGTTGCTGTTAATGTGTGCAATGCTTTCCTAGTTCTGCTCACTTTACTCAGCATCAGTTCATGTAAGTCATTCCAGGATTTTCCAAAATCCTCCTGATCATCATTTCTTATAGAACAATGGTATTCCATTATGTTCATGTGCTACAACTTGTTCAGCCATTCCCGATTGATGGGCATCTCCACAATTTCCAGTTGTTTGCCACCACATAAATATTTTTGTGCATGTGGGCTCTTTTCCTTTTTTGTGATCTTTTTGGGATAGAGACCTAATAGTGGTATGGCTAGATCAAAGGGTATGCACAATTTTATAGCCTCTTGGGAATAGTTCCAAATTGCTCTCCAGAATGGTTGGATCAGTTCACAGGTCCACCAACCATGCATTTAGTGTTCCAATTTTCCCACATCTTCAACATCTACCATTTTCCTTTTGTGTTGTATTAGACAATCTGATAGGTGTGAATCAGTACCTCAGAGTTGTTTTAACCTGCATTTCTCTAATTAATAGTGATTTAGAGCATTTTTTTCATATGATTATAGATAGCTTTAATTTCTTCATCTGAAAATTGCTTAACAAGGACTTATTAATCAGCTACTATATGAAAGGCTAATTTTGAGGGGGGTGAAGAACTAAGGTTTTTTGGTATGTGTGTTAAGGAAGATCAGAGAGGGAAAATTAGAAACTAAAAACAATCAACAAGCATTTATTAAGCACCTACCTTATGCCAGGTACTGTGCTAAGCATTGGGGATACAAAGAAAGGCAAAAGACAGCCTCTGCTCTTGAGGAGATCCACAGTCTAATGGAGGAAACAACATGAAAACATACATATATGTGTGTGTATGTGTGTGTGTGTGAGCACACATATGTGCGCATGTATCCCAAAGTTTAAATGGCATCTTTGTGGAAATATATGTCTCCACCCAATCTTTCCTATGAAAAAGTTCTGTCAGCGCCCACAGAATCACAGACTCTTAGAGTGGGAAGGGACCGCTGAGGTCATCTCTTCTTATTTCTGAAAAGGAATCCTGTCCACAGTATACTGTGCATGACAAGGAATCAGCTAGACTTTGCTGAAATACCTCTAGTGAAGGAGAATTCACCACTTTTGTATACAAACTATTCCACTTTTGTATAACTCTGATTGTAAGCAGGGGGCAGCTAGATGGCTCAGTGGATAGAATTCCAGGCCCAGAGTCAGGAAGACTCATCTTTCTGAGTTCAAATCTGGTCTCAGACACTTACTAGCTATGTGACCCTGGGCAAGTCACTTAACTCCATTTGCCTTAATTTTCTCATCTGTAAAGTGAGAAGGAAATGGCAAAGCACTCCAGTATCTTTGCCAAGAAAATCCCAAATGGTATTACAAAGATTTGGACACAACTGAACAACAACAAATTGTTAGCAACCTTTTTTCTGGCATTGAACTTAAATTGATCTCTTTGCTACTTCTATCCATTTCTCCTATATTGTCCATAACTCTCTTCTCTGTGACAGACCTTCAAACACTTGAAGACTATTATCACTTTCCCTCAAGTCGTGGTTTCTTAACCCAGGGTCTGTCATTCAACCAACAAGCATTTATTAAGGGCCTGCTACATGCCAGATACTGTGCTAAGTCCTGGGGATACAAAGAAAGACCAAAACCAGTCCCTGCTCTCAAGGAGCTCACAATCTAAAAGGGGAGACAACACGCAACTGATGATAGACAAACAAGACAGAGAAAAGATAAATTGGGGATAATCAACAGACAGAAGGCACTAAGAGGGTCAGGAAAGGCCAATCTGAGCCTTGAAGGAAGACAAGGAGGCCAGGAAGGAGATGGTGAGGAGGAAGAAGAGGGAGAGAATTCCAGGCATGGGGGACAGCCAGGAAAAATGTCAGCATCCAGAAGATGAGTGTTTTATAAGGAGCAGCAAAAAAGGCCGGCGTCGTTGATCTCAGAGCATGTGAAGGTGAGTTAGGTGTAGGAAGCCTGGAAAGGTGGGAGGGTTTTATATTTATTTGATCTTGAAGTAGGAAGCTACTAGAGTTTATTGAATATGGGGTAGGGTGGTTATATGGTCAGAACTATACTTTAGGAAGGGGTAAGGGAGGCATAGAGAGGGATTAAAGAGAAAATCAGTCAGGAGACTAAGTTGAATGCTTTTGAAAGGACTTTCTATCTCTAAGATTCTATGGGCCAGGGTCTCTAGCTTCTGCATTGGGCCCACTCTGGGGCAAAGGTCATGATCTCAGCAGGCCATTTAAGATGTGCAGCAACAACTTAACCTAAGGTGCAAATTTTCACCAACGGACCTTCCGTTTTGTGTGTCCTGGGACCTCTGGACAGCGTGCCAATGCAGACATGGACACCCAAGGAATTCTCAGGAGAACATAAATGAGGCATGCCGTGCTGGTTACATTACCCAGGTGGGAGTCCTCGTAGCAGAACACAGAGACATACATGGAAAAGAAAACACTTCAGACCCCTGAGGGCCATGGCCACATTGTCTTGCTATGATGAATGACCTCTCCTGACCTTTTCAACTCTCCCTTCTTACTTGTTCCTTCATCAGTAAGTAAGATGGTGGGGCTTGCTTATAAGGGAAATATTAGTGACTCAAAGTTTTTTCTTATTAGTTAAGTCTGCTGGTTAAAGGAGGTTCATGGTGGTAGCCACTCTCAAGGAGTGGCTACACTTGCTCCCTTCCTTGCCCCCATGGGTCGAGTACACTGCTTGCTCTGTTACGTGACTGCCATGATTATAAAAAATTAACATAAGTCCTTACAGTGCCAGATGGGAAGGTATCACCTGCTCTTGCCTCCATGTACTCTCTGTGGTCATTTTTGTTCATTCATTTCAGTTGTATCCAACCCTTCATAACCTCATTCTTGGCAAAGATACTAGAGCAGTTTGCCATTTCGTTCTCCAGTGGATCCAGCAGAATCTTTAGAGTTTGTTCTATAAAATTCGGATTCAGTCCGAAGGCCGCACTTAAGGACCTAGAAGGCCACGGGTTCCCCACCCACTGACACAGAGGACCACAAATATAGGGAACACAGGGAAAGCCACCCAGAGTCCCCGGAGCTCCCCTGCTCTGATGCAAAGAGTTCTCACTTGGCTCTCTTGATCTTCCTCCTGATAACACTTTGGATGATAGAAGGTCCCCAAATGTGGGCACGATGGCATGAAAGTGGAAACAATAGGAAGCCAGAGAAACTCTGACCCCTCCTTCATAATTTTACCCAAGAGTGGCCTTATTTGGATCTGTCTTTTTTCTGATCTTCCCTTTCTTCCTTCAGGATATTGTGTAGTAGAAAGAACATTGAATTTGAAGTCGGAAGTTGTTGCTGTTCAGCTGTTTTTCAGTCATGTCTGCCTCTTCATGACCCCTTTTGGGGTTTACTTGGCAGAGATACTACAACGATTTGCCATTTCCCTCTCCAGCTCACTTGACAGATGAGGAAACTGAGACAAACGGGGTCAAGTGACTTGCCCAGGGTCACACAGCTCCTAAGTGTCTAAGGCCAGATTTGAACTCGGGAAGATGAGTCTTCCTAACTCCAGTTCCGGTGCTCCATCCAGCGCACCACCTACCTTCCTGAAATCAGGAGACCTGCGTTCTAATCTTGTACCTACTGCTGACTAGCTCTGTGACCATAGAAAAGTCTGGGTCTTAGTTTGCTCTTCTTTAAAGTGGGTGATTGAACCAGATGAGCTGGGCTTGAAGGTCCTTCTCAAGCTCTGTGGTCTACACACCTACAACAAAATCTAAGAGGCTTTTGACTGCTTGCCACATACAATATAATATATAAGATCTTGCTGATCATAGGAATGTGGTGACCATGCCAAAATGGCAGAAGCCAAAGGGCCTAGCCTTCCCCTGCTCACACTGAACTTTGCTGCCTCCTTGCCTCTGTGTTTCTGCTCTTAAGGGTTTGGGTGTGAGTTACTCCCTGGGGCAGGAATGGTCTCTTATTTAACTCAGAACCAAGTCCTCACTCTTCCAGCCAACACAGATTGGGGTTAAGTCCTTGGAAATCCAGCAACTTCTTGTTAATTACAGGGATGGAATATGTTTAAGCTTTTTCTTAGGAGTAACAAAAAAGACACGGGTTTGTACAATGGAAAGAACTTTGTGACAGAAGGCAGAGGACCTGGGTTCTAAATCCCAGCTCTGATACTCATTAGGATTATGAGCTTGCACAAGTCCCTGAATGTCTCTGGGCCTTAGCTTCCTTCTCTGTGCAATGAGAGGCTTGGACTAAGGTCTCTTCCAGCTCTAAACTGGTAGAAATCTCATCTTGGATTGCTATTTGTCCCCTCGCACCAACAGAGCTAGATTTCTATTCACTAGAAGCCAACTGAATACAGGAGGAAATGATGCCCAGAGAGCTAGTGGCTAGAAGATGGATTTGGAGACAGAGGTCCTGGGTTCAAATCCCTGCTCTGCCACTTACTACACGTATGACCTTGGACAAGACCCTCATTCTTTCTGAGCCTCAGTTTCTTCATCTATAAAAATGAGGTGTAAAGAAACTATATATAAGTATATACACACATATATATACATCATATATGTGTGTGTATGTATATGCACACACCACATGCAAATACACATATATACACATCTTGAGGTATGTGTATATGTATGTGGGTGTACACATATGTATAGTGACATGTGCATACACATGTATATACACATCCTCTACTACTTTTATGTGTATATATAACACGTGTACATGTGTGTATATATATGTATACACATATCTTTCTAATTTTATTTGTGTGTATATACACATAAACATACACATTTCTACTTTTATATGCATGTACATTCATACACATGCATATGTGTGTACATATATATGTGCACATATATCTTTCCAATTTTATATGCATATATATATATATATATACACACACATGCATACATACATTTTTCCAATTTTCCTTCTAAACTAAGTTCTGTGAAGTCAGAAACTTAATGTCCTCCAGCCTCAGCTCTTAATACTTGTTGACATGAATTAACTAAGATCACACAAGATGGCAGAATCGGTACTGGGATTCAGGACACCTAACCCACTGGGTATGTATGTGTTTTTTCCATGATGCCTCAGTTCAGGACTCTGTAAATGCCTTCGTATAAGCAACTCCACGTCACTGACAATCTGAGATCTAATCTCAGAAGAGAAAATCAGGAAACCAGGAGGAAGTAAAGCAGCACGTAGCCAACCTCAGCAAGAGCTGTTCCTTGGCAGCCAAGCCCCGCCTATGCTCGAGCTCTCAACAGATGTTTTCAAAAGCATTTGTGCCTGGCCTCTGAAGTGCTCTTAACTGCAGTGTTCCAGAGGGGAAAGTGTGTCATTTTTCAGTCACTGGAGATAAATGAAGAGGTCTGGAGTTGTACCTCATTCCTCTTTGAGGATGAACTACTATGACGTTGTATGACCCTCTAGAGAGGGTTGTGGCCAGATGGAGGGGAAGGGCAGAACTGATGGTCAGACTGTTGACTCCCAGAACAGCTTCTCTCCAATTTGGGCTGTACCCCTTGTTTAGTGTGTTGCAAGCAGACCCCTAAAGCTGGAAGAGTCCTCAGGGATCATCTAGTCTAACCCCTTCATTTTTAAGGCAATAGAAATAGGGGTGTGTGTGTGTGTGTGTGTGTGTGCATTATACCGTACCTATGATTTCACAAATGCAGGGAACTCCCTACAAAGAAATGCCCTCTACCAATGTAGATCAACATCTGTTCTGCAATTTATCATCTCAGAGCAGGGTCTGTGGATAGATTATAGGGGGTCCATGAACTTTGATGGGGAACAAAATTGCCTCTTTATTTTCATGACACCTTAACTAAAACTTATAATTCCTATCAATTATTTTAAAACATAATTTTAAGAAAAGATAAGCCACATTCCACAATGGAAGAGTAATCCTCTCTATCATATTCCCGATACATTCTCATCTCTTGTTGGCTTGAAGATCTCCAATGGCAGAGAACTCACTACCTCCCAACATAGCCCATCTCATCTTTGGACAACTTTGTTAGGAAGCCTTTCCTTTTTTTGAGACAAAATCTATGCCTTTGAAACTTCCACCCACTGATCTTCGTACTGTTGTCAGGAGCTGAACAGGACAAACTTTTTTATATGACTGCCCTTCAGATATTTAAAGACTGATCATGGCTTTCTATATCTTCTCTTTAAGATGAAGAGCCAAAAGGAGAAGAACACTTTCCAAAATAAGAATTGCACATCATCAACAACTATATGAAAAACCCCTTCAAAATTACCGACAACCAGAAATGCAAATTGAGGCAACTCTAAGATATTACCTTGTGCTTATCAAAATGGCAAAAATGGTAAAAGTTGGAAAATTCAGTGTTAGCAGACCTGTGGGAAGGCAGGCATACTAATTCATTGCTGATGGAGCTGGGAGTTGGACCAACTATCTTGCAAAACAATTTGAAATTCTGTCACAAAAGTTACTAAATTTATTCATGTCCTTTGGCCCAATGATCCCACTACTGGGTTTATACCCTAAAGAGATAATGGACAGCAAGAGAAGACAAATCTGAACCAAGATAAAGTCCCTAGTAGTATTATTTGTGATAAACAAAAATCTGGAAATAAAATATGTGGCCAACAGTTGGGGAATGGCTCAGTGTCAATATTGATAAACATTTAGTAAGTGCCTACTAGGTGCTAGACACTGTACTAAACTCTGGAGATACAAAAAGAGGCAAAGGACAACCCCTGCCCACAAGGAGCTTACAATCTAATGGAAAAGCTTACACTCTAATGACTGCCTGAATAAATTATGGTAAATGCAATATGGTACAATATCACTGTATCAGAAGGAATGATGAATACAAAGAATTCAGAGAAACAGGTGGAAATTTGTATGAAATGACAAAGAGTGTAAAACAAGCCTGAAGACTGTTGTAAGATCGAATGAGGTATTATTTGTAGGTACTTAACAAATGCTTGTTGCCTTTCCTGTCTCCTTCCTTTTTGGCAGAGTGGTGGTGGACGAGGGACACGGCGTGAGGTGTACATTTTCAAACAATGTGTTGATTTGGTTTTTTTGTCTGTACTTATTGAGGATCATAGATCTAGAGCAAAGCAGGAGGGGAGGAAGGAAGGAAGGGAAGAAAGAAAGGAGGAAGGAAAGAAAAATATTAATATTTATTGATATGCTTCCTTGCTCTCTTCATTCCTCCTTTCTTTCCTTTTCCCTTTCCTCCCTTCCTTCCTTCCTTCCTCCTTCTCTCTCTTCCTCCCTTCCTTCCTCTCTCTCTTCCTGCCTCCCTCCCTCCATTCATCCTTTCCTCCCTTCCTTCCTTCCTTCCTTCCTTCCTTCCTTCCTTCCTTCCTTCCTTTCTTTCTTTCTTTCTTTCTTTCTTTCTTTCTTTCTTTCTTTCTTTCTTTCTTTCTTTCTTCCTTTCTTTCTTTCTTCCTTCCTTCCTTCCTCCCTTCCTTCCTTCCTTCCTTCCTTCCTTCCTTCCTTCCTTCCTTCCTTTCTTCCTTTCTTTCTTTCTTTCTTTCTTCCTTCCTTTCTTTCTTTCTTCCTTCCTTCCTTCCTTCCTTCCTTCCTTCCTTCCTTCCTTCCTTCCTTCCTTCCTTCCTTCTTCCTTCCTTCCTTTCTTTCTTTCTTTCTTCCTTTCTTTCTTTTTTCTTTCTTCTTTCTTTCTTTCTTTCTTTTCTTTCTTTCTTTCTTTCTTCTTTCTTTCTTTCTTTCTTTCTTTCTTTCTTCCTTCCTTCCTCCTTCCTTCCTTCCTTCCTTCCTTCCTTCCTTCCTTCTTCCTTCCCCTTCCTTCTTTCTTTCTTTCTTCCTTTCTTTCTTTCTTCTTTCTTTCTTTCTTTCTTTCTTTCTTCTTCTTTCTTTCTTCTTTCTTTCTTTCTTTCTTTCTTTCTTTCTTTCTTTCTTTCTTTCTTTCTTTCTTTCTTCCTTCCTTCCTTCCTTCCTTCCTTTCTCCCTTTCTTCCTTTCTGTCCAATAACTGGGTTTACTGCATTTTCTGCTGTGTCCACTGATGTATTTTTTATGTCACAATGTTTGCTATTTTAAGTAATTTTTTCTTGCTTTCATTAAAACATGATGTCATATAATTATCGAAAAGCTTCTTGGACTTTTCAGGGAAAAATGGAGTGGGGGCTCAGAGCATGATTGGGTGGAGTTTGAGCACAAAGTCAAGAAGATTTGCTGAGACAGTTTAGAGTCACTTGTTACAACTGTAAGTGTAAACAAAGACCGAACTGAGAGGCAACAAAATTCAAGTTAGGCACAAGGGACAACATGGGTACCATAACTATGAAAGTTAGAACACACACTTTTTCTGGTAATAATAGATAAATTACAAAAGTGGAAAGTGGAATGTCCTATTCATCCTAATTAAGCTATTTGACAATTTTGCTTAACTTTTCAGTGAATGTACTTTATAGAGACGTTTGGGTGTTTGTTAGGAGCATCTTGTGACAGAAAAAAAAGATTATCAATAAAAACAAAGTGCTCAGGTAGGGGAAGGAAGTAGTTTAGGATCGTGGAAAGTGTTATGGAATTTCCCAAAGGCAATTCCTTCTCCCAAAGGAGGCTCTTCTCTTATTGAGTTCTGGGCCAGATTACTATTTGCCTTCAATGTCTGTCCACGTGCTGACACACTAACTCAATAGCTGTCCATACAATTGTGTGTCACTACATGACATAATCTGGGTAATATAAATTTTTCATCCACTTGTTTTTCTGTGTAGATTGTTAAGCCAATTTTTCTTTTCTTCTCCTCTTTTCTCTCCTTTCTTGTCCTTTTCTCTCATTTCCTCTCTTCTCCTACCCTCCCTTCCCATTTTTTTACTTCTACCTTATTTTCTCCTCCCTTCCCCTTTCTTCTCCTTTCCTCTTTTCTCCTTTCTTTCCCCTTTTTCTGTTTCCTTCCTTTTTCCTCTCATCCCCACCCTTCCTGTTTTTCTTTACCCCTTCTCTGTTTTCTCTTCTCCTCCTCTTGCTTCTTCTTTCTTCCCCTTCTCTCCTTTTCTCCTCTCTCCTTTTTCTTTCTCTCTCTTCCCCCTCTACCCCTTTCCTCTTCTCCTCTCTCTTTTCCTCTCTCCTCCCTTCCCACACTCCTCCCTTCTTTCTTATTTCCCTTCTCTTATCCCCTCTTTCCCAGTGTGTGAAGGCTGAAGATATCTAGAGGACACACAAAGGACTGGGTTGGAAGAAAAGAATAGGACAAAATAGACAGCACTGAAAAGGATGAGAGGGCAGGGAGAAGACTTTTTATCCCGACAGCAGTGGCTCTGAATCACAGGAATCAAAGTAGTAGGGGGTTAGAATTTACTAACCACTGAGCAAGGGAAGTTCTAAGTAGATAGAACGTTATGGACTCAATGATCTCCAACATGCCCATGAGAATTTTGGTGCCAAGTACCCTCTGTATCTCCCTGGTGGAAAAAGACCATCACTGGATTTGGAGAAGATATTGTTTCATACCCCAGCTCTGGCACTTTATGACATGAGTAAATCATTTAACCTCTCTAGGCTTCAGAGTCCTCACCTGTAAAATGAGAAGATTGAATTACATGAGCTTTAACGTCCCATCCAACTCTAAATCTGACTGTGTGCAATGATCTCCGTCACTGATTGCAATGGGAGATGGGAGAACTAGGCCTCATGGCTCTCATGGTCATCCTGGAGATGGAAGGCATCTGTCAGTGAGGGCTGTAGCACAAGATCGGAGGCTGCTATAGAAGACAAGCTAAGTCATTGCCTTCTCATGCAGGTTGTTTCTCAGGAGATCAGCAACCGCCTCAGTGAATCTGAGGGCTTGCACATGCCAAACCCATAGCAGAGCTACATCTGTAAGCCCTACAGACTAAGTCCAGTGAAATGTCATCATGTCAGGTCAGAAATAATGCAAGCCATTCTTAGAAGGCAAAACTATGTCCCCTGCCCTGTATGTCCCTAAAAGGGCTGCCTTTCAGGGACCTATCCACATTGGAGCTGGAGCTCACACTCTGACCAGGTAACCGGTGGTAGGTGAGGCCAAGTTGTGAAAATGAAAGTTTGCTTTATGGGTCCTCAGCCTTTCTTTTTCTTACCTTCTGCTTCCTCCCTCATCTTATCTCTCTACTGGCATCCAATGCATCACTGTCTTCTTCAGCCTTTTTCCATTTATTATAACTTACTCTCAGGATGTTGTTTCTCCATGAGACTGTAACCTTCCTGAGAGCAGGGCTGCTGACAATTTTTTATTCCTTGTGTCTTATACAGAGAGTAGGCATTTTTCTAATGTTTCTTTTAAAGGTCCAGGTCTTTAGCACTCTTAACCTATGGAAAGCACTTTGCAAACCTTAAAGTTCTTTGTAAATATCATTATTATGATTATTAATTATTTTCATAGGCCACATGGACTGCTATATTTGTTTAACATGTTTCTTTCTTCCTTTCTTTCCTTTCTTCCTTTTTTCCTTCCTTCCTTCCTTTCTTTTTTGTTTGGCTTTATTTTTCATTTAGAAATCATAAGAACCAGAGGCTGTAGGATAGCAGAAAGAGTTCTGGCCTTGGAACCAGTCAGCTTGGGCTCAAGTGTTGGTTCTCTCTCTTCCTAAAGAGGCAACATCCCATCCAGGCTCAAGAACTGGGACTGCAGTCAGAAAAACCTGTGTCTAAATACCATCTGTGACACTTACTGTATGACCTATGGTTAAGTCACTTAGCCTCTAAGCCTCAATTTTGTCATCTATAAAATGGGGATACAATGCCTATTGTTTCTACGTATTTCATAGGGTTGTTGTGAGGCTCAGATAAAACAAATGTCTTCTAAATGCTTTGAAACCTTAAAATAGTATATAAAGTCAGCTATTATTGCTAGCAATGTGACCTGTGCTTTGCTAACCTTATGATGTTATATGAATGTTAGCTATCATTATCTCACTGAGCCTAAATCTCTTTATCAGTAAAATGGAGATGATAATAAAGAGAAAGTGGTTTCTCAGACTTGGAGCATTTATATAAATGTGAGTTTCTCTGATTATTAATTGGACTATATTACAAACTTCAAGGGGACAGGAGCCAACCATGTCTGGCTAATTAAGAGGTAGCCAGGTGGCACAGTGGATACAGCACTGGGCCTAAAGTTAGGAATACCTGAGTTCATGTCTGGCCTCATACACTTACTAGTTGTGTTACTCTGAACAAGTCACTTAACTTCTATCTGCCTCAGTTTCCCCATATAATAGTAATACTTACCTCCCAAAGTTGTTGTGAGGACCAAGTGAGAGAATGTTTTTAGAGCGTGTAGCACGGCACCTGGGACAGCAGGGTGGTGCAGTGGATAGCACTGAGGGCCTGGAGTCGTGAAGACTCATCCCAGCCTTAGACCCTTACTGGCTGTGTGACCCTGAGCAAGTCACTTAACTCTGCCTCAGTTTCCTCTTCTGTAAAATGAGCTGGAGAAGGAAATGGCAAACATTCCGGAATCTTCGCCAAGAAAACCCCAAATGAGGTCATGAAGAGTTGGATACAACTCAACAACAAGAAAAGCAGTGCCTGGTACATACCAAGTGTGTAGGGGTAGCTAGGTGGTGCAGTGGATAGAGCACCGGCCCTGAAGTCAGGAGGATCTGAGTTCAAATCCAGCTTCAGACCAAACACTTGACACTTACTATCTGTGTGACCCTGAGCAAGTCACTTAACCTCAATGGCCTAAAAAAAAAAAAAAGAAAGAAAAGGAAAAACATAGTAGGTATGTAATAAATCCTTGTTTCCTTCCTTTTTAATTTGCTATCTATGTCCTCAGCACTATTCTTTGGGGAGATAGGTTCTTATTAAGGTAAACTTCTATTTATCCAAAATCCAAGCAACTAGAGTTCTCAAAATACTGAAATTTGGGGATAGGTAGAGAGTTAATGGGGAGAGGTCATGAGTACGCTCAGCTTCTGGGAAACAGGTAAATCACAAGTTGATAACAGGAATAAATTTCAAAAATCAGCTTCTAGTAGATGCCAATAGATTAATTCAATTCAACAAATATTAATTAAGCACCCATTATAGACTAGGCACTTGGCTAGAAGCTAGATATACAAAACCAAAAATGAAATAGCTTTGCCCTCAAGGAGCTTATATTCTACTGTAGGGGGTGCGAGGTTCAGTGGGAGGATACAAAATATACCCAAGCAAACGGCATGGGTCCTAAAGATTCTAAATAAAATGTTTAAGTATGAAGGGATCCTTGCAAATGGTGTATCCCTGGAGTAAAAAGCACTGGTTTTTGAGACAAAGGACCTGGGTTCAAATCTTGACTTTGCCACCTTTGTGACTGTGGGCAAGCCCTTTTCTGGCTCTGGGTTTCAATGTCCTCATCTGTAAAATGATCTCCTCTAGTTCTAAATCTCAAATCCTATCATCCTAAAATGCTGTAAGTAAATCATTTGAAGTAATATAAAATCATTTCTAAAGGGAGACAGTACTTATAATTAGGGGGATGAGGAAAGGCCTTGTACAGAAGGTAGTAATATGAATACTAATTGATTCTGAACATGGATCACCTCACCTCAGTCTTGTAGAATTCCTAGTTTCCTCCAAAAGACAGATCAGGTATGACTTTCTAATGAAGAATCCTGAAGGGCTTTCTAAATAAAATAATAATAACAATAATAATTATTGCTACTAAATCATATTTCTATAAAACATTAAGGTTTAGAAAGTGTTTCCTTCATAACCACTCTGTAAAGTAATTAGGACAAAGATAGTTATCACCATTTTGTAAACAGATAAAGTGATTTATCCAAGGTCATACAGCTTATAAAATATTCAAGTAAGGATTCAAAACCAGGGCTTCTGATTTCAAGTTTAGGGTTCCATCTTCTACACTAGCTTTTAAATCTGTATATAATTTTTGTTTGTTTGTTGTTTTAAGCAGCATTTTTAGCTTTCTGGAGTCCTTATCTATTTTCTCATTATATTTGTAAACTTTCTTCCTTGGATTCCAGTTTCCCCACTGATTTGAAGAATTCTGACTATATATGTAGCTTTCTTAATAGATTGCCAGACTGCCTTCCAAAAAAAATTAAGCCACTTGTATACTGTTGGTGATTACTAAATGTTTGTAGAATTTGAATTAAGCAACTAGCTAATTCACCCAGCTAATTGGTGTTGGCAGCAGACCTCAAAACAATTATTTCCCTGACTTGCACCCTGGGATGTTAGACCACATTGCTCCTTTGCATAGGGAAAAAAAAAAACCACAAGCCAAAAAAAAAAATAGTATGGAGCTCCTATACTCTACCAAGAGCCAAATTTAGCCCCCCTGCCAAAAAAAAGCCCCACAAAAACAAACAAACAAACAAAAATCCATGGTCTATCTAGTGCTACCCACAAAGAATCCACCACTGCTGCCTTTCTCAAAAACCAGAGGAAGGCATTCCCAGGCAAAATTCAGTCCTACAGTAGACTTGGCCCGTGCTGTCATCCATTTTTAATGTGGGAAAGCCAGGACCTGGGGCAGAGTCTCCAGCCTGAGTGAAGCCTATGCTAAGTGAGAGATGCAGACTACAAGACTGAATGAAGTCAGAGAAGTCCTAGGCCCAATAGTGCAGTGTCAGACCCAAAAGAAGGCACGTTTGAAGAGGAACAAAAGAAAAATCTCAGCTTTGCTGATGGGAAACCAAAGGAAAGCCCGTTCCTCCCCCTGTCAAGGACTCAGGCAGGCCATTCAGCACGTCCAGCCTCGGAGCTTTGGGAACTAAACCAAAAGAAGCTGAAACAAGGATTTGTTGCTGGGAGAGGCAGTGAATGGTGCAGCAACTCTGACTATTTTAATTAATTTTTGTTATGAAGCCAAACTGATCATTTGCTACTTGCCAAGAAGCCACGGCTGTCCCGTGTTTCTCAAGGGAAGAAAACTCGTCTATCCCACAGCCAGTTTCTAAGCTGCATATTCAAGCAGTGCAAAATGGGAATGATTGGTTTGGATAAATTTCTTGGATACGATTCTGAGATGGCTGGCTACAGAGGGATCTAATGGGCAGAAATTGTGCAAACCACGAGCAACAAGCGAGTATCCTCAAGGTGGCAACCAGCTAAGCATCAAGATGCCATCTGCTGCCCGTACTCGCTGGAATCTCCCTTTCTAAGGCTCTGGGGCCATTTTTTATTTGTCTCTGGGCAGGAATCTCCCAAAGCCCATTACGTTGAACATAAATAATTATCATTTGTATATCCCAGGAGTTCTAAATCTTTTTTTGTGTCTCAGAGGCAGTCTGGTGAAGTTTCTGGACCCCTATTCAGAATAATATTTTTTCTTTTTTTATTATTTTTATATTAATTTATTTTTAGTTTTCAACAATCACTTCCATACACTTTTGAGTTTTACATTTTTCTCCCCCCCCCCCCAAGATGGCACGCAATCTGATATAGGCTGTACATATACATTCCTATTAAACATGTTTTCACATTAGTCATGTTGTGAGGAAGAATTAGAACCAATAGGAGGAACCACAAGAAAGAAGAAACAAAACAAAACAGAAGAAAAAAATAGCAAATAGTATGCTTCAATCTGCATTCCAACTCCAAAGTTCTTTCTCTGAATGTGGATAGTATTTTCCATCATGAGACTTTTGGAAATGTCTCAGATCCTTTGCATTGCCAAGAAGGGCTGAGTCTATCAAGGTCAGTCACCGCACAAGGTGGCTGTTACTGTATACAGTGTTCTCCTGGTTCTGCTCACTTCACTCAGCATCAGTCCATACAAGTCTTTCCAGGTTTTTCTGAAGTCCGCCTGCTCATCATAGAATAATGTTTTTAAATGCACAAAACAAAATATAGAGGATTACAAAAGAACCTAATCAGATTTTTACTAGTTATCAAAATATCATAAAGCAGGTTCACAGACCCCAGACTAGGAACCTCTGGAAGAGCACTTTATAGTCACAGAGTGCTTTCACATGCCTTATCTTGTTTAAGCTTCACAACAACCTTATGAAAAACATAACATGATCTCCTTTATAAAGATGAGGAAATAGAGCCTGAGAAAGGAGAAGGGACTTTCTCTGGGTCACAAAGTGGAAAAGCCGGGACAAGAACTCCAATTTCCACTAGGCCACATTTTCTCATTCACCATGCTGAAATACTTGAAGGCCCTTCTCTCTTTGTGAAAAAGTTGGTCTTTGGTACCATTCCATTAGGACAGCCAGGGTTCAAATCTGGCCTCAGACACTTAGTAGCTATGTGACTCTAGGCAAGTTAATTAACCTTGCTTGCCTCAGTTTCCTCATCTGTAAAATGAGCTGGAGAAGAGAATGGCAAACCACTCCAGTATCTTTGCCAAGAAAACTCCAAATGGGGTCATGAAGAGTTGGACACAACTGAACAACAACTGTTCTACCTCCTTTTCAAGTATTTCTTTCCTCCAGGTAATTATCAGGATCCCCAGTAAGGCGCTAGACTTTATCAGAAATATATGAATCTTAACAGAGGGCTCCAGAAGATAGGCTAAGATTCTAGGCCTAAATAAATGAATCTCTAATAGTAGAATTCCAGGCATGGAGGTAGGCATTCCACTTGCCCATAAACCTGCCCTGCCTACTATGGCTCTTGTCCAGGTATCTAAATTTTGTGAAACTCTGGGAATGATTAGGATAACTTCTAAACACTCTACTTGGGCAACCTTCAGTGTGATGAAATCTGTTTATTTTCCAAAGAATTTTCTGTTCGAAATGTTCTGTTGTGTCACAAAGGGTATGATCACATCAAACACAACCTGAAACAGCATCTGAAGCTGTTGCTGTGGGACCTCTGTAAGGGCTTCTATCTTTGGAAACCTCAGTGACTGTCTATCTCTCAGGGTCACAGCATGAGAAAGAAAAGGGAGGGGGAAACTTCCACTCTGTTTCTAGACTGTGAAGTAGAAAATACCTCCTCAATTTTTCTGAGGAAAAAAAGAAACAGGAATTTTGTTTCCCAGATGGAGGAGCATTTTTACATAGCTTGAAGTTCAGAAAATAAAGGAGAAAATGTTAATGTAACAAAGAGGTAACTAGATTCATGAAGAGAAATTTATCTCACTCTTTTGTTGTCATGAAAGTACTTTGTAAACCTTAAGGTGTTACAGAAATGTGTATTCCCTTCTCTGGGTTCACTCTGGCAACTCACATTAATACTCACAAGTTAGTGTCCCCAGAGGGTCAGTTGGATACTACTATTCAGAGTTGTAAAGGAAACCCTGAGGGTCTGGGATGGGTTTCAAGTACTCTCACTTGTGAACCCCAACTTGTGTGCTCCCCATTAACAATAAAGCCAGACATAACTTACTTTTAGTGAAAGGATTTACTTAGAAAGCATAGAGCAAGAATAGTTGATACACATAAAATCCCAAGGAACAGTGGATTCAAACTTAGGTCATGAGGTATGTGTGTAGGAAACACTTATGGCAAAGGGGTACTGTGTAAATCTTGGCATTGGGAGTTTTTTCTCCCTTTGATGTGTTCTCATGAAGTTCATCTGTTGCTGGGCCAAGGTGTTCCACTGCTGCTGACCTGGGCTGCTCTACTACTGAGACAGTAACCGTATGGCCAAAGCTAAGTAAAGGGCTATGCCACTGTTTGTTGACCTTGGGACTTTGCACACAAAGCTCCCAGATCATGAAGATAAAGGATGTTTTTTGGTTGCGTTTTGTTCTTTTTTTTAGAAACCAGAATAGAAGAAGGTTTCTGTTTTCAATCTTTTAGTACCCTAAAAGAGAAAGTCCTGTTTCCACCTCCAAATCTTTGTATCACAGTTGAAAAGAAAACTTAGTCTTCCTTAATTTTTCTAAACTTTAGTTTTCTCATGGGTAAAATCAAGGGGTTATGTTAGACTACACAATCCCTAAGGCCTCTTCTAGCTCTAATTCTCCCTGTTATTCTCCTATGATGTCATCTATTCCACTTCTCAGTCCAAACCATGGATTCTGGTTATCTAGTTTCTTTCCAAATACCTGTAATGATAGGGGAGCTCATCATCTCACAAGGCAGTTCAATTTATTTTTAGATAGCTCTTTTATTCTGTAATGGAGCTGTTATCTCATTGGGCTGTTCACTTCCTTTCCTGGTGAAGATCACAGCCCGTCCAAGTCATCTTGTGCAAATCTTGCTTATGTCCTTACACAAATCCTCACAGAATCACAGAAGCTCAGAGTTGGAAAGGACTTCAGAGACCATCTTGTCCAATCTACACCTGAATAAGAATCCCTATGACAACATGCCTAATAAATAATTATTTGGTTATCCAGCCTTTGCTTGGAGACTTCTAGTGAGAGGGAACTTATGGCTTACTGGGTAGTTCATTCTTCTTTTTGACTCTGCTAATTGCTAATTCCTAACATCAAACCTAAATTTTCTTCTTTGTATCTTCCACCCACTGTTCCTAGCTCTTCCCTTTGGGGCCAAGCAGAACAAAGCTAATCTCTCTTCTATGTGACAGCATTCAGGATACTTGAAGACAACTCATTTGTCTCCTCCATAAGTCTTCTTCATAGAGGATCTACCCAACATATTGGAGGATTTCCTTTAGGTCTTTAAATAATTCCTGGATACCAGTGCTACATGATACAAAATTAAAAGGTTTTTGCATGAGTAAAATCAATGAAAATAAAATTAGGAAAGAAACGGTAGAGCATGAAAAGATATTTGCATCACATATCACTGACAGAAGTCTGATATTCAAACTATATAGGAGATTGTTACAAATATATTGCATCAAGAGCCATTCTTTCTAGATAAATGGTCAAAGGATGTGAAGAAACTGTTTTCCAAAGAATAATTTTAAACTATAATTGACCACACACACAAAAAAATGCTGCAAGGCAGCAATTGTTAGAGAAATGAAAATTACAATAATTCTGAGGTTTTAGCTCACACTATGCAAATTGAAAAAAGGTAATAAAACATGGGAATAATCAGTCGTGGAGGGGCTATAGGAATACAGGCATGCTGATACCCTGGTTCGGTGAAGTGACCCAACTGTTCTCAATTTGGATGATGTAAGAAAAGTAAGTGACTATAATGTTCGTATCCTTTTAGCCAACAATTCCACTACTGGGAATACACTCTAAGAAAGAAATGCAAACCCAGAAACAAAAGTCTAATATATACCACAATATTCATAGCAATATTCTTTGTGGTAGCAAAGGGCTAGAAATAAAACAAGGACCTATCAATTGGTGTGTGGAGAAAACAATATGTATATGAACATAATGGAATATTAATTATGAAGTAAGAAATGATAAATATGAGTAATTCAGAGAAATATGGGAAGATTTATACGAACTGATGTAGAATAAATTGTTCATCTTTCATTCTCAAAGAGGAGCAATGACATCACAAGAGTGATGTCTTGACTTGTAGGCCAATCTGATTTGAGTGAGGCAGAGGTGCACAAAGTTGTCAACTCTACTCTCTCCTCCAGAGTCATTGAAGTCCAGTGGCAAAAAAAAGGTCAAGATGACTGGTGATGATGCCGAATGCAAATTTTAAGGTGCTTTTGAGGTCCTTCCCATGTCTCAGTTTGTCTGAGACCAAGTCCACTCAATGGCTAAGGGTTAGGTAAGAATTGAGACAAAAAGTGGTCTAATTTACCATTCCAAAGATATCAATTTGGGCAGGAAAGACCCTCAGAGTTTCTGGCCAGAACAGAAAACAATTGTTATTTACACTCATTCTAAGCCATCAAAACCCAAACAGTGAGCCACAGAGGCTTGGGCTATTATTGGTCATTCAAAGAAAGCCAGAATGATTTGAATTTAAAGGGCAGTCAGGTAGCTCCATTTAAAACACAATGGGCTTTTTTTTTTTTAGGCAATTGAGGTTAAGTGACTTGCCCAGGGTCATGCAGTGAGTAAGTGTCTGAGGCTAAATTTGAACTCAGGTCCTCCTGACTCTAGGGCTGGTGCTCTATCCATTGCACCACCTAGCTGTCCCATACACTGGGCTTTTTTAAAGCCTGTTTTCCAGAGCTATATTTCAAGAAATCAAAAATGAAAACTGCAGAGAAAAAAGTAAATTGTCATAGCTTTTTGAAAAATAAAATAAAAAGGAGACAGAAAAGAAAAAGGAAGAGGAGGAGGAGATGTAGAAGAAGAAGAAGAAATAAAAACAGCAGCAACAATAACAGCAACATTTCCCAGCTTCTGTTCCAATTGACAGGTTGGATCCCCAGACGGCAGCAACTACTACTTACAGTTATAACATGGTAAAGATAGTTAATGTACAACCTTCTCCTAAGAATCTGATTCACTACTTCCCACAAATACACAGAGCATCTATGGGAAGGGTAAGTTTAAACTTAGACCATAACAGCAGTGAGGCATATGTGTAAGAAATATGTGTGACAAGATTTAACTCACGTCACCTAGAGCAAATTAAACACAACCGAAAGAATAATATACACAGTAACTACAGCAATTAAGAGAAATGGTCATAAAAGGAAGCTAAACTTGGGGGAAATGAAAAACCAATGCTCAGTTATTTAGAGATAATAGAGAATAACTCTTTCCTGCCCCCTTCAACACAGACAGGTTGGGGACTATCAGGACAGGATATTGCATACATGGTCTCTGTGGGAGCTATTCAGGTCAGGTAGGTCTAGCACTCTTTTCCATTGTACTGTATTATTCCTACAAATATCATTATTGTTATATCATCATGATCATCATGATCATCATCATCATTATTACTGTTACTAGGTGATATTATTTTAAGTGCCCTCATCATCTTGATCACTTTCTTTGGTTCATGTTTTGTTTTTTCAATGTCTGTCTTAAGTATGATACTCAGAACTGATCAGAATTCTCAAGATGTAGACTGATCCATGCAGGGGACAATTAGACTATTGCCTCTCTTGACTGGTACAACATATTATAAACTATGATAAAAATTGCAGTCAACTGATCTCTTGCCTCCAGGTTCTCCCAACTCCAATCCTATCCTAATCCATTTTTCACTTTGTTACCCGTGACATTTTCCTAGTGAATTATTCTGATCAAGTCACTCCCCTATTCAAAAACTCTCAGGGACTCTCCATTGCCTACTACAATCCATAGATATAGCTATAGCTGTTTCTTATCTTGGCCCTCTACAATCTGCCATATACTTTTTCTAACTTCATTTCTAACTCCTCACATATGGGAAGCTTCCAATCAAATTGAACCATTTACCATTTCTCATCCTTGGTCTGTTCTTTCCATTCCTGGGCTTTGGGTTCATGTTGTTTTCCATGCCTGAAATCTCCTTTCCTCCATCTCAGCCTGTTGCGACCTCTGCCTTCCTTCATGACCCAGCTAGAGCACCACTTCCTCCTTTCCTGATTCCACGATAAGAAATTCTCTCTCCCTTCCTCAAATTCTCTCCACACTTTGGCAGACATTTCCTTTACCCTCACTGTCTAATTTGTATTACAGCTACTTGTGAATATATCTGATCTTCTCTAATAGATTGTAGATATAACACCTCCACACAGGTAAACTGAGCAGACTTCCTGGGTATGCAGAAAAAGACATAACTCCTGATTGTCTGAGAGAACACTGTGTACTTGTGGGAGGAAGAGGGGCGATATCTTCGGTTTGTTGGAAGACTTTCAGAGAGGTGATCATGAAAGGAAAGCTCAGACTTTAGAATGATGGGCAGGAGATCTCTCTGAATCTGCAGATATATGGGAGCTGATCCACCACATATCTCTTGACTTAGTACTTGAAACCCTAGAGACTGCTAAGAACAGATTTCCCGTGGGGAGATCATCTCCCCCTCTCCTTGATTTAGCCTGAGATTTTATCTCCCTCTTAGTCGAAACATCTTTATTCTTGCCTATTGAATGGTCTATTCTAATATATTACTTCCCTGATTTCTGCTTACCGTTTGCTTTCATAAAAAGGAATACTATTAGTGATGGTCTCTTGGTAACCAGCATTTGGTGGGAGGAAGCTAGGATAATAAATTAAGTGTTATTTTTCCCCTGAAAGTAGTCAGCAAAAGTAGTATTTATCTGAGGTCCCAAAGTATTATACTCCAAGACTACCAATATTTGAGGTATAGGTATAGTTCTAGCCTGATAACCCTCTTGGAGAAAGTTAAGAGAAGGAAAAAGTACTCAGCCAACAGCTCTCCTGCTCCTCATAGAGGCAGAAACTGAAGTCTTTCGGGGACATGGGTGGACAAAGTCTCAGATCACATATCTATCTATGCCCCACACAAGCTGAGCCATCTTTATATTGAAATAGCACAACCACATATATCCTGTACCTACTCCTTGAATTCAGGAATTGTCTGATCCAGCATGAGAGCATATGTGTTAGGCACTTAATATTTGTTGAAATGAACTAAAGTCCCTATCTTTTATTTAAGTAGATAATGTTGTAAACCCAAATGTATGGCTTTACATTTATGTCTCAAATCCTCCTTTTACCTGCCTAAAATTGAGTTGCTCCTTAAAGGCTTCCTAGAAAATGTCATATATTATATTTAAGCATATATTATATTACATAATTATTATATAGTGTGTTATACGTTATATTGCACATAGTATTAACATGGCATATTAAATATGTTTAGCACATATGTACATGCACCTATGTATGTGTATATACATATACGCACATTTATGCATATATTCATAAGTGTGTAAATATTTAAACTGAAACATTATTACCCATTTACAGTAATTTATTAGCTTGCAACCATATTAGGGAACCCTTTATTTAGTCAGTCCAATACTATACACTGACACCTAGCAGACAGTAAGCCTTGAAGGAACATGAATGTAAGGACTGGGTAAGTTTTTGACAGAAATAGAAATGGAGATGTAGGGAGGGGTGTAGAATAAGGCCCAGGCAGAGAGGCAGATAAAGCCTGGGAACAGCCTATCCCAGTGGGAGGAACTTCATAAGTAGGGGGCAGCGCAACTGCATTGGAGGATAGGCTTTGCCTGGAGCCAAGGCGGCTGGAATGGTACAAAAAGGCCAGCAGGAAGGTTCTGATTTACTCGGTAATTGTGCAATCCTTGAGTTTGCTCTGGCTGTCTGCGTGGGTACGCTTCGCCTGCTGTTGCTGATTAAAGACGACGAGCCAAAACCTACGGAGCGTGAGCCAGAGCCAAGAGACCTTGAGGCAGCCAAGGGAGCATGCCCAGACTGGGCATTACTGGCCTGTCCTCTTTCTGCTCCTTCAAGAGCTGTCGCTATATGGACTGCCTGGGCCTGAGGAACTCCCAAGGCTGCAGGATTTAGACCACAAAGTGACCTGTCAGGTCATCTAGACCCAATTTATGGATGATCAGACTGAGGCTCAGAGTAGAGAACTTGACCAAGTTTCCATAAATAGTAAGTGGCCCATCCAGATTTTGAACCCAGGTCTCCTGTCTTCAAATCTAGTCCTCTTTCTACGACATCACACTTCCTTGTTCTCTTACCCATTACCCATAGCAGACTCTTATTTAATGTTTACTGATGAGTGTTGAAAGAGAACATACCTGGGCAAAAGAAGCTAATTAGCAAAAGCTTCCAATTTGTCTGCGAGGTACATTTCTAAATGCTGCCCTTTCATAATAGGTAAAAACTGGCCTCTGCATCATTTTCCACTTGAGTAGGGGGAGGAGCTGTTTCCTGGCATTCAGAATCAGAACTATCCCACGCTGAATTCTGCAGAAGTCTTAACACGGTCCATCCCGTACTGTAAGGGAAGTGGTATATAAAACCTATAGTCATATGAATACTTGACTGGCCGTGTGCTTCTGATATGGCCCCGGGTAATAGGACCCTGAATTGGGGCTGAGAGGGTTTCATATTGCACTCCTCTGGAATAGACTTCAGGCTGTTACAGGATGGAAGGGCTTTAGTGGGCGAGTGGCATTAGATACAGAAAAACTGGAGCACCTAGAGAATCTGTTGTTCATAGGGCAGGAAGAAAACTCTGGACAAGCAAGTGCTGGGGTTAACTAAAATGAGATTTTATTTCATTTAAATGGGTTGGTTTTGCTTTTGAAATAAGTAAACAAAAGATATATCTGTATAGGGACTGATCAATGAGGGCCCAGTCCTAGGCCTATGTAGGGGGGGGACCCAGATGGATGTTTGAGCCTGTTTCTAGAAGTATGTATGGATGTGGAATGAAGGGCTCTGACTCTTCACTTCAGAGAACAAATGAGTATTCTGTGACTTCTGTTTTCTGTTGGCATACTGTGTGATGGGTCCTTTTAATTGATTGCTGAGCCAGAAACGACTGTGCATGCAAAAGGGACCAACAGGACAAATCTCTCTCTTTCCTTCCTGTTGTCCAAATAAAAACCGCCCTACCTTTTAACAAAGAAAAGCAGTTAAGTAAAATCAATTGATATAGCATCTTTATCTAACAGCATATTCAACATTTCATGGCCATGAAATAATAACTAACGTTTTTATAGTGTGTTACAGCTTATGGAGTTTTTTATATATTTAATTTCTTTTTAAAAATTGCTATTTATTTTTAATATTCTTTTCTTTTTAAATTTTGAGCTCCAAATTCTCTCCCTCCCTCCCACCCCTGCTCCGTACACAAGCAAATGATATCATTTATACATATGAAGTCATGCAAAACATATTTCCATATTGGCCATATTGCAAAAAAAAAAAACTTAAGCAAGAAAAATATACTTCAATTTGCACTCAGAGTTCTTTAGTTCTCTCTCTGGAGCATTTTTTCATCATGGAATTCTCTTGGACCATTGTATTGTTTAGAGTACCAAGTCCTTCATGGTTGGTCATCATTACAACATTGCAGTAACTGTGCACAATGATCTCCTGGTTCTTCTTACTTCACTTTGTTTCAGTTCATGTAGGTCTTTCCTAGTTTTTTTTTTTAAATCACCCCTCTCATCATTTCTCACATTACAATAGTACTTCATCACAATCGTATGCCACAACTTATTCACCATCCCCCAATTGATAAGCATCTCCTCAGTTTCAAACTCTTTGCCACCACAAAAAGAGCTATTATAAATATTTCTGTACATATAAGTCCTTGTCCTTCTTTTTTGGTCTCTTTGGGGTACAAACCACATAGTAGTATTGCTGGGTCAAAGGATATGCATAGTTTTTATAGCCCTTTGAGCATAGTTTCAAATTGTTTCTCCAGAATGTTTGGACCAGTTCACAACTCTACCAATAACTTATTGGTGTACCTATTTTAAATACCCTCACTTCTCCAGCATTTGTCATTTCTGATAGGTGTAAGGCGGTACCTCAGAGTTTTAATTTGCATTTTTCTAATCAGTAGTAATTTGGGGCATTTTAAAAATATGACTATTTATAGCTTTGGTTTCTTCTTATGAAAACTGTTCATATCCTTTGACCATTTATCAATTGGGAAATGGCTCTTATTTTTTATGAATTTGATTCAGTTCCCTATATATTTGAGAAATGAAGCCCTTATCAATGAAACTTTCTATAAAATGTTTTGGTATTACTTCATTGACTATAGTACCTTTTAGCAAAAAATGCAGTTTCCCTATTTATCTCTTTTAATTAGGTCTCTTTCTGTTTTTGCTTTGTCTGAGATCATGATTACTACCCTTGCTTTTTTCACTTCAGCTGAAGCGTAATGGATCCTGCTCCAGGCCTTTGTTTTAACTCTTAAGTATGTTCTTCTGTTTCAAGTGTCTCTTATAAACAGTATATTGGGTCCTGGTTTCTAATCCATTCTGTTATTCACTTCTGTTTTATAGATGAGCTCATCCCATTCACATTCATAGTTATGATTACTGTGTATTTCCCTGCATCCTATTTTCTTCTATTCGTTCTTCTCTCTCTTTTTATCCTGTCTCTCCTCAAAAATCTGTTTTGCCTCTGACCAACTCCTCCTTTAATCCTTTCTTCCTTTTATCATCCCCTCCCCCATATTTCTTATTCCCCCTTCCCTGTTATTTCCGTATTGGGTAAGATAGATTTTGATGCCCAACTATACATATATATATATAATAGTATATTATATATATATATATAATATATATATATATAAATATTACATATAATATTATATATATATATATATATATATATACATATATATTTCCCTCTTTGAACAATTCCAATGAGAGTGAGGTTCAAGGGTTGCCTGCCACCCCCCAATTTCTTCCTCCACTATAAAGGCTTTTCATAGTGTACCTCTTTTATGTGAGAAAATTTTCCCTATTCTACCTCTCCCTTTTCCCTTCTCCCAGTTCATCCCTCTTTCTCATCCTTTCATTTTTTTTCTGAGATCACCCCAACCTAGTTGACTCACATTCGGCCCTCTGTCTATAAAGACTCCTTTTACTGTCCTCATAATGATAAAGTTGTTAGGAGTTACAAGTATCATCTTCCCATATAGGAATGTCACAGTGTAACCATATTAAGTCCTTTAAGATTTCTCTTTCATTTTTATCTTTTTAAGCTTCTCTCAAGTCTTATGCTTGAATGTCAAATTTTCTATTCAGCTCTGGTCTTTTCATCAGGAATGCTTGAAAGTCCTGTATTTCATGAAATATCCATCTTCTTCCCTCCTCCCCCACCAAGGATTGTACTCAGTTTTGTTAGGTAGGTTATTCTTGCTTGTAATCCTTTGCCTTTCGGAATATCATTTCCCAGCCCTCTACTCCTTTAACATGGAAGCCACTAAATCTCATGAGATTCTGTGGCTTCATGATATTTGAATTATTTCTTTCTGGCTGTTTACAATATATGCTCCTTGAACTGGGAACTCAGGAATTTGGCTATTATATTTCTAAGAGTTTTCATTTGGGGATTTCTTTAAGGAGGTGATTAGCAGATTCTTTTCTCTCTTTCTTTCTTTTTTTTTTTAGATTCTTTTACTTTCTACTTGACTCTCTGGATGCATGATGTTGGGGCGGTTTTCCTTGATGATTTCTTGAAATATGATGTCTAGACTTTTTTTCTTTAAATCATGGCATTCAGGTAGTTCCTTAATTCTTAAATTATCTCTCCTCTACTTTTTTTATGCCAAGTTTTTTTTGTAAGATATTTCATATTTCCTTCAATTTTTAAAAATTATTTTAACTTTGTCTTATTGTTTTTTATTGTGTTGATGTCTCATAGAGTCATAAGCTACACTTGCCCAATTCTAATTTTTAAGGAATCGTTTTCTTGATCTCTTTCATATAGTACCCACAGGGTATGATGAAATCATCAACCAAATGAAACAGAAGTTTTATAGGATCATTTCATTTCTTCAAGTGGTACTCAACTTTTCACATTTAGTTTAAGGCCTAAGATTGATTGAAACACATCTTCACCTAGGCAGCTATGGTATCTGCACTAAAATTGATATTGCTTATCAGTAAAACCCTTTTAAATTAAAAAATAGAAATTACTAGATACATAAATGCCCATCCTTCTTATTCAGCCTCTCTCTAAATGAGATCATTGGGTGTGGTACATCTATTACTACCTTAATTACATTTTGTGTTTACATAGCACTTTTCCTAAGGCTTAATTATCACTATTACTTTTAGTTTGAGGGTATTGGGGCACAGAGAAGTTAACTTCTTATGACTTGATTCCAGTCACCCAGAAAACCAAGGGCAGAAATTAAAATAGGAGTCAAGTCCTCTCCTCTACCACCAGAAGTCAATTGTGAAGAACCTTTTGGTCATGCCTTATAAGGATTAGTTGGAAGGGTTGAAAGATAATGGACTTTCCTTCGTTAAAGAAAGGTCTTCCAAGACGGAATGTCAGCTCCTTGAGGGTAAGGATTTATATCCCCATCACCTACCCTGGTGGAAGGCATATAGTAGGTGTTTAATAAGTGCTTATTGATTTAAGCAAAGGCTAGATAACCACTTGTCAGGAATAATCACATTCTTGTTCAGGTGGAGGATGAACTAGATGGGTTCTGAGGTCCCTTCCAATGTTGACATTTTATGATTCTGTGTGAACTCTTGAGAATTTTAGAAGCCTTTCAAATGTCCAAGTTGAGGGTATCTGACAGGCTTCCAACCCCGTCTGTGGGTTAAAGGGATGTCTACCCCAAGCATGTGAAGATTTCTCCAGGTGGAAACGGCAGATGAGAGCAATTTGTTCCAATGGCCATGAAGGTGGCTGAAGCAGACACTGTGGAGCACTTAGAGCTTGGGCAGACATCAAAGATGCCAAGGTCATCCACTGCACCCCAGCCCATTGTGATCATCTTGACTTTTGTCTTGCCACTGGACTTCGATGACTCTGGAAGAGAGAGTGAGGCTGACAACTTCGCACAACTCTGCCTCGCTTAAATCTAATTTACTTACAAATCAAGACCTCACTTCATCGCATCATTGGTCCTCTTTGAAAATGAAGTAGGAGGGGGCAGCTAGGTGGTGCAGTGGATAGAGCACCAGCCCTGAAGTCAGGAGTACCTGAGTTCAAATCCAGCCTCAGACCAAATACTTGACACTTACTAGCTGTGTGACCCTGGGCAAGTTACTTAACCCCAATCACCTAAAAAAAAAAAAAAGGAAATGAAGTATGAGAAGCAGTTAGATGGTACAGTGAATAGAGCCCTGGAGTCAGGAGGATCTGAGTTCAAATCCCATCTCAGACACTTACTAGCTATGTGACCCTGGGCAAGTCACTTAACCTTGATTGCCTCAAAAAAAAAAAGAATGAAAGAAAGAAAGAAAATGAGGGATAAACAACAACAAACATCATCTCATTGTACCCCAAATGTATTTTATATTGTCATATACTCTATTTTTTTCTAAATTATTACATTTTCATTAATTTTATCTTCAAATATTTGAATGGTTATGTTAAGGTGAGATCATTGGATTTCAGAATTAGAGAAGATAGTAGAGGCTATGTAGATTACCCCATAGCTTTACAGAAATCCTCCTTAATCTGCACTTAAAAGTCACCATCCCTGGCTTCTGCTACTGGACAGCTCTGATTGGTAGAAGCTTTTCCTCCAGTTGAGCCTTAATCTGTCTGTGCTATTTCCACTCAGTGCTCCTAGTCTTTACCTTGTAGGACAAGCAGAAAAGATCGAATCCTTCTTCACCAGGACAGTTCTTGAAACACTTGAAGACAGCTGCAATGTGTCCTCCCCACCCCTCCCAGTCTTTTTTTCTCTAGAAGACCAAATATTCTTAGGTTCTTTCATGGATCTTGGCATAGCATGGATCTCATGCTATTACTCTCACCATGCTGATTACCCTCTCAAGGGTTTGCTCCAATTTGTCAATGTCCTTTGTAAAATGTGAGGCAGGGCAGAGCACTGTGGGATTACTATTTCTCTGGGTCTGAGTAGACAACCTTGACTTAGACACCTCCAATAGGCCCACCAGTCCACTGCAGTAGTGTACCTGGGTTTGACAACAGGAGAGGAAAGCGGCATTAGGGAATGAGAGGGAGCCCAGCTGTAACCAGGGATTTTGGCAACTGGAGCAAACTCCCTTTGTGAATATGGAGAGAAGTCACATTGTGATACCCAAAACCTGATATGCACCTTAACTGCTGCTGATCCCACATGCCCTGGTGGTGGCTCTGCATTTGATCTGATAGATCACTCAGAGCACAAAGCTTAGGCAGCTAGGTGGCACAGCAAACAGGAAGACTAAGTATAGGTTCTGGCCTCAGACACTTCCTAGCTGGGGGACCATTGTGACCTTAACCCTTGTTGTCTCAATTTCCTCGTTTGTAAAGTGGAGACAATAATAACACTGACTTCCCAGGTTGTTGTGAGGATCAAATGAGGTGATATAGGTGAAATGCTTTGCAAATCTTAAAAGTGTTATATACATACTAGCTATTATTGGTATTCAGATAAAAATCTCTCTAATAAAAACATTCAGCAACACCCAGGTAAAAGACAATCCACGAGGTAGTAAAAAACAGTTCATAAAAGTAAAGTAGGTAAAAGACCCTGGTGAGAAGATTAAAAATAGTGAGAGAGGAGGAGGAGGAGGAAAAAGAAGAAAAGAAGAGGGAAAGGGAAGAGGAGGAAGAAGAAAAAAAGAAGGGATGAGGAGGAAGAAGAAGAAGAGAGCAGAGAAGGAAGAGAAAAGAAGAGAGGGGAGAAGAAAGAGAAGAAAAGGAAGGCAGGAGGGAGAGGAAGAGGGAGAAGGGGAGCAGGGAGAGTGGGAGAGTGGGAGTTGGAGGGGAAGGGAGAGATGAAGAGGGGAAGGGAGGGAGTAGGAAGGGAAGAGAGGGAGGAGGGAGGAAGGGAGGAAGGAGGAAGGGAGGAAGGAAGAGGAAGGGAAAGAGAGGGAAAGGGGGGAGGAAAAAGGGAAAGGAGAGAAGGAGGGAAAGGGAGAAGGGAGGGAAGGAGAAGAAGAAGGAAGGAGAAAGGAAGAGGGGAAGGAGGGGTGAAGGAAAGGAGGAGGAGAAAGAGGGAGAGGGGGAGAAGGGGGAGGAGGGAGTTCTTCCTTGGGGTTATATTCTCCTTGCACAAAGGAGCCCAAAGCTGGGTCCTAAATCAATCCATTTGGGACCAAAGTTAACTCAAACTGCCCCAGGTCTGCTTTACAACTTCTTCCTTCACAACATCTCAATTTGGTGTGTGGGAGTGTAAAGGTTAACTCAATCAACCCTTCCAAATTCCACTAGGTCCTGACCCACAACACCAAATACTCTGAAGGATGCAGGTCTCTAAGCCAGGTGGTGCTCAGAAGGTCCTCCTCAGTCAAGTGCTATGTGCTGGTGCAGGGGGGTAGGGGAGGTGGCCCCCCAAAAAACAATATGATGGTGATAAGGTGCTGGGGGGATGATGGCCTGAGGTTTGGAGAGAAAGAGGCATGCTTCTCCCTGCCTGGGATACTGACATCATCCTGCACTTGCCTGGCACCATCTGGCACAACTGCCATTGGTAAGATGTCAGCCCCATCTCCCCACATGAATGCCTTGCGAGGAGGGGGAGGGGAAGAGAAAGTACTTGCCCCCTCCTTCCTTCAGCCCTGCACGTCTCCTTTCCCCCTCCCTCCACCCTTGTCAGTGCACTGGGACAAATCTCTGGTGGCTCAGTGCATAGGGATGGCTCTGGGAGGAAGTCACTAAAAAAAGGAAGTCACAGAATGCCATAGACAGACTTCACCCATTGCACAATTTTGTGGAAGGCCAACCCAGCCTTTGTGAAATTCTTTTGGAAGTATAGGGATGCTGGTGATCTTCCACAAAAGATTACAGGATTCCAGAATACACCACTGGAAAAATACCGCACTGGACCACACGACTGTCTGTCTTTGTTCCATAGTGGGGTTCAGTTCATTTCCAACAATTATGGTTACAATTAAGAATGTGTCTGACAGGGCACCAGCCAGCATTCTGTGAACTGAAGGCGGTTGGCAACTTGGTGTCAGCTGTATGATGGGTAGTCCCCAAAGAAAGTAATTTGTCTTGCTCAACTGCTATCTTAAGGGCATCACTAAGAAATACATACATAGAGAAATGTCCCTGAGTCACCTCCACAAAAAACAAACAACCTCCTTGCCTCATCCTGTTCTTTCGAAGTGCACTTGAATGCTATTAACTAAGATCATTAACTACTGTATGAACTCTTACATTTGCATGCTGTAAAATCTTGCGTGGGTGTGAGCTCAGGCTCCCAACTTTTATCTGAACTCTTGAGAACAATGCTGCAATGGATTTTTTTACAGATGGGGAAAGTGAGGCTCAGAGAGCTAAGGAAGCCTGCCTTTTATCACCCTGTTTAGTCAGAATCTGGTTTTGTCCTGGCACTGGACTTTGATGACTGGAAGAAAGAGTGAGGCTGACGACTTTGTACAACTCTGCCTCACTTAAATCCAATTCACACATGATGTCATTGGTCCTCTTCAAAAATGAAGAAGAAGGAGAAGGAGGAAGAGGAAGAGGAGGAGGAGGAAGAGAACAACAGCAAGAAGTGGGATTAGAACCCAGGTCTTGATTGACAGTAGCCAGGATTCTGAAAGATCTCAGCAAGCTAGGACAATGACCTGAGTCTAATATTAAAGATGAAAGTAATAGTTCAACAAGTTGGCTTCATTAGTGCAAGATAGGAGGAGGCACGGCTAGGCAGAAGTTTGTCAGAGAAGATCTGAGGGTAGACCAAAGGTCAATATGGCTCAAAGGTGAGACATGGCAGTCAAAGAAGTGAATGTGATCTTACTGCATAATGTCCAGAACACAGGAGACATAGTCCTGCTCTGCCCTGCTCTGGTCAGACCACATCTGGAACATTGTATTCAGCTCTTTCCTCACAAGCCCTCCCTTCTCCCTAATTTTCCTACTATGGTCCAGGAAACCACTATCTTCCTGGCTACCCAGACTCCCAACATAGGTGTCATTCTTAACTCCTCCCTCTTATCTCTCATTTCCAATCCATTGCCAAGATCTGTTTATTCTGCCTTCCCCTCTCTCCAATATGCCCCCTTTCTCCTCTAACACGGGCACTGCCTTGCTGAGGACCCTCATCACCCTCACACCTGGGTTGTTGCAGTAGCCTGTCTGCCTGCCACATGTCTCTCCCCTACCAGTCCATCCTCCATTTGGCTGCCAAAATGACCTTGCATAAGTGCAATTCTAATCACGTCATCCTTCTATTCAATATGCTCCAGTGGGATTGAATAAAAAATCCTCTATTTGGTTAAACATACACACACATAAAACTTCATAATCTAGCCCCCTCTTAATTTCCAGTCTTCTTACATCTTACTCCAAGTCTCCCCACTCCCACCCCACTAATACTCTATGATTCGACGACACTGGCCTCCTTACTATTGCTGGAATAACTCTATCTTCCCACTTGGTGAATTTTTACTGGCTGTCTCCCATAACTGGAATTCTTACCTTCCTCTTCTTTACTTCCTCCTGGAGCAACTAGGTGGCGTGGTGGATAAAGTGCTGGGTCTGGAGTCTGGAAGACCTGAGTTCAAATGTGACCTCAGACACCTACTGGCTGTGTGACCCTGGGCAAGTCACTTACCCCTGTTTGCCTTAGTTTTCTCATCTGGAAAATGAGCTGGAGAAGGAAATGGTAGACCATTTCAGTCTTTGCCAAGACAGTCCCAAATGGGGTCATGAAGAGTTGGATATGACTGAACAACAGCAACATTTCTACCACCTGGCTTTTTTCAAGTCTTAGCTAACATCCCACTTTCTACAAGAAGTTTTTTCTGATTCCCCCTTAAGGCTAGTACCTTCCCTTTAATGGTTATCTCCAATTTTTTTGTCAATACCTTGTTTGTACACAGTTGTTCGTATATTGTCTCCCCAGGGGACTCTCATCTTCTTGGGAGCAGGGATTGCCTTTCAGCTACCTTTCTTTTGTATCCCCAAGGACTTAACAGTGTGTAGCACATAGTAAATGCTGGTTGACTGACTAAATGACTGGCTGATACATTTTAAGAATGTTGACAAGATCTAGAGGAGGGTAAGCAGAATTGTGAAGGTACTAGAGACCATGCCATAAGGGCATCACTTGAAGAAACTATAGACTTTTAGCCTGGAGAAGAGAAAACTCAGGGAGAACATGATAAATTATGGTACCCTGGAAAGAGTATTAGATTTGGAGTCAGAGGACCCAGTTGAAACCCCAACTCTGCTACACTTCCTGTATGTCTCTGACAAGTCCCTTCACTTCCTTGGCTTCCCTCAAGTCCTAGCTAAAATCCCATCTTCTAGAGGAAGCCATTCCCATCACCTTTCCTCTGACTATTATTTCCAATATATCTTGTATGTAACTTGTTTGTACGTAGTTATTCTTATGTTGTCTCTTCCACAAGACTGTGATTTTCTTGAGAGCAGGGATTTTCTTTTACCTTTCCTTGTATCCTCAAGTATGCGGCACAGTGCCTGGCACAAGGCAGACATTATACAATATGTTACCTGGTGGTGTTAATCATCTTTTCACAGGAATGTGTTGTGTTCTCTCCAAGCAGATTGTAAGGTCCTCAGTGTCTTACATGTGTCTCCCACAATGCCTTGCACGGTGCTAGTTATATAGTAGAACCCGATCATCAAAGAATATTTGAGCTTCAATGGAACCTTCAAGATCACCTAGTCCAATCCCCTCATTTTACAGATGAGGAAACTGAGGTGCATAGATGTGAAATTACTTAAGCAAGATTGCACAGTAAATTAGACTCAATGCCAGGCCTCTTGATTTCCAGTCCACTGCTATTTTCCCTGCCCTGTACCTCCCCAGACAGTACATCTTTTATGACATGTGAGTAATTTTCAATTCACCATCGTACTCCAGTTTGCCATCCTTTAAGCTATGTGTTATATTTCTGTATGCTTATTACATCTCATCTAGATATACCTGAGCTGAGGTTTATCTTTGGATGGAAACTCCCGAGGCAAGAATCATGTCTGAAGCACTTGACTTGCCTTCTAGAAGTAAATCTTAGCACAATTCTATTTGTATGAAGACAAACCGTGCTGGATGAAACGGATTCTTCTCCATGACAGGAGGCTCTCCTGGGAAGCTGGGGCTCATTTCACAGTATCACAAACATTTAGGATCCTCTAAGTCTGGGCCAAAATAGATTATGAGGATGCAGCCATGGACTTTTCCTAACAGTGTGACTTCGGAAAAGTCACTTAATTTCTCCGTAGAATGGCCCCAGTATGATGGTATTGGACTACATGGTGGCATTTGAGGTCCCTGACAATTCTAAATCTGTGTTATTATGACAGATCCTGTCTTTTTCTTTATCATTTCTCTCTCTCTCTTCTTTCTTTACACATCTGCCACTTTTCACTTGATATAGTGAGCCTCAGAAAAGGCTATAAGTAGGGTGAGTCACTGTTGCTCAGTTGTACAATTATGCCTGATTCTTCATGACCCCATGGCCCTTCCATCCTCCACTATTTCCTGAAGTCTATCCAAGTCCTTGTTTGTTGTTTCCATGACACTTTCTATCCATCTCATCCTCTGACATCCTCTTTTCCTTTTGTCTTCAACCTTTCGCAACATCAGGGTCTTTTCCAATGAGTATCGTCTTCTCACTATGTGGCCAAAGTTTTAAAGCTTCTGCTTTGGTATTTGACCTTCCAGTTTCTGTGTCACCTGACAAAGAGTGATTTTAGGGGAGCATATTAAGAGCTGGAGACATTAGAAAAGGCTTCTTAAGGAAGGTGACGCTTGATTGGAGCCGTAAAGGAAGGTGGAAATTAGGAGAGACGGAAGTAAAGAAGGAGCTCACACCAGGCATGGGGGACAGCCAGCTTAAAGACATAGAAATAGGAAATGGATTATCATGTAGGAGAAAGAGTAAGAAAGTCAGTTTTGTTGGGCTCTAGTACGTGGATAGGGGAGTAATGTGTGGAAGACTGGAAAGGTAGGTTGGGGCCAGGTTGTGAAGGGCTTTGAACACCAAACAGATGAGTTTCTATTTTATTCTAGTCCAGAGGTAGCAGTGAACCATTGGAGTTAATGGAGCAGAGTGACATTATAAGATGTAAACTTTAGGAAGATCACTTTGGCAGTTATGTGGAAGATGGTGATGATAGCAATAATAATAACTAACATTTACATAGTGCTTACTGTGGGCCAAGCACTGTGCTAAGCACTTTTTCATTTATCTTGTTTGATCCACACAAAAGCCCTGGGAGGTAGGTGTTATTATCCCCATATTACAGATGGGGAAACTGAGGCAAACAAAGGATGAATTAGAGTGGGAGAGGAGCTGAAAATAAAAGAGAGAGCCTTTGAGGTGAAGTAAAGAGAGAGAGAAGCTGAAAACAGGGATGGAAAACAAAAGCCAGAATTGGAGAATGTACAAAAACTTGGAAATCTTTTCTCTCAAGATGAGAACTTTCAGCTGAGAATAGTCTCCTCCAGGTACAACAATCAAGATGGAAAGCCTTTGAGTGTGGGCTTAGTATGGTCTGCCAGGAATAGCAGCTAAGAGTCAGGAGAGATCTGAGTTTGAATCTCAGTTCAGATACTTACTGATTGTGTGACCATGGGAGTACCTCATGACTATCCATCCATTCATTCAGTAAACATTTATTAAGTGCCTACTATATGCCAGACACTTGCTAAGCTCTGGGGAATGCAAAAAGAGGAGAAAGTCAGTCCCTGCCCTCAAGGAGCTCATAGTCTAATGGAGGAACCAACAAGCAAATAAATACATACCAGTCAGCTATATGTAGGTTAAATAGGAAATAATGAAAAGAGAGAAAGCACTGAAATTCAGAGAGGTTGGGGAAGGCTTCCTGTAGAAGGTGAGATTTTAGTTGAAACTTCGAAGAAGCCAGGGAGGTCGGTAGTCAGAGCAGAAGAAGGAAAGCATTCCAGGAACGGGGGACAGCCAGAGAAAACGTCCCTAGCCAAGAGACTGAACAGCCAAGAGACCAGTGTCACTGCACCGAAGAGTACATGTTAGGGAATAAGGTATAAGAAGACTGGAGAGGTAGGAGGCAGCTAGGTTATGAAGGACTTTGAACGCTAAACAGAGCATTTTATACTTGATTCTGGAGAAAACAGGGAGCCATTGCAGTTTGTTGAGTGGGGGAGTGACATGATTGGATGCATGCTTTTGGAAAATCATTTTGGTGGCTGAATGGAGGATGGGTTGGAGTGTAGAAAGGCATGAGACAGGCAGACCCACCAGCAGCTATAGCAATAATCCAGGTCTGAGGTGATGAGGACTAGAGAGGTGGCAATGTCAGAGGAGAACAGGGAGCGTATCAGAGATGTTGCCAAGGTGAAATTGACAGGCCTTGGCAGCAGCTTGGCTGGGGGGGGGGGCGAGAGATAATGAGAGGTCCAGGATGACTCCTGGGTTGTGAGCCTGAGGGGCTGGGAGGATGGTGTTGCCCTCTACAGTAACAGGAAAGGTAAAATGATGATAATGATGCTGGTTCAGATGCCAAGTGTCTTAACTTCTCTGCATCTCAATTTCGTCATCTATAAATTGAAACAGTGAGAACGCAGACTCTGGAGCGGTCCAAAGGGAGATGCGATGCCCTTCTCCCTCAACCTTAACTTCTAAGTCCCTTCAAATTGTAGCCTGTTACGGAGAGAACTATTTATAAACTCTAAACTGTCACTGGAGTGTGAGCTATTATTGTCATCTGAGGACAAACCTAGCTAAGGTCAGAAAGTCTTATTATCAGAAAGCTGACCACAAATTAGTCTATTTTAGGGGGTCATAGCAACTCAGAGAGACTGTCACCGGAGATTTAGGGGTATTGCAGTTTAACAATCTCTAACATTTATATAGTATTTTAGTAGATTTAGTCAGAATTTATTTAAGGATTTATTAAGTGCATACTATATACCAGGTATTGTGTTAAGGTGGGGGGGGGGGAGGTAAATGGGTTCAAAACAAACCCAGGACTGTTTCTATCTTTAAGGAGTTTACGTTTGAAGCCTTGAGGATCTTTCCCTCCCAAACCCATATTTTTGTGATGGTAAATGAGGCCATCTTTTTTCTCTATTCTCACCTAACCCTTAGTCATTGAATGGGCATTGCCTTAGAAAATTGAGGCCTGTGAAAGACCTTCATTTAGAAAGATCAAAATCATCTACTGCATCCCCGGCCATCATCAGCCAGCGTGACCTTTGTCTTGCCACTGAACTTCCATGACTGTGGAGGAGAAAGTGAGGTTGACAGCTTTGTTCACCTCTGCCTCATTAAATCCAATTCACTCGGAAGTCAAGATCCCACCCTCATCTTGTCGTTGGTCTTCTTCCAGAACGAAGGACAAACACCACCAATTTGAATGGAAGAAAACAACATATAAAGGGCATCTGGAAGTAGGAGAGGGGAGATGCTTTAAAAGTCACAGATTTACATACATTATCTTATTTGATCCCCATGACAGCCCTGAAAGGGCTTATTATTGTATTATTTTATTGCCTTTTATAGATGAGGAAACTGAAGTTCAGAGAATTTAAACCCTGTGTCCAGGGTCACATAGCTTGTATTTGAGGCAAGATTCACACTCAGGTCATCCAGAGTCTGAGACTAGCCCTCAATCCACTAAAACCACCTGACTGCCTCCTAATCTATATTGGGATATCATCCAGACTGATTAAATTAATGACATTTTGAAGGAGTGAAAAATGAGGGGGTGGAGGCAACTAGGTGGTACAATGGATAGAACACTGGCCCTGGATTCAGGAGGACCTGAGTTCAAATCCGGCCTCAGACACATAACACTTACTAGCTGTGTGACCCTGGGCAAGTCGCTTAACCCCGTTGCCTAGCAAAAAGGAAAAAAAAAAGAAAAAAAGAAGAAGAAAAATGAGGGAGTGAAAAGTTATGGCAGGACTCTCCAGGGTAGGAACTGAAAAAGGAGGAGAAAGAGGTGTGGCCAGAAGAGGAAAGCAATGAGCTAAAATACATACCTTGGCCTGGTTGAATCTTGTTCCTGTGTATGCCCCATGGCCCAGGACAGAGGGCTGGCTACAGTACTCCTTTGGCTTAAGTAGAGGGCCAAAGCTGTTTCTGGATGTCTCATGGGGCTCTTTTGTTTCCCCTCAGCTTCTTAGAAAGAGAAGGGGAAGCCCAGTTGAATTGAATTGAAAATCTAGGTAGAGTATGGGAGGGGAAAGAAGCAGGTTCTGGACCCATTCAAAGGAGGATGTGTTGCCAGGCAAGACTGAAAGAAGAAGCCAACATGCCCACATGGGGACTTTTTTGATTCATGACAGACGTGGCCCTAAATCCCCTGGGGATGACTGAAGGACACTTTTGCCTTGATCTAGGCTTCAGAATTGAAATGACATGACAGAAGCTTTCTGAGTGGGGCAATTGATGACCTCTTTTGGAAGAACGTCTAGAGGGAAGAAAAGGAGAGTTGCTGGGTGGACTTTCATAGCAAAATCATTATGCAGGGCAGAGACCATGCTGGAACACTTACTTCTGCCTGATTTTCAGGCCCTGTAGGTGGGGGCCATGCTAATTAGCAAGGCTGCAGAAATTCATTAAGGTGGTGACTTGAGAATTAGAATAGCCCCAGAAGTTGAGAATTCATGGTTGAGATTTCATAGCCTAAATGAGAAAGGGGGTGAATATTTTTCAAAAGAGAGAAAGTCCTTTTAAAAAATACTTTAGGGGCAGCTAGGTGGCAGTAGATAGAGCACTGGGCCTGGAGTCAGGAGAACCTGAGTTCAAATCCAGCCTCAGACCAGACACTTGATGATTACTAGCTGTGTGACCCTGGGCAAGTCACTTAACCCCAATTGCCTCACCAAAAAAAAAAAATCTTAAAAGATTGACATTGAACATTAATATCACCAACCAGATTTGCATCTTATTTATATGTAAATTAATTTATTTTAATGCGTAAAATATCACAGCAATTTTTCAGTCACTCCTTTTAAATCGTCATTAGGATTCATCATCCATTTATTCTCATCCTATTCTTTGGATGCTCTTATTACTCTCAGGTTGTTCCTTTTCTGTTACCTTCAGTGACATTTACCTTATCTTTATTTTTTAAGTATATATACACATATACATACATACAAATGTATGTATGTATATGTATAAGCATATATCTAAATATATAGCTATATGTATATATTCTCCATATACATGTATGCACACATATGTTTATAGAGTATATATGTACAGACATGTATATAAACTCTCTCTATATTGTATATACATATACTCTATATATCTGCAAATAGAGCATATATAGAATGCTTATATGTAAACATACATACACATATCTAAATACTTATATATGTGCACATAAATGTTATTGTTTGGTCAATTAGTTGTGTCTGACTCTTTGTGACCCCATTTGTAGTTTTCTTGGAAAAGATACTGGAGTGGCTTGTCATTTTCTTCTCCAGCTCATTTTACAGATGAGCAATGGGGTTAAGTGACTTGCCCAGGGTCATGCAGTTGTATACATGTATAAATACAGGTAAGCTAAGTGGCACAGTGAATGGAGTGGTGCAGGCCTGGAGTCAGAAAGGCCTGAGTTCGAATATGGCCTTAGACATTTACTGGCTATGTGACTCTGGGCAAGTCACTTCACCCTGTTTGCCTCAGTTTCCTCATCTGAAAAATGGTCTGGGAAGGAAATTGCAAACCACTCCAGTACCTTTGCCAAGAAAACCCCAAATGGGCCACGAAAGAGTCAGACACGACTAAAATGACTGAATAACAACAGAAAGGACCTAGAGCTGAAAAGAGACTTCAGAGAACTTCCAGTCAAGGAGTTGGCAGACTATGACCTATAGACCAGATCTACCATATTGGTCTGTTTTAGTATGGCTTTCAAGCTAAGAATGGTTCTTAGATCTTTAAGTAAAATTTTATTGTATTTAAAAATATAAAAACAAAAAACCAATATTCTTAGCCCCTAGATCTACCAAAATAGTCAACAGGTTGGATCTGGCCCTTCTACACAAGGGGAAGGTGAGACCCAGTGACTTGTTCAAGGTCACACGGCTGACAAGTAGAAGAGCCAGGATTTGAATACACAGCTATTTCAACTGTTACCAGGCCTTCCTCACAGATGACATTTACACAGCTCCTTAAGATTTACAGCACACACACATCGTCTCATTTGAGCCTCACAACAATCTTTTGAAGGAGGAAGATAATGGTGGTATTATCCAAACATTATCTCAAACAAGATAATATTTATAAAGTGCTGAGTACAGTGTCTGGCATATAATAGACACCATATAAATGCTGGCTGTTGTTGTCATTGTTATCATTGTCCTTGTTGTTGTTGTTCTCCTCCTCCTCCTTCTTCTTCTCCTTCTTCCTCTCCTCCTTCTCCTCCTTCTCCTCCTTCTCCTTCTCCTCCTTCTCCTCCTTCTCCTCCTCTTCCTTCTCCTTCTTCTCCTCCTTCTTCTCCTCCTCCTCCTCCTCCTCCTCCTCCTCCTCCTCCTTCTTCTCCTTCTCCTTCTTCTCCTTCTCCTTCTTCTTCTTCTTCTTCTTCTTCTTCTTCTTCTTCTTCTTCTTCTTCTTCTTCTTCTTCTTCTTCTTCTTCTTCTTCTTCTTCTTCTTCTTCTTCTAAAGAAACTGAGGCTCAGAAAAGTTAGGTCTTATACGTAAGTCTGAGAATGAGTGCTTTGAGTGGAAAAGCTAGGGAAACTGTCCTTAGAGCCTGGAAGAAAAGAAAGCAAACAGAAACCTCTGTGGAAAAACAAATCAGCTGCAATATATTTCTACCAATATTTAATTCAGGGGAGTTCAATGAGAGCCAAAGAAGAGTGTGGGTTGAGGTTAATAAAAAGGTTATTTGTTGTTATGTCAAGGTATCTATCAGTGCTATAGTAGAAGCACTGAAGGAAACCTCATTAGTCTTTGGAGTTAAACACCTACATCTCTAACTGCCTTCAGCCATCCCCCTTCACCATCACTTTACATTTAATTTTTCTAAAACCAAGTTTATCTCCTCCCCCTTCCCCAAAGAAGGAATAGTCCTCTTTCTAACCTCACTGTTTCCATCTGTGGCCCCATCATTTATCCTGTTTCCTATGTTTGAAAATTATTCTCACTTTTGGGGGGTACAAAGAGGATTTAGGTCAGTGCTGCCAAAAAGAAAAGAAATAGAAAAGAGACCTTGAAACATTTTGTTTTAATGCACAAAACAGGAGGAAGTTCAAAGGGAGACAGAGAAAAGAAGGGCAGCACTGAAGCTTGAATTTATTGTATACTTTTAAAAACGCAAGCTCTACATAATTGAAATTTGCAGCTTCACATAAATCCTCTTATTCAATCAAACAAGCAAGACAGTTTTGACACTTGAATTTATTGTACTGAATTTATGTCTTTTTATTTTTTTTAAAGCAAGCTGCACATAATAGGGATTCATAGTTTCATCCTCTTTCTGTTCTTTGTATTTGGAAATGTTCACGTTTGTTAGTGTCTGTTAAGTTTAGAATAAAAATTTTTTAAAAAAATAAAAATCCCTTCATTTATCATAGCCAAGATGTTACCAATTTCTGTCAATGCCATCTCTTAAATGTCTCTTCCATTCTTCCTTGCCTATCTATTCCCACTGCCACCATCTTGAAGCAGGCCCTCATTCCCACCTGTTTAGATGATTGACATAGTCTTCACTCCTCCTTCTAGTCAATCCTTTATGTCACTGCTAAGTTAATCTTGCCTTTGCATGGTCGTGGCACTCTTTTCCTCAAGAATCTTCAATGACTTCATATTGTCCACCAAGTAAAGTTCTTATTCTTTTACCTAGCTTTCCAAATAGTTCACAACGTGGTACTAACCTACCTTACTAGCCTTACCGAACATTACTCTCCTCTATACACTCTATGATCCAGACAAACAGGATTAGACTTTCTCCTCTGAACATTCCCTTCCTCTCCTTTATTTCTTTTATTTTTATTTTTTATTTTTAGTTTTCAACATTTGCTTCCACAAGATCTTGAGTTCCAAATTTTCTCCCCATCTCTCCTCTCCTCCCACCCCAAGATGCGTGTGAACACCCCTTCCCCCATTCTCCCTTATTTCTTTACCCATGTCATTCTCTACAACTGGAATATCTTCCCTCCCCCTTTTTCCCTGTTGAACACTTACTAATCTTTCAAAATACCACTCAAATATGACTTTTTCTTTGATCCTCTTGGTTCATAATGATTTTCTTCTGTGTCATCTCTAGTGTACGTACTATATGATATGGGCAGAGAGATGGTGCAGTGGATAGAGAGCCTGGCCTGGAGTCAAGAAGACCCGAGTTCAAATCTGACCTCAGACAGTTACTAGCTATGTGACCCTGGGCAAATCACTTAACCCTGTTTGCTTCAGTTTTCTCATCTGTAAAACGAGCTAGAAAAAGAAATGGCAAATCACTCCAATATTTCTGCCAAGAAAACTGCAAATGGGGTCACAAAGAATTGGATACAACTGAACAACTATAACTATATATTACATAATATATTGTAAGATAATATTGGCATCTTATGTATTTATTAGAAGGAATTATTGTTACCTTTATTATTATGATGTTATTATCTTTATTAGCTCCACAAAAATAAGAGATCATTTCTGATCTAAACTTTCCATTTTTGATCACTGGGTTCTATATATAATAGGCACTAAATGAATGAAGCGATCATGGAGCTGCAAGGGTCTTTAGATGCCTAATATATTAATTTCCCCTACAACCTCCACAACAAGAGGTCATCCACTCCAGTCAAGTAGTCTCTGCTCAAATGCCCTTCTTTAATATAGTCATAAATTACAAAAAGGACAACAAAAGAATCATCTTTGAGTTTAGGAGTTTATACAATTCCAGGGGAAAAAAATAAAACAAGTTGTACTTTGACTATACTATTTTTCCCAGTAGATTGTAAGCTTCTTGAGGGTAGGGACTATTTTGTTTTTGTCTTTGGAATCCAGGAGCCAGCATAATGCTTTGCCCATAGTAAGCATTGAAGAAATGTTTGTTAAATTGAATTATCAGTGGAAGCATGAGCAACAGGGAAATGCTTGGCAAAGTTTTGTTGGTTCATTTTTTGATTCAGCATGCACTTGGTTACTGCCTCCTGGGCCCTGGAGATGCAAAGAAAAAAAATCAGACACAGGCTCCACTCACTAGGAGATTAGACTCAATAAAGAAGAAAAGGTATAGACAAAAATAACTGTAATATAAATTAGATTGTAAGTGAAAATAAGAGGTACAGATGAAGTGCCATGAGAAATCTTAGGTGGGAATAATCACCTCCAGCTCTGGGAGTGAGAGGAGATGAAAACTAGAGATGGCAACTGAATTTGGTCTTGAAGAAAAGGAAGAATTTTAATAAGTGGAGATGAAGAGTTGAGGTGGGAAGAGGGGGTGAGGGGGAGTGGGGAGGGGGAGTGTCCTTCCAGACACAAGGATTGTAAGAGCAAAGATAATGAGATAGGCCTGACAAGACAAGACATGACGAGATAAGATGGCAGGATCAAATTGGGGATTTTTTTCCCCCTCTCTTTCATCAAGGCTAAATTCATTCAGTTGCAATTGCTACCTATTACATCCAGTTCTGACCTCTGGGGACAAACAGAACAAATTAATCCCTCTCCCAAGTCACAGCCCTTCAAAGGCCGGAACACAACTATCTCGTCCTTTCTGAGCATCCTTTTCTCTAAGCTACCCATGTGCAAATCCTTCAATCAATCCTGATAGGACAAGAACCATAGGCCTTTTACCATCACCACCACCCTCCTCTAGACAGTCTCCACTGATTATTAGTGGTCTTCCTAAAATGTGACAGCCAGAATGGAATACAATACTCCAGATGTGATGATTCATTAGTCCCAGATATGCTGTTTCTCCTTCCTGCAGCCCAAGGCCACACTAGCCTTCTTAGCTACATATCACCCTATTGACTAATGCTGAGATGAACCCTCAGATCCTTTATAGATGCACTGCTGTCCAGCCATGTCTCATGATCACTTTAGCAATGGTGGATAGAATGGATTGTAGATGGGGGAGACTAGAGGATGAGAGATTAGTTAGGAGCCTATTAAAATATTCCATGAAAGAGGTGATGAGGACCTAACCAAGTTGGGGAAAGGTCTCATTAGCTCTTCTTGAGAAATAAATACAAACAACTTTTTAAAACTTTCTTTATTTTCCTTGTTTTCTGGCCTCTGTTTTCTTTTTCAACATGGCTAATATGGAAATATCTTTTTGCATGACTACACATATATAATCTGTATTAAACTATTTGCCTTCTCAAGGGGGAGGAGGGGAAGGAGAGAGAGAATTTGGAACTCAACATTTTAAAAAAGAATGTTTAAAGTTTTTACATTCACAGGTCATTTACATTTATATGTAATTAGAAAAAACATATTTTAAAACCCAGAAAATACAACATTTTTAAAAAGAAAGAAATGCAAACAATTAAGGTACAGACATGGAACAGACCCAAGAGCGCAGTCTTTCTGCCGATGGATCCAGTAAATAAGCATGCTCTGTATGTTTTTATGTTTGGGCTCCTTTGTATTTTTATTCTACTCCGTATTTTCAAATTGCTTCACAGGCGACTTAATTTCTTTTGCCTCATGACAGTTTAGTGGAGGCTGGTTGCTACTGATACCTTCAACTTGCAGATGAAGAAACCAAGGCATAGTAAGCTTAACTGACATGTGTGGGGCCGAGCAGGAAGTTCAATGAATGAGTCGGGTGTAGGGGGCTTGGTTCTTAGTCTTTTCCTCCCTTCCTTGGATTCTACCTCACTGAGGACAATTGCAGGAGCAACACTGTTGTAGAAACTTCAGCTTTGGAGCACTAATCCCCTTGCTACCAGACCTGACTCATTTAACCTTCCTCAGCCTCAGTTTTCTTCTCAGAAAAAAAGGGGGCTTTTCCACAAGACTAATCTACGGCTCATAATGACGTTTCTTTATTGCCAGCAAGCTCTTGGCCCAGATCCATCTGACCCAGTTAGTTTCCAGCGTCACCAGTTACGTGCTTCTCTGGAAAAGCACTGAGGCTTTCTTCTGTGACAGGGTACAGCAGACATCATCTGTGGCCTGTGGTTAATGCCAGGAGAGATCTGGGATCAGCTTTATGACCTCGACAGAAAGTATACTAGTCTTACAACAGGGTTTGACCTGACCACCAGAGCACGTGATCACCAAGCAAGTCCTGACAGCCTGAAAAATTACAAGGCCAGGAAATCACCTGAGGACTGACTGCAGGGACTGGGAATGTTTATCATCACTATTATTATTATTAATATCAGAAATGCATTTAGTACCTAAAGGTTTGTAAAGTACTTCTAGTATAACAGTTCTGTCAGGGAGGAAGCACCTTTATTATTATCACCACTCTACGGATGAGGAAAATGAGACTCTCGCTGTTAATTTGCCCATTATCACAAAGCTAGTGAATGTTTGAGGTGGGATTCAAAAACAGTTCTCCTGGATCCCAGGTCTCTTTCCACTAGAAGACATGATTTCTGTCTTCAATTACTTGAAGGGTTGTTATGTAAAATAGGGATTCTATTTATCCTGCTTGGCCCCAGAAGGCAGAATTAGAAACAGCAGGGAGAGATTACAGGTAGGCAGGTTTTGCCTCAAAATAAAGCACTTTCTAACAATTAGAGCTCAGCTGTGACTGACTCTCTGTGACCCCACTTGGGGTTTACTTGGCAAAAATACTGGAGTGGTTTGCCATTTCCTTTTCCAGCTCATTTTACAGATGAGGAAACTGAGGCAAACAGGGTTAGGTGACTTGCCCAGGGTCACTCAGCTAGTAAGTGTCTGAGGCCAGATTTGAACTCAGGAAGATGAGTCTTCCTAACTCCAGGCTCAGCACTCTATCCACTTCACCCTCTAACTGCTCATATCAATTAGACATATTTTAAAAATGAATGATAATAATACTCCTCCTGCTTACATGGATTTGTAATCCCATCAATTTAGAAATTCCCTCCAACAATGCAGATCATGGCCCATCTATACCTACTCATCCTATGTGACTCTCAGCTGCATTCCCCAAAAAGTTTGCTATAGGGAGAACACTCACTGTGTTAGGGGCCTTCATGGATTTCTCTTGACATCATCAATAACAATAGCTAGCAGCACTTAGCACTTAAAGGTTTGCAAAGCACTTTACAAATATCTCATTTGATCCTCACAACAGCCCTGTGAGGTAGGTGTTATTGTTATCCCCACTTTATAGATGAGAAAACTGAGGTTAAGTGGCTTTTCTAGGGTCACACAGCTAGTAACTCTCAGAGGCTGGATTTGAACTCAGGTCTTCCTAACTCCAAGTTCAATGCTCTTTCCACTGTGAAACTTAGCATGCCTTATGAAAGATACTAGCGGGTAACTCTGGCTGTCCACTGATCACCCTTCCCTCTTGCCATCTCATTAGTCCATCTTCCCTTCCTATCAGAAAATTCCTTTTATGACATCCTTTGCTCCTCTTCTTTTTCAGAATTTCTCATTTGTGATGTTTCAAGTTGCTCACACCCACCGTGAGCATTGCCCTTTATGTAAAACTTGTGTAAAAGTCTTGCTTCTAAATGACAACAAATGTTAGCATATTGCTTTCATGAGATGCTGGGGGTCTGTAAAAGAACTTTACCACTTTCTTAAAGCAATCCAGCCCATTCTCCTCCTTTCCAACATGGGCCCAACTTGTCATCCATCTGTGTTCTGTCTCAGAGAACAGGGCAATTGACCTCATTTCCCACTCAGCCTCTATGTAGCCCTAAGCACACATCCTGCCTGTAGGCAAGTCTGCAGCTGGGATTGGGCTGTCCCTCTCTTGTCTTTCCTTTCCTTAGTAAGTGACTCGATGAATCTGAAAGGTCCACAGGGCTCTGATTGCTACAGTGGTAATGGTTTGTTGTGGTTACAAAAATGGGCTGTTGACAAGGAAACCTTTTGCCTTGGAGAAGGTAGCCACTGGAAAGAAGGTTGGCTCAAGTCATGTCCATTTTACCAGGAGACAAGTGCCGTAAATAGCAGTATTGCCAAAGTGCTTTGTGCTCTGATGAGGCTTAAATATTAGCCTCTCGGTCTCCTGGCCAATTGTGACCATAATTATTAGCTGTTACTGAATCCTGTTAATTCTGTTTAGCACTTCTTTTCTGCAGGTAGGATACCCGATTTATATTGTACTCTGAGTACTTTTCACTTCCCCTTCTTTTTGGGAAAGGCTCTAGACTTGACCCATAAGTAACTAATCCCTAGGGTGGCAGGGGTGAGGAACTTAATCAGCTAATGAGAACAAGACAAGGAAAGCCTCTCTCCCCAGAAGCCAGGCTCCCCAAGACTGAACCTGGTTCCTACAAGAACTACCAATTTAAGGATAAGGCACAGGCTGAAGGTGTCTTTGTCTGTCTCTAGGCTGCACTGCTGACTCATCTCCACAGGCCTTTCTCCACCTGCCCTGGCTTTTTAGCTCTCTTTTATATGCTGTCTTCCCTCATTAGAATGTAGGCCTCAAGGGTAGGGACTGTCTGTCTTTTTGCTTCTATTTGTATTTCCAGTGCTTGGCACAGTGCCTGGCACATAGCAGGTACTTAATAAGTTGTTGACTGACTGAATCTGATCAAGTCATAAGGGGAGTGCGTCACAGAACTCAAGCCTCTCTCTATTGGCCTCTCTGTGGGATCTCCATACTAGATACCTACTGTTGGAAAAACTCTATAAGATATTCATACAAATGAATGTTCAAATCTGGGCAACAGGCAGTCTTTTTTTCATCTACTTAGTTTTTCATGTGTATAATGGGTCAAGTTCCTTTAAGTAGATACAGATTTCTTCCAGGAGTCTCCGAAATCAGGAAGATTTATGCTCAAATGTTGCCATAAATATTATATAATCCTGAGCAAATTACACAACTTCTCTGTATCTCAGTTTTCTCATCTGTAAAGTGAGAGGTTTGGACTCAATGGTCTATGAATCTCTTCCAGCTCTCAATCTATGATTCTGTGATCTACAAACATTAGCATCAGGGAGACCTCCCCATCCATGGGGAAATCTCTCTTCAACCTGGACTCTAGGATCAAATATAATATAGGATCTCCTCCACCACAGGGGTGAATGCCTTTTGGTAAGGGTACATCACCTTTTTTTAATTCCTTAACTAATGTTTGTTATCAGAGGATTGTTGAATAGGGTGATTTCTTTCGTTATATCTTCCCACGAATTCATATTTCTCTACTACCTTGAAGTTTACAAAGCATTTTCCCCACAATGGTTCTGTGAGGTAGTTAAGCTGTCTCAGATAGTCATGATTCATTCACATGTTGGCTCATCACCAGTGATGATCAAACAGAGGCTGCATGACGGACCACTCACTGAGGAGCTTCTTGGGAGATTCTTGAAGCTAAGTTTAACCCAATATGACCTTTGAGATGACCTTCTTGAATCAAAGTTGAAGCCAAGATGACCTTCCTGAGATCCTGTGATATTCAGTAATCTCACCAAATGAGTAAGTGCTACTTCTGCTTATAAAACAGTCCCAGGGAATTCCTGTGACTTCCTCCCATATGCCTGTCCCCATAGACAAATGTCCTCTTTATTCATAGGATGACCAAAGAACTTTAGAGTTTTAGGGAACCTTTGAGTTTGTGCAGTTCAACCTCTTCATAGCAAAATTATAAAGTAAATAACTAATACTGGACTTTTCCCTTCATTGTTTGTCTCCAATTTATCCAGTCTGTATCTTGTTTATGCAGTCTTTTGCATGAGGTCTCCCTCATTAGACTGTGAGCTCCTTGAGAACAGGGATTGACTTTTGCCTTTCTTTGTATCTCCAGGGCTTAGCACAGTGCCTGATAAATGATAGGTGTTTAATAAATGCTTACCAACTGACTGACTAATTATATACAAAGTGGTTAAATAAATGGTCCTTTGGGAAGGAAGACACTAGGATTAGGGAGGAGAGTGAGGAATTAGGAAAGAGTCTATTGCAAAAGACCATATTTGAACTGTGTCTTAAAGGAAGCCAGGGACAGAGGGAAGGAGGGAGTTCATTCTAGGTTTATGGAACAGAGACAGGAAATGGAGTATATGAGGAACAGTGAGAAGGCCAGTTTGGCTGGATCACAGAGTGTGGAATATCCAATAAGACTGAAAGGATAGCTTGGGGCCAGGGTGCATAGAACTTTAAACTCTAACAGGAAGTTGCTAGATTTGATTGAGCAAAGAGTAATTTATACTCTGGGATAACTGATCCCATGAAAGCTGTTGGAAATATACAAGGTTGTACTAGTGGGAAAGACTAGAAGGAAGAAAAGTTATCCACAAAAAAAAAAATAAAATAAAACCATTCATTACCTTGAATTGTGAATTCATAGAGAGATGCGCAGGAAATTTTTCAGCAGGACCCACATTCCCTATCCTGTTACCACTTTGAAGTCCCCACACTGGTGGTCACAGGTTGACATGTAAACATGATGTGGTCAATCTCTGGTCAAAAGAGGAGCCACTAAGTCTTCATTTCTTGATGTGTGGCTATCAAATCACAACTATGATGTACCTTTAGGCCAGATAGGGTTTCCTGCCCTAGATTTCTAATTCTGTTAAATTTACCTTCACTTTATTACTGGTGTTCATGGAGAGAACCATAGCGGTTTCACAGCTGATAGTTATTCTGAATAACACTTTCTTTATTCCTGCGTTTTTTCAGCCAGACTTTTTTGTTAACAGGAAGAGCCTTAGAGAGTATTTTTGCTCTTACGTAACCAGCCTAAGCTTACAGTGCCTGGCACATACTGTTGTGGGGGGTTTAATAAATGCTTTTTAAACTAAACTTTAAAAGCCCCCTCTGGGGCCCAATGAACCCAATGTAGGTCAGCAGCAGATTGATTTAGCACATAGGACTTGTGTGCTTCAGCAACTGAGAAACCCTTTACATGATTTTCCAGGATTAGAAACAGAAACATTCTCTTGGTTTACAGGGCTTGAGGTAGTGATGGGCATGGCAAGGTAGAAAGCTTCCTATCACCATGGTTTTGGAGGGCCTAAATCCAGCCTACCATGCATCCTGACTTCAAGTTATGCTGTGATCTTGAGGACCTTGGGATCATAAGTTTAGAGATGTAAGGGACCTCAGAGGTCACCTTCTCAATTTACAGATGAAGAAACACAGGTACATAATAGTAGGAATCATAAAGATCACACATAGAGAGAACTGGAGGGTCATCTATGTTTTACAGGTGAGGAAAAACAGGTTCAATGAAGTTAAAATCATGGGATTCTTATAGAAACAGCTGGAAAGGACATTTGAGGTCATCTAGTCCAACTCCTTTCTTTGAGAAACTGAAGCCCAGAGAGGTCAAAGGACATGCGCCCAGGGACACAGATAGTAAATGGCAGAGCCAGGATTTGAACCTTCAAATCCAGCTGTACCATACCAGTGGCTCTTTGTCTTTTTTCCCTTTTCCCCCTTTCCTTTCTTAATTTTGCTGCTCAAATAATCCCAGCTGCTTTCTTTTCTACCTTTGCCTACCATTTTAAATACTGTCTGCAATGCTCTCAAAACGAGGTAAAACAATCAATGAAATCTTGCCTTATCTAGCCCCTTTTCAGAGTGCGCCATGTATGTCCATTTTGGTCTATGAGGAAACTCTCCCTGCAGCTCCTGACTCATTGACAGCTGAGTTTAGCTTTTGTATGAATGGGACCTTGACAGAGTCGTCTCCAATTGAGTTAGTGGTCACAGGATGCTTTAAGCTGGGACCTTTCCTAAAGGTAGTTTATAAATGCAAAATAGTTCACTTCCCAGGAGAAGGCTGAGAAATCAATTAGTGCTATGCAGTGGAAATGAGATGCCCAAAAAAAAGCCTCCAGCATGAAACTAATCTGGTCAGGCTCAGTGTATGCTAATAGCATTCTGTATAGGAGGTGCTCCCATCTGCCCCACCACTTCTTGTAATTGATGTCAAGGAGAAGAAGAAGGAGATAGCTCTAGATAAGCAAAGAGAAAAAGATGGGGGACCAGAGTAAGGAGCTCCTTGGTAGCTTTTTCTGGGTAGGCCATTTATTTTGAGAATCAATTATAGTAACTCGATCAGCTATTAGACTGGGAGTGGATCAAAAGGCCACTTTTCTCCACTTCTCATGAAACAAATACTTGATTTCCTCACCTGTGAAATGGAGCTCATACTCACTCCATCACAGGATTCACAAATCCAGAGCTGGAAAGGGCAGATGAGGAGAATGAGGCCCAGGGAGGTGAAGGGATCTGTCCAAAGGGACTTTTTCAAATGCAGGATTTTAGCCCAGTGCTTTAGCCTCCAAAGCCAGTGGCTTCTTGGCCACACCAAATGGTCTCATTGTTGTAAGATTAGAAAGAGACAGTGGATGTAAATTATGGGGCAAACTTTAAAGCTCTAGATAATTATCAGTTGTTATGAAGTTGCATCAACATCTAACAAAAGAGATAATTACAAATCAGGTGTAGAAGTAGAAACATATGGTGCAGAGAAAAGAAACAACATACTTCGAGTTCAACAGAGTCTCGGCTTTGAAAGGGACCTCGGAGGACACTTAGCCTGAAGAAGAGGAGAACTGGGGGGAAGAGGAGAGCTGTTTTCAGCATGTGAAAGGATGTTATGAGGAAGAAAGATAAGACTTGTTTTGCTTGGCACCAGAGGGCAGAGCCAGGAGTAATGTGCTGCAAAGTGGCAGCTTTCAGCTCATTGTGAGGAAAATCTTCCTAAGCATAGCTAGCATTCATATAGCACTCTAAGGTTTACAAAGCACTTCACTGGATCCTCACAACAACCTTGGGGGGGTGATATATGATTATTATTATCCCCATTTTGAAGATGAGGAAACTGAGGCACTGAGAGGTTAAGTGACTTGCCCAGAGTCACAAAGCTAGCAAGTATCTGAGGTGGGATTTGAACTCAGGTCCTCCTGACTCCAAGTCTTGCGCTCTAGCCATTGCACCACCTAACAATACTACTGCTACTGCTGCTGCTGCTGCTATTACTACTACTGCTACTACTAGTACTACTGCTACTGCTGCTGCTGTTATTACTACTACTACTACTACTACTACTGCTACTGCTGCTGCTGCTGCTACTGCTGCTACTGCTACTACCACCACCACCTAACTTTTATATAGTACTTATTGCATGACAACTACTGTGCTAAATGCTCTATAATTATTTTCTCATTTGATCCTCACAAGTACTTACCTGGGAGGTAAATACTATTATTATCTCCATTTTACTGATGAAGAAACTGAGGTAGATTGAGGTTAAATGACCTGCTTAGGGTCACACAACTTACAAGTAGTTAAGGAAGGATTAAAATTCAGGTCTGAATTTTGCATGCTACCTGCTGTATATTATTGTTATGCATCAGTGGATGAGTAATAATAATAATAGCTAACATTAATATAGCATTACTGAGTGCCAAGCACTGTGCTGAGAGCTTTACAATTCTTAACTGATCTGATACTCACAACAACCCTGGGAGGTAGGTGCTATTATTATTCTTGTTTTACAGATGAGGAAAATAGGATAGAGGTTAAGTGACTTGCCTAGGGTCTCATGGCTTCTAGTGTGAGGCAGTATTAAAACTCAGTTCTTCCTGACTCCAAATCCTGCACTTTATCCACTCTACCACCCTGCAGCCAAAACAGTAAAATGGGCTGTTTGGAGGTGGGGGTGGGGGTTCTCATCATGACCCTTGGTTTGGAATGTTGTGGGCTCAGGAAGAAAGGTTGAATTAGGTGATCTCTGAGGTCCCTTCCACTTTTTGGATTTTATAGTTCTATGAAGAGAATAAACATTTATATGGTACCTACTAAGTGTCTGGCACTGCGCTAAGCACCTTATAAATATTATCTCATTTGATCTTTATAGTCCTGGGAAGCAGGTGCTATTATTATCCTCATTTCACAGTTGAGGAAATCGAGACAAACACAGGTTAAGTGACTTACCCAGGGTCACACAGCTAGGAAAGTGTCTGAGGCTGGATTTGAACTCAGGTCTTTCTGATTTCAGGCCCAGCACTCTCATCTCCTGCACTAGCAGCTTCCCCTATGAATGCATGACTGGCTTAGTCAAACTTTTCTCTGGAGTCACCTATCCTCTGCTTAAATACCTTTACAAATGGGGAATTCATTTCCTGACAAAGACAGCAATTTCTTTAAAGTGAGGTAAAGTTTGCCACCATTTGGAGGTAACTTCTATCTAGACTCTCACAGAATAATTCTAATCCCTCTCATTTGACAAGTCCCTCATGTAAATGAAGACAGCTTTAGGTGGCTACTTAGGGACAACTAGGTGGCTCAGAGGATAGAGCATAGGGCCTGGAGTTATGAAGACCTGAGTCCAAATGTGGACTCAGATACCTACTAGCCATGTGACCCTGGGCAAGTCACTTAACTGCTGTTTGCCTCAGTTTCCCCATCTGTAATATGGAGGTAATAAAAGCACCAACCTTACAGGTTGTTGTGAGGATCAAATGGGATCATTATAAAGCTCTTAACACAGCGCCTGACACATAGGTGCTATATAAATGTTTAGCTATTATTACTTTCTTGTCTGTGCTAACATCCCTATTCTCACTTCATTAAATCAATTCTCTTATTTTAGGACTTTGGGTCCTCTTACCATCCAGGACATGCTCCAGCTTGTCCATATCCCCCTTACAATTTGACCCCTCAAACAATACTCCAGATATAGTCTGACCAGGGTAAACAGGACTGTTATTACCTTACTTTGAACACTACACTTTCATTAATGCAGCTCAAGATTTCATGAGTCTTTTGGGCTGTGAGGTCACACTATGGACTCAGACTGACTCAAATTCAGGGTAAACTAATGTTGATTTGAGTCTACTACATGTGTCCCTGGGCGCTGCTTCCCAGGGTCAGTGCTGGAGACAGGATGTCCAAGTTCCCTTCTGTACTATCTCAGCACTCCAAAATGTGTTTCTGTTTCTTCTGATTACATCAAAGTTTAGAACACAGCCTTGGTTTAGTCAGAGACCTTGTAGGTAACTTCTGGTTGCCTCAAATTAAGGAAGATCTGTTTCAACCTAACAAAGTGGACAAAATGATATTAAGATACTAGATATTTCCACTTTCTCCAACTCCCCATTCATTAGCTTAGCTGTTTATTACATGTCTAATTAAAAACTTAATAACCAAACATTAGTACAACCACTTAATCTTGCTTAGCAGCTATCTAGCTAGATTAATTTCAATATACAGAGAGGAAGTGTGGTATAATAGACCACGAAGCCAGAAAGCCCTGGATTCAGATCCTGACTTTGATATATACTGGCTACACAGCCCTGGGCAAGAAACTTAAACTCTTACAATTCAAGGCAAATCTCTAAGCCTCTAAGTTGTAGTGAGGTTGCTGACCTGTGTTGGTGGAGGGAGTTTTCTCACGTGGGAGTTCTTATGCTAATAAATCAGAGGTCCAGTCCCTCTCTGCATATAAAGTATCAAAAATTCTTCAATGACTCCTATTAGGTCCCCATCAAGATTCTTTTTATTTGTTCCAATCCATTTTTTTCCCTTTTACAAGATTATGAATTGTATACACTCTACTTCTCTGCATGTTTTTCAGAGCTTACAAGCTCTATTGGTATTGAAAGGAAATAGAAGAAAGGCCCCCCAACATAGGCAGAGAACCCTCTGTGGTGATGCCTTTGTAGACTGGCAGGAATCAGAGTTGCAGTGGTATGTATAGATAGGCAGGAGTGGACTGAGATTTTGCATTATTGGAAGGAATACCCACATTAAAAGACCACAGATTCACTGATATATCAGAGGATTGCTTCATAAAGCTACTTCCATGTTTCTTTGTATCCCTTATCCTTCTCAGGTATTATAATATTCCATTTCATGAACATACCACAATTTTTTAAAAGTCAAATTATTATTTATTTAAAATATTCTTTTTCTTTTTGAATTTTTAGTTCCAAATTTTCTCCTTTCCTCCCACCCCTCTCCTACCCATTGAGAAAGCAAGCAAAATGATAACAATTACACATGTGAAATTATGCAAAACATATGTCCATGTTAGCCACATCATAAAAAATTAAAGAAAGTGAGGAAGTTATACTTCAATTTGCACTTAGAGTTCATCAGTTCTCTCTCTGGAGGTGGAAAACATTTTTGATCATGAGTCCTTTGGAATTGTCTTGAATCACTGCATTGATCAGGATAGCCAAGTTTTTCCACAATTGATCATTACGACAACATTGCTGTTACTGTGCATAATGATCTCCTGGTACTTCTCACTTCATTTTGCATCAGTTCATATACGTATTCCCATTTTTTTTTTCAGAAACAATCTAGAATTTGTCATTTCTAATAGATGTTAAGTGGTATCCTAGAGTTGTTTTAATTTGCATTTCTCTAATCAATAGTGATTTCGAGCATTTTTTCATATGACTATAGATAGTTTTGATTTCTTCTTCTGAAAACTGCCTGTTCATATCCTTTGACCATTTGCCAATTGGAGAATGGCTCTTACTTTTAGAAATTTGACACTGTTCCTATATATTTGAGAAATGAAGCCTTTAACAGAGAAATTTTCTGTAAAAATTTTTGATATTACTTCATTGTTTATGGTACCTTTTAGCAAAATGTAGTTTCTCTGATAATCTCCTTTAATTACGTCTCTTTTTGCTTTTAGCATCTGAGATCATGATTACCACACCTGCCTTTTTTATTTCAGCGAAAGCACCATAGATTCTCTCTAGCCTTTTATTTTAGCTCTGTATGTATCTTTCAGTTTCAAGTGTATATCTTGTAAATGACATATTGCTGGATTCTAGTTTCTAATCCATTCTGCTATCTGCTTCTGTTTTATAGGTGAGCTCATCACATTCACATTCACATAACTATAATCATAACTGATTACTAATCAGTTACTAACTAAATACTGTGTATTTCCTTCCATATTATTTTCTTATGTTTATCCTTCTCTCTTTCTTTTTATCCTGTCTCTTCTCAAAAGTCTGTTTTGCTTGTGACCGTTACCTCCCTTAAACCTCCCTCAGTTTAATTACCCTCACCCCCATATTTCTTATCCTCTTTTCCTCCTATTTCCCTATTGGGTAAGATAAATTTCTATACTCGATTGAGTGTGTGTGTGTGTGTGTGTGTGTGTATGTATTTACCTACATATATATGCATATATTCTTCCATCTTTGAACTAATTCTGATGAAACTGAAGTTCAAGAATTGCCTGCCACCCCAACCCCCACCCCAAATTTTCCCTTCCATTGTAAAAGTTCTTTTTTGCATGCCTCTTTTATGTGAGAAAAATTTCCCCATTCCACCTCTCCCTTCCCACTTCTTTCAGTGTATCCCTCTTACTGTTTCTTTTTCTTTCTTTCTTTCTTTCTTTCTTTTCTTTTTCTTTCTTTCTTTCTTTCTTTCTTTCTTGGAGATCATCCCAATATAATCGACTCACATTCAAGACTTCTGTCTATGTAGACGCATTCTAATTGCACTAATAATAATAACATTCTTAGGAGTTACAAGTATCATCTTTCCATATAGGAATATAAAGAGTTTAAACGTATTATATGCTTTATGATTTCTCTTTCATGTTTACCTTTTCATGCTTCTCTTGAGTCTTGTGTTTGAATGTCCAATTTCTGATTCAGTTCCAATCTTTTCATCAGGAATCCTTAAAAGCCTCCCATTTCATTAAATATCTACTTTTTCCCCTGAAGAATTATACTCAGTTTTTCTGGGTAGGTTATTTTTGGTTGTAATCCTCACTGCGTTGCCTTCCAGAATATCATATTCCAAGCCCTCCACTCCTTTAACATGGAAGCTGCTAAATCTTATGTGAAGCTGACTATGGCTTTATGATATCTGTATTGTTTCTTTCTAGCTGCTTGTAGTATTTTCTCCTTGAGCTTGGAGTTCTTGAATTTGGCTAAAATATTCCTGGGAGGTTTTATTTTGGGATCTCTTTGAGGAGGTGGTTGGTAGATTCTTTCAATTTCTATTTTGTCCTCTGGACCTAATATATCAGGGCAGTTTTCCTTTAAAATTTCTTGAAATATGATGTCTAGGCTCTTTCTTAAATCATGGCTTTCAAGTAGTCCAATGATTATTAAACTATCTGTCCTTGATCTACTTTCCAGGTCAGTTGCTTTTCCAACGGGATTTTTTCAGTCTTTTGACATTGTTTTACTGTTTCTTGATGTCTCATTGAGTCATTAGCTTCTACTTGCCTAATTCTAATTTTTAAGGAATTATTTTCTTCAGTGAGCTTTTGTACATCTTTTTCTATTTGGTCAATTCTGCTTTTTTTTTTTTTTAAAAAAAAACAGGTTTAGGCATTTAAAAAAATTCTAATTGACCCAAATAAAACTTATATTACAAAGGAAGAACAAAATACATTATGATATAACACACAACCAGTTACACAGAAGCTAAATGTATGGGCAAATTGGAAGTTGTTCTTATTCCCAATTACATTTTGGGCTAGTGAACAACTTTGCAGAAAAGTTAGGACTTCAATTTCCTCGTGGTCTACTCTGGTAATCAAAATACACATTCTCTTCTCTTCCAGGGCATGTATGAGAAATGAATCGTGCTCTTCTTTGTCCAGATGTGCACTTCTGCTACTGCCAACCCTAGTCAGAACACTAAATTCTTCAGCTAAAGTGCTGTTCCAAGCATAGTGATAATGAATTAAAAACCAAAACAGTCAAATGCCTTCTTCAGTGAACTTTTGTACTTCCTTTTCCATTTGGCTTATTCTGTTTTTTGAAGTTATTTTCTTCAGCATTTGTGTGCCTCTTTTACCAAGTTAATTCTCTTTTCATAATTTTCATGCATTACTCTTATTTCTTTTCCCAATTTTCCCTCTACTACTCTTACCTCTTTTTTAACTCTTCCAGAAATTTTTGTTGGGCTTGGGTCCTATTAGAATTTTTCTTCGAGGCTTTTGTTGTGGCTCTTTTCATGTTGTTGTCTTCTTCTGAATTTGTGTCTTGGTCTTCCTTTCCACTGTAGTAACTTTTTATGGTTATTTTTGTTGTTGTTGTTTGCTTATTTTTTCCAGTCTATTTCTTGATCTTCAACTTTACATTAAAGTTGGGCTCTTCTCACCTGGGAGTGTCCTAAACTTTAGGCTTTTTCATGCTGGTGTTTTCAGAGGCAGTTCTGGGGGTCTGCAAATCTTCAGCATTTCCAATTGCTATGATACAGGGAGATGTATGGTCACTGCTCTCCTAGTCTGTGCCCTGGTGTTTACCCAGAAAGGGCCCCAGCTCCTCTGTAGCTGCAAACACTAGCATTCCTCTTGGTCCTGGAACTGTGACCAGGTCCTCTGCTTTTTATGCAGCTGCAAGTGCTTACTGTTCCTCTCTGCCCTGGGATTGCAAGCAGGGTACCTGCTTCCTTGTGACTAAGTGCAAGCACTATTCTCTGCCCTAGAACTATGATCCAGAACTGTGTACAGACAATAGAATTGTCAAAGTTCACCAAGTCCTGCCCCCAGCTCCAGGTAAGGGTTCTCTATGATCTCTTTTTGTCTAGTTGTCTGACCCCCTAACCATCTCTGGGCTGAGAGTTCACAAAGCTGCTGCTCCTGCCCACGGCTGGAGCGGTGCTACATGCACTCCTGACCAGCTTCCACACCCATATCACAGATCTCTTTCCGACCTCCTAAGTTGTATTAGGCTGGAAAAATGTCTCACTTAAACCTCTTGTTGGCTCTGACACTCTAGAGTTCGATTTGAGGCAATATTTTAAAGTTGTTTGGAGGGAAATGTTGGGAGAGCTCAGCTGGGTTGTTTCCTTAGTTCATCATCTTGGCTTGGTTTCCCTCTCCCCTCCCTAGTTCACACTATATTTAACTATTCCCCTGCTTTAGGACATGTAAGTTGCTTCCAGTTTTTGCAGTTACATATAATGCTGCTATGAAAACCTTTGAATAGGTAGCTTTTATAGAATATTAATTAATCAATCCATCAATTGATTAGTTTTGAGACCGAGTCTTCATACCTGGCCCAGGCTCAAAGTACAGTGGCTACTCACCAGCTGACCCCTCTACTTACCAGCACAGAAGTTCTAATCTGTTCTGTTTCTGTAGGTCCTCCATTAGACAGTCAGGTGGCCTGTCCCCACTCCCTCTCTAAAAGCTTCACCGTATTGGTACCAGACTTAGTGGAGACATTAGGTCAGCTTTAAGCCTACTGCAACTCAGACCTCCCAAATTCAAAGGATCCACCAACTTCAGCCTCCCCAGTAGGAGGGCCTATAGATATGTGCCATTACACCCAACTAATTTATTAATAAGTTTTATTGATGCTTAAAAAACAGTTATTTCTGAATATAACCCCCTCCCTTAGACCTCCTTTGTAACAATAGAAAACAATTAAGCAAAACCAATTGATAACTCTGATTGCATCTAATGGTGTATGTAACATTTCACGCCTATAGTGCCTCTCCACCAAAAGGCCAAGGGTCTTTTCTACAGGGCCAAGATTGCTCATTAAGCCTCCTCAGTCCTTGACTTCATTCCAGTGTTCTTTTCATTTATATGAGTAAAGTCACTGTGTATGTTGTTTTGCTAGTTTGTACAAGTTTTTCCACACTTCTCTGAATTCATAATAATCACCATATTATATGGCATAATAATATTCTACTATTTTAATATGCCACAAATTCCTTATCCATTCACCAGTTGATTGGCATTCCCTTTGTTCTCAATGTTTTGTTACCCCTAAAAGTGTTACTGTGAATATTTTGACAATGCATAGAGCCTTTCTTTTTGACTTTCACTTTCTTGAGGTATATGTTGGGACCTCTTTATATCTAAAAAATTATCTCACCAAATCTAAAATGTCTCTAGGGTAATAGTTTTTCCTGTTTTGTGTGTGTTTTTCCCTTTCAGTTGTGGGGCAGGAATAGGAAGTCCCTGACCATTCATGCTGCTATTCTGTCTTCTTTCTATAATAAGTAATGCTTTTCATAGGAGGGTATGATTTATTTTCATTTTTAGAGAACACCCAACTCACTGTGATATTTAGCTATTTGATTTAAAAATACATTTTTTTTTTCTTGAATCTTCTCATAGCAACAAGGATCAGAAATCCAACTCTGTTGTAAAAATTCTTCTGTAGTATTAGAACCCTAAGCTGTCTCATACTTCAGGTCATTTTATTTTATAGACAGCACAGTGAATTAATTATTGCCCTGGGTTGCTATAGAGGAAGTCTTTCCTCACCAAAACCACTGACTCCCTGTGTGATGTTAGACAAAGTCACTTTATCTCTGTAATCCTGGTTTTCTCAATTATAAAATGTTATGGAACTAGCTGATCTCTGAAAGTTGCTGGTGATTTTTCATCATCCTACAACCACGTGGTCCAATGGGCCACTCTGATTTAGCTAGGCTGATCCTTAGACAACATACGTCACTGAACTCATTCAACAATGTTGTATTATTCCCACACTTTTTTGGGGGTCTAAACTGAGATGGTTCTACCACCCTTTCACCCAAGTACCTCTATTGGGAATGTCTACCCTAATTTTCATTCAAGGCCTGGCTAAGTATCACCTCCTCTTATCAACTCTCCCTAATGTGGTTGGCCCATTTGAGCTCGCTCTTTTCTAACCCACTTTGAGAGAGATAGTACTATGCAGAGGAAAGAACAGTGGTCTTGGAATTAAGAGAGATTTGGGTTTGAATTCTAGCTCTTATACTCATTAGCTTGTATGACCCTTTCTCTATTCTCCAGACTATACCTTCATGCCTCTGATAATGCTCCTATGGGCCTGTTCTCCCATTGGTGAGCTATTCCTGGAACCTCCATTTTGGGGAAGAGCTTGGACTAGCCATCTCTCATTGTCTGAACTTAGCCACCACATCTTGGTTGGGGAACCCCTCCCACCCCCACACTTTTCTGCTCTCCTTTTATGTGTGATCTTCTCCCGCTAGAATGTAAGGAACAGAAAAGCCAATTTGTTTAGAACAAAGAGAGTGGGAAAGGGGAGTATTGTATAATGTGGTTGAAGAGGTAGACTGGGGCTTTATGTGTCAAACAGAGTTTATATTTACTCCTAGAGGTAAGAGAGAGCCCAGGAATTTAATAACTAGAGCAGTGACACAGTCAGACTTAATGTGCTTAATGAAAATCACTTTGGCTCTGTGACTTTTGGAAAGTCATTTAACCTTTGGGAGACTCAGTTTTCTCACCTGTCAGAGGGGGATAATCTATGCTACTTATCTCACAGGGTTTTTTTTTTGTTTTGTTTTTTGTTTTTGTTTTTTAAAGAAAATATCCTTTCAACATTAAAGTGTCACAGACATTTGAGCCTTTATTTGCTTTTACCACACAGACTAACAGTGTGGTAAATACTATGCCATACAGACAGTATTTGACCAGGTGTCTGTGCATCTTATCAAATGAGACAATACTTATAAAGCACTTAGCACAGTGCCTGGCATGTAGCAGGCCTGTTGCCCTCCCCCTTTCTTATTATTAATTTGTTATAGTGGCACTGTCTCAACTTATCACAAGGAAAATTCACTATGACCAGGTGGGATTTATGCCAAGAATGAAGAGCTGGTTCAACATTAGGAAAATTATCAACATAATTAACCATATCAATAACAAAATTAATAGAAATCATGCGATTATCTCAATAGATGCAGAAAAAGCTTTTGACAAAACACAATACCCATTCCTATTAAAAACACTAGAGAGCATAGGAATCAATGGAATTTTCCTTAAAATAATAAGTAGCATCTACCTAAAACCACCAGCAAGTATTATGCATAATGGAGATAAGCTAGGTCATTCCTAATAACATCAGGGGTGAAATAAGGATACCCATTATCACTACTATTATTCAATATCATAGTAGACATGCTAGCTTTAGCAATAAGAGAAGAAAAAGAAATTGAAGGAATTAGAATAGTCAATGAAGAAACAAGGCTATTACTCTTTGCATATGATATGATGGTATACTTAGAGAATCCTAGAGAATCAAGTGAAAAAAAACCTACTTAATTAATAATTTTAACAAAGTTGCAGGATATAAGATAAACCCACATAAATCACAGGCATTTCTATATATTACTAACAAAGCCCAGCAGCAAGAGATAGAAAGAGAAATACCATTTAAAGTAACTGTTGACAATATAAAATATTTGGGAGTCTACCTGCCAAAACAAACCTAAACATAATTACAAAACACTTTCCACACAAATAAAGTCAGATCTAAATAATTGGAAAAACATCAGTTGCTCATGGGTAGGCTGAGCTACTATAATAAAAATGACAATTCTACCTAAATTAATTTACTTATTCAGTGCCATACCAATCAAACTACCAAAAATTATCTTATAGAGCTAGAAAAAATAATAACAAAATTCATCTGGAAGAACAAAGGGTCCAGAATATCAAGGGAATTCATGAAAAGAGAAGGTGGTCTAGCCATACCAGAGTTAAACTGTATTATAAAGCAGCAAAATTAATAAGAAATAGAGTCGTGGGTCAGTGGAATAGGTTAGGTACACAAGACAGTAGTCAACGACTGTAGTAATCTACTGTTTGATAAACCCAAAGATTCCACCTTCTGGGATAAGAACTCACTATTTGATAAAAACTGCTGGGAAAACTGGAAAATAGAATGGCAGAAACTAGGCATAGACCAACATCTTACACCATATACCAAGATACAGTCAAAATGAGTACACAATTTAGACATAAAGGGTGAGACTATGAGCAAATTAGGAGAACAAGGAATAGTTTACCTGTCAGATCTATGGAGGATGGAAGAATTTATGACCAAACAAGAGACAGGAAACATTATGAAATGCAAAATGGATAATTTTGATTACATTAAGTTAAAAAGGTTTTGCACAAACAAAGCCAATGAACCCAAGATTAGAATGGAAGCAGAAAGCTGGGAAACAATTTTCCAGCCAGTGTCTCTGATAAAGGCCTCATCTCTAAAATATGTAGAGAACTGAGTCAATTTTCTAAGAATACAAGTCATTCCCCAATTGATAAATAGTCAATGGATATGAACAGGCAGTTTTGCATAAAAAAAATTAAAGCTTTCTATAGTCATATGGAAAAATGCTCTAAATCACTATTGATTTGAGAAATGCAAATTAAAACAACTCTGAGATATCACATCACATCTATAAGATTGGCTAACATGACAAAACAGGAAAATGATAAATGTTGCAGATGTGGGAAAATTGGAACACCAATGTATTGTTGGTGGAGTTGTGAACTGATCCAACCATTCTGGAAAGCAATTTGGAACTATGCCCAAAGGGTATAAAACTGTGCATGCCCTTTGATCCAGCAATATTACTACTAAGTCTGTATCTCAAAGAGATCATAAAAATTGGAAAAAGACTTATTAGGCTTTGGGTCTTTGTAGCCACAGTTAGGGGACCCTCAGTTAAAGAGTTCCGGGATTGGGAGTCAGGAGACCCTATTTCTAGTTCCAGTTCTGCCATTACCTGGTTGAATGACCTTGGAGGAGTTTCCTCATCTCTTTGGGTCTCAGTGTTCTCCTCTGTAAAATGAATAGACTGAGATGATCTCAAACCCCTCTTTCCTCTCTGACATCCTGTGTTCTCTCTCTCTGCTTTGTTTTCTAATGGTCTGTTCTATAGTATTCAGCCCTTAATCTGGTTTAGCCCATCCACTGAGACGGTGGTGGGATGTGACTTCTATGTATGCCTGTATGCCACAGCTTCTTGGAGCCACTGGTGAGAGTTGGGTGAAAGGCGGACACCAAAAGTGGATGAGAAATGTGGAAAAGGGCTGGGTAAGCCCTCACACCAGAGGTGCTAGTTGTTCCTGAATACCCCATACACCCATAGGCCTCAAACCCATTAGTGAGTGAGGGGGATGTCTACCCAAAGCATGTGAAGACTTCCAACAGAATGAGTGGATGGGAACAATTTGTTCCAACGTCCATGAAGGGGGCTGAAGCAGGTGCTGTGGGGCACTTAGAGACTGGTCAGACATCAAAGACACCAAGGTCACCCACTACATCCTGGGCCATCACCAGTCATCCTGACTTTTGTCCTCCCATGGGACTTTGATGACTCTGAGAAGCTGATGACTTTGTGCAGCTCTGCGTCATGTAAATCCAGTTCATGATCAAGTCATGGCAACGTCTTGTGATGGCGCTGGTGCTCTTCAAAAATGAAAGATGAACAACAACAACAACGCTAACTGTATTTAGCCCTTTATTTCCTACATTCAGAATTGTAGGTAGCATGGGCACAGGCAATGTCTCAGGTACTGATTTTTTAATGCATGTATGTATTTAAGCACAGGGATCATGGGCTATGTTTTTTGTTGTTATTAGCAGTAGTGAGAGTCAGTGTGGCAAAGGGAGAGGTGGCCTTAGAGTCAAGAAGACTGGGGTTTCAATCCTTCCTCAATCCCATTAGCAAATCACCAATCTCTCTACATCCATGGCAACTCTGCAGGTGATAAACTACAAGAAAGAGGCTGGTCTGCGTTGGCAGAGAAAGTTACTGGACCTCCTCCACTGATGAAATCACAAGTCTTGGGGGTGGGGAGGAAAGTAGTAGTCATGATATCCAACTCTTGGGTAGTGTTTTAGCGTTCACAAAGTGCTCCCATATCTTACTCAATGTTTCCTTCATATCTCTGTGGAGGTAAGAAGGACAAGAATGATCTCATTTAGCAGAGAGGGAAACCGAGGCTTATAAAAGTTTAGCAACTTGTCCAGGATCATACATTAGAACTTGGACTTTAGCTCAGGTCTTTTAATACAAAGTACAAGGTTCTGCTCACTGGGACCCTTGTTTTGCAGGCCATTACACATGGTTGGGGCTCAAGAAAGGATCTGGTGATTGAGCTGAGCCTCAATGTCCTCATCTGAAAAAAAAAAAACAAAAGCCAAAAACCCTGGATCCTAGGATCATATGATGCTCAAATTAGAAAGGTCTTAGAGGTCACCTGTTCAATCACCTTCTTTTTATAGATGAGGAAGGCACTGAATGAGAATTTGCATGAGTTAATCTCTAATGGCATCTTTAATTCAAAGATTCAATTATTGAATGATTATTAATACTATCATTATTATTACCTGGAGTCATTCACTCATTTCATTCAACAATTAAGAATAGTCAGGATCTAATATTTTTTTTCTCCTGGTATTGCACATCTCTTAGAAAAGCATTCTTACCTCAGCAGCTTCCATATCTTGAGAGCCGCATCCTATTTTCAGCAGAGTGGCCCAATTAATCATTTCTGCCTTAGCTGAAATTTTCTTCTTCTTCTTCTTCTTCTTTCATATTGTTTGCTCCTGAAAAGTCTTAACCTCTGGAGAAAAAGCTGTCTTACTCTTGCAGAGGTTTGCAAACAGATTGAATGACCTGCAGGGGAAGGCTGGGTTAAGGATGAAATAAATTAGTGGCGAGTTAAGACAAATATGACCCAATGGGAATATTATACAAGTTACTTCCATTTATACAGTAGATGTAGAAACTACTTAAACTGAATTTCTATGTCTAGGATCAAACTAGGGAAGCTTCCTACATAAAGGAATCATGTGTTGTGGCCTTTTGTCCAATGAAGAATCCTTATGCATGCTGATAATGCCTGGCATTATAGAGGGCTTTATGGCTGACAAAAATTACACACATGCACTGTCTTGTTTGAGTCTCACAACAGCCCTGTAGGTACCACAGGTTAGTTGTTTTACAGATGGGGAAACTAAGGGAGATTAAGTGACTTGGATGAGGTAACAGTTAATAAGCCACAAACCCAGGAATTAAACTGAAATTTTCTTTCTAGACATAGCTCCAGCACCATCTACTGCATTTCCCAATTGATCCTTCCTACTGTTTTCATTTTCCCTCCGAAATTACTGTGTGTTTCACTACTTTACCTTCATTCTCTTTATACTTATTCTGGACAGACTTTTTTTATAGGTAATTCTTGTCTTCCTGTTGGAATGTAAGCTCCATGTGGGTACTTGTATCTCCAGAATATAGGAGGCATTAATAAACGCTGGCTGATTGATCAACTCACTCCATATTCTTTGCCCTTTCCATAACTTGTTACCTCCACTCTGAAAACGGCCCTTCTTCCCTCAATTTAAATTGTTCCATGGAAAATGGGTCAGGTTTAGAGTTGACATTCAAATCCCGGAATGACATTAAGACATTCAAAACCTGTGACTTTGGGCAAATTATTCAGTCTTTCTAGGCCTTGGTTTCTTCATATATAAAATAAGAGGATGGCATTAGAAAACCTCTAAGGTCCTTTCTAGTTCTAAAGCTATGATCCTATGATTCTAAGATTCATAGTTCTAAAAAGCTTCAAAATTTACAAAGCATTTCCCTCATAACAACCCTGTGAGTTAGGTAATACTGATAATAAATACTATCCTTATTTTGCAGGTAATGCCTGTCAATCTTTGGCATTCAAAGCCCTTCATAACCTAGACTCCTCCTACCTTTCCAGTCTTTTTCTGCCTTACTCTTTGAACTCTTCGATCCAGAGACATTGGCCTTCAGGCTATTTCACAAACAAGACACTCATTTCTGGCTCTGGGCATTTTCTCTGACTGTCCCTTGTGCCTGGAATGTTCTCTCTCATCCACTCCAAGTACTGACCTCCCTGGCTTCTTTTAATTCCCAACTTAAATCCCACCTTCTGCAGGAAGCCTTCCTCAACTCCTTTTAATTCCAGTGCCTTCCCTCTGTTAAATATTTCCTGTTTTTCCTGTATATAGCTTTCCTTTGTACATATTTGTTTTTTTTTTAAGGCAATTGGGGTTAACTGACTTGCCCAGGGTCACACAGCTAGTAAGTGTCAAGTGTTTGGTCTGAGTCCGGATTTGAACGCAGGTCCTCCTGGCTTCAGGGCCGATGCTCTATTATCTGTGCCACCTCACTGCCCTTATATATTTGTTTATACATTGTCTCCTCCATAAGACAGTAAGTTCTTTGAGGATAAGGACTTTTTTTGCCTCTTTATCATATCCCCAATGCTTAGTACATTGCTTGGCACATAGCAGGCCTTTAATACTTGTTTACTAATTCATCTGTAGCTATCCTTCAACCCCAATTTTTAAAAAAAATCAATTTATTTTTAATTTTCAACATTCACTTCCATAAGATTTTGAGTTCCAAATTTTCTCCCCATCTCTCCTCTCCCCCCACCTCAAGATGGCATGCAATTTGATATAGGCTATCTATATACATTCATATTGAACTATTTTCACATTAGTCATATTGTAAAGAAGACTTCGAACCATGTTGTAAAGAAGACTGGAGAAACCACAAGAAAGAAGAAACAAACAATAAAAAAGAGAGAAAGCAAATAATTTGCTTTGATCTGCATTCAGCCTCCATGGTTCTTTTTTCTGCATGTGGACAGCATTTTCCATCATGAGTCCTTTAGAGTTGTCTTGGATCCTTGCATTGCTAAGAAGAGATGAATCTATCAAAGTTAGTCATCACACATTGTGGCTGTTATTGTGTACAATGTTCTCCTGGCTCTGCTCACTTCACTCAGCATCAGTTCATTCAAGTCTTTCCAGCTTCAACCCCAATCATGAGGAGCATCCAGGCCTTGGGATGGGTGAGTGAGACAGGAAATCTCTGTTATGTCAGTAGAAAGTGGTGGTAAAGGTCAGAGTTAAAGGGAACAGAAACGCCTATGGTAGCAGGCTTCTCTCTGCTGAATCTATGTAGGATTTTCCATGACAAGTTGGCTGAGTCAAGATAAGGTCATCGGTCTCTGCCAGTGACCAGAAAGCCAAGACTCCATGATCACAAAGCTAATAAAGATGGCGCCTACGAGGCTCTGTCTGGATGAGTGACAGCAGCAGCAGAAAGTCTCAGGAAAGCAGTAGTCATAACAGAGACAGAGAAAGCAGGTGTAGCACCAGCTCAGGTGCAGTCAGGCACCCCAAGGTAGAGGACTATATCTATGTGTTATGTTGTGGCTATCAGGGGTCTCAGGGCCTTTATAAAAAGGGGTAAGTAGGGGACTGAAAGTAGAAAAAAAAAGGGGGTAGTAATGCCCAAGAAGTTAGGAGAAAAAGAGAGAATAAGCATTTACATAGTGCCTACTATATGCCAGGCACTGTGCTAAGCCCTTTACAAATATTATCTCATTTGATCCTCACAACCATGCAGGTAAATGCTGTTATTATCCTTATTTTACAGATGAGGAAAGTGAGGGATTTTATGCTCCTTGGGAAGTTCCACAAAGAGATAATGGGTATTGGGGCACTTTCATTGGCAAGGAGAAATGTTTATTTTTAAAGTCTGACTAGCAGATTTGGGAACCACGAAGACGCTTGTTTCAACATGTTGTATCTAATGATTGAATGAAATTTTATGAGTAACCTCAACATGATTTTTTTTTTGCAAGAGGGATAGTGACATGACACGTTTTTCAAAATTCATTGAGTCGAGGCTCAAGCAAAAATTAGTATGACAACCCTGGAAGTCAAACTGAATCCTTTATACCACTGTGCATCATATATACAGAAGGCAATTAGAAAATATTGCCCAGATTATTGTATAGACAGGTCATGAAGGTAAGAGATGATTGGTAGCTGGGGGTTATCAGGGCAAGTTTCATGAACATCTGTGCGTTTCATAGGTGGCTTTGATTGGACCAAATATTTCACTTCATCTGCCCACCATTGCCACTCAGAGATGGCTGTTGCAACGAAGAGCAAAGAAAGTAGCAGGGGACAGAATTCTGCTGCTGGGGGAGTGGGGAGGAAGCTGGACACACAGTATGGCTGGGTATAAAAACACATGCACCTGCAGAATATTGAGTGGAAAGAACTCTATGTCAAACCACCCCCACCTACTGTCTATCTTGGTAGCAAATCCCTGCAGCCAAACCCCAGACCTTGTTGATCTTAGTTTTGATCCTGCTTTGGTGTCAATACCACTTTCTACCTCCAGACCATGAATTTTGCCATTTGTTTCTCAATTACTGGTCTTAATTTTAATTTGGAGTGCTAAGAAGGGACTTTTTTGCCTGAAACTTCCCCTGATTCCCTAACACTGGAAGGCTTCAACCATCACCATCAAACCCATCCAGCCTCAGCCTGTGATGGACTCCCATGCAGGGCAAAATTAGGCCCACCAACATTTTTACCTTTTCCAACCAGTGCTCTCTTGCGCATCGGTCTTTCCTATCACTTGTCCTTCCAGCCATTTCTGTTGAGCTGAAATCAGGCTAGGAAGACTTCACTTCAGTGGCAGGTGGAAAGAAGTCACAAAATGGCACCCTGAAGAGTAAGTCCGGATACAGATGGGGTGAGCAGAGGCTTTCTCATCCACTTTGCCTTGATGATAAAAGAGGGTTTATCCATCGATGGTAGGTATAGAATTTGGAATTACTTAGAGAAATCATTGGATTTCCCTCCAGAATCATTCTTCAACCAACTAGCAACTTATCCCTGCCGCCTCAGAACTGAAAAGTTCCAAGACACTCAATCCATTTGCTCTTTCCTTGAGATAGCTTTGTCTGGAACCTTGACTCAAATTAGGAGGCATTCATTAAATAAACACATAACTAGATTTCAAAACATAAATCTACCAAAAAAAAAAGAATGAATGAATTTGCAAATTGTTCTTTTCTGTGGACCTAGGTTGTCTGGCTTGCTTTAGCATGCATTTGTGTGTCAATACCCACATGCTTGGACAATTTTTAGAGGACAATGGAGAAGAACAGAGATGGAAGAAGTCAGGCTTTGGGGTCACTGACGCTAGCCTTAGCACTTTCTTCTACCTCAGTTTCCTTGTCTGCATTAACAATGGAGATAATATAACCTCCTGCCTAGAAGAGTGGGGGAGGACTGGCTGGGAGGGGCAGTGATCAGGAGGATTAGTAACCTAATGGGTGCGACTGACTTTGAAGCTGGGTGATATTATCCTCTATAAATATCATTACCCTAGAAAATCAACCATCCCCTTGCAAACCAACCTGTTTCTTTTGCTGCCTGTAGCCCCTAGCCACTCATGATGAATGGAGGACTGGCTGGAGAGCCCTGAGCCACGGGTAAGCATTTGCTATAACCACTTAGGAAACAGGAGGGCTGCGGGGGTATTATTAAAAGCAAACAAACCTATTATTAAACATAAACAAACAGGTAGGAGGTGCCAGGAAACAAATTTTTCAAAGGACTCCAGACTCATTGGTCCAAGTTCATCTACGGTTACCCATTGGTTCAGCCTCCCTGATTGACCAAAAATCTAACATGGAGACCCCAAACATCAGCAAACTGAAACTTTACTGCTGATTAACAAGAATATCTTAGTGCTCTCTAAGTGACTCTAAGTATAAGTTACAGACGGTTTTGAATCTGCATCTGCATCTGTGGAGGGAATTTCAATATATATAGGAACTCCCTTTTACAAAAGTCATAGACGTGGACCAAAATGAGAAGAGTTCACGTTTATATAGCACATCACAGTTTGCAAAGGACTTGCCTTGAAGCGACTCTCTGAGCTAAGTTGTGGAAGGATTACAATCTGTTATGGAGTTAGAAGATGCGGGTTAGACCTTGGGTATATCCCTTCCTCCCTCTTTGTGTCAGTCTCCTCATCGGTAAAATGAGGGCGCTGTGCTGATGATCTCTAAGGTTGCATCTCGCTCTAAAACTACGAGCCCATGATTTCCATTTTGCAAATGAAGAAAATGAGGCCCAGAGAGTTCAAACAGCTTGTACAAGGTCATATAGTGGAAGGGAAAGGGCATGAATCCAAGCCTCTTGACTCAAAACCCAGCACCCTTACCCCTACACTGGTGGCTCTTCTTTTGGTCTCAGCACCAATTTATACTCTTGAAAATCATTGAAGGTCCCCCCAAAGAGCTTTTGTTTGTACCAACTGCTAGTAGTAGTAGTAGTCGTAGTAGCAGCAGCAGCAGCAGTCGTAGTAGTAGTAGTAGCAGTAGGAGGAGGAGGAGGAGGAGGAGGAGTAGCAGTAGTAGCAGTAGGAGGAGGAAGAGGAGTAGGGGTAGGAGTAGTAGCAGTAGTAGTAGTAGTAGTAGTAGTAGTAGTAATAGTAGTAGTAGTAGTAGTTGTTGTTGTTGTTTGTCCTTTGTTCTCAAAGAGGCTCATGACATAAGAAAGGTGATTCTGTCACATGCAAGTGAATTGGATTTAAGGGAGGGAGGGCTGTGCAAAGTCACCAGCCTCACTCTCTCCTCCGGAGCCGTCTGGATCCAGTGGCAAGATGTGGATATAAGTACTACTGGTAGTTACTATATTCAAAATTAAAATGTCTTATTATGAAAATTGTTTAACCTCATGGATCCCCTGAAAAGGTTTGGGCATCCCCAGGGGTTCCTGAACCACAGTGTGAGAATTGCAGCCTCACACTGTACTTCCTTGTTCTTGTTGGAAGAATAGTTCCTCATTCCTTTATTCCCAGAACTCCAAAAGGGCAGCAAGGAGCAAGACTGGCCTCATATCTAGCCTCGGTCTGCTCCAGAACAAGCTCTGTTAAGCCGGGGTAAGTAAATGGCTATTTGTTGATTTGGTTGCAGGGTTTCCCAGAGGCAGTTACAGGCAAGTGACTTATCAGCTCTTGATGTCTTGATGGCATGACAGATGAACAGGCAGAGCATCAGGGCCTTCCCAGGATACAGCTGGGAAAAGCCCCTGGGACTATGTACTCCCTCTCATCAGCTGAACATCTCAGAGCATCTGAGAGTCGGACAGGACTGCTGAGGTCACCTAGCTCGATGCCTTGCCTGCAGTACCAATCCTAAAAGTCATCCCCTCCTTCTCAAATTTTCCTGGAGCACTTTATATCTCCTTCAGTCCTATCCATCAATCAACAAGCAGTTACTAAGCTTCTACTATGTGCCTGACACTTTGCTATATGCTAAGGAAACAAAGACAAACATGGAACAGCCCCTACCCTCAAGGAGCTTACATTCTATCTGGGTGGGAGGAAAGGGAGAGAACAAGCATTTATTAAGCACTTACTTTGTGCCAGGCACTGTGCTTTATAAATATTATCTCATTTGATCCTCACAATGACCTTGGGAGGTGGGCATTATTATTATTATTCCCATTTGACAGTTGAGGAAACTGAGGCAGACAGAGGTTAAATGATTTGCCCAGGGTCACACAGTTAGTAAGTGTGTGAGGCTGGATTTGATAGCCTTATTGATTCCAGGTCAGGACACAAACACTCTCTCTCTGTATATATATACACATATGTATGTGTGTGTGTGTATACACACACACACACACACATACATTATACATATATGTATAAATATAAACACACACACACACACACACATATATATATATATATGCAAAGTAATTTGTGGATAGTGACATCTTTTTATCTCCAATATCCAGTACAATGACTTATCAAGCTCCTACTATGCACCTGACACTTTGCTAGTTTGTCGAATTGAATCTCTAACAACTAGTTAAGACTTTCATTGTCAGAAACTCCAATGCCTCCTAAGGCAGTCCATTAAATTTTCGACACCTATGATTTGTTAGGAAATCCATGTTATAATAATTCACATTTGTGTAGCTTCTTCAGGCTTTAGAGACAGGAGGGATCCCCAGACCACCGATTCAGAACCAGAAGGGACCTTAGAGGTGATCTAGTCCACACTTGGAGTCTTTCTAAAGATGGGAAACTGAGGCCCAGAAAGGAGAATTTCCTTACCCAAGGTTACACAGATATGAAATGGCAGATTCATTCCTCTGACTTCACAATCAGCCCTCATTCTAAAGGTGAGAAACAGGCAAAGAAGAAGGCTGTAACCCACCTATGGTCACTTGAGGTAGTTAAGTAGTGGAAGTGGGATATGAACTGAAGGATCCTGTCTCCCTAGGCAGTGTTCTTTCTACTATACAACATGGAGTGTCTTCCTCAAATAAGATAGTATACGTAAAGCACTCTTCAAACTTTAAAAGTGCAACATAAATGTGAATTATTCATTGTAACCTCCTCAGTAGGTAGTGCAAGCATTATTAAATCCACTTTATATATCATGAGCCTGAGCCCTCAGAGAGGCTGAGTGATTTGTCCATGATCACACAGTTTGTTAGTGTTGAGGGGACACAGTTCCACAGTAGTGGTATGGTAAGTGGGACATATATAATGGATGGCTAAAACTCAGGCAGTTTATAATGAACCTTCATAAAGACTTGATAATATCATAGAGAATCCATGGGGAGCTTGCTCTACCAGTCTGGCCTAGGCATTGAGGGAATCATTTGGAGCCATTAGTAAACCTGAGATGCGAAGACCAAGTACTCCAACTCATACAAGGGACCTCTGATGTTTGGGATTGCGGGGGGGAGGGGGAGTGGGAAGAGGCCAAGGAAAGAAAAGCATATGGAAAATGGGCCAAGGGGTACGGATGGGAGGTACCTGGCTTCTAGATGAATCAATGGGACCTTTCCCCAACCTGCCGAAGGCATTTACAGAGATTGAGTGGAGGGGTGGGTGGGAAAGAAAGGGCGATAGTAAAGAATTCAAAGGCACTGTGGAATAATAATAATAGCATTTATATAGCACTTCAGCAGGTAGGTTGCCCGATGGGTAGAGTACTGGGCCCAGAGGTAGGAAGACTCATCTTTTTGAGTTCAAACCTGGCTTTGGACACTTACTAGCTGTGTGACTCTGGGCAAGTCACTTAATCCTGTTTGCCTCAGTTTCCTCATCTGTCAAATGAGCTGGAGAAGGAAATGGTTAACCACTCCAATATCTTTGCCAAGAAAACCCCAAAATATTATCTCATTTGAGCCTCACCACAACCCTGCAAAGAAGGTACTATTATTGCCCCCATTTTATAGATAAGGAAACTGAGGCAAATAGAGGTGAAGTGACTTGCCCAGGGTCACACAGCTAGGAAGTGTGGCTGGATTTGAACTCCACTCTTCCTGTCTCCCAGTCCTCTATTCACTGTACCATCTAGCTGTTTTTCCTTTTTCTAGTGTCTACTTACTTAGTAGGCCATGCCTGGCTCTATCTAGTTTCTTAAGATCTTTTCCTATCTCAAATCAGCTCAATTTAATTCAGTGAATATTTGTCAAACCTCAGTTGTGGGTAGAGTCCTGTTAGGCACTAATTAACTCTTCTAACATTTTCTCCATCCTTCCTAGACTCAGAATATTCACAAATTTAATAAGCTGTCATACATCTTTATCTTCCTACATCCACATCTTCAACTTGGTCCCTGATGATAAGGTTGAATAGAATATGGCCCAGGCCAGAGCCTGGAGCTGGGCATCAGCTCTCTACTAGAGACCTCTCTAGTGGAACATCATTTCATTAGTCAGTCCTCTTTGGGTCTGGTGGTTCTACCGGCCGGAAATCCACTGGCCAGTCCATGTATCTCCATCTCGTCTACAAAGATATCCTGGGAATCTTTGTCAGGTGAAATTCAGATGGCCTCTGTGTACAGCACTCCCTTGATAGATCTAGGCGCCCAGTCGGAAAAAAAAAAAGGAAATGAGGTAAGCCTGGTTATTCTTGCCCACTTCTTCCATAGTATTTGCCAAGCCCCTTCCTCTCATCGGAGGGCAGGTCATTTCTGGCTGTTCTATTGTCTGCGCTCATGGGAAAGACAACATCACGTTCCCTCACCAGCTGTGAAATAACACACCGTGATGGATGAGGCCGCCCAGGGCAAGGGTGAGGATGACCTTTGACAAACATTTTGGAGTCCTGAGGTTTCTTACACTTTGCTGGTGCTTGACTGGCAAATAAGGGGCCCTCCCAGACAACAGAAAGACTAATTATCCCACCTAGATAACCCATGGGTACCAAAGGCACTGAAAAAAGCATACCTGCCCAGGGTGAGAAAAGAGCTCTGAGTTGGTCTCTCTCCCTTCCATGTTTATTTGTTGAATGAGTGGAAAGTAAGTATGTCTCATTCCCTTGTTCTGCTTCCAGACAGAAAGGATACCAATCCAGAACAGTGTAGACATTAATAATAGCATTTATATATGTAAAAGGCACGGTGCTAAGTGCTTTACACCTGTTGTTTCACTTGATCCTCACAACAACCCTGGGAGGTAGGTGCTATTATTGTCCCCATCTTACAGCTGAAGAAACTGAGGCAGACAGCACTTAAAGTGACTTGCCCAGGATCATATAAGTAATGCCTGAGGCTGGATTTGATCTCAGGTCTTCCACACTCCAGGCCCAGAGCTCTATCCATTGTCACCAGTCTGCCTCGAATAGACAAATACATGGTATTCCACTTTTTCCCAAGCAGGGCTGGCTAAGAGATTCAAGGGTCATGTGGATCCATTCCCTGACATGGCCCTTCTAGAGCATGAAATCAAATAAGGACTTTAGGGATTGTTTAGTCTGTCAGCCTCATTTTACAAGTACAAAAAAAAAACCAAACTAAAGCCTAGTGAGATTAAATAATTTAAGATCATGGATCAATAACTGGTAGGGACTTTCAAAGTCATTGAATCCAATGCCCCCATCCTACAGATGAGGAAATTGAGGCTGAAAGGCTGAGAGACTTTCCCAAGGTCTCATAGGTAGTAAGCTGCAGAGTTAAGATTCCCAGGCAGGTCCAGGGATGCTAAGTTCAGCTCTCTTTCCTGCTAAGCCACAGATTTGTACATAAGCAGAGCTGAGATCGCAGCCAAGGTTCTCTAACATTGAACACAGTTGTCTGACACCAGATATAAAGCTCTTTTCTGAAGGACTGTGGGCAGTTAAAATGTTCAGTTAGATAAAGGCTGAATTTTGGCCTTGGGGGCTGTCAGTGCCAGACCTTTTACTATCAGAAAATGAATCTGAGTTTTTAGGTTTTCCTGGGCTCATGTACTTGTTGGCCACCGCCCCCCCCCCCCCCCCCCCCCCCCCCCCCCGGTGTTTAATGCCAATGAAAAGAGTTTCCTCCCTTTGTTCTCCCCTATGCTTCAACGGCCTGGATGGAGGGCTAGAGAAAGGCCAATGGCAATCCAGAGGGAGGGAGACCTCTCATTTTTAGGCCTTTTAAAACTTATCCATTTCAATCTGATTTGAATGAAAATATTCATTTGTGGTTGAGAGGCGGGACCAGAAATACCTATTTCATTTCATAATTGAAGCAAGACTTATAATTATAGAACAGTGGGAAAATGCTCTTATGGGATTAAAGAACTTTCGCCCCCAATTTCTTGATTATGAGCTGGGGAAGTAAACCCCACTGTCATTATCTGGGCAAGGTGGCAGAGGGTTGAAGGCAGGTGTGGAGATGGTAGGAGGCCTGAACCTGCTTCTTACTGATAACAATCATGTGCTGAGAAATCTGAAACATCACAGTGTCTGTGATCACACTTGTAGTAATTGAAGAGATTAAAGCAGAATTTAGTAAATATTTTGGTGCAGCTGCTGATAAATAAAACAAAAACAGACCCTAGAAAATTAATTTCAGAATACTGTTTGAATTAAATAGAAGCTTTAGTACTTAAAGGGTTCCTGATTTTTGGGGGGTGGTCTCCCCACTAAAACAGATTGCAACCCTTCCATCTAGTAGGTGGTATTTGTGGGTCCTGGTGACCCAAACCAACCATCTCCTTGTGCTGGTGCATTGCTCCGAGATTGGCTAAATTGGTCCTCTGATAACAAGTTTGCTGGGATCCTTTGATAGCCTCTGAGACCCTTTCTTGTTCTGTCTAGGTCCAGAGGAACCTGCAGCCTCAAGGACACGTGTGGTCTTCTAGATCCTCAAGTGCGGCCCTTTGACTGAATTCAAACTTCACAGAACAAATCCCTCCAACCTGTTATGACTCTAGTAAAAGGGAACTTGGAATACAGGGATCTAAACCACTCTTCCTTTAGTACAGATCAGTGATCATACTGTCATAGAGAATTTACAGTGAGGAAACTCCCACTGGAAATGACGCTCAGCTACTGCTTTTCAATTTAGAGTATTAGAGAATTGCTGGGGGGTGGAGGGTGGGCACTGAGCCAGCTAGGTGGCGCCATAGTGCATAGAACACTGGGCCTGGAGTCAGAAAGACTCCTGTTCAAATTCCACCTCAAACACTTACTAGCTGTGTGACCCTGGGCAAGTCACTTAACTGGGTTTGCCCCAGTTTCCTCATCTGTCAAACGAGCCGGAGAAAGAGATGGCAAATCACTCTAATATCTTTTCATAGAAAACCCCAAATAAGGGTCATGAAGAGTTGGACACAAATGAAAAAAAAAGCCAAACCAACACAAAAACAAATGATTAAAATGAGAGGTGAAAGCACTTGCTGAGGTGTATGCAGCTTGATGATATGAGGCAAGACTTGAACCCAGGTTTTCTAGAATCCATATCCTCCCTATTCATTGTCAGGATGCTTCTCAACTATATCTAATCTGGTGCTGCAGTTTAGGTGGGATTCCAGTCTGGTGGTGAGAAGGGTTACATATAAAGAAAGCATCCATCAACAATTATTTGCAAATGTAAAACATGACATGATTCGTTCATTATTAGCATTGTGTTTAGCACATAGTATAAATACTTAATAAATGCTCATTCATTCATTCATTCAATCCACCACTAGTTCAGTCTCTAAACCACTGACTGTCATTCTGGGGTCTTCCTGGGGAGGCATGCATGACAGCAATTCATCTGAAGTTCTGGGGTTTTTAGAGGCACTGGGTGGCACAGTAGATTGAGCCATAGGCTTGGAGTCAGGATAGACCTGAGTTCAAATCTGGCCTCAGTCACTTAACTAACTGGGTGACCCTGGCCAAATCACTTAATCTGTCTTAGTTTCCCCAACTGTAACATGAGGATAACAACAGCACCTACCTTACTTAGCACAATGCTTTACAATTATTATCTTATTTTATCCTGACAATAATCCTGAAAGGAAGGTGTTATTAATACCATCCCCATTTTTCAGATAAGGAAACTGAAGCAAAAGGAGATTATTCCTTTATTTCCTTTCCTTTCACTCTTTTAGTGGACCAAAGAATCAATGCTTGTCAGCAGGGTGATGTAGCAGCCAATACCTAATACCAAGCTAATACCATTTTGGGCAGAATTAAGAGATGGACAGCTTCCTATGAAGACAGGAATATGGAGGTGATAGTTTTGTTAATCTCTGCCTTGGTCAGACCACATCTAGAGTGTCATGCTCAGTTCTGGAGGCCATGTTTTAGGAAAGACATAGATAAGTGCTTAGCGTAGCATGCCAGCACTGTCCTAAGCACTTTACATATATCACTTCATGCTATTATCCCATTTTACAGTTGAGAAAACTGGGGTAGACAGAAGTTAAGTGACTTACCCAGGATCACACATCTAGTAAGCCTCTAAAGCTGGATTTGAACTCAGGTCTTCCTGACTCCAGTTCCAGCATGCATGGTTAATGAGGATGAAATGAAGGGCTGAAAACCTTTAACTTGGAGAAAGTTCAAGAGAGACCATGGTGGTCCTCAAGCGTTTGAAAGGCTATTACAGAAAGAGGGATTAGACTTTTTTGCTTGGCCTCCCAGACCAAAATCATAAGCAACAGAGTGGCAGTTGTAAGGAGGCAAATTTAGCCTTGCTATAAGGAAAATTTCCTAAAAATTAGAGGAAAGTTAAAGTGGGATGGAAAGTAAGCTCCATGAGGGCAGGAAATGTTTTCTTCTCTTTGTATTTACAGCATTTAGCCCTATGCCTGGCATACAACAGGCACTTAAGAAATGCTTGTTGAATTTAATTGAAATTTAACTTTAGATCTGGGAAGAACCTCTAAGTCATTGAGTATACCCAGTCCCCTAACAACCCCTATTTTACAGATAAGTAAACTGAGGCCCAGGGAAGTTGTAACTTACCTAAAGGCATTAGGTAATAAGTAGAACTGGAATTTCAACCAGATAGGCTGTCTGACTCTAATGGATCAAATAAAATAATCTACAGAAGCGCTTTGTAGCCCCAAAAGCACTGTATTAGAAATGTCTCTCATCATTCTCTCTAAAATCAGTCAATATTTATCAAGCGCCCACTATATGCCAGTCACTGTACAAGGCAGGGGGTAGGAAGAAAGCAGAAGAGCAGCTCCTGCTCTCGAGCTGCTCCAGGCTGCTCTCTTTTCCCCTTGGTGCTGTCACGGAAACCCTGCAGGTTGAGGCTTCAGCGTGCTCTCAATTTGTGTCCCAATGATAGATCAATAGGTTTTCCGGCATTGATGCAACTCCATCAGACGCAGCGTCCTCATGCAGGTGCTGCCTTCTATTGCTATACATTCACACGCACATGCGCGTTATAAAACCCCACGCATTAGATACATGCACATGTATATATGCGCAGGTGTATATAAGCACACACTTTATATGTGTAGACACACATGTATAATGCAACGTATATAGGCACACATTTATATGTATGTGTATACATGCACATGTGCGTGCACATACACAAACACGTACCTAAATATACTCATATACACATACGTGCATAATCACAAATTATATGTGATATACAATATACAAAATTATATACAACATACTAATTATATATTATGTGTATATATGTACGCACAACATATGCACAGATACATATAATGTGCAAACATGACTTGGCATTGCAGCCATGACATCACAAACTAGGCCTCTTTCCTAAAGGCCGATGCAACCACACCGAACTGCCCACCATGCAATTTCCCGGAGCTGGTGCATTTTACTCAGTGGCGGAGCCCAAGGGTTTTTTGTTTTTATTGTTGTTGTTTTAAAAGAGGGTGTCAATCCCCGCCCCCCCTCCCCCTACTCGGCTACTGCCGCGGTTTTACGTGGGAAAGGTGCCCCGGGGGTGGGGAAGCGGCGAACGAGTAGCCGCCTGAATGCGAACCCGCACCCTCCACCCCGCCCAGGCACTAGAGGTAGGGAGGGGGCGCAGCGCGCATACCCCGCACCTTCCAACAGCCGGCGCAGCCGCTCCCTTCCTCTGCAGGGGAGCCCGCGCGCGCCTCCCGGGCCACCGTTCCAAACCCCGCCCGCTCAAGCAAGCAGGCAGAGCTCTGCCTAGAAAGGCTCGGGCCCCCTCACCCCCGCTCGGCGGCGAGCCTCGGGAGCGCGCGCGTGCGCCTCTTGGAACGTCTGGCTGGCGGCGGAGCCGAGCCCGAGCCAGTGCTGGAGCAGGAGCCGAAGGGGCCGGAGCTAGGTTTGGGGAGCGGCTGCGGGAGCCGCGTGAATAAGGGGGGCGGGTTTCCAGCGCAGTGCCAGGAGAGTCCCCGGGGTTACAAAAGCCGCAGATCGCCGTAGACTTCTAGCTTGCCGTTAGACAGCACCCGAAAAGACCTTTGGAATTATTTATCCTTATTATTATTTTTAAAGCATTATTAGTAGTAGTATTTTCGAATGGAGTTGATCCCGAGTCAGGGGGTGACTGTCTGTGCAACAAGATGGGCTTTGCTGTTACCCTTGTGGGGAAGAATAGTCGCTTGATTTTCCATCTCTGGTCCTTTTTGAGGTTAGGAGCCCTTAGCCGGTGCAGGTAGGGAATAAGCATTAGTAAAGAACTGGGTTTTCGGTTTCTAAAAAAAATAATTATTAGATCCCTGATTATTGCCCCCTTTCCCCTCTCTTGAGGAAGGGGCTTCAAGTCACCCGGTGATTTCTCCTCCACTTCTTTTTTTTTTTTTTTGGAAATCACTTTAAAGGGCTTGGAAAAGCACCCCCAAGCCTCCCCAACCCAACGCTGCCGAGCTGAGCAGCAGCCGGAGGTAGCGTGGAATTGAAGCGCTCTCGCTGCCCGTCTGTGTGCCCGAGCTGGGAAAATGGAGGCTGTGATTGAGAAAGAATGCAGTGCTCTGGGAGGGCTCTTCCAGACCATTATCAGCGACATGAAGGTAAGAATTGGGGAGGGGAGCTGGTGGCCAAGCGCTCCCTCCCTGCCCTGCCCTGCCCACCCCCGTGGGGAGCCCTTAGCTGGAGCTGGGGAAATTGCACCCGCACTGTTTGACACATCCCTCCGTTCATCCTTGTACGGAAAGCTCCCCACCCCCCGATCCGTCCCATTGCCTTCCTATCCCCACCTGCACGATCCGGGGGCTGTGTTAGCTATAGCCCTTTCCCGGGGGAAGGCTCTGCTCTCTTAAGCTGTTCCTGCTGGGCGATGGGTGTAATTGAAAAGGATGGCCCCTAACAGCCTAAGAGGGTCCGCCTTCCAAGTCTAGAGGCTGTTCGAATGTGACTACACCCGTGCCACCATCGCCCCACCTCTGGGACCAGCGCTTGCTTTCCCCAGCTCCAAGTTTTCCTATTGTCTTTGCATTCTAGCACTTGTAAAGGACGTATTGAGCGCTCGGACTCCTTAGGGGAGGGCAAGTCACCTGCAAACCAAACCTGTATCCAGGAGGAATGGGAGCTGATGATGGTGTTGGAAGGAGGCGGAGGACGTAGAGGAGGATAGCAGGGTAGTGACTGGTGACACTGCCCCGGTCATTACCTAGTGTGGCAGAGTTGTGGGAGGAATGGAGGGAAAAAAAGCTGGCCGTTTTCTCTTTCTAGGAGGCGAGCAGATTAGCTGGGTAATTAATCTGTTCCATAGCTGCCTCTGTGCGTGATTGTGTGCTGCGGGCATTCCTGCCCTCACTTTCCCCTTGGGAGTCTTACAGAAGTTCCCAATGCACCCTTTAATAGTCTTCTCCCCAGGGTCTTCTTCCCCCTACCGCGCCCCCACCCCCAAAAAAAGGAAAAGAGAAAGGCGTCTCCTTTCTAGTCTGAGTGCAAGCGTATACAACCAGCCCAGCCCCCCCCCTTTTTAAGAAAAACTAATATTCTGATGTAACCACTTTAAAGGTTACCTTGTACATGAAAAGGATTGAAGGACAATATTTTTTTTTCCCATGGAACGGATGGCAAACACGACCTTTTTAGAGCCCGTGGAAGAAGTAGCTCGCCAGCCATCCCTGCTCAACTCCACCAAATGAAGCTAGCTGCAAAGGGGATGCTTAAAGGCGTAGTGGGTAGGGTGGGGTGGTTATTATTATTGTTATTATTATTATTTTTTTAAATCTGTGTTTAGGGATCGTTCTTTGGCTGTGGTCCACTTCGTTTTGCCTCAGCAGCTCTGGGTGGGTCGTGTTTAATTAAAAGTAGGTCTCCTAAAGAGAGTAGGCAGGTTTGGAAAGCTCTGTGTGTGCGTGGGTGTGTTATGCGATGCCCCTCGTTTGCTGCTGCTGTACCTACTGTAGATCGGCTTTTGTCTAATGAGCAGTACAGGTCGGTCCAGAGCTCATTTCAGTGGACTTCAGGAAGAGTTCTCCCCCCTGCCCAAACCAGGCTTAAAACACTCGCACAGACACACTCCCCCTCCCCAGCCTTAAAGCACACGTAAACCGTCATCTCCAGCGCCGCCCCAGAGGGGTGCTTTTTTTTCTTTCCCTTTTTATGATGTCTTTAACCATCCTCCCTCCATCTTTTTTATTGTGGAAGGGAAACCCCAAATCAAATTGTTGGAAATCTGACTTTGCAGGAGGACTTTGTTTCCATAGAGCATGATCTGCAGTGAGACTCTGCTTGCTAGAAATTATTTTAGTTGCAGGATCATTGATAAGAAGAGCTGGGAGGGATGACAGAGGCCATTTAGCCTAATCCCTTTATTTTTTTAGATTAGGAAACTCAGGCCCAGAAGTGAAGTGACGTGTCCAAGGTCACACAAGTTGTGAGTGGCAGAGCTGAGATTCCAACTCAGCCTCTTAACTGCAGAGCCGCTTCACTGATCTGGTCCTTGGAATGAGAGGGATTATAATTCCTTCCGAAAGCCACCCCTACCACCACAACCTTCTTTTGCCCTTTATAGATGTTGAAGTGTTGAGTACTTTTTTTTTTAAGATTGAGGTTGATTCATGCTGCATTCTGAAATATGTGAATGTGTGGGTATACACATATTTATACATACATACATATATATTCAACTCAAGCCACCTCACCTTGTTGCCAAACCAAATGTTTATTTGAGTCAGAGGGATTTTCTAATTACTGGGAAAGGGTTTTGTGATCCGATGGTAGAGGTTGTGTTTTTACTTTTTGAAGAGATAGATGGATGGGTGTTTCCCGTGTCTGTAGTTTTTAGAATCCTCCGCTTCCCTGCCCAAGCCGACCCACCACAATCTGGGAGTGTTCACATCTGGAGTTTTCCCCGTCTTTGTTCTTTTTAATCCAGAATCAGGGCTTGGTTCCTCCCATTCTGCAGTTCCCATCCAAAATTTCAGAAAGGGTGATCCTGTTTGAGCATTAGGTGATCTGTGCCATCCCTCCCTGTTTATTCTTCTGGAGCATCCTCCAAGTTGATCATTCCTGGGGGCTAACGTCCCATTCTTTGCTCCTGCCAGGTTCCAGTTGAATATAAAGAATCCTCTATTTCATTCCCTTTCAGCTATTGATTTACAGTTTGTGGTCACTGGGTTGTTTCCCTTTTGAATTTAGTAGTTTGAAGAGTTGTATGCTTTATTTTCCTCTCTCAGTACAGCATTTAAAAATCGAGTTACAGTAAAAGTCTGAGGTAAACGTGCCTTGGACTCAGCAAAATTTCATATTCTCCTTTGGAGGGGACTAGGAAGGGGAAGAAAGGGAGAATGTCTTTGATTTCCAAGTGTGTTTTTCTATGAGATCTTTGTATACAGAAACACTATTTTCTTTGAGATCCCCCCCCCAATTCCTACTTGGATTAAAGTCTAATAAATAGAAATTTAAAAGAAAATTTCCTAATTCTTAGCCCTATAGCATAAAACTTGAAAGTATACAGAATCTGGACTTATTAATGTTGCATAAAGAGTGGTAGAAGAAATTGATTTTTTGGATCTGTAGCTCAGCCTGTTTAATGACCTGCTTTGTTATTTTTTTCCCTTTTCCTTTCTTTTTCCTCCTACAATGCATTTATAACACCTCTGATCCCCCCTTCTGTTTCGACTTTGAAGGACAAGCCTTGCACCCTTGGAAAAGCAATAAAAATGGTTTCCAATCCACCTTTATTGGGCAGGTGTGGTAACCCACGATTGTAGTATACACAGATAAATTAAAAAAAATAATTGAGTGCTTTCAGACCTGGGAAACAAAATCATTAAGCAGTAGTGGCTTCCATAATGTCATCCTTCCCTCAAAAAATGTATGGCAATGTCATTAACAGCACAGGAAGGGAGTAAGTTTCCTCTTTGGAGAATTGAAGTGAATAATTCCTAGGCTACTACTCTCCATTCATTCAAGACTGGATAAACTTAGGGACCAGATCAAGAGAGATTCTCCCTATATTTTTGTAATGAGATTTCAGTTAAGTCCTTACTGATGAGAAATATATACCTTATACTTTTTTTTTTGTTTCATCCCTCCTCCCCCATAGATCTAGTGGAGTGCCAGGCATTCAGTACATGCTTAATAAATTCTGGTTTGGCGTGAATGAAATGGCAGTTTTCTTTTTTTGTGCTTTCTTACCTATTATGGTTAATGACTGCTGTATAATGATGTAGAGAAACGCAAATCAGTCTCCACTCTAGGGAAGGAGAGAGGAATAAGCATTTATTCAGTATTTTCTATATGCCAAACACTTTTTACAAATATTGTCTCATTTGATTTACACCATGTAAATTATGCCTCTGGTTCTTAAAATGATCTTTTTTGTTTGAACTCAAAGGAGATGAGAGATGATATGTTCATGGAATGCAGAGCTAAAAGCTGTCTTAGTGATCATCTAGGCCAGCCTTCTCATTTGACAAAGAAGGAAACTGAGGCACAGAGAGATTAAATGCGTTGTCTAAGGTAACATGTAGTAAATGGAAGAATTGGTATTTCACAGAATTTGAGAGTTTTAAGGGACCCCGTTGGCCATTTAGTTGAACACACATACAGAAAGAAGGAACCCCCAAAATGGATTATTTTTTGGAAAATTATATCAGACCATATTACAATGGTAGGTTACCACATTTGCCCTACAGTGAGTTGGAAATCATTTTTATTGCCCTTCTAGGGTGTAATGCTTGTCTTTCAAAGTCTAAATAGAAGAATGGATCAGAGGTGTTATAAATACATTCTCTAGGAGGAAAAAGAAGGGAAAAGGGAAAAAGCAGGCTAATCATTAGACCGGAATTTCCACTCTGAGAACATTCAGGACAAGTCTTCAGGCTCTTGTTTGAAGACCTCCAAGGAGAGGGAACTAACTCAGCACTCCTGGAGGCAGCCTCTTCCACTTTTGACAGCTCTGATTGCTGGATTTTGCCTGACTTGAAGCCTAAATTGGACTCTGCAACTTTGACTAATTGCTGCTAGTTCTGCCCTTTGGGGCCAGAAAAGAAAAGTCTAATCCCTCTTCCCCATGTGACAGCCCTTGAGGACAGCTATCTCTCCTTTCTATCTTCTCTCCCTCACAGGCTTCTCTTCTCTCTGGTAAACATCCCAGTTCTGATTTGACCAAGTGGTCTTTTGACTCCCAATACTGCATGCTTTGTAGGGCACCCCGATGTTGCCTAGGTAGACAAGCTCTTGTTGATCGAGATAGGAGGGAAGGTGGGTTATGACACTGTATGTCACATATTAGCAAGGGAAACAGTAAAGAGAAATGGTGAGTGCCTTGGAAATCTAGACATTTGTCATGAAGGCCATTGGCTGACTTTGGATCCTGGATTTAGAAGTCAAAGAGACTTCAAAACAGGAGGTGTTAGAACATAGAGTGTTAGAGCCGGAATGGAATTTAATCCAATCCCTTTGTTTTACAGTCAGCTAGGAGGTACAGTGGATAGGACCCTGGACCTGGAATCAGGGAGACCTGGTTTCAAATGTGGCCTCTGACATTAATTAGCTGTAGGACCTTGGACAAATCACTTAACCTCTGTTGGTCTTAGTTTCCTCATCTGTAAAATGGGGATAATAATAGCACCTGCCCTATAAGATTGAGGATAAAATGAGGTGACATTTGTAAAGTGCTTTGCAAACCTTGAAGTACCATGTGAATGCTAGTTATTATTTTTATTGTTATTATTAGCTATATGACCCTGGAAAAGTTATTTAACCTCTGTCTGCCTTAGTTTCCTTATCTGTAAAATGAAGTTAATAATAACACCTGCTGCACAGGGTTGTTGTAGAATATTTTCAGAATTATTATTATTATTGTAGTCTAAGTGAGAGGCTGCCTGAACATACCAAACACATTTTTTTCTTTGGTAAACTAGGACAGTAAAAAATTTGGTGATGTTCAGCCAGCTGTTGCATAAAAGTTGGGGGTAAGCTTTCCATTGAACTCTAGGTTGCTAATCTGGTTGATGTTTTTCTTCTTTCAATTATTAATTTACCTTAAAAAAAAGGTAGAGGTGGGGGTGAGGAAGATTACCAAAATCCAAGGCTTTCATCACACTCATTGCTCAAGAAATAGCATGTCATGTCAGAAGCTGGGCCATTCCTGTCGAAATGAGAACTTTGTACAAGGTTAGGATGTTGTGTCTGGTGGTTATATAAAGTGACTAAGGTGGGGTTTGATGTGTCTTTCCTAAAAGTCTCCCCAGCACCTCTGCATTTAGAGAGGGTGTCAAGTTTCGAACTGAGAGTACCTGCAGAATAGACTTCCTTGTTCACTTGCTTATCAGCTGCCCCTCCTTCCCCCAACATCCCCTTCCTAAAATTCTGACCAGAGTGGGAACTAGTGAAGGACCTTCTCTGAAACTCCTGGCAGCATCCTGTGACAATTTCTCTCATCACAGGTTGGGATGGGGGAGAATTGTCTGTATTCCCTGGAGATCCCTTAATACCCTCTTCCCTAGCACTTCCTAAAAGGAATGGGAATGGAAGAGAATAAGCATTTATGTAGTGCCTACTGTGTGCCAGGTACTGTGCTAAGCACTTTACAAATATTATCTCATTTGAGCTTCACAATAACCTTTCCAGATAGGTGCTGTTATTATCTCTATTTTACAGATGAGGAAACTGAGGCGAAAAGAGGTTATGTGACTTGCCTACTTTACACAGTTAGTGTGTGAAGCTGAATTTGAACTCAGATCTTCCTGCCTCTAGGCCCAGCACTCTATCCACAAATCCAGTGTGATTTTTTTCCCTCTTCCAATTCTTAACAGTAATAACAAGAAATCTTTTCTTGAATTTGTCACTCAAAAAAAAAGAGGCAAGTGGAGGACAGACAAAACCCGTGAGATTTTGTGTAAGGTTGTCCAGCTAGTGTAAAATAGATCAGTTACTCTTGTAACTCCTGTAAATCATTGATACTATACCCGATGTTGGCATTTCACATAGCAAATGGTGGGTTTTTGACCAGACTTTTACAGCTTCCTAAGGTTTGGTCAGTGGGGGAGGAAGGTAGTGAAGACAAAAGGCCATAAAACTAATAGCAGGGAATTGAAGGAGGGTTTATGGTTAAAGAGCATGTGTTTTGGTAGCTTTAAAGTGGCTTAGGATTGACGTTTGTAAGATCTGTGCCATCTTTGGTGTGGTAAAGCCTTGGAAGGAGCAGCTATGTATCAGCACGCGTTGGTCATAGTTTCAGAAACAGGTTATTAACTATTACTAAGCTGTCAGGCAGCTCCAATGAAGTCTTTTTGAATTGTGCCCGAGTGACCAATTTTTCCTTCCTCTGATCAAATAGACTTTTCATTACTACTCTTAGGCATCTCCTTAAAAACTTAGCTCAAGTAAGACCTTCTGTAGCAAGGATTCTTAAACTGTTTTGTTTTTTAAATTTTAATTTTTTGGTGCCTTGAACCCTTTGACAGTCTGATGGACCCTTTCTCAATTTAAATAATGCTTTTAAATGCCAAAAATAAAATACATAGGATTACAAAGGAAATCAATTTTATTGAAGCAGTTATTTCTAAATTATTTTATAATTTTGAACTAAATTGTATATTAAAAATAGACCCCCCCCAATAAATTAATGGACTTCAGGTTGAGAACCTCTGTTCTATAAGAAGCCATTCTTTTCTTTATCCCTTCAACTGCCAATGTCCTTCCTTTCAACTAACTTCTATTTATTTGCAGTTTTTCACTGTATATATTTATGTATATGTCTTGGTCATCTTCCCAGTTATATATAAGCACCTTGAGGATAGGGATTTTGTTCTTCATTTGTTAGAGTCAGTTTGATGGTACAAGTGGATAGAATGCTGAGCCTGGAGGTAGGGAGATCTGAGTTAAAATTATGCTTCAGACATTTTCTAGCTGGGTGACCCTGGGCAAATCACAGAACTCAGTTTGCCTCCTTTTCTTCATCTGTAAAATGGGATGATAATAATAGCACCTACCTAGGGGGATTGTTGTGAAGATCAATAAATGCATGGGTTTTTTGGGGGGAGTGGTGCAGCTAAGTGGCACAGTGGTTAGGTCACTGGCCCTCAAGTCAGGAGGACCTGAGTTCAAATCTAGTTGCAGACACTTACTAGCTATGTGACGCTGGGCAAGTCACTTGACCCTACTTGCCCCCTCCCCAAAAAAAAGCTTGTGGGTTGATTATTCATCTCATTTGTAGTATATCTTTCTATTTAGTAATAATAACTCATTTGGGATTATTGTAAAACTAGAGTTTAGAGGCCACTGAATTGAACACCTTAATTTTAGCATCAGAGATTTAGATACTTAAGGAGTCTTGGAAGCCATATAGTCAAATTTCCTGATTTTAACATTATAGATCTAGAACAAGAAAGTACCTTAGGGCTATTGAGGCCATTCCTGTCGGTTGACAGACTAGGAATCTGGGCCCCAAGAGAGGTTATGTGGTATGTTCACAGTCATCAAGGTAGTATCAGAGGTGGGGTTTGAACCCAGGTCCTTTGACTCCAGAACCAGTGGACCCTTCCGCTCTTCTGAAGTGATTTTACAAACCTGTAGGCTTGCATGCTTTAACCACCCCCAACTATTTACTCTGAGGGCAGAGATTGCATCCTGTTTTTCTTTGCATCTTACTCAACTTCTAGTAAGGTACATTAATAACAGTAGGTGGAATTTATTAATTTATTCATTTTTATTCCATTAAATTATTTATTTATGAAACAAAACAAGCATTTCCATAGCGTAAAATAAAAATAGGTGATTGCACATGAAACTGCAAATCTATTATGTACAACTTGCTATTCCTTTAAAATATATAATGAAGTTATCATGTAAATTTATTGATTTTTCTCTTTTTTTCTTCCCTCCCCTCCAGAGATGGCTACCATTAGACACAACCGTATGTATATATATCTATATATATCTATATAATACATATATAGATAGATATATGTATATGTATATGGAAGATGATTGAAGAGTTATGCAGTTTAACTCAGGCTAACATTATAAAGCTGATAAGACCATATTAAATAACTAATTGTCTGCTGATGTAGAGACAACAGAGTAAGTGCTTTGGTTGGGCATGAAGGAAGTCAGTTGTTTGATTGATAAGGCAGATTGGTGCAGCGGAGAGAATCTTGGATTTGGAATTAGAAGATCTGCGTTTGCTGTACAACACTTTCAGTTCATCCCATGTGACCTTGGACAAATCACTTAACCCCTCCATGCCTCAGTTTCCTCATCTGTGAAATGAAAAGGTTGACCTAGATGAAGGCCCTTCCAGTTCTAAATCTATGCTTTCAGTTTAGCTTGAGACCATCCAGTGTTCCAGCTACACGTGTAGCATAAAATTTTCATACAAGCACATAGTAATTTTCTGAGGAATATCTCTGCCTTTCTTAACTCTCTGCTATGTTAGGACCATATTAATAGACCAGAGACAGTCTTGGAGAATCATTCCAGACATGAGTGATAGGTGTTGTGAGCAAAGTCATAGGTACAGGGCAGGATGAAAACAAAATGGAAAAGACCAGTGTGGCTGGGAGTCATGGGGGAGAAGGCTACAAAAAGTCATTTGGATCAGGATAGGAGATGACAATACTGGGATCAGGAGTTTCAACTTATGGGTAGTAGCACAGTGAATACAGAACTGGGCCTGGAGTCAGGTCTTCCTGAGTTCAAATCTGGCCTCAGACACTTCCTAGCTGTGTGACCCTGGGCAAGTCACTTAACTCTGTTTGCCTCAGTTTCCTCATCTGTCAAATGAGCTGGAGAAGGAAATGGCAAATCACTCCAGCATCTTTGCCAAGAAAACCCGAAATGGGATCGTGAAGAGTCCAACGTGAGTGAAAACAAGAATTCTCTTTAGGAGTTAAGACTTTGGGAAGGTTATTCAGGCAGCAGTGTGCAGGATAGATTGAGGTAGGAAGCTTTAACCAAAGGCTGGGATAGAAGAGATGAAGACCTGGGCTCCAGTGGTTGCGGCAGGAATGGGACAGATATTGATCAGTTTGATAGGATAGTATTGAATGTGTGGGGAGAGGGAAGAATAAAGGTTCAAGCCAGTAGTGCCAATTATAGAATTCTTAAAGGGATAGGGGTGTACTTTTGACAAACTTTGTATGGTTTTGTGGAGGAGAGGAAAGAAGGATCAGGTGATAGTGGACCATTGGAGGTGATTCTGAGATCTGTCACCTGGTGAAAACTGCACCCATGCCAAGGTCTCTGAAGGTCTACAAGATCTCTTCTCCCTCTCATGGTTCTTTTCCGTTTATCTCTGGAGCTGTAGAGAGGGCAGGCAGAGGCACTTTCAGAGTATAGTTTTTCTTTCCTTTCCTTTAGGGAAGATTTTTTTTTTGAGATAAGTAGTCCAGATATTCCAGGCCAATACATTGGTACCCATTGTGGCACTAACAGCCTGCTTTTCTCTCTCTTCTAATTATGTGAATTAAGTAAGTTCACCCAAAGGTCACATGATTACCAAGAGTACTGGTTGTCTTACCTTGAACTCTGTCTGTCTGTTTATGCGTCCAGACCTAGAACATTTTTTTAAAAAGAGCTTGCTGTATTTATTTTGACGTAGAACCTTTATGGTTGAAGTTGAGTTAGAAGGTCCATTAGAGACCTGTGTTCTTAGATGACATTGCAAAAAAAAAAATTCTTCCTGCATTGACACTAGGCATCTGCATTCTTGGGTTAGATTTTCTAAGTGCTTTTCCACCCCTTTCTCTCCCTTTTCTCTCGGTGAGTGAAAAATCAGTGGAATGCCTTTTGAATAATGCTTTCTATCTGAATTTGGAAAGCATTTGAACAAGTATTAGGTAGATTAGGATCACCTTTATCAAACAGCTGGGGATTGCTGAGTTGGAACAAGATTGCATTCTTTATCCGGGTCTTTTCTTTCTGCCCCATAGGAGGACCTTAGTCATCTGGATCTCTCTCTGGTCAGAGTGGGTGGGGTGTCTGGCTGTGATAGACATATATTCTTAAAACCCACCCTTCTCTTAGACCACACTCAATTCTTTGTGTTCTAGCTAGATTCTATGAGGATAATGCTGTTTAATTACTAACCTTGCTGCCAGTGTTATCATTGCTATAACAGCAGTATTGTAAAGACAGCTTGGACAGATGTAGGAATTCTGATCCACACAGTGACCAAAAGACACGATTCCGGAGGACTCGTGATATGACACGCTTCCCACCTCCTGAAAGAGAGCTGATGGACTCAGAGTGCAGACTGTGACTTTTTTTTTTTGAGACATGATCAGTTAGGGGAATTTGTTTTGCCTGATGGTACATGTTTGTAAAAAGGAGTTTTGTGTTTCTTATTTTCACTGTGTTGGGATTGGGAGAGGGGAGGTAGGAGAGAGAGAATGCAGATCTTAAAATGAAAAGAAAATTGTCATTGACACAATTAAAGTAGCCCCCACCCTGAATCAGATAGCATTATTTTTAGAACTTGTAATGTGGAAGCCGGGAAATGCAAACGTTATGTTTTCCCAGCTGAATAAATCCTCCCTGGGCTCAGTGCAACATTTACCTGTAGCCAGGGTTTATTTGCATTTGCTTTTCTCTATTTGCAAACTCTATTACTGCCGGTTAAAAAAAAGAAATAGATGTAATGATGTAACAGGGCATTGATAAATGTGTTTTAATGCTTACCATGGAAGAAGTGGTTGTAGGGGCAAAGGCTGTATACTGAATAATCACCCTTTCTTTCTCTCTCTCTCAAAAATAATTATTTTATTTTTAATTAATGGAATAAAACAAGCATTTCTATAACATAGTGTAATAAAAAAGATGATTAAACATGAAACTGCAAGTCTATGTACAACTTGCTATTCCTTTTAAATATATAATTATCTGTGTCTCCTCTTTGACATTCCTGGGGCCACTACCCTGGTTCAGGACTCTTACCTGACTTAGTCTATTAAAGATAGATAGTGTCTGTATGGCCAGTCTCTTTCTTGATGCACAGATCCCTTCGGTGGCTTTTCATTGCCAAGTCCATATTCATTAGTTTGACATTCAAGGCCTTCTGTGCTCTAGTACCAATATATCTCTTAACAATGTTATCTGCTATGGCTCCACTTCTCAGACTAATCAATATATTCCAGCCAAACCTGGCTAATTTTTGTTGTTTAAGTGTGCTTGGCATTTCCCTCTGTAGGTTGACTTTATTTTCTCTGCCTAGAAGACCTCCCCCACCAAAGTAGCTAGTTGAGATCTCATCTGCCAAAGTCTAGGTCAAATAGTATTATCTTCTACAGAAATCTTTCTTTCTACCCTCATCTCTTCTCTGAAAAAGAAAGGATATTTTTCTCTTTTGAGTTCCCACTTAACTTTGTTTGGACATCTCTTTGAGTACATTTTATTCTGTGGTGTATTATAGTCATTTGAATGCATACCTTACTTCCCCATATCATAATTCTAGAGGTGGAAAGGACCTCAGAGGTCATCTGGTTCAGTTGTACACTCCCCCCCCCACTTTTATAGATAAAGAAACAGGTCTAAGGATGGCAAATGCCTTGTCCAAGGTCGCACAGGTAAATAAGCGTCAAGATGGAATTTGAACCTAGGTATTAGGACCTCTTTCCACTGCACCTCAGTTATGCGCTACCTCAGTTATAAGCTCTTTAGCAGTAGGATTCCTATATAAGTGGTAGTAAAGATAATAATTTTTAAAAATATAAAATAAATCAAATTTAAATATCTCTGAAGTGTCTAAGAGCTTTCCTCAAAACAGGTCTGTGAGGTAGATGGTGAAAGAATTAGCTCTGTCCTCACTTTACCAAAAAATTTTCCTCCTTCCTCCTCATCTTATGTCACTCAGGCAATTTCTGCCACTATCTCCTTCTCCATTCCAGTCTGACTTGAAGAGGGGGCCCTTCTCACCAAGGCCAGCCCCTTTCCATTGTACTCTAGATCGGCCCTGCCATATTTTTGTTTTCCAGAAGATTGTCTGCACCATCATCTCTTCCCTCTCTCCTTTCATATCTCCTTATCTGCTGGCTTCTTCCCTGCTGCCTACACGTACCCCCCATTTCTCCATCATCCTCAAAAAACCCTCAGTTGATCTTGCCATCCCCTCAGGCTATCATCCTTTATCTCATCCTCTTCTTGAGAAAGACTGTCTAAGTGAAGTATCGTCAGTTCTCTACTCTCACTTCCTTTTAAAGCCACTGCAGTCTGGCTTGGGACCTCATCGTTCAGCTGAAACGGCTTTCTCCCACGTTTCTATCTAGCTCAATTGCCAAGCCTAGTAGACTTTTCTTTAACACTGTTGATTGCTTCTCCTCTTAGATAACTCCATCCTCTCTAGGTTTTCTTAACACTTTTTTCCCCTGATTCTCTTCTCTTTTTGGCTGACCACTTCTCCCTCCATCTCTTTGGTGGTTCTTCATCTAAGTCATGCTCACTAACCAAGAGTGTTCCCCAAGGCTCTGTCCTGGGTCCTCTTCTCTTTTCTCTCTATACTATATCACTTAATGATCTCATGAGTTCCTCTGGCTTCAGTTATCATTGTGTAGATGATTCCCAGCTATATATATCCAGTCCTAGACTCTTCTCTGAGATCCAGTCTCACATCAACAACTGCCTTTTTGGACATCTCAAATTCAATATGTCCAAAACAGAACTCATTATCTGCACCCTCCTCCCACCTTCCCCTCTTCTGAACTTTCCTGTTACTGTTGAGGATATCACCATCTGTCCTCCCAAGTCATCCAGACTCATAACCACGGTGTTATCCTAGACTCCTCACTCCCATTCATTCCACATGTTCCGTCTTTTGCCAAAAGGTGTGGATTTCTTCCTTCCTAACCTCTCTCCTATGTACTCTTTCCTATACACTCCTGTTGCCCTGTGCCTAGTTCAAGCCCTCATTACCTGTTTTTGCCTTTCTCTAGCACCTTAGCATAGTGCCTGGCATACAGGTGAGTACTTAGTAAATACTTATTGACTTATTTATTTTACCTATGAGAAATTAATTGGAGACTCAGAGTGATTAAGTGACTTGTCTAGAGTTACATAGCTTGTAAATGTCATCTGGAACCAAGTCTCTCATCTTTTAGTTCCCCAGAATTATAGTAGGGCCTTTTCTAAATAGGTGCTCAATAAATCTAGACTACTTAGAGCCATTTTTTATTTGTGTATGTTTCTTTGAATTACAGTGATATAGTAGGTACATTTTTTGCATACTTTTTATCTTCGATATTTTAAATTATGCTATACTTTTATATATACTATGTATAAATGTATAGTGTATATTTTTATGTTTATATAAAACTATATAAATTTTACATATATTATATATGCTATACTTTTATTTTAATTTATACTATATTTTATTTATATTATACCTTTGCTTCTGAGCCTCCTGCAGATAGAATGTTATACTTCGGTTCAAGAAGACCTTGGTTCAAATCCTACCTCTGATATTTCCTAGCCTTGTGACCCTGAGTGAGTCAGTACTGTCACTTGTAAAATGGGGATAATACTATATTATCAACCTCAATTGTTGTTGTGAGGCTCAAGTGAAATAATGCATGTCATGCATTTTTTAAACTTTCAAAGAGTTATGTCAGGGCCAGTAAAATATACAAGTACATGTTAAGTTCTGTGCACCTCGTTGAGAGAGAAATGAGAAGAGTGACAAAATTCTCCTACATATCTGATAGAAGAGTATGATCCCCAGCTCACAAACTAGTCTGATGAATCCTCTAACTTGTCAAGATGGAGGAAGAGAGGCAGCAGAGGTTAAGGTATACCAGCCTCTCTTGTTGGGAGAGAGTGAATAGGGATGCAGAGGGGATCTTGGTTGTAGGAATATTGGAAATACTCCAAGATTATTTCTTCTGCAGATCTGAGTTTTATATTCAAGCACCTGCTTGTTCTGACCAGCCTTGTTTAATGTAGCTGAGCAGAGGTCATTAAGGAAGTCTTTGAATTGATTTCAATGACTAGTATTGTTTTAAAGTGTCTGTTTACTAAACATTGAGTTAACTTTGGGTTAGCCAAAGGGTAGAGCAGGATATGATTCCTTGTCAGACTAAGTGGGGGTGGCAACCCAGTGGGAAGGATTTAATATAAAGAGAGCTAGCCTTTGGGACTACATGATCAAAGATGCTGATATTTTTAGCATCTAAGGCCCTCTACCATCTGGCTTCTATTTACTTTTCTTGCTTTATTTGACATTATTCCCTTTCACACACTCTGTTCCAGTCAATCAGGACTACTAGCTGTTTCCCCAACTCAACAAACCACCTCTTTGCCCTTATGCATTTGTAGGCTATCTCTCCTGCCTGGAATGCATGCCCTCTTCATTCATCAGATCCTTATCTTCCTAAAGGCTCAGTTGCCACCTTTTCCCTGTTCTGAGTTGAAAAGTTTTCACTCTCTCACCAAACATTTCCAGAGAACACTAGGACCTCTTCCTGGCCCTCAGTATTCTTCACCTTGTATATTTGTCAGTACAATTATCATATTCCTTCTAATAAAATGTAAATTGCTAGAAGGCAGGGACTGTATCATTTTTACCACTGTATCTCCAGGGTCTAGCTTGGTGCCATATAGTAGGTGACTTAATAAATGGTTGTTAAATTGAATTGACTGTTGAGTAATTAAAATGACATTACTAGAGACTGAGGACCACCTCAAAGTATTAAAAAAAAAAAGCTTCAAGAATAAAGATTCTTGGGAGTGTGATCTATTTAAAAGTAGAAAGATAAGATTGATACTAGGCCTTAAATTTTTTTTTTTTGGCGAGGCACTTGGGGTTAAGCGATTTGCCCAAGGTCATGCAGCTAGTAATTGTCAAGTGTCTGAGGTCAAATTTGAACTCAGGTCCTCCTGCCTGCAAGCTTTATCCATTGCGCCACCTATCTGCACCTAGGCCTTAATTTAAAAAAAAAATTTAAAACTTTGTTTTATTCTGAACTTAAGAAATAAAACAAGCATTTTCGTAACATAGTAGAATAGAAAAAAAGACGATTGCATATTAAATTACAAATCTATTATGTACAAACTTGCTATTCCTTTTAATTCTATAATAAAGTTTCATGTAACTTTTTTTCTTCTTCCTTAGAGCTTTGCACAGTGGCACATAATAAATGTTGATTGATTGATTGATTGATTGAAATCACTAAGGATTCCAATATTGCTAAATAAAAATAAGCAGATTACTAATATCACTTTGGGAAGGACCATTTCTAGCAAGTGTGGAGGGTTACACATTTGAGTGGATTAATAAATATTATGAGCAGGCATTATTCAGTGGATAGTCAGTCCATGTACCAGGGGTAATGATGACTCAGAAGGTCATCATATATGAAGCCCTTCAAGCAAAGGAAGAATAGAATGTCACTATGCTAGCTGTGTGACCCTGGGTAAGTCACTTAACCTCAGTTCCCTAAAAATTAAAAAAAAAAAAAGAATGTCACTATGAATTGTGCCTCTGAGAGTAAACATTGTATTGCATCCTTTAAAAGACCTAAAATGAGATAATGTGTAGAAATGGGATTAACACTAAACCAGTTTCGTAGGAAAGGGAGTTAGAACAATAACAACCACAACTGACCACATTTAGGGTAGCTGTGCGGATGATGGGTAGATTTGGTGTTCCTTCTGGGTGGCCAAGTATATAGAGTACTCAGTTTGGAATCAGGGAGACTTGTCTTTGTGAGTTCAGATCGCCCCAGACACTTAATAGCTGTGTGTGACCCTGGGCAAGTCACTTGACCCTGTTTATCTTAGTTTCCTCATCTGTAAAATGATCTGGAGAAGGGCATGGCAAACTATTGTAGTGCCTTTGCCAAGAAAATGTCAAATGGGAGTCACAGACTTGGACATGACTGAAAACAGCTGGACAACAAAACTTTCATTGTACCAAGCAGCGTAAGGTAGGGAATTGTAGGTAAGGGAATTTTGGTTTTTGATCATAATTTTGGTTCTTGATCGTAATTTTTATCATTTAGTTGAAATGAAACAGTAAATGGGTCTGGAGTGCGAGCTGCTTGAGAACATGAACCGTCTTTTGCATTTCATTGTGTTCTTAGTGCCTGGCACATAGTAGGTACTTAAAAATGCTTGTTGTCTGTGCGAAATTTAAAAGACAAATTTACTATTCCATTGGTAGTACAAGGACAGGCACAAAAATGTGCGTGCAAATATGTGACAGGAGCATGTGCTTGGTTAACATTCAAGTGTTTTTGTGTAGATGCATATATCTTGGTATAGTGGAAAGAACATTGGATTTGGAGCAAAAGGACCGGAGTTGAGGCCTGACTACCATTTACTAGCTCTGGGACCTTGGGAGAATTGTGTAATTTTGTCGAACCTAGTTGAATGAGGCTGATACCAGTACTACAGTCCCCTACTCCCACAGAATAGAAACTCCTTGAGGGCGGCAGGGATTTTCATTTTGATCATTGAATCCTCAGTACCCAGTAAAGTCCTCGGCACATAGTAGGCATTTAATAAAATCGCGTTGAGTAATTGATGATGCCCTGGATCGGACACTGGATCTGAAGTGAGGAAGACAAGTTCAAATCCAGCCTCAGACACTTAATTAGCTGTGTGACCCTGGGCAAGTCACTTCATCTGTATTTGCTACGGTTTTCTCAAATCTATTATGGGGGTAATAATAGTGCCTGTTTCCCGTGGTTATTGTGAAGATCAAACGAGGCAAGTGTAAACTGCTTAACACAATGCCTAGAGTGTAGTAGATATTTAATAAATCCTTCCTTCCTTCCTTCCTTCCTTCCTTCCTTCCTTCCTTCCTTCCTTCCTTCCTTCCTTCCTTCCTTCCTTCCTTCCTTCCTTCCCCTTTTCTTCCTTTCCCTCTTTCCTTTCCCTTCCCTTCCCCCTTCCTTTTCTTTCCCCCTGCCCTTCTCCCTTCCCCCTTGCCTCCTTTCTTCCTATGTGATCCTGAACTTAACCTCTGTTTACCTCAGTTTCTTCACCTCTAAAATGGAGATAATAATAGTACCTACCTTCTAAGGTTGTTGTGAGGATAAAATGAGAATATATTTTTAAAGTGTTTTGCAGACCTTAAGAGGTACAGAAATATTAGCTTGTGTATTATTGTCGCAAATGGGTTATTCTGAGGAATAAGATGAAACCACATTAGATGTGTGTGTTGTGAGCTCTAAACAACAATGAGCCATTGTTTTTGCATTTAGTCCTGGTGTTTGGGCAAGTGGAGGAATGGAGTAGCAGATGTTCCCGGAGCCAGGATGGCTTGATCTTAAAAATGGAGGAGGTTAATCTTGAGTAGTTCTGAAGGCACATAGGGAAATGATTCAGCAGAGAAGAAACAGGAACACTGTGGGGGAGCCTTTAACATCGTGATACAGTAGAAAGAGTGCTGATCTGGCGTCAGAGGACCTGGCTTACCACATGCAGGACCTTGGGCAGACCTCTCTGGGCCTCAGTGTCTTCATCTGTAAAATGAAGGGGATGGACTCAATGATCTCTGAGGCCTCTTCCAGTCTAAATCTGTAATCCTAGTATCCTTTAATCCTAATAGAAATATAGGTTTTTATGTATGTGCATATGTACTTGTGTTGTGGGGGAGGAAATGTCTGGTCTTCCCTCTCAAGGCATTAAGAAAGATTTCTTGAGGGGTGGCGAGTTGGCGCAGTGGATAGAGCATGAGCCCTGAAGTCAGGAGGACCTGAGTTCAAATCCAGCCTCAGACCAAATACTTGACACTTACTTACTGTGTGACCCTGGGCAAGTCACTTAACCCCAATTGCTGAAAAATTAAAAAAAATTTTTTCTTGAAAAAGATGGGTCTTTTTTTTTAAATATAAATTTATTTATTTTTAGTTTTCAACATTTACTTCCACAAGATTTTGAATTCCATATTTTCACACCATCTTGCCCCTCCCCCCACCCCAAGATGGCATGCATTCTGAATACTCATTCCTCTAGTTTGCCCTCCCTTCTATCTCTCCCCCCCTTCTCTTATCCCTTCCCCTTCTATTTTCCTATAGGGCAGGATAGATTTCTGTACCTCATTTCCTGTATTTCTTATTTCCCATTTGCATGTGGAAACATTTTTTTTTTAAAACATGTGTTTTTAAAACTTTGGGTTCCAAATTTTCTCCCTTCCTCCCACCCCACCCACCGTCATTGAAAAGGCAAGCAAGGCAATACAGGCCATACATGTGCAGTTATGCAAAACACTTCCATAGTAGACATGTTGTGAAAAACTAACTCCATTTCCCTTAATCCTATCCTGCCCCCCCCAATTTATTCTATTCTTTCTTTTGACCCTGTCGCTCCTCAGAAGTACTTCCTTCTGATTACCCCTTTCCCAGTCTGCCCTCTCTATCATCCCCCTGCTCTCTTGTCCCCTTCCTCTCCTAGAAAAAGATGGGTCTTGAAGAATTGCCTGGCCAGTAGAGGCCTCTAATCAAGTGGTTCACTCTTCTGCATTTAGGCAGGTCAGTAAGTAAACCAATCCTGACCAGATGCCAGCCTCTTTTCTCAACTGTTTCCAAGGATGGAGACAGCATAATCTCCTTCAGAAAACCGTTTTCCCGTTATAACCTCGAGAGCTGAGAAGGCCTTTAAGTTCATAGATAATTCTGTTTTAATTTAAACCTCTTTGTTCTTGTATGATTTTTCTAGGATGCAAAGAGTAACTGGTCATTGTCCTTCCCTTTCTTCCTTCATGTGTGTATTAAAGATGGCGGTCAGGTTATTCCTTACTTTTCTATCCAAGCCCAGCAACTCCAGTTCCATAGCCTTTCCACATAAGGTTTAAGGACTGGAGGGCTTGGTGAGAGGGTGAGGAAACCTTTCTCTCCCTCCCCACATTTTACTAGAATATTTTGGAGCTTTGCTTGTCCTTATTACATGATTTCCTAGTATACTCATTTGTTTACCTATCCTATCTCTCGCCCTCTTACTCCCTAACCCTCCACTGTAAACTCTTTGGAGGCTGGGAATGTCTTTTTAATGTTTGTATCTCTAGCTCCTGGTATAAGGTACCTTTCATGCAGTAGGTGCCTAATAAATGTTTATTGAATTGAATTACTTCGAAAACAGTGCTTACCACCTATATTACTTTGATGGAACCTAGGGTATCGTTGGGAGGGGGGGTTGAGGTACTCCCTCTAGGGCTTCCCATTCCCATTTCACCTTGGGTAGCCCTTGTCCATTCTCCCTGTAGATGTTGCAGGGGTCTACCTAGTGTTCTGGATGCCTTCATGTAGATCTCTTGACATTGTCTAGATATCCATGGATACCACTTATCCATCCCTTCTGCCACATCATGCCCTTCTGGCAACAGGTAGAAATTGCAAAGAAGAAAATTGAGGTTTCCTTTAGGGTGAAACTCACTAATAGCTGGGTTGTCCCAAAGTAGGATGGGCTACCTTGAGAGGTTCCTATAGTTCCCTCCCAATGTAGGTCTTCAAGCAAAGGGGAGATGGCCAGATGAGGCAGCCAGATGGCACAGTGAGTAATAGCCCTGGACTTGGAGTTGGAAATCTGAGTTCAAATGTTGCCTCAGACAATTGCTAGCTGTGTGACTCTGGGCAAAGTAACTTGATTGTGCTCATCCTTAGTTTCCCCTTCTGTAAAATGGGGATAATATTATAGCACCTACCTCATAGGGTTGTGAGGATTAAATAAGATAATGTATATAATAGTGCTTTGCAGACCTTAAAGCAGTGTATAAATATTAGCTGCTGTGTTGAATGGGGGAGTTCTTGTTCAGATGGGGATTGGATTAGATGGTCACCGGGATCCTTTCCAATTCTGTGATGCTTTAATTTTTTTAAAAAATATTTTAAATTTATAGAATAAAACAAGCATTTCCATAACATAGTGCAAAAAAAAGATGGTTGTGTATGAAACTGCAAATCTAGTATGTACAACTTGCTAGTCCTTTTAAATATATAATAAAATTATCATGTAAATTTCTTTTTTTTTTTTCATTTTTTTTCTCCTCCCCTCAAGATGGCTACTATTAGGCACAAATAGGTATGTATGTGTATGTATATATATGCACACAAATACACATATATACGTATATAAAATTATTCTGTACATATTTCTTTTTATCAGTTCTTTTTTCTGGCTGCAGATAGCATCTTTCTTCATAATGGTTTAATGCTTAAGAAGACTTGGATTTCTTTGGTTAGAAGGTGCCACGAAAAGTTATGATACAGTCATACATTCAGATGACTCAGAACATCCAAGATTAAACAGTCTGTGGATTCTTAATTCTGCTTCTTACAGTCAGAAGATATGCCATTAGTTTTTACTGTGGCTGACAAGGCACCTCATAGGAGACAGAAGTATTATGATAACCCTCAACTTCCACCCCCAATCTTACTTTCCCAATATTTTCCTATTTTATTGTTATTTTGAGATATCCTACCCCTCATCCTCCCCCTTTTCCTCAGAGTTTATGAGCCAGTATTAAGCAAAACTAGGCAAAGGGGGTCCTGAGCTTTGGGATGGAGGAAGATTGATGAAATCTGACCATTTTAGAATATATGCACAGAGGGATTTCTTCGGAGCCCTCAGTTGTGAAATCATTTAAAAATAACTGTTTGCAGAATGAGATCGTTAGATACTGGGAATGGATGGCTTGGGTGATACCAGGCAGAGTGAGAGCATTGATTGGTATTAGGAATTAGGTTAAAAAAAGACCTAGTGGGTTTCAAGACATATTATATTAAAAGAAAAATGTGGGGCCTTGATTAAGCAGTAAAGGTTTAATGATACATGTTAAGCAACCAGCAATAAAGTAGGAACAATTAAGAGTCTGTGGGCAGTGATCCATGATGGGGTGGAGTAGGAGAGTGGGGAAGAAGGGATAATAGGAACATAGATGGTGAGCTGGAAAGAGACCTCAAGTCACCTAGTCCAATCTTTTGATTTTCTAGATAAAAAAATTGAGGTCAGGAAAGGGGAAATAATTTGCATGAGGTTACCAAGGCATTGAGTCGGTAGAGCTAGGATTAGAACTCAGATCTCCTGACTCCAGTCTAAGGTTTTTTTCTCTGATACCATGATGCTTTTTTGTCAAACTCAGGTCCTTTGACCCAGCCTTCTTTCCATTGTCTCACAAGGAAATGGTAAAGTTGAAGAGTGGGTGGCTTGAAATAATACTAAAATAAGAAAATATTAGGATAGTGAGATTGGGGACGGAAATTTGTAAGGATTATCATAATACTTTTCTCCCTTCTATGAGGTTTCTTGTCTGCAGTGGTAAAAACCAATACTGTGTGTCTTCTGACAGTAAGTAGCTGAGTTTGAAATTGAGGATTATTATAGTTGGAAGGGACCTTTGAGATTATTTAGTGCAACTGTGGGTTTTTTTTTCTTTCAGACAACAGTACTGAGGCCTAGAGGTCAAGTGATTGGCCAAGGTTTCAGAACTGGGACTGGAACCCAGACCTTCTTGTCCAGGGCTCTTTCAGTGATTATTAGTATGGTAGCTATTATTATTATTATTATTATTATGGAACCCAGATTTTCTTGACTGTAAGGCCAACTCTCTGTCCATGCTACCTCTTCTAAACAATGAAAACTTCAAGAATATTTTCCTCTTTGTCTTTCTCTCTCTGTCTCCCCCTCCCTCCCTTCTCCCTCCCTCCTTCTTTCTCTTTCCTCCCTTTCTTCCCTCCTTCCCTCTTTCCCTCTCTCTCTTTTTTTCTCTTTGTGTCTGTCTTCTATCTCCCCAACCTCCTCATGACTACTTGCAAACTTCTAGAAAGTTGTCTGTGGAGCTGTTTGAGAAACCGTGTCCTAGTTGACAGACCTCATGAGTCATGCAAAGGTGTAAACAAATGTAGATGATTAAATGTTAATTGAGACAGTCCCTGAAGGTTTGGTCTTTTTCTTAGTTCCCTCTAAAAAGAAAGCCATATTCTTTAGTGAGGTGGTTTGGAGGAAGCCTTGAATGCAGTGGGAGTGACTTGTATTGCTTGACAGTTTCCTGGCTGACCTGTTAGGGATACAGGCTTGAAGGAGGAGGCATGGTGTAGGATTGGGAATCAGAGGGACCTGCCTGACCACCTGCCCTTCTCTGGACCTCACTTTCTCCTCATCTTTAGATAAGAGGGTTAGACTGGACTGACCTCTGAATTCTCTTCCAACTCAAAATCCATGATTCTGTCAACTGGAATTGTAAGCCTGAGGATACTTCATTTCCTTGGAACTGAAGAGAATTATGGGTCGTGCCAGGTCAGGCCAGGAATGCTATGCTTGATTCATGCCAGGAGTTATGGGCCAAGAAAATAAATTTGTTAGTGAAGGAATTTGCCCTGATGGTAACAAGGAGTTGTAATGGTAAAATCCAGGCCCACAGCAAGCATGTAGAAGATAAGAAGCCGAAAGATAGGACTGTTGGAGAGAACCTAGGAAGACATTGAGGAGAAGGAATTTGAAACTGAGTCTGGATTCGGACTTCCAAAAAACTGCCACTAAAGGAGATGGAATCCCTAGAACCTGTTTTGGGAATGGAACGAGAGAAGTGAGGTATTCTGAGGGTGTTGATCCACCTTAGAAACCTGGCATACCTGTTTTGTCTGTTATCACCCAGAGGAGGGACATCTACATATTGGGGGGAAAACTGACCAGGTTTTAAATCAGATGGGATAGTGCCATGGAATTCATGCTGTAATTTCTTTTTCTAGACTGCTAACCAGGTATGATTAAAGCATCTCTCTTCTTTTTTGTATATTGTTTCACATTGTGCATTCATTGTTGGATGGTGGATTGAGCATGAAGACTATTCATATTACAGAAAAGGACAAGACTTGTAGGCTACAAAGTGGCCTGGAATCAGGAAGACCACTCAATCAGTCAGTCAATCAGTAGATTTTTTGTTAAGCACCTTCTACATGCCAAGCACTGTGTTAAGCTTTAGGGATACAAAAAGAGGTAAAAGAAAGTCCCTTTGATCTAGGAGCTTACAGTCTAATGGGGAGACAACACGCAAACAAATATATACAAAGCAAGCTATATACAGGATAAATAGAAGATAATTAGTAGAGGGAAGAGACCTGAGTCTCAGAGACTTACTGGCTGTGTCCCCTTGGGCAAGTCATGCTACAGCTCTCTGCCTCAGTTTTCTCATCTGTAAAATGGGGATAATAATAGCACCTACTTTCCAGTATTTGGAAAGCACTTTCCAGACATTTTATCAATGCTGTTGTTGTTTTGTCCTTTAGGCCTCTGGCTCTTTGTGACCCCATTTAGGGTTTTCTTGGCAAAGATACTAGAGTGTATTTCTTTCTCCATTTCCTTCTGCAGCTCATTTGACATATGAGGAAAATGAGGCCAGATTTCAATTCAGGGCCTCAAGTCTCCAGGGCTGGCAGTCTTATCTACTGTAACAGTGTTAATTATTCATCTTTTTTTTTTTTTAAGATTGAGTTGTTAAGAGTCACAAATTGAAGACTGTTTGAGGGTAGAAGAGACTAAAGCACATTTTGTTTACTAAATCCTCCTTTATTTGGAGGTTGCTTCCAAGGTCACTATCCCATTGATGGACAAGTCTAATTAATGGGTGGTGGTAGGAGAATGAAAGGCCAGGAATGCTACTAATGATAGGTGGAATTACATCATTCCTTTCATTTCAGGATTTCAGAAGTCTTTCACAGGCTGGGTTTTTTTGTGCTAAAAGATAGGGTAGGGAAACTCAGTCACTAGCTGATTACAATTTTTTCCCCCAGAGTTGTATAGTGAGTCTGTGACAGGGTGGTGATAGACCTTCTGGAGACCTGATGGCAATCCTTCCCACCCTCTTGTGAAAGCATCCAGTGAGTGCAGAGACCAAGGGAGTAGATTAAGGGTGGGGTCTCTGTGTGGAGTCACCAACTCTTTTGTAAGGAGAAACTTCATGTCATTCCTTGAACCCTTAAAAGTAGTCAAGTCAACTAGCATTTATTAAGCACCTACTGTATGCCAAGCCCCATTAAACAGTGATTATACAGAGGTAGTCCCTGATATCAAGAGCTCATGGGCTAACGATGAAGACAGTATGCAAACAACTGTATACGAGCAACATAAATTTGGAGTACTATCAGAGGGAAGACATTAAGTAAGATTGAGGGCTGAGAAAGGCTTCTTGTGGAAAGGGGGAGTTTAGGTGAGATTAGGAGGAAGCCAAGCTAGGTATGAGGCAGAGATGAGGAAGAAGGGCATTCCAGGCATGCCAGACAGCCAGTGAAAATGCTCAGAAGTGGAGCGTTGTGTTCAAGGAACAGCAAGGCAGCCAGTGTGATGATATTACAGATTATATGGAGGTGGGGAGTAAGATGTAAGAGGGCTGGAAAGATGATGGTGGGAGGAACAGGTTATAAAGGGCTTTGAAAGCCAAGCAGATAATTTTATAGTTGATTCTGGAGGTAATGGTGGTTGTCCTTTGTTCTCGAAGAGGACCTAAATGACATCACTATGTCGGGGTCAAGGTACAGTGTGTTCCGCTGTGGCTGATGAGACCAATACAAGCTCAGAATGCTCTACCACAGGTCAGGCACAGATAAGCCCATCCGAACATTTGGAATGGAGATGTCTCTAAATTCGTGCATCTCACATTTCTTTTGAGCTGCCGCAGTTCTGCTTTGATCATGGAGTACAGTGCCTTCCTTCTTTGATGTGGGTACTCCATGCTGGGCAGTCCTGTGCCAGTGTCTCCCATGTCTTACAATTGATTCCAGAGTTCTTCAGAGAGACCGTGAGAGTGTCCTTGTATCGCTTCTTCTAACTTCCATGTGATCGCTTGCCTTGTGTGAGTTCTCCGTAAGATAGTCTTTTAAGTAAATACACTTTTGGCATTCAAGTAACGTGGCCAGCCCACTGGAGTTTATTGAATAAGGATGTGATGTGGTCGGACTGGTGTTTTAGGAAGATCGATCTGACAGCTAGATGGGGGATGTATTGGTGTGGAGAGAGCCTTGAGACACCAACCATCAGGTTACTGGAATAATCAAGATGTGAGGTGATAAGGGCCTGTATCAGAGGAGTAAAGGAGGGGGAGATATACAAGGGATGTTAAGGTAGAAACTACAGGACTTGACCACTGGCTGCATATAGGGAGTGAGTCAAAACTGAGGAGGACCGCTAGGTTGTGAACATGGGTGACTGGAAGAAGGATGAAGAAGGAAAGGGAAAATGTCACTGTTGGTTATTATTTTTTCCTGGAAATTCTAGCAAATCTTGATGTGGTGGTGGGAGGGGACACAACTTCCCAGGTAAGGATGAGAGAGCTGGGTGACCCAGAGGGTAGAGTACTTGGAGTTGGGGACTCCTGAATCCACGTCCTCCCTCAGATACTAGCTCTGTGACCTTGGGCAGGTCGTAGCTCTCATCCTTGGTTTGCTGATCTGTAGAATGGGAATAATGATAGCACCTACCTCTCAGGGCTGTTGTGAGGATCAAGTAAGATAACACGTGGAAAGTGTTTTGTGAATGTTAGTGTGTTATATAAATATGAGGTGATGATGGTAATGATTTACTAGCAGATTCTGATATATTTGTTTGGGAGGCCCTAGATTAGGAAATTTCTGGAGTGGTAAAAGATTGCCTCATTCTGGGCAATCTCTCAGCTAAAAGCTAGGGAGTAGGAATGGAAAGAATGTTGGGTTTGCATTCAAAAGATTAGGATTCTCACTTTTCCTCAGCCGCTAGCTAACCTGTGGAAGATATGTTCATCTTCCTGAATTCAAATCTGTCTTCAGTCACATACTAACCATATGACCCTGGGTAAGTCACTTAACCTTCTTTGTCTCCGTTTCTTCATCCGTAAAATGAGCTGGAGAAGGAAGTGGGAAACCACTCCAGTATCTTTGTCAAGAAATCTCCCTAAAACAGGGTCACGGAGAGTTGGACGTGACTGAAATGGCTGAATAACAACAAAGATAATAGTTGAAAGAGTGCTGGTTTGGAGTCAGGAGGAATTCAGATCCTGAATACTTGCTAGCTTTGTGACCTTGGACAACTCTATTTATTTCTCTGGGTCTCAGTTTCCTCATCTGTAAAATGACAGGGGAGGGGAGGGTGGCTATTGATGGCCTCCAAGGTGTTTTCCATCCCTAATTCTATGTTTATTTGATCCTGATCATGCTGTGTACCTCACAGGGCTCTTGTAAATTTTTAAGTGCTTATATAAATGAGTTATTATTAAAGTCTTTTGGGTCCTTTCCAGAGCCTTTGGCTTGAGGTTTCGGTTTTTTTTTTTTTGAATGACTAGGGGCATAGCTCCTGGTCTTATCTGTGTTGTAGCTTTGGGCAGCCCCCAGAACTTTTATAGGCTGTCCGGGCTCCCGTGGCCCTCGGAATGTTACAGAGCCTGACTTCAGTGAACCTGAAGGTCTGATCGGGGAACTGAACTGGCTTCTGGGCCTATTCATTTGTTCTGTCTTACTTCCTTATTGTCCTGAGCTTCTGAGTTAGCTGTCCTGCTCTGGTGAGAATATCACTGACCTGCAGACCTGACAAGCCCCAGAGGATTCCTCCGCTGCCTGGGACATCATAACCCTGGCTGCGAGACCTGTGTAAGAAGTACTACTGGTGAGCATCTCCTCTGCCCTGCAGTTGGGTTTGAAGACAAATGGCCTACCCTTGCCTCCGAAGACTCAATTTGTCTTGGGATTTTAAGCAATTCAGCAAGAGATAGATGGTAGATAGAGCCATTATTAAGTACCTACTATGTGCCATGTACTATGTTAAGTGCTGAGAATACAAATACTCCTACCAAAAAGCATTTGAATTTGGGTCCCTGAGGCCCCTTTAAAGCGGGTGTTCCTCACAACTCTCTTTAACCAAGTTTGAAGGAAGAAGTTGTAATGCGTCCTGGGGCTATGAAAGGTTTCAACAGAGACCCCACTGTGAAGTTCAACAGAAAGTTAAAATCTGTTTCAAAACTTTCTAGACAGACCCAAATCAAGGAAAATAAAACTCACACTGAGCCCTTTAAGTCTGCCAAGCCTAGAGTTATGAGGCCAAAGGACAGGAATCTATTTCCCCCAAGATTCACTCAACCTCTCTTTTGGCAAGTGGTGTAGAGACTGGGGGCGCCCGTGGAAGTTCACTGAAAGGAGAACATAAGTCAGTGGCGTGTAGCCCAGTGGAGAGTTGGGGAAGGGGCGTGGAATTTTTTTTAAGGTTTTACATGAAAACCACATTTAATGTTCCATCCAAATCAAGTCACCTTTTCTATTGACTACTTTTATAGAAATTAAGAAGAGATGTCTGTAGATTGCTTAATTCATACCCTTTCCTAAATAGGCAGGACTGTATCCTGATAATTGTCTTAACTAGATGGTCCAATGATACTGGGAACTATATTTCAGATTACTGCAAGTGGATTCATTCTCTCTCTCCCCCTCCCCCATTTAGTAAACATTGAGCACCTACTCTGTACAGTGAATTACTTGGTGTTAGGGAAGAAACCAGTTTAGGTAAGACATGGCCTCTGCCCTCTACAGAGCTTCAGCTAGCAAAGCATTTATTAAGCTTAGTCTTCAATTAGCAAGTAATTTTTTTTTCTTTTGTCTTTTTTTAGCAAACATTTATTGAGCTCATTATGTTCTAGATACTATAGTAGGTACTATAGCTACAAAGACAAAAAAGCAAAGGAAAGAAAAAGATGACTCTGCTTCTTCCCCACATGCTTACATTCTATAAAGGGAGAAAAACATAAAGATAAAAGTTTGTACAAAATAGAGACCAAATAGATAAAAGCTAATTGTATAGGGAAGGCACTAGCAGCTGGTGGGGGTGGGGTAGGGAGCAAAAAAAGGCCTATTGTAGAAGGTGATGCTTGACCTGAACATGGTAGAAATCTAGGCATCCCTAAGAGGGGTGGAATGGATGAGGAGTGAGTGTGTTCCAGGCATGGGAGCCATGCTTCTGCAAAAGCAGGGAGATCAGAGATGGAATGTCATGTGTGAGGACCAATAGGAAAAGCCAGCTTAGCTGGACCATCAAATGCTCCAAGGGCCTAACGTCTCATAAGGCTGGAAAGGTAGATTGGAGACACGTTATAAGCTTCCGGCTACGTTCCTAACTTAATCTTTTTCACCTTGACAAATGTCTTCCAAGATCCATATTGTCACTTAGGTACGTGTTCCTTCTTTGACTTTCCCTGAAATCTCTTTACAGTGAAAAAAATAAAAAAATGATCTGCCCTCCCACTCATCCTTTTATCTTCCCCTTTCTGCTTGCCGCCTTCCACCCCCACACTTCTACCTTGATGGAGTTTTTGTAGTAAATCACTTTTGGTTGGAGTAGAAACCTTTCTTCCTTCTCCCCCAAAAGGAAATTCTTGTATTCTTACTTAAGCAATTGTGTTTTTATAATCCGGTAAATTATATAGTGCCAAAACCCAAGAGGGTGGGTGTGATATTCTTTGATCAACTGTCAGATATCCTGAATCTCCCCCCATGTGGATTTTTGGCAGCATTCTTCTGACTGAGTGGGTGTGGAGTGGGGAGAAGGTGTGCCCTCCCCTCTCAACACCGGAGAGTGGGCTCTCCTTTGTCTTCCACTTCACTGAAGCTGATGACACTCCGGGAGACAGCTGATGGAATTGTCTTGAGGAAGTTTGATGTCTTTGTACACGTTCATTTCATTTTGGAGCATTCAGTATCAACGTCTGTCGCCCTCAGGGGTGATGGACAGATGGTTTGGTGAGGTGCACCCAACCTCTGACTGCTGTCTTTGCTTTAGCCCCAGTCTGCTTACAGGGAAGCCCTTCTCAGGATGGCTTTGCTGGATGGGTCCTGGTGTGGGGCTGGGCTGGAGAAACGTCTGGGTTATAATAATTGTCTCCAGGTAGATCATTTAATCCTTTTACAGTAGCTTTCCACACTAATTTACAATATTTTATAGAAGAATTTTAATTAACTTTGAGTTTGTATTCTTTAAGAAAATGGAGTTCTGAAAGCCTCTGACACTGACAGTGTACCCTAGGCAGATCACTTAACCTTTGTTTGCCTCAGTTTCATCATCTGCAAAATGGGGATAATAATAGCAGCTACCTCCCAGGGTTGTTGTGAGGATCAAATGAAATTATATTTGTGAAGTGCTTAGTACAGGGCCTAGCATACAGTAAGCACTTAATAAAGGCTCATTTCCTTCCTTCCTTTTTCCCCTCCTTCTCTCTCTCCCTTCCTTCCTTCCTTCTTCCCTCCCTGTCTCTTTCCTTCCATTTGCTTCCCTCCCTTCTTCCTTCTCTTCTGCTTTTATCATTTATCAGACCAAGGTCCCCAGTGCTTAGCCCAAGGCCTGGTACACAGTAGGTGCTTAATAAATGCATGTGGCCTGACTTATCCTAGTACTTTCATGAGTTTGTCGGTGTTATATTCAAGATTCTGATGTGAATGATGGTCTTTGCTTGTCTTCCTTCTGCTTTACCTGTGTGAGGTGGCCTGCATCTTTCTGGATCCTCCTTGTAGTAATTTGGTCTTCCTTTCCCTTGAGTTTTTCCTCATCTGCAGGAAGTCTTGCTCTCAACAGTGCTGACCATCTCCCTTACCGAGATAGGGGCTCCTCTTCCCTTGCATACGTTCTCTCTTATTCTTCATGATGAAGGACATCCTGGTAGAATCTAAGCCTTTTGAGGGTGGTAAAGTCTGTCTCTTTTTTTTTTTTGCTTCTGAATTTCAAGCATCTTAACACGGTGCCCTGCGCATCAGAGGTGCCTTGTAAATGTTGAATTGTTAATTAAGGATAAAAACAGACAAGTCTATGCTTAAAAAAAACTGTGTCCTCTGAATTTTGACCCCAAAGTTAAACTCTACGAGTGTGGTCTGTAAATGAGTAATAGGCAAGGCTCTGTTTTACTCCTTCTGTCCCTAAGTTGGACGAAATGAGGAGCCTGTGTGTGTTTGTAAGATGTGGAGGCAAGACGGTACGGTGGAAAGAGAAATCAAATGACCTGAGTTCAAATTCTGCTTCTGAGGCTTCCATCTGTCTGGTTTTTGGAGGAGTCGTTTAACTTTCCCATAGGCCTCATTTTCCTGTCTGTAAAATGAGGTTGGATTATGATTCCAGTTTGTGTCATGGTGAGATGGGGGGGGGGGGATGAAACTTGTAAGCCCTCACATTTAAATCTACATTAAATAAGTCACGCTAATCCATTTAACTTTTGAGCACTTAAAACATTCCAGACTTTCAGTTTTTGTTGTTGTTCGGTCATTTCAGTCATATCTGACTCTCCGTGATCCCATTTGGGGTTTTCTTGGCAAAGATACTGGAATGGTTTGCCATTTCCTTCTCCAGCTCATTTTATAGATGAGGAAACAGAGGCAAATAGGGTGAAGTGACTTGCTCAGAGTCACACAGCTAATAAGTGTCTGAAGCTAGATTTGAACTCAGGTCTTCTTGACTCCAGTCCTGGCACTCTATCCACTGCACCACCTAGCTGCCCAGACTTTCCGTTAAACCTGTGTTAATTATTAAGTATTTATTATTGTAAGAGAGGCAATATGATTTAGTAGATAGAAAGCTGGCCTCTGACACATATGGGCTGGGCGTGACCCTGACAAAGTCATTTAGCCTCTTAGGTCGCCAGGAGACTCTGTTTGCAGATGATCAGCAGTTGTAGATCTGAAGTGATCTGGAACGGGAAAAACAGACAGAAAAAAAACCCCTCTGCAAATCTGTGTCTGAGATACTGTGTTCAGCCAGAATGTGTGTGAGAGAGAGAGAGATGAGAGAGAGAGTGTGTGTGTGTGTTGTAATGCCCATCTAGAATTGTAGGGTCATGAGACCAAGACTAGAAAGGACGTTAGTGCTCATCTCATTCAAGCCACTCATTTTATAAATAAAAATATGGAAGCCTGACTCTCATGGTGGAGTTTACGATCTTAGATGACATTCTATTACATTGAGATATTGAATAGTTAAGACAATATGTTCTTTTCCTTCCCAGAAGCTTAAGGATGACATGCTTTCTGAATCTTATGTCTAATTAAAATTAATAAAATAATAATAAAATTAATAAAATAAAATTAAAATCTTATGTCTAGTTAAAAATTAATGTGTGATGACTTTGTTTTGTTTTAGGGGAGCTATCCAGTTTGGGAAGATTTTATAAACAAAGCAGGAAAGCTACAGTCCCAACTTCGGTAAGTGGAAGTATATTCTTTTTCTTCTAGGCTGTCCCAGAACTGTTGTTTTCATTGTATTGATTGGACACATTTAGGGCATCATTAGAAAAGTAATTTAAATGTTGTGTGTACAAGTATATAGAACATGATGGAACTATTTCATAAATTAATGTATTATTAAGGTTTAGTATATTAAAGTGTCATATATCAACCTAGGAGTCTGGTTTAGTGAACAGGCATTGGACCCTAAGAATGAAGAGACTGGTGTTTTAATCATTGTCTTACCCATTAAACTTATAAAATGTCACTTAGTTTCTCCATCATATGTTGAATTCTTGCTGTGTTGACTTTATAGAGTCATTATGAAGTTCATATGAAAGTTCATAATGTAATTATGAAAAGTATAAAGAACTATTAGAGATACAATGGAGAATTAAAGGGTAAGTGGATAGTAGTTGGACTTGAAGATAAGAAAGACCTAGCTTAGAATACTACTTTAGACACTTATCAGCAAATCAGTTAAATTCTCTGAGCCTCAGTTGCCTTATCTGTAAATAGGGATAATAATAGCATCTAATTCACAGATTTGTCCTGAGACTCAAATGAGACCTTGTATTGTAAAGCACTTTGCCAACTGGAAAGTGCTATATAAATGTAACTGTTATTATTATTACTTTATGGCAAGCTTTTTAGTGTCTTAATATAAAATATTTATATAAATATATTCAGTTAACCTTTATTATCCCATTTGGTGTGAAATAGAAATGCTTATTTAAAATCTTTCATCATTTAAATAAAGCATTTAAAACATGACTTTTAAAATACTTATTTCTGTAATTTTCATTTACTCTATTTGTTGATTTTATTGACTACTTTGAGTTTAGAAATATGGTTTCTTGGTGAGCCTGCTAGTTAAATGTTTTGATGAATAACAAGCTTCTGTGGTGGCAGGTTTACCAGAGAGAGTGATCAGTGAGCACTCCTAGCTCAGCAAGTCAGGGTGAGTGAAGGACAGGGGATGAAGAGACTCATTGTTCCCTTACAGTTAAATGGAATGAGCCTGCCATCTGCCCCAAGTCTGGGAGGCCTCTAGACAACTGATTACCAACTGCTGGTCATCCATGATGCTTATTATCAAAGTTCTTTATTGCTTAAAACCTGTAAACCTAAATAAATAAATGTTAAAAACATGTGTATGTGTGTATTTATTTATCTCCCCCTTCCTTTTTCCCTCCCTCCTTTCTTCCTTTCTCCCTCCTTCTTTCCTTCCCTGCTTCCTTTTTTCCTTCTTTCCTTCCCTCCCTCTTTTTCCCTCCCTTTCTTTCTTTCTTTCTTTCTTTCTTTCTTTCTTTCTTTCTTTCTTTCTTTCTTTCTTTCTTTCTTTCTTTCTTTCTTTCTTTCTCTCTCTCTCCCTCCCTCCCCCTCCTCTCTCCCCCTCCCTCCCTCTCTCTCTCCCCCTCCCTCCCTCTCTCTCTCCCCCTCCCTCCCTCCCTCCCTTCCTCCCTCCCTCCCTCCCTCCCTTCCTCCCTCCCTCCCTCCCTCCCTCCCTTCCTTCCTTCCTTCCTTCCTTCCTTCCTTCCTTCCTTCCTTCCTTCCTTCCTTCCTTCCTTTCTTCCTTCCTTCCTTCCTTTTCTTCCTCCTCTCTGTGTTCTTTTCCTCTGCCTTCAGCTCCATCCTTTTCTCTATCACTGCCCCATGAACCATAGATAATTAGCTCTGATCATGGAATTTAGAAAATATTTAGATAAGTCATTATAGTTTGGTTTAGAGATTACCACTTCAGACTGCACGCTTGGGAATCCCTGACAGTAAGGGTTCTGTTTTCTAGTTGCCAAATCTCTCTTTAGTCCTATTCAGGACACATGGGCCTGGAAATTCTGAAACTGAACTCAGCATCTCTTTTTTACAATACCATACCTTCTCCTAAAACCCTACTCGTCCTTTCTTTAACTCTGTTTCTGTTAGAGTATCTTCAACATCATTAACAGCCAGCATTTACTGAGTGTATATGGTATGCTAGGTGCAGTGTTAGGGATGCAAAGAAAAGCAGAAACATAGGCCCTGCCCTCAAGGAGCTTACATTCTAATGGAGAAGACAATTTGTGCATAAATAGGAATATTCGAGACAAATGCAGGGTAGATGGAGAATTGTCTTAGAGGCTCAGGCCCTAGCAGCCTGGGGGACTGAGAGAAGGTGGTGTTGGAGCAGTCTTAAAGGAAGCCAGTGATTTTCTGAGTCAGAGATGGGGAAATGGAGCACTCTAGACCTGGAGGGATAGCCATTGCAAAGACAGGGAGACCAGAGATGGAGCACCGATATTTGTAGGTCAGTATGACTGCAATATAGGGTGCGGAGGGAGGAGGAATCTGTAAGAAGATTGGAAAGATAGGAAGGGGTTAAGTTGCTTGGTAATTTAAATGCCATTAATGTCCTTCTAGTCCCCCAAGTTTAGATCAGTGGTTAGCAAAGTCTCTGCAATGAGTTCTTTGAAGCATGTCTTGAATTGTGGTAGACTTGGCCTTGCATACACAAATACAAGTCTCCCGACTCTTCCAAAGGCTGCTCCAAATTCAATAAAACAGTACTATGTCATAGGCAAAAAAAAAAAGTTTGCAAACCACTAGTATAGATTATTTTCTTCTTAACTGATTCTTCATTCATTGCCTCTTGCATTTATTTCTCTTTTGCTGGTACCATCATTTCTAGGCCAGATGTGTTTAGCCCGCCATTCCTGAATGACTCCAGTGGTTTTCTATTTGATTGTCCTGCTATCAGTGTTTCTCCACTGGATCGAAATCCAGAGCCCCTTTCTAATGGTTACTATGTGACCCTAGGAAAGTAATTTAATCCATCTATGCCTCAGTTTCCTCAAATGTAAAATGCATGGCTTGGACTGGATGACCTTTGCATTCCCTTCCAGCTCTGGCTCTATGATCCTTCTAATCAATTTTGTACCCTTGCTATTATGTTAATATTCCTAAATGCCATTTTCATAATTTCTCTGATTATAACCTGTAGTCATTTCCTGAATCCAGAGGCCTCAGTCTAGTAGTCAAGGCCCTTTGTCATTCTTCTTTTTTTTTTTTACATTCATAGATATTTTGTTGTTTATAGAGTATTTTCCTTATCATAACTGGAAATTGTAGCCAAGTCATTCAAGTATGCTCACTTTCCCCTTGTCAAGAATGGATGAGCTGAGTGTCCTTTTGGATATAATGGGGAAAAGTGCCCTCCTCTCTTCTGCCCATGGTCTTCAAATTATCTCACCTTTTTCTATTCTAAGAGTCAGAGCCAGAGGAGGCCTCAGGGATCGTCTTGTCCTTTATTTATTTAAAAAAAATTTTTTTTTCCTTTTTCTTTTTTTTTATTTTTATTTTAAAATTTATTTATTTTTAGTTTTCAACATTCACTTCCACAAGATTTTAAGTTCCAAATTTTCACCCCCACTCGCCCCTCCCTCCACCCCAAGATGGCATGCATTCTGAATATCCCTTCCCCTAGTCTGCCCTCCCTTTTATCTCTCCTCATCTTCTCTTATCCCCTTCCCCTTCTATTTTCCTGTAGGGCAGGATAGATTTTTATACCCCATTTCCTGTATTTCTTATTTCCCAGTTGCATGGGAAAACATTTTTTTAAACACGTGTTTTTAAAATTTTGGGTTCCAAATTTTCTCCCTTCCCCCCTCCCCACCCACCCTCATTGAAAAGGCAAGAAACTCAATATAGTTTATACATGTGCAGTTATGCAAAACACTTCCATAGTAGTCATGTTGTGAAAAACGAACTCTATTTCCCTTAATCCTGTCCCACCTCATTTATTCTATTCTTTCTTTTGACCTTGTCCCTCCTCAGAAGTGTTTGCTTCTGATTACCCCCTTTCCTAATCTGCCCTCCTCTCTATCATTCCCCTGCTCTCTTGTCCCCTTCTTCCACTATTTTCCTGTAGGGTAAGACAGATTTCCATACCCGATTGAGTGTGTATATGCTATTCCCTCCTTAAGCCAAATCCTATGAGAATAAGATTCACTCATTCCCTCTCACCTTTCCCTGTTTCCCCTGCACTGTGAAAGCCTTTTCTTTTCTGTTTTTTTTTGTGAGATAATTTACTCCATTCTACCTCTTTCTTTCTCCTTCTCCCAGTGTAATTCTCTCTCACCCCTTAATTTTATTCTCTAGATATGACCCCTTCATCTTCAACTCAACCTGTGCCCCCTATCTATCAATCTATGTCTATATCTATATCTGTATCTTTATACCTTTGTCGTTATTCTTCATTGGCCCTATGTAATCTAGCTGAACACTTCCCACGTGGGATTCTGTGGAATGTGGGGGGTCTTTGTGATATGACTAGGGATTTGATTCATTAAGCTTTAAGTAAGGGCCTACTGTGTGCCGGGCCAGGCACTTTGCTAGGCACTGGGGATATAAAAAGACAGAAAAGAAGTGGTTCCCACCCTCAAGTAGTTTATTGGGTTGGAAGTCTGAAAAACAGACACACAGATAAATATATACAAAATATGGGTGGTGTACTTGAGGGTAGGGTTGTAGAGAGAGAGTACTAACAACTGGGGAGATCAGGCAAGGCCTCATGGCTTGAAGAGAGTTTGGGCTTCCGGAAGGCAGAGATGAGGAGGGAGGGTACATTCCCAGATTTGGGGCACAACTTATACAAAGACATGAAGACAGGAAATGGAATGTCATTTATGGGCAGCAGCAAATAGGTCCTTTTGGTCGGTATGTAGAGTATGTGAGGTAAGAAAATTTCAGTACTAGTGATATTTTTCCCTCTGAAATGAAATTATGCATATTGTATATTTTTATATGAAAACAGTCTTATTTTCTGCTTCAAAATCTTCTGAAGTCTTCTTTCCTCCTTCATGAACCCTTTACGGTGGTGGTAATCCATGTCCTTGGTCCAACATTTGTGAGTTTTGTCAATATATTTGAAACCCAAAGGTGTTCTGAGGCCAAATATAGGTTTGAGAAATGCTGATGTAGGACATTGTATATCATTGTTCCTCAACATAAATCATGTCAGAGAAGCCTAGAGCTTTCAAGATTTAGCTCTACAATCCCATTTCATACATAGATGCATGAAAGAGCATTCATCAAGTAGTTACTGCGTGCCACCACTTCGCTAGGCCCTTGGAACAGAAATACAGAAAACAATATAGTCCTTGTCTTCAAGAAGCTTCCATTCTAATAGGGAAGGACAACATATAAAGAAAAGTGGTGGCCAAAGGAGGGGTGTTTTGGTTGGGAAGTCATAGGAATGGTGGAATCGTAGGGTAGTTTTTGTCCTTTCCAGGAATGTTAGGATTGACTCGATGGCACTTCCCAGAGCTAGGGGACAGGGAGCAGAAGCAGCACAGTGAGTCTGCCTTTTTCTTTTTTCTTAGGGAGAATTCTCTTTAATTGGGAGCATAAGGCTTCAGGGCAGGAGAGATGGGGAGAGGCATGGCATGAAGAGGGCCAGAGAGCAGGTCAAGAAACTGAGTTTCAGAAAAGGGAGATGACTTACCCAACGTCACGTAGCTGAAGAGCAGCGAGCTATCCTGTGAGCCCAGGTTTTCCCACTTCCCAGCCTAATGGTATTTCTGTTCCATCATGCTGCATGCTCTCTTACTGCTCCTGATTGACCTACCTCTCCATTTTTCCTCTTCTTCCATCTCAGTTTCATATTTAGGGTCAGTGGCTCATAGTCCACACCTCTGCATCGACAGATAAGGAGATTGAAGCCCACAGAGGTCCAGTGACTTGCCCAGGATCGCACAACCATAAGTGGCTGAGCTAGGATTTAAATCTAGATCTTTGTTGTTGTTCCGTTCTGTCTGACTCTCTGTAACCCTCCCCCCCTTTTTTTGGTTTGTTGGCAGAGATATTAGTCTAGTTTGCCATTTCCTTCTCCAGCTCATTTTACAGATGAGGAAACTGAGGCAAACAGGGTTCAGTGACTGGCCCAGGGTCACACAGCTTATAAGTGTCAGAAGCCAGATGTGAACTCATGAAGATGAGTCTTCCTGATTCCAAGCCCAGTGCTGTATCCACTGAGCCACTTAACTGCTCCCCAAATCCAGAGCCCCTTACTTCAAATCCAGTGTTCCTTCCACACTGCCTCTTTTGAAGCCCAGTTCAAATCCCAGCCTCTTCCCTGATACCTTTTCTGACTACCTCGAATTCCAGTGAGCTTTTATTAACACAGTGTAACCTATAACACAAAGAGAAACTTGATTTAATTTTTTTTTGTACCTACGAGAAACAAGACACATTTTGTCTTCCTGACAAGTTTAAGCTTCTAGGGGTCAGAGATCATTTCTTCTTCTCCATCCCATACAGCAGTGCAAAAGGGAACATTGGTAGCTGCTCATTAAATACTTTTTGAGCTGACTTTTTATGTTAGCAAAAGAATGAGGGTAGGATACAAGGAAGGACATGAATAATTCCTAATCTAATAGAGTGAAATTCAATCACTCCTGTGGTGCTGTGGGTCTGTTACATCCCAGGACCTCCTCCTTTTCTTCCACCAGTGATCTCCAGGCCTTGGCTTCATAAATTTCCCCTTCCTGGTTTCCTGCCCCGCCACCTTTCTGATCCTAGGCTTTCTGACACTCCTTTTTTGCTTTTAGGAGAGGACAGCATTTCCCCCTTTTTTCTGTTGCCTTAAAATAGTACGTAGTCCTATTTTAGATGTTTGGAAGATAGGGAGAAGGGTATGAGATTACAAAAGCCTTGGCCCTTCTTTGTAGAGGTGAGGGACCATGGATGTGGAACCCTGCATGTGATGCTAGACTTTTTTGATGTGTTGGTGAATTTTGCTGATTTATTTTTCCTGCTTTTTCTGGTTAGATTGCCTGAATCAAATTGATAGCCAGATGCAATGACTTTCTGCCTTTTAAGTGAAGTTTTGTTACACTCTCTTGCCCTAGATGGCATTTGGCTCTCCCTTCCTTTTTGGAGGCCCCAAGGGGCCCAGGCCCTCAGTTAGTTTCAAGTCCCCATACTGCTCCAAGTATTACTCCTTTTGAAACCTGGACTCTCTAGATGATATCTCTTTCCTCCTTACCTTGGCAGAGCTCAGATGACAGACACACACCCTGGAGCCAGTAAGCAAAGGACGCCTGTCTCACATCCTGTTGCTGGCTCCAGTGGCCTCTCTGGGTTCAGGTTGGGCCACAGTTCACATCTCTTCCCCATCTCCCAGGGTAGGGATTTATAGGTTCTTAGATTAAGAGATGGTAGAGATTATCTAGTACGTACCCTCTCTGGACATTTTGCTTAGAGAGATTTAGTGACTTACCCATAGTCACATGAATGTAAATGATAGGGCCAGGTTTTGAACCTAGGAGGAAGCTGAGGCTCAAGTTTACAAGAGAAAAATAGCTTAAGAAAAGGTAAAATTTTCTTCAGTCTTCCAAAGACCTGTGATTCCATCCATGTGGATTCTCCCTTTGTAGGTGCAGGATAGACCACAACTCCTCCATGGCTTACTCAGAAAGTTTTGAGGGTTGTAGTTGTCACTGATCAGTTTTGCGGTGATTGGCCTCTCTGAACTAAGCTAGATCAGTGCTTGGACAACAGAAAGCTGTGAAACTTACAGTTCTTAGTATTAAATCATCTCCCCTCCTGCTCCCAACAAGCAAATGTAGGTAGGTTTGGAACAACATACCTCCTTTCTCAAGCTCAGGGGCTAAATGCCTGCTTTGACTCCCACAATTCTGTGCATATATGGCATCCCATAATGCATATTTCAATAGCATTTTAAAAAACTTAATTAAAAAAACTTTTCTCCATAGCATTTGAAGATTAACAAATCATCTTCACCACAACCCAAGAGATAGGTAATATAAGTACCATTACCTTTTTTTTTACAGATAGGCAAACCGAGGCTCATGTCAAGGCCATATTTTTCAAGTACAATGACTGGCTTTTGCTTCATTCTTCAATTATACTAGTATACTATTTTGTCTTTACCCAGAATTTTTAGTGCTGGGGGTGGGGGTGGGAGACTTGGATATCATCCACCTTGTTTTGTAAATGGGGAAACTGACTTCCTAAGTGCCCAAGGTTACATGGATATTTAGTGGCAGGCTTGAGACTTGAAAATAGGTTCTTGGCTTTGAGTCTAGGCCTTGTGCTGCTAGGCCTGAAACTAGAGAGTTTTTTGTCTCCTAAAACATTTAAAAGTTCTCAGTCCTTCAGAATGACTAGTCTCCTAAATTTTCTGGGTATTTTCAGTGCCAGTATATTGCCCATAGGGTTTTGGAGTATGCAGGAAGGACTGGCTTTGGTGGGAGGGCTTGCTGAGCCTTTTTCAGGGCTTCTCATCCACCTTTGGTGTCCACCTGTGACCCAGCTCTCACCTGTGCCTTCAAGAAGGTGTAGCAAGCACAGTGGCCACACCCTGATAAAGCCATCTTGGCAGATGGGCTAAACCAGGTTGAGGGTAACGGACAGGTCTCAAACCGGTCAGTGAGTTAGGGGTCAGTGAGTCCCAAGCACATGAAGACTTCCCTTGTCAGAATGGGCAGATGAAAGCAGTTTGTTCCAAAGGCCTCGTGGGTGGCTGAAGCAGGTGTCGTGGATCCCTTGCTTGTGTGTAGCTTGGTTAGATATCAAAGGTGCCAAGGTCATCTGCTGCATCCTGGGCCATCGCCAGTTGTCTTGACCTTTGTCCTGCCACTGGATTTCCATGACACTCGAAGAGATAGTGAAACTGGTGACTCTGAGCAACTGTGCCGCACTTAAATGCAAGATGTCACCCTATGATGTCATTGGACCTCTTTGAAAACAAGGAACCAACAGCAACCCCAGCAATATCACCCATGCCACTTGTAAAACTATGATTAAATTTAAATGATGGGCAAAGACTTAAATAAAAATAAATTGAGCCGTTGTGCTAGAAAAAATAACATGGATTTGAACGAGCTTTCTAATATCCACAGTTTTTGTTAACTAAATTGTTTGCATTTGAAGAGTTTCTCCTTTTAAAAAAAAAATAAAAGTGTTTTGGGTGATTGTATTTTTGTGTTGTGTGATATTTATTTTCTAATACCTCACTTTGTCTTGCTTCAGCATGAAACTTTTCCTGATCCTTGAGGAAGCTTCTTGTCCAGATTTGAAATATAAGGACTCGGTTTTGAAGCATGCTTCTAATACAGCTCTTCCTTAACTTTCTTTTGGGACTGCTTGCCATGCAGTTAGAGACTCTGCCATTCTTACGTAGGGCAGTGCTTTTTCTGGGATCTACCGGCCATGTTGCTTATTTCCATCATCTTTATAGGTTATTTCTTACCTTCTATAACTCCTCCTATTCTTTGAATTTCGTTCTTCAGATCCTCAGTCTTGGTCATACAGTTTGTTACTAGCTCCACATACGTCCCCCTTCTCTTCACTCACACAGTCACCAGCATGGTTCATACTTTCATCATCTCTCCCTTAGACTATTGCCGTTGTCTCTTTATTGGCATTCCTGTCTCAAGTCTCACCCCATTTCAGTCCATCCTCTGCTCTGCTGTCAAAGTAATTTCCCCAAAGTATAGATATGACCATGCCACTCTTTTCCCCCTTTGAGTAGATTCCAGTGGTCCTCCTTTCCTCTAGAATTAAATATAAACTCCTCACAACCTGGCTTTCCATTCTAACACCTTTCTCCCCTCCATACACTCCATGGTTCAGCCATACTGCTTTGCTTGCCTGCCTACCCATCCTCACATATGACCACATCTCCCAACTTTGTGCTTTGGCATTGGCTTTCCCCTATCCCTAGAATGCTCTCCCTCCCTGCCACGCCCTCTTAGACTCTCTGGCTTCCCTCAAGACTCAGCTCATATGCCACCTTCTTCGGGAGGCCTTTTTTAGTGACCCACCCCAGCCCCAAATTGCTAATGCCTTTCCCTCTAGGGTTATCTTCTGTCTACTCTTTATGTATCTACTTATGTACATATTCTTTCCCCAATTAGATTGTAAGGTCTTTGAGGTCAGAAGCTGGTTTTGATTTTTCTTTGTGTCCCCAGAACTTAGCGCAGTGCCTGGAATGCACTAGGTGCTTAATAAATGCCTGTTGATTGATCAGAAACTGAACTTCTGCTCCCACTGTGAATTCTGACTTCCATTTTAGAAAACAAACTTGGCATAGTATTTAGAGCACTAGACATCCTGTGCAAAGCCCTTTTGATTACTGTCAAGATGCTTATTTTAAGAAGTGTTTCAAAATCTTTGATTAAAAGGTACTGCTACTAATCTAGACTAGTAATCTCTCCTTTTTCTCAAGTTAAATTTAATTTTTTTTTCTCTCTTGCTATCTTATCCTTTGTCATGTATTTGGTGATGCTGTAATTATTGCCCTGTGTTGAAAAATAGTATCCTAGATTTCATTTCCTGGCCCCCTGGAAGATTTAATGTTTAAAAAAAAATTTTTTCCGGTGCAACTCCTTTAACACATGCTCATTGAGTGATAGATTATTTCCTGTTCCAGTTTTCATTCCCAGCTACAATGACTACATTCTCTGTAAAGCAGAGATTCTTAGCCTTTTTGGTGAGCCCTTGGGCAGTCTGGTGAAACCTAGGAACTCCTCAGAATTAAACAAAAATATGTGGAAGTACAAAGGAAATCAACTCTATAGCAATAAAGTTATTAAAATGCATGTTAAAAAAAAAACAAGTTCACAGATCCCAGGTTAAAAATTCCTGCCATAAAAGTACTTCTGGGCTCAGAATCAGACACCTGGGGCTGATATCTGGCCCTCCACTTGACTAGCTGTTTGACCTGGGCAAACCACTTCAAGTCGGGGTCTGGGTTTCTTTCTCCATAAAACAAGGAGGTTGGACCATGTGATCTCTGAGGGTCTCCCCAAGCTCTAGCATTCTGTAATTGTATGTTTGTGGTTTTCTTTGTCTCTCTCTGTCCCGTGTCTGTCTCTCTCTCTTTGTTTCTCATTCTCTTTCAGTCTGTCTCTACCCTGTTCCTCTCTATCTCTGTTCTCTGTCCCTCCATTCTTTGTCTTTGTCTCTGTCTCTCTCTCTCCCGCCCTGTCTCCTCCCTCTTCTTCTCTTTCTCTGTCTTCCACCTCTCTATGTCTCTGTGTGTATCTCTGTGTCTGTTTCTCTGTCTCTCTCTTGTTTATGTCTTAGAAACAGGGATCTTTTGAGAGAGACTTGTTTTAACATTTCTAACCACAAAATCATGGAATTTCAGAGTTGGTTGGGAACTCAGTGGTCATCTAGTCCACTATGACACCCCCACCAGGAGTCTGTCTTGCTTTTGCTTATAGACCTCCAATGTGGGGAAGTTTGCTGCCTCTTGAAGCGTGCTATCTTTTCCATCTTAATCCTGAATTTTGTATTTTAGTAACTGAATGCTTTGGTGAGATTGGGTCCCAAGTATAATTGTTTATTGGCTCATATTAACAAGATAGTCTGCTAGTATTGAGTCTGGTGTTAATATAATCTCATTTTTATGAATTAAATTTTATTTTTTAATAAACAGAAACTTTTCTCCTTTGTACAGATATATATAGTTAAGCTAAACCAATTCCTTCATGGGCTGTGTTTTAAAAATGTATATCTTCTTCTTCACCCTGAGTGTCACTTCTAGGAGGTTAGATAGGGTACTTCACAATCAGTCCACTGGAATCATGGATCGTCATTGCATTGATTAAAATTCTTACAGCTTTCAAAATTGTTTGTCTTTACAGTGTTGTATAAATTGTTTTTCTGGTTCTGTTTCTTTCATTCTTCCTCATTTTATATGTCTTCAAAATTGTTCACTTTTATAATATTAGTATTATACATTTTTTCTGGTTCTACTTACTTTGTTCTGAATCACTGCATACAAATCTTTCTATTACTCTTTAAAAACTATCTTTTTCTTCACTTCTTACAGCACAATAGTATTTCATTGTGCCCATATAGCTATTAGATTGTAAGTTCCTTGAGGGCAGAGACTGCCTTTTGCCTCTTTATGTATCCCCAGCACGTTACATAGTGCCTGGCACGTGGTTGACCCTTAATGCATGTTTAATGATTGATTGATATGTCATGATTGATTCAGCTATTCCTCAATTCACGGGTATACTTTTAGTATCCAGTTTTTTTGTTTTTTGCCATCACAAAAATAATCCCATTTAAAAGGAGTGCTGTAATGGGTAAGATAGGAACCTTCTTGAGCCTAAGCGTCTTCTGTGAAATGGAGATAATAATACCAGTGTTCCTTACCACACAGGGTTGTTGTATTGCATATGAGACCATATGTGTATGTATATGTTAGGTGCTTTGCAAACCTTAAAAAGGCTTGTATCTATCTATCTAATCTATCCAGTCTCTTTCTCTGTATGTCTGTCTTTCCCTCTACTTATCCTTCTCTCTCTGTCTCCATGCATTCTATCTCTCTATCCATATCTCTCCATGTCTCTATATCTCTCTCTGTCCATCTCTCTGTCTTTCCATCTATTGACCTGTCTGATGCATCTGTCATTCTGTATGACTTTTGTCTTTCTCTCTTCCAGTCTTTGTTCATCTAATTGTCTATCTATCTATCTATCCAATCTGTCTCTGTATATGTCTGTGTCTGTCTATCCATCTCTTTCTCTGTCCATCTCTCTGTTGATCCATCCATCCATCCATTCATCCATCCATCTGTCTGTCCATCCATCCATCGTTGGTGCTGCAACAAGGCCATTTCAATGCTTTCTTGCAGAAATTCACTCCGGTTGGACTGTGAAGGCTTTAGCCTTTTGGCTCTACTGCAGTTGCTGGAATAAGACATTCCTCATGCTTTTGTTATCTGCTTGCCTTTCAGGACGACAGTAGTAGCAGCTGCTGCCTTCTTGGATGCCTTTCAGAAAGTGGCTGACATGGCTACCAACACACGTGGTAAGCAGATGTAGGCTTAAGGCTCAGCACTGACTGCATTCTGCATGTGATTCTTCACCCTTGGGTGGTTTTACAAGAAGTTGCCGCTCAAGTTATTACTATAGGGCTCTTAACTGTACGGCTTTCCTTTAAAAAAGTCCCGACTACAAGAAAAAACTTTGTGGGATTGAAGGATATCAGGACAAGCAGCTGTGGAAATTTCCTTAATAAGAGGCATGTGCTATAATCAAAAGCATGTGAAGAGAGAGGTACTAAGGAGTGAAAGTGAAAGAGCCTAAAATAGCTATCATTTAAGCCCTAATTGTTACCTTTAATGATAGGTTGAGACTGTATTGTCTCTGTCTTTGTATCCTGTCTAGCCCAGAGTCTTCTATGTCCAAGGTTCTTAATGAATATTGGCTGAGTTTAGAAATTGATTTTTTTTACCCTCACATGAACTTTTTTTTTCTGATAATTTTTATTAGAAACTTAATAACCTCAGCACTCTGTACTGCAGGAATTGAGTGAACCGCACTGACTCCATCTTGTGACTCAATTCTGGAGCTAGTGCAGTTCCCTTTCTATTCAGTTATGGGTCTCGTCTAATTTCTGTCTTGTGAGAAAACTTTATTCATTTATGGGAATTGTGAGAAAACTTTATTGCACTGTTTGAATTCAACACTGTGTGTCTGGGAAGCTGGACCACCTCTACCTGTTGCTTAGAGACCCTTAACTAAGGACCTAGGTTATGCTGACCAGAAACATGGTCAGATCCAAAGATTGATGCATGGAGTTTTCTCACAATTATAAATGTCATGCAACCCATTTGTCTTATTTGAAAACTGGCCCCGTATTGGTCAGTCACTTAACTGCTTCCATGTTCCTTTGATTGAACACAGATACTTGGGCAGGGGAGTAGGATACCTTCAGGGAATTGTACCTCTTTTCCTCTCTTTCTGCCAACTCAGAAAGCCCCTAATCTTCCTTCCGATTAGAAATCAGATTACCAAATCTTGTATCCTGGTTAATTGTTTTCTTTAATTAATTGGTCTTATTTGTTTAATTGTTAATTAACTAATTGATTAATTGTTTTTATGCATAAAAATCTGTCTTCCCCCGTATTTGGGGTCCAGTGTCAAAGTTGAGTAAGGCTGGTCCCAGTTTGTTAGGCAGTTGGTGTGCAATGCTTAATAAATTGATATGCTTGGAAGTTTGAACCTTTGTTTCCTCAGTCATTTTATCTTTTATGTGCCTTAAGTAAGGAATAAAATCCCAAATAAAGAGTGTATAATCTGGATGATTTATGTTTCATTGAAAGTAAGAGATAGGGGCAGGTAGGTGGCGCAGTGGATAGAGCACTGGCCCTGGATTCAGGAGGACCTGAGTTCATATCCGGCCTCAGACACATAACACTTACTAGCTGTGTGACCCTGGGCAAGTCACTTAACCCCATTGCCTAGCCAAAAAAAAAAAAAAGAAAAGAAAAGAAAGTAAGAGATAGATAAAGATGTAAAAAATACATTGCCCTGACTTTTCTGTGTACTTAAGAAGTTCCTGCTTTAAAAAAAAATAGTGATGGCCAATGTGCATTTTTTGCCTTGCATCACTTTGTACATAGTCATTGTATTTTTTTTGCATTCTGCATAGCCATCATTTTTACGGGGCAGTCCTATTCCATTACATTGATAAAACATGATTGCTTCTACCATTCCCCAGCTTTTGGAACACCTAAGTTATTTGTAGTTTTCTGTTCTTATCAATAAAACTGCCATAAGTGTTTTTGTACAGGTGGATCTTTTTAGACCACTAACATTGTTTGTTTTATGGGTTGCAGAGGCCAAAGAATTTATCAATTGGTAGCCAACCTGCTGGTGATGAGCCTTTTTTTGTACTTCGCGAGGCTGTTCTTTGGACAGCAGACATAGTTTATTGCCAGGATTCCATGCCTTTCTAGCATGTTGGAATCTGACAAAGGTTGTCCTTTGCTGGGATAGCCCTCAGGGCTATCTCCTCAGCATGATGAGTCATTGGAGCAGAGCAATCTTTAACATAGAGTCCTAGCAGTGAGATCCAGGCATTAAAAAGTAGAATAAAAAAAAAAAGTAGAATCACTTGTTTATTTTCCCAAAAAGATGGCATCAATTTCCAATTTCTCCAATAACGGAATTAAATGTCTCTTCCCTGATACCCCTACCCTTCTTAGATTTTATGGTTTCTAACTCCCTTAGAAAATTTGGGTTTTAAGGTGTCATATGCTTCAGAGTTATATTTATTTTTATTTTGTGGATTAATAGAGAATTGGAACAGTTTTTTAACTATTTATTTAGAACTTGAATTTTCTCTTTCTAAAACTGTCCTTCACATCTTTTTGATGATTTTATCCATTGGGGAAATAGGTGTTATATTTATGAATTTGTATCACTTCCTTACAAATTAGGAGTTCTTTAATGTTTTTTGTGTTATGGACCAATGAAACCAATAGACTGCTTTTCAGAATAATGTTTGTAAATGCATAAAATAAAGTAAATAAGATTACCAAAGAAACCAATTGTATTGAAATACAGTTTTCAAAATATTAAATATTAATAAAAATGAATTAATCATTAATAAATTAATATTAATAATCAATAAAACAAATAAATTATTAAATTAATTAATAAAAATAAAAATATTGAAAAGCAAATTAATGGGCCCCAGATTTAGAATTTGATAAATTCTAATTTTAGTAGATAAGCATATTGTTAACATCCTCCCACTCTGTTTTCTTTTTATTATTTTTTGCATAAAATCTTTTCATTTTTATGTAATCAAAGCTGTCTCTTTTATCCCTAATAATTTTTTCCATTTTTTCAATAATAAAATCATCGCTTCTCCACAATTCAGATAGATATATAATTTGCTTTTCCTCACATTTAAAATTATTTTTTAAAATGTTTAGATGATTGTGACAATTGGAATTCATTATTGTGTATGGTATGAGGTATGACTGTAACCTCATTTTTTCCTAGCACGTACTTCTCCAGTTTCTCCACAGTTCTATTGAGTAATCATTTTCTTTCCTCCAGCATTTCACAGTTTGGAATTTTGAGATTCTTAAATGTTTTTTCTTATATATGCAGTGATGGTAGTGTTTTTTTGCAGCTCTTACGTCCAGGATGTCAGAGAGTCTTGAGAGGTATGCTGTTATTTCATCATGGGATAGAGCATATTCTCCCTTTACTTCATTCCAGACCTTTGGGATGCTCTAATCCTCCTTGCCTCTGAGGCCTAGTAATTGCCACATACTATCTTTAGGTAGTAAATTGAAGCGAAAAATTTCTTACTCCTGGGCACAAAATACCATCTTTTCAGATTGATTTGGTCAGTGTAGCTGTAGCACGGTACTTACTTCCCTTTTCTATTAACCTGCAGATATAGCAGTCTCAGAAAGTTATATGGGATAGTACAATCCCATTAATAGCAATACCTTACCTTTTTTAGAGCTTTACAATTTTACAAAGTGCTTTCACATGGCAGATTAATTTTTGGTCCTCATAAAGACCTAGTGAGGGTGTCAGGACAGGTGTTTGCTCCACTTTATGTATGAGGAGATAGAAGTTCAGAGAGGCTATGAGATGCCTAAGGTCACACAGCCAGTACATGGTAGAACCAGAGCTAGCATTTAGTCTGTTGAATCCTCATGTGAGAGTGAAAATTAATTTTACACAATAATGCATTTACTTAAGCATATTGCTTCATCCCAGTTAAATTTTCTTTCTCTTTATGTGTGGGTTCAGCTGTGTTTTGAACGCAATACATCAGTTTTCTAATTATTTTTGGGACTTAACATGCATTCAACATCCTGTCTTCCCTATGGTTGATGATAGCATTTGAAGTATACAAAAATCAAAGGTTGTAGCACTGTTGAGTAAGGAATTGCAAAAATACAGAACAGTTTTTGTGAGTCTCAGGAGAGATAGCCAGCTGATTGTATATTGTCTTAAAAGGTGGCTTTGAGGTCTTCCAGAAAAGTAGCTGGGGTTTCTTTGGAGGCTGCTTTGTTCACGTGGAGAACTTTAGGGCCTCAGAATGCTTATTCAATGAAGGGAGAGAAGAGGAAACTCAAGATGAGTGAGATAGGAAAGTAATTAGGGTTGGTGGTAGATGGTGAATTTGGAATGGACAACATAGAATGGTAGGCAGAAAGCAAGCGTCCTGAGAATGGCCTTTTTGACAGAAGAATTCTTAAATGCTACCCCACTGTACGTATCTGCCTACATTTTGAAATGCTTTGAAATACTTTTATTACAGTTAGTTGTCAATGAAATATGGCCTGTCTGATTGAGAAAATAATTTTTACTGAATTGTGGATATATATCTTGGTGAACCCTTGTATTGCTTCCCTGTATAATAAAAGGGGACTTTTGAGATGACCTAGTCATAGGATCTTGGAGCTGAAAGGAACCTTCAGATTACCTAGCTCATCCCCCTCATTTTTTATATCAGAAACTAGAGTTTGAGAAAGAGAGGGCAATGGCTTGTCCAAGGTCTTTCTCTAGTCACTTGGAAAATTACATTGTTAGTAGAAGTGAAGGCCTGTTTCCACCGAAGTGGTGAGAATAAAGAGTTTGAAATTTGTTGAACACAGAGTGAGTAAATGCTTTAGACTTGACTTTTAACAATAAGTGTGCATTATCCAGAAAATGGGGACTGAGGGATTGACTTCAGGCTATTTAAAGCAATACAGATGGGTTTCGTTTATGCACAGAGGAAATGGCTTTCTTTTGCCTTTTGAAAATTTCTTATATTAGGGCTATCACGTCTTGAGAATCTTATTTCAGACTTTTAAAAAAATTGTTTCTCAGTGGAAACTACAGAAAGAAATTTAAACTTTTTTAATTGTATCTCTTCTGGGAAAGTGTTCAATATTTCAGACTCACAGATCCCTTGGTTTCCAAAATATTAGTATCTTACGTAGTTTCCTACAAGAAAGTAGCACTCCTGTACATTTGTTCTTCTCAGCAAATATTGTAGACTAGGTAAATTGATAAAAAGTGTAGTTATTAGGGAAAAGCTTATTTTTAAAATGAGCACGTAGCAGAGCAAAGTGAATCCTTCCCCACCCCCCTCATAATTATATGCCTTTTGTTAAATTAGCACCGGAAAATGTGGTAGCAGGTCACTAATATTTTTATTTAAAAAAAAATAGTTGGACAGAAATAGCTCCAAATTGGTGTCAAAGTAAGTATTTAATGAACTTAGAATTTGAGTAGTACTTGTGTTTTTAAAAGTCGTTAATTTGAAAGATATGAAGAATTGTGTGTGGGAGAGTGTGTGTGTGTGTTTATGTTTTCTCCTTGGTTAATTTTTCTGGGTGGGTATGAAATTGCATCTGTAATGTAAAAAGCACATCTTAGATGAGATCATATAACACAAAGATACAAAAAGCTCTTCAGAAGCCTTAAAGTACTGAGTAAATATCAGCTTATTATTATTATGTCATAAGGTGAAGGACCTACACTTTTCTTGGTTTTCAAGAGTACCTAGTATAGGAATTCTCTCCACTGATAGGAATTACAACCCATCTGTAACTTTTGAAGTCTTACAGTGTTGACTGAGGCTCATAATAGTTGTAACTGGTCTAGTGTCATACATCTAGTAAGAGTCAGAGGTAAGAATTGAACCTGGATCTTCTTAATTTCAAGTCCAGCACTCTGCCCTGCTGCCTTTTCCTTAAAATTATTTGCTTATTATACCATGTGATATTAGTCACGATAAAGTAGGCTTTGGACTGTCCATGGGTCCCGATGGCCAATCTTCTTACATCTTCTTGAGACTTTGAAAATTCTTAATGGAGAAGTGAGTTGCTCCACTCACAGAGAGATGATGTGACTGAAATTGTCAGAATGTGTACCCTGATATCTTCTGAAACTTAGGTTTTATGGTAAGCAGCATGTTATATTAAGGCTGGAGATGGAATTGCCTCTTTTTTCTCAGCAGTAGCCCTTCTTGGGTACTGTTTGTGTCAGCATTGACTTTGAAAAACAAGATACTGTGTGTGTGTGTTTTTATTATCATCGTCATTATTATTATTATTAGCATTTGGATATGGAATTACTTCTGTAAAAAAATTCAGTATCTGAGGGATGTTTGGGAACATGACATCATGATTTTTCTAGAAGTCAAATATTTATCAAGGGATTTTAAATATTAAGATAAGAGGAGAATGGATTCCAGACAGGCTAGAATTGCTGTTTAAAAGTGGTATTTTAATAGAAAATTTTGGGACAGTAAAGCACATGTTTTTATTAGTCTCATGTAAGGCATATTATCTCTCTCCTTCTCCAATTTTACAACTTTCTGTTTGTGGCTTAAATTAGGTGATTTCCATTTCAAGAAATTTTGGTGTAAATCTATTTATTTCAGTTTTTGAAACCTGAGCCTTCATTTATATTTTTAAAAGTTTTAATTTTAAAGGTCTGAAGAACACATGCATGTGTATACATATATGTATACATACATATACATACATAGACGTGTGTGTGTATGTGTATATAGGTGAAATTCTCATTCTAGACAGCTATACTATATTATTGACTCTGCTTGAACTTTTGAGTCTTTTAAAACTTCCAAGTGTCTTTGGGCATGAACGACTAAGTCAGATTCCCCCCAGACTTAAGAATTTCTTTTGTTGGTTTTTAAACTTAACATGCTACTAAACATGAGGTACTCTCATATCAGTCCTTCTGTTCATCTCTAATTATGTCCCCCTTCCCCCCTATTGGCTGTGCCAGGTGTCTCTCTTCAAGCCCCCAAATCTATCCTTAACCTTCCTCTCTCATCAGATGGCTTCACCTACTAAAAGGGTGAGGCCATCCATCATGAGTTTGTCTCTTATCCTGCATGCTTCAAAACCTCCCTGTGTTTATATTCTCGCCTGTCTTTTGCTTAGGTCACAAGATGATGAGACGGCCCTTCTTTGTTACTGCTAAGCGGCCTTGCCACCTTGTAACTGAAAGCTGGCCCTTTGGTAGATTGCCTTCCCTCTCCTCTCCCTTCACTGCTAAGCTCCTAGAAAATTGATCCATCCCTATTGCCTTCATTACCTCACCATCCACTCTTTCCTCAGCTGCCTGCAGTCTGACTCTTCATTTGGCTGAAAATACTTTCACAAAGCTCACTGAAACCCTCACAATTGCCCATCTAATGTCCTTTTCTAAGTCCTCGTCTTTAAACTTTCTGTGGCATTTGATACTGTTGACCATTCTTGCGTCCTAAATACTATTGATTTCTGCGAAACTCCTGTCTTCTAGATTTCTTCCTACCTCCTGTCTTCTAGATTTCTTCCTACCTGTCTGAGCACTCTTTCTTGGTCTTCATTGACGCACTATCTTCTTTCACTCCCAGTAAGGCTCTTTGTTTCATCTTCTCTTCTCCCTTCTTCTCTTTATTCTTTCCTTTGGCAGTCTCTTCTCTTCCCGTGGCTCCATTATTACTTCCATGTAGATGACTCCCAAATTTATATCTGTCTCTAGCACCTCTCCCTCAGCTTGTCTTGCCCATCCCCCTCCTCCTCTCTCTCCTTCATTCCTCTCTCCATTATCTTTCCTCCCCTCCCCTCCCTTTTCCTCTTCCATGTCTCTCTCTCTCTCTCTCTGTCTCTCTCTGTCTCTCTCTCATATTTCTCTCAGTAGAATGAAGAACTTAACTGCATTAGTAAGATTTCTCTGACATTCTACCCCATATATATGTATATATACATATGTGTGTGTGTGTATACATACACATATGTCTCTAGCTCTGTCTCTCTTCAGTTTTCTTCTGGGTATTTTCATCTGGCCATTTGACCATCTGATTACTCTACTGGCTTCTCAAACTCAGCATTTCTAAAACCAAACTCCTCTCCCCCATAAAACCTCCTCTTAACTTTTCTGTTGATGGTAATGCTATCTTCTCAGTCACCTAGTTTGAAAACTTAATTATCCTTGCTTCTTCCTTGCTACTCTTCTCCACATTCAAGTCATTGACAATTCCTCTTGATTCTGCCTCTACAGTGTATCTTGCGGCTGCCCCCTCCAGACTACCGTTTCAGGACCTTTTCACCTCTTGGCTGAACTATTGTAATACCCTCCTGCTAGGAATGACTCTCTTCAGTCCCTCCTTGCGTACCTGCCAGAGCAATCTTCGTAATGCACAGAGAATTTCATGATCAAGAACTTTCAGGCCCTCCCTACTGCCCATCATAAAAAAATGAAAGCTCTTCAGTTGATTTTTTTTTTAACCCTTATCCTTATCTTGTAAGGCCCTGTCAATGTCTGGGATCCAACCAGCCTTTCTGGCTTTGTTTCCTTCTCCTTAGCTTCATGTATTCTGGCTTTCAGTTTAACCTAGGTATGTCCATTGTTATGCAGTGCTCCCCTGCCTCTTGTAAGGCTGTTTCCTGTGCCTGAAATACACCTCTCTTTCATGTGTGCCTGTAGAAAATGTTCTCTCTTCTAAGGTTCATCCCAGGAGCCTCTTTTCCTATGAAACCTTCCCTGGTCTATCCACCTGAACATGTGCTGTTCTTCCTGAAGTTTTCGTAGAACACTTTGTCTGACTCTCTTATCTACTCTGGTATACTTTCTCCTGTATTTTACTTCATATGACCCCCCCCCCCTTACCCTCAGGCATCTTAAGGCCCTGGCACAATCTGTCTTGTTCCTACCTTTCCAGCTTTATTTCCTGGTACATCTGTTAATGCACAATGTGTTCCAGGCAGACTGAATTATGGGCTCTTGCCCATTTTCGTCTATTTCCCTCTTAAGACCTAGTACCTAGAACTGAACACAATACTCCAGATTCTGTCCATTGAACACAGTGTAAAGGGACTGTAGCTTCCTCCATGCTAGATACTTTATTGATGGTCCCTAAAACATTAGACTTTTTTTTTTCAGCAGCTCTGACGCACTGTTGACTCATAATAAGCTTTATTAAGAGGTTTACCAAAAATCTAGTTTTTTTGATGGGAGCTGCTAAGTCAGATTCTACTCCTCACTCTGTAGTTTTATACTTAGGAATTTCACTATAGGTTCTAAAGATACTTGCATTTCCTGCCCCTCAAATGAGAAATCTTACAAAAAATGAATTCAAGAATTAAGCCAATTTGGCCTGGAGCTAGCAATTATACTTCAAAGAATGAGTGTTAGCAAAGAGGACATTAGTTGAATGCTAAGAAGATATCTATTTGGAGAGGATGGCCATATATGTATGTGTGTGTATGTATGTATGTATACACACACACACACATATATGTTTAAATAGATAATGTTCCAGACCTGTTTTTCAATTAAAATACATGATTCTTGATTAATGATGATACAAGAACAGGGAAGGCAAAAGGAAGTTAATGTTCCTAATGAATAGTTTGATCAGCAAACATTCTAGTTTAGTAGTCATTGTGTTGAGTTCAATACAACAAGCATTTATTAAATACTGTATGCCTGGGATGGGGCAGCTAGGTGGTGCAGTGAATAGAGCTCTAGGCCTGGAGTCAGGGAGACTCATCTTCCTGTGTTCAAATGTGGCCTTAGACACTTACTTAACTGTGTGCCCCTGGGCAAGTCACTTAACCCTGTTTGCCTCAGTTTCCTCATCTGAACTGAGGAAAGAAATGGCAAACCACTCCAGTATCTTTGCCAAGAAAACCCCAAATGGGGACATAACTGAAAGAACTGACCGACAACAAAAATATGCCAGGCACTTTACTAGGCCTGGGGGTGATAAGGATAAAAAAATGAAAGTCTTTGTTCTCGAGGAATTTAACATTTTCCTCTCTGGAGTAGATTAGGGTAGACATATATACACAGATAAAGAAATCTAAAATATGTACAAGGTAATTGGGGAATACTAACAGTGAGGGTAATTGGGCAAGATATTGACATGTTTCACTTTACTTATAACCTTTTAAAAACAACTTTCTGATGGAAATATCTTGTAATATTGTGTCTTAACAGTTCTCTGTGTGTGTGTCTCATCCTCTCCTATGCTGTGAGCTTTATGAGGAGAAGTGTGTCTTAACCCAACTTTGTATCTTCCCCAGAACTTAGTGCAACTCAGGAGACCCTCAGTAAATGTTGGCCAAATGGATTATTTGTCTGACCCCCTGGTGAAAGGCTAATGAGTAGTAAATTACTGAAAAGAAGGTAGAGGTGGAAAGGGAGGGACTCAGGGAGTTGAATAATCAACCAACTGGATAATCCTCAAATAAGTGAGAGTTGATTGCATGAAAGTTATGCTGACAAATATGTGGCTGAGTAAGAGTCCTTTGTTTGTGTTTATTAGTTACTAGGCAAACCCTTAAAAATGACCTCTGTTCCTTTTAGCAAGCTGAGACCTGTAGGATTCCTTTTCTTCATTCATCAAGTGTATATTAAGTGCTTGCCATTTTCTCTTGCATCAGTCAAGTGTTCATGGGGGAGGGGAGGACTGGGAGAGGGGAGGGATACCAAAAGAGGAACCATGGTCTTGTTTCCTCCTCTTAAGAGCTTACACTCGAGTCATTTAAAATATAAAAACAGATAAGAAACAATGAGAGAAGAAAATCCAGTTATGGATCATCACCTCCAGGCTACACCCTACTAGGAGATGACTTGAGCTGTGAAGGAAGTGATACAGATTCTTGTTTACTTGGAGGGTTATCAGCTTGAAAAGGAGTTAGACTCAATATGGGGTAGAAGTGTAGGGGAGAAAAATTGTAAGAAGGTTGGTTTGAACTCCATGGAAGGGAAAAAGGCTTTGCAATTAGAGCTAGATTGGCCATTGCCAAACCATACCACTTGCACTTCTTCCATCTTTCTTATCTTATTCATTATTCATTCGCCTTCCCCTAGAACTTTGGACTTTGCTGCTGGGATGCTGGGTTCTGGTAGGTGAGTTTTCACCTGTCTTGCTTGGAACCCATCCTCAACATAATTTTTTGGTGATTTCCAAACCCATGTTTCTGGCATGTACTTCCCCATTCCTTTCTAGCTCCCCTTTATGTGGATTCTTTCCCCATAAAAATGTAAGATTCTTGAGGGCAGGGATTCCCTTGCAGGCTTGTATTTATACCCACAATGCCTGGCACATAATAAAGTATTAATAAATGCTTCGTCTCTCAAAGAAGATTGAGCTGCTGCCCAAGGCTGGATGATTGCTTGTTAGGTGTGGTAGAGGGGATTCCTGATTTAGTATGGATTGGACTATGTGCCCTTTGAAGTGCTTTCCGACTCTGAGACTCTGTGGTTTTGGATATTGACTGGGGAGAAGAAGTTAGGACCCAATGGTGGGGAACCTATGGCCTTCTAGTTCCGTGGGTGGGGCCTTTTGACTGAGTCCAGGTTTTATAGAACAGATCCTTTTATTAAGGGGATTTGTTCTGCGAAGTTTGGTTTCGGTCAAAGGGCTGCACTTGAGGACCCAGAGGGAGGGCCACATGTGGCCACAAGGCCGCAGGTTCCCCACCTCTGGTTTAGGCCATTCCAAGCCAGGAAAATGTCATGGAGACAAGGATGCATGCAAGAAGATATAAGGAGGCCAGCCTTACTAGGGTGTAAAGGAGTTAGTTGTTGATAAGTAGTATTGGAAAATGAAATTGTATTGTTCAAGGAGAACCTTATGATGGAAGGCTTTAAATAGAACATGTGCTGAGGGGCATAGATTTGATCTGCTTAGTGATGGAGGGGTTCGCCTGGCTCTTGACTTTTGAGCATGTGTTTTGCAGAGATTATCCCAGGGGCCATGTAGAGGCTGAATTAGAGTGATTCTGGAAGCAGCAAAAACAGTCAGAAAAGGCCGTTGTAGTAATCAAGGCATGAGCTACTGGCTGGAGAAAGGCTGAATAACAGCTTGTATTTCTGGAACACATTTATTTTAATGTGCTTCTCTCACAGCAACTTTGTGAGCTGATTGTATAAGTGTTATAGCAATGTGCAGAGATGGAGAAACTGAGGCTTAGGAAATTTAAAGTCACTTGTCCAGTGTTACATAGCCATCAAACTATCAGTTAGGACTTTGAGCCCAGCCTCCTGACAACAGATGCCTTGCTCTTTCCACTGTGTCCACCATACCACCTCAGGAGTAGTCAGTTGGCATGTATTAAGCACCTGCTGTGGGCCCAAGCAGTGTGATAAAAGGCAAAAATATGGTCACTGCCGTCTAATGGAGTACATCTGAGAGACATTGTAAAGGATGAACCATCAGGACCTGATGACATCTGTTGACACTTATTTCCTTTGCTGTCTCATAACAACAACAATAATAAACATTTAGATGGTACTTTAAGATTCACAAAGTATTGCCTAGCCTGACATATAATCCATTATGGCTCCCATCTACCTTTCTGATCTTATTTCACATCCCTCGCTGTCACTCATGCTCTCTGGTCTAGTCACACTTGCCTTCTGGCTGTTTCCCTGGAATGACAGTTCATCTCCCACCTACATGACTTTGCCTATGGGGAGGGAATGTACTGCCTACTCCTATCTGCCATACAGAATCCTAGTCTTCCTTCAAAGCCAAGCCCAGATTGCATACTCTATGTGAGACTTTTCCAGATTCCCTCCTGTCCATTCATTTGCATTCTTCCCCTCTTACTGTATGTCTTACTGTATGCTTGGTGCAACAGGGATAGTGATCAGAGGAAGCAGAGCAGAGGTGCCTCCCATTGTATCTAGACATAATTAGGAGTTCTCACTGCCCCAGCTATATTTGTTTTTATTGGCTTGTATCATGGAGTTTCCCCACAGTAGAAGGTAAGCTCTATGCAACACAAAGACCATTTGGTTTTTTGCTTTGTATCATCAGCGCCTAGAAGAGTGTCTCGCACACAGTAGGCTATCATAAATGTCGAATTTTATTTAGTTTAAAAATCCCAGTTGACCTTAAAACAACCCAGCAAGCTAAGTTCCATGACTATTATTATTTCCATTTTACAGATGGAGAAATTGAAGCGCAGAGAAATTCAGTGACTTTCCTATGCTCACACACAGCTAGTAAATGTAAGAGGGTACATTTAAACTCTGCTTCCTCCTGACTCTAAGTTCTGCATTCTGTATTTCGTAAGGTACTATTACATGGGGTACCATTGACAGTGATGGAGAGTTAAAAAGCAATGATAGTGTAGCTAACTCTTTAAGGATAATGTAATATTTATAGGGCATGATTTTTAAAAAATGAAATTGTACATAGAAATTAAACTTGTCCATGTTACTTTCCTGATGTAATTTCAAGTTATCTTCTAGTTTTTATGTGTATTTACATATGCATTTTTATGCATTTATAACCACAAGACATATGATATTTTATTTGCAACATTCTCTACCTTAGAAGGGAGTTTTCAGGCTAACTTGGAAAGAATACTGGTCTCAGGATCAGAAAACTTGGGTTCAAACTCCAGCTCTATCTGTTGAGTAATTCTGTGACCCTGAGCAAGTCAGTTAATTCTTTGAGCCTTAGTTCTTCACTCCGTAAAGTAAAAGATTATTAATAGTATTTGTGCCATAGGGTTGTCTTAAGGAAAGCTTTTTGTGAACTTTAAACTATTATCAATAAAATTATAATATTTTATTAATAATTAATATCATTCATTAACAAGCTATTAATTTTTATATATGTATTAAAATCTTAATAGGTGCTTCAGAAACTAGTATTGTGAAGTTGGCAGTGATAAGCTGGCAAGGAAAACTCTGAACATAACCTGTCAAAACTAGTAATAACGTATAAGGTTTTGGCAAATCCTTGAGTATTAGGCTAAGCAATGAGGGAAGATATTTTCTCATTGAAATTGGGAGGGAAAGTGGTTTGAAAAGCAGAAGCTTACACTGACAATTCATTTTTGAAATGGTGTTTTTCTTCTGTGTCCATGGGAAGTACTCTTTAGGTAGCTGTGATATAGAGTTAAGTGGAGAGTTGGGATTTTGGAGAGTTGGGTGCCAGACCTGGCTCTATCATTTACTAACTCCATAACCTAGAGAGAGTAGATCCCTTAACTTCTCTGGGCTCTTGTTTTCTTGCCTCCAAAATAATGAGGCCTCTAAGAGCCCTACCAGCTCTAAAGTTCTCCATTGTGTGAATGGAGTCTTCCTTGAGAAAAGTACACAAGAAGGTTATCCCTGGAATGCCTCTTAAAATGAACCTGGATTGACTTAGAAGTTTTGGATGACCCAGAAACCTCTTGGCATTTAATTTTCAGGATTTTGATGTCCTCCTCTTGTTTTTGGTTCATGTGGATTCTGATACAGAAGCTTAACAAAGAATGAGCTTTTGTATGCTGTTGGCGGATCCACTTTGAAAAAGTTTTACTGTATTTGGAAAGGGAAAAAAAAGGTAGTAAAATATAAGGGCATTTGGAGTGCATGTATTCAAGCAGATAATTGGTTGTGTAGCAGCGACTGCCATTATTTTTCTCCTAATTAGGTCATTTGTGACTAACCTAAAAACAAATGTATTGTTGCTGGAAAAATCTGGCAGAGGTTCCAGACAGGGGATTGCTTTGCCTGACTAAGAATTTGGACCTGAAGCTTTTATCTCATACCTCGAGCAGTTTTTCTCTCAAGGGGCTTATGACATAGTGTTTTGCCCCAGTCAGTATGGCTCCGAGCCGTGGAATCCTTTACTGAAGCTTTTCCTGCTTGGTAGGAAGGGAAACTTCTGGCTTTTACCTGTAGTGACTGCTGCGGGGGGGGGGGGGGGGGCGGCACTTTTGAGCATGGTAACAGTGTTGGAAGCGTAAGAGTTCAGCTGGTTTGCTCAACAGGTAAATTAGGATTCAGTAAAGATTGTTCCCAGCCCTGTTCAAGACCACTTTGCCTCCCTTTGTATTATTCTCTCTCTCTTAAAAAAAAATGGATCAGGTCTCCATATTTCCCCCCGCTCAGAGGAGCAGGGGCTGCTCATGGCCTGATCGCTCCCAGTTCTTTGACTGGCTCAGTTTCTAACCTGGGTCATTTCACCCTTCTTGAGGCAGCATGGTGGCCCCTCAGAGCTTATTGAACTTTGTATGGGTCCCCTCCACTGCAGCTCAGAATTCCTGAGCTCAGAAGATACACCAGCCTCATCCTCTTTGGTGCTTTGTAGGTAGCATTATAGGTGGCTAGATGCTGTGGTAGACAGAGTATGGGGCCTGGAGTCTGGAAGACCTGAGTTCAAATCCATAAGGACACTTACACAAATAGGCTTAAGTGACTTGCAAAGGATCACACAGCTAGAAGGTGTCTGAGGCCAGAGTTAAACTCAGAGTCACCTAACTCTTCTATTTCTTGTTTTTTAGGGAATCACAAATAGACATTTTGGTAACAGATTCATTGTTTTGCTTTTTGCCACTATTGACTACTGTTTATGCTTTAAAGTTTAAGATTGCACTAAGACTTTTGAAACGCCTTATATTTGTAATCATTTTAAACCTTTGGGAGCATTGTGGTTAATCTAGTATATATGCCTTTATTAGGAGAAGATAATTGATCCCAGACTGAGAAGTGTACCTTTTCCTACCTTGTCATCTTTTTAAAATGAAGAAAAAGCAAACATAAGTCAACAAGCGTTAATTAAGCACCTTCTGTGTTCCTGGAACTGTGCTAGGCAGGGATACATAGGGAAAAAAAGACATGTTCTCTGCCCTCAGGGAACTTATGTTTTATAAGGAGGGTCACATCTTTCTCTTTATATAAATACATTATGGAGGTTAAGTTCTTAGTGTAAAGGAGGTGAATGGGGGTAACCATCCCAGATATATTAGGGTAGTAGTATATGAACTCTCTTTCTCTCCGTAAATCCCAAGTATTGTAGTGAATGGAGACCACAAAGAAAGTGCACCTGTATTGGTTGCATTTCATTTATTAAAAGGAAAAACTGCATTTTTAGTCATCTTAGAAATTCACCTTTTGTTTACTAAGCTGTTTTTGACAATGAAATGTTATGTGATTTTTAAAATACCATTTCAGGACACTCTAGTTCACAAATGAAGCATTGATTTGGCTTCCCTCACACCCCCTTCTATCATGTCTCAAAACGCCTCAAAAGGCACGAAACTCCCTCATTCTATACTTCAGTCTCCTTTAGATGTGTTGAAATTGTTGGTGCCTAGCAACATTTCTGTTGTAACGCCAACAGAACTCTTTACATCCATCTCTAATTAGTTGGGTAGTAACAGTTACCAAAGATATACTATTTCCATTGTGGTTAACCAACATGTCTGCCTATGTGGTGATTCTTTTAACCAGGTCATTCTGAAAGCATATACGGAAGGGAGAAGTCATTGTGTTAGTTCGAGAAAAATAAATCTGAACTGTACTTGGAAAGCCAGGGTTGGGTGTGTGTGTGTGTACTGAATGGGTTGGGAATACTGTTAAATGTTTTAGAACCCCACACTGGAGATAGGGTTTTAAGATTATACACTCAAAGTAAAGTATACCTACCATTGGAATGTACTTTTAAAATTTCATAAAAATAGTAGTCAATAATAGCTAGCATTTATATATCACTTTACGGTTGCAAAGCACTTTACAAATATCCTCTCGTTTAATAATCATAGCAACCCTGAGACATAGCTGTGATTGTTATCCCAATTTTCCCTGGTGAGGAAGCTGAGGCAAAAAAGAAGTTAACTTGTCCAAGGTCACAGCTCATCAGCATCTGGGGGAGGCTTTGAATTTGAATCTTCTTGACTCCAGATTCTTTGTTTTACAGAAACAATGGGCTACCTAGTTCCCTGAACAAAGCAGGAAGTACCTAAATAAGAGAAGAAATAATTAATTCTTAGATATATTATTTAGCTGGGGCTTTCCCCCTTTCTGCTATAATGCATTTCTCCCAGATGATAAAAGGAGCTCTTTGCCCTGAGAGCTACAAAAAGTAGCTGCTTACTAGATCATCACCCGAGGCAAGGGGTCTGAGAGTGTGGGGGGTGAAGAAAGAGTGTATGTGTGTGGTGATTTTTTAGGAGTGACTGAATCTATGATTCTTTATATTCCACCCGGCAGACTGCATAGTGAAATGATTCACACAGCATCTGTACGCTTCTAGCTCAAAAAAGATATTGTGCTTTTTTTTTGTTTGTTTCAAAGAGGATTTTTCCCTTCCCCATCCTGCTCCCCAGTAGATAATATTAGCTTTGATTTTTGCTTCTTAGATGTTGAGTGTTTGTGCTTAGGAACCCCATCATCCGAAATAACTGTAGCATTTGGTTAAAAATTTTTACTACTTTTCATCTAAGTAGGAGATCAAAACCGAAATCACTTTGCCTAAATAATATAGATTAAATTCATAATTAAAGTAATTCCCTTTTCTGAGCAGGTGTTTTCATGCTGACTGTCACTTCGGGTTGAGCCACTGACTTGATTTGGCTTGGCAGTGTCGGGACAAAAATAATCTGTTTGGAATGCAGATGTAAATTTGAGCCACTTGAAGTTGTCAGACTTGTATTTTTCTAGGACACATGTCTGTTCGCCCTTTCCTCTGCTTGGTTGGAAAGTCCAAAGTCATAAGAATACGCGAAAATTTTTAAAAATCGTTTGAACTTCATGGTTTTCACATAACAGGACAATTGTTCCTTTCTGAGCAAGAGACAGGAAGCTGACTTGCACTACAGTGTAATGAATGCAGGACATATTTACGAATCTTCTACTACATAGGAAGTTAGACTTAGCCTTTAAAGGTCCTTTTAGGTCTATATCTGTGATCCTGTGTGCAAAGGATTGCATAGCGGGAAATACAGAATCTAGATAAGTTACGGTCCTAGCAAAGACATTATAGTCTAGCAAGGACATAAAATACAAACACAGATAGTTATAATGCTCTGTGTGTGTGTGTGTGTGTGTGTGTGTGTGTGTGTGTGTGTGTGTGTGTGTATTAGGGGGCAAAGGAAGTCTGAGTCTGTGATTTCATCAGGGTATGGAACTCTCTGTGTGAAAACTCCTTTTTCCCAGTGCAGATCATCTGGTTGCTGTAATTTTAGAGTCAGAGAGTTGCCTACACTCAGTACACTCCAGGTGAAGTGACTTGTTCCTGGCTAGGTATGAATTCACCAGAGTGAAGGGGAGGAGGCATGGAGGCAGATGGACAAAGGCGTGAAGCCCCAGTTTCTCTAGGAGAGGTAGAGAATTGTCCAGATTGTCTTGGAGCAGAGGAGCAGCGTGCATGTGTGTGCGCGCATGTGTTTACATGTGTGGTGGTGGGAGTAATATGAAATCAGATTGAAAATATAGGCTCACTTCCTTCTTGGTGTGGGTCTTGAATGCCTGACAGGGGTTTTAAACTTTTCCTTGGAATTCCTTTAGTAGGCAGTAACTGTAACTTAAAAGGCAGATAAAATAGGAAGTGATTATTCTGATTACAAAAGGGCTTACTTCAGGCTCCCTTTCTATAGGTGACTTTCCCCAGTGTGTTTAAAATAACTGATTTCCCCAGGTGTGATTTGTTCTCATCCCTTTAGAAACCCCCAAAGTCTATTCCTTTTGAGGAAGCATGGATTTTGTTTTTTTTAAGGCAAAGCTAATAACCTACATTTAATTCAGGTTCCTCCTTGTTCGATGTGGAAGCATGTTCTCTTTTGAAGTGATGGTGAATAACTCTGAGATTTGGGGGTGGGAGGGAGGATGGTGGTTTACTTGATTTAAAAGCAGACAAATATCTGAATAATTTTTGCTTTGCAAAATTGCCTTATCACATTTTTTTCCCCCGAGGTATTTTCTCCTTTTTCTTTGCTCCTAATATACAAACATGTTTGATTCTTAAGTAGCCGTGTAGGGAAAAATCTTCCCCCTCCCTCCTGGAAGTAATATTAATTTGTTGAAATGTGTATGTTTATCCAAAAGAAAGGAACTTGAATTCTGTTGCCAATCTGCAGTGCAGCTGAATTTTAGGGATCTACTTGAGGGGTTTTTTTTGATCCCCAAATGCTTAAAATTGCTATGTAACTCTTTATTTCCAGGAGCAGATACTGCTATGGAAATCTGCTCTATTCCCTGCTGTGTGCCAGGGGCTAGGGACCTGGGTTACCATGGAAACTAATATCCAGAAGCTGGATGGGACTTTCGTTTAGAGCTGCATCTGAACGTATTTCACAGTTCGATGCAGTCCTGTTTTGTGTGTGTGTGTGTGTGTGTGTGTGTGTGTGTGTGTGTGTGTGTGTTTCTTTTTTTTGGAGAAGGGAAAGGGGGGCACAGACTCATGAGTAGAAAGATTGGACTATGTTGCTTGTGCTGAAGTAGATTTGGGGACCTTTAAAGTGTACATGCTGTAGAACTGTATGTGTCCTTTGAAGTACGTGTGTCAGAAATGGAGCAGCTCAGAGGCTACTACCAAGACAGAAGGTAAAAAGAGAGAGAAGAATGTTGTGAAACCAGGAGGTAGTGAAAATGAGGATGTAATAAGGGCTTTTGTCTCTGCTGATAGGTAGGCTCCTCATTCTAACATGCTCAGAGGGTTGTCTCATAGGCATAATAAGCAAGACACCGGCATTTAACCTGTCATGACATCTGCTTAATCCAGTCGGTTTGCCAAAGCACGGAAATTATGTACAGGAGTATACAAATGGATGCCTGTTGCTTGAGTGTTTGTTTTTAAAATGAGTTTACATAAAACAAATATTTGGTGCACATGGTGCTGAAAACAGCAGCAAATTGTGGATTGGGGGAACTCACAGGGACACTTTGGATTATTCAGACAAATTCACTTTTATTCCTGGTGAGGAAACAAAGGTTGAAGGAGGGGGAAAATAGCCTAATCAGGTTCATGTAGTTCAGCTTCACTTAGAATTAGTGGCTGAACTGAGGTAGCCCAGATTTCTTCTCTGTCTAGTGCCTTTTCCACGCCATTGAGAATATACTTTGTCAGCAGTCCCTAACGCTTCTTGCATTAAGTCACATTGAGGCATAATCCATAAAACTCACACAACATATACTACTTGTATGTGTTTTTCAACCTCTTCTCTCAAAACCCATTTAGAGTGCTCAGTTTTCAACCACAGGCTTTTAAGGACACGGCTACCATCTTTGTCCATTCTGAACATATGATGTGACTACGGTTTTGACAAGCAGAATTCTTGGCCTGGTGCCTGGCACATAGCAAATGCTTAACATATGTTTATTGGCTGACTATTGGCTAGCTTATCAAATGTTTTTATCATTCATTTATCTATCAGAGGTAAATGCTAGATAATGTTTGTGCCAATCAATTAGTAAAAAGGACAATATGTGTGAAAGCACTTTGAAGATAGACGCACACAGGTAACATGGTATTGTTATTTTTGATGGTTACACTCCCATAGATGTGTTTACAGTTTGTCTACATGGGAGAGGAAAGAGAGGGAAGGAAAGAAGGAAGAGAGGAAAGGAAGGAAGGAAGAAAGAAAGGAGGCTGGAGAAGGAAATGGCAGACCACTTCATTATCTTTGCCAAGAGAGCCCCAAATGGGGTCATGGAGAGTCAGACACGACTGAACAGCAATAAAGACAACAACATCACAACTATTTTACGTTCTGTTTAATTAGACAAACATTAAGTACCCATTGTTTGCAAGGCCCTGTGCTAGACTCTAACCATTTTGTAATGGCTCCATCGTGATTCCTCTGAAATACAAACACTATCCTTCCAGTTTCTAGCTAAAATCTTGTTGGCTGAAAAGATCATTTCCCTCGAAGTAAATTTCACTGAAAAAAGTGTTTTGATACTCATTTGGAGGTTAGCTTCTGGTTTGCATTTTTTATGGAAATGCCTCACTGAAATCAGAGGAATGATCTTGGCTTATGTTAATTTATCATTTTCCATAGCCAGTATCAACCTGCTCAGTCTGAAGTTTTCTCTTTTGTTTGGGTTATATCTTATCTGCATATTCAGGGATGTAGAACGTATATTTTTCCAAATGTAGGTAGTGAAACAAAAATATGACCTTTGCTGGAACACTCGGCTTTTAGCCATCAAGAGAAATTCTTCTCTCTTTGTCAGAAATTACATCTTTTACCCTAATTTATTCCTTGAAATGCCTTAGATTCGGACAGACCCTCCCTCATTCTTGGAATGCAATTCCCCACTTCTTTTCAGAATCCTTATCTTTTGTTCAGTTCACATTGCTCAATCTCCACAGTTTTCCCTGTTCCTCCTCCTCCCCACTCCCATTAGTTCTTTATCTTTCCTCAGATATTTCTTGAGTATTTTTGGTCTCTCTTTTTGCCCTCTTCAATCTCGAACACTGAATTATACTTAGCAATGATCATGCTGTAGCACCCTAGTAGAGTGGCAAGTCCTCCAAGGCAGGGATTATATTAGTTTTGTCCCCAGTGTATAGAGCACTGTACCTTGTCTGTAAGCTCCTTGAGGGCAGGGACTGCCTTTTGTCTCTTTTTGAATTACCAGGGCTTAGCACAGTGCCTGGCACTTGGCAGGTGCTTAATAAATTTTTATTGAACTGAATCAAATTGAAACTGTATGTTGGAGATGGTTTAATAAATGTTAGTTGCCTTAAATCAAGTTGGCTTAATTATACCCTTCAAATTCCTTTTCTTCCCATGAAGCACTCGCATATTTTATTCTTCCTTGATCAAATGCAGCGTGATTTCTGAAATGGTCCCCTAGGGCAGGTTGAATGTGCTCATAATCGAGCCCTTTGATCTTCTTCTGGGGTTTGACAAATGTTATTTATAGTTTATTAATTCTTGTTTATAAAGTGACAAGCTGGAACATTTTTATACATAAAGAACTGGGTTTATCCTATCTTATTTTTCAGCAAAGACTTAGTGATTATAAGGTATTGTCGTATAATTAGAGGCCAAGTGAAGTGGGTAGAGCTGACCTTGAAACTAGGAAAATTTGTTCTTAAGTCTTGACTCTGGGCAAGTCATGTGTCTTCCTATTGCTCTAGTACCAAGATCCTCAAAATGTTCTGCAGACCATTATGTGTGCCTGGGACCCTTTTACAGGGTCTGTAAGATCAAAAGTGTTTGCATAATAATATTAAACATTATTTGCCTGTTAAGATATTACTTCCTTTTCCTGTGACATGCCTATATGAGGCTGGATTTTCTCCATATACTTCAACCAGAACAACACATTGCAACAGCTCAATTGCTGAATAAGACATGAGATTCCATTTGACTTCTATTAAGCCAGAAAGGTTTGCAAAAATATATAAAATAGGGGCAGCTAGGTGGCACAGTGGATAGAGCATCAGCTCTGGAGTCAAGAGGACCTGAGTTCAAATCCGGCCTCAGATACACGACACTGCTGTGCGACTCTGGGCAAGTCACTTAACCCCAGTTTCCTCGCCAAAAAAATAAAATAAGGTATAATATATATATGTGTATATATATCTATATCTATATCTATCTATATACACACACACACACACACATAAAATAGTACTACTCTTCTCACTAATTTTTTTGTTTAGGAAAATATAGTTATTTTTCATAAAAATGTTATTTATGTTAACGTGTAATAGGCTAGTTATTGCTTTTTTAAATGAATTAATAAATATTTTAAAATTTTTATCAGTTTTAAATTTCTAATATTCTAATTATTTCTAATATCTGATTTCTAATGTGGTAAATGTTGATAGATATAACTAGGAGTATGGTAGAGCTATCACTGTGTTCAGTTTTCATTGTGAGCATTTATACCTTAGAAATTGGCATGTGCTACAAATCAGGGTTTGATTTATTGTTTTGTTGATTGTGTAGACTTAAGAGAGTGATAGAGGAAATTTTAAAAATGTACATTAAACTTAAAAGTATGTCATGTGCACTTTTTTTCCCTTGGAGAGCTGGTTGTTAAACATTTGCCATCATACTGCTAGATATAACCCACATGAACTGTCTAACAGTATACAATCATTAAGTACCTACTGTGTGCCAGGCAAGATAGCCTTGGAGTCGGGAAGACCCAAGTTCAAATGCTACTTTTGATTCTGTCAAGTCACTTAAGCCCCAGGCTGCTGTCCTCTGACCCAAGTTATGATTGTGGGATGAGTTTCCTCACCAGGAGTTCTCCACTCCAGTGGCAGGTCCTGACCAAAAACCCGAAAAACCTTGGTTTGTTTTTGCTGCATCTATTCATCATAGCCCGTGAGGCATCTGTCATAGAAATACACTACGAACAGAATTAATTTTCTTCTGTCGTGTTTCACTATCATCATATGTTGAGTTTTGTTAAATAATGATATTTGGAGAATTCAGTTTTTAAAGATCACTTTCCTCCTTCCCCTGTTCAGGGATCAAACCTGACGGTCTGTCAGCTGACTTTGTGCTTCCTACTATAGGTTAGCTTCCTGAGTGACTTAATTCATCCGCCTGCCACTACATTGTGTATTCTTGGCTGCCAGAGGATATTGGCCTTGATCTGGAAGGGATGATTCAGTTTACTTTCCCTCAGAAAGGATGCATTGTTCATCTCTCTGTCATTCTTGCTCTCTTTTCAGGGATTTGTGGAAAAGTTCAGGTCTTCAGTTTGGCACAGTCTAGTCAAGAGACTCAATTGTGTTGCCCTGCTTTCCAGGCTATCTGCAGGGCTAATGGGATTTGGAATTCTGAGACAAGTATTCAGTTGGGAACATAATTTATGCTTTTGTTAGGGAGTGATGTGTCAACTTTTGAGAGAGAGAGAGAGAGAGAGAGAGAGAGAGAGAGAGAGAGAGAGAGAGAGAGAGAGAAAGGGGGGAGGGAGGGAGAGAGGAGAGATACAGAGAGGGAGATAAACAGAGAGAGGGAGGGAGGGAGAGAGGAGAGACAGACAAAGAGAGAGAGAGAGAGAGAGAGAGAGAGAGAGAGAGAGAGAGAGAGGAGGGAGGGAGGGAGGAGAGAGAGACAAAGAGAGAGAGACAGAGAGACAAAGAGAGAGAGATACAGAGAGAGAGGGAGGGAGGGAGAGAGAAGAGAGACAGAGGGAGAGAGAGATGTTTCCTCAAGCAAGAAAGAACACCTTTCTCTTTTGTCATTTCTGTGAATCCTTGAGCATCTCCCCTTTTAGATTGAGTGCCTTCCTGTGTAGGGAACTTTTCCTTGATGCAAATGGAAGTACAGTAACATTAAACATTAACACATCAGGCTTAAATTGCATGGAAATAAAACGAGGCCAGTCAGTTCAATTTACTGTTGATTCACTGCTTTAGAAAGCATTAACAAAGAAAAGCTAGACGGCAGGAGAACAGAGATGGAAGCTAGTAAAGGTGTCCCAGGGCTGGGATGTGAAAGTCTTTTCTGAGTCTCCTCCAAAAAAAAAAAGTATCATTTAAATAGCTCTTTTCAGGTTTTCAGAGTTGTTTGAATGTGTTGCCTCATTTGATTCTCACAATAACTCTAAGAGGTAGGTGCTATTATCATCCCCATTTTACATATGGGGGAGGCTTAGATTGAGTGACTTTCCTAGAGTCACACAGATAATAAGGATCAGGATTGCCTTCCTGATTTCAGGTCCAGCATTCTAGCCACAGTATCACTGAGCTGCCTTGAAGGGAGGAAAGAAACAAACATTTGTTAAGTGTCTGCTGTGTGCTAGGCGCTGTGTTAATTGCTTCACAAATATCTCACCCTGGGAGGTAGGTGCTGTTCTCACCCCCATTTTACAGATGGGGAAACTGAAGCTTAGATTAAGTCACTTGCCCAGAGTCACACCACTAGTAAATGTTTCAAACTGGTTTTGAACTTAGGTCTTCCTGATCCAAGGACTACTACTTTATAGCGTGGCAGTTGATGAGGTCAAGCCCCATCTTTTTGTTTTTTTTTTAGGGAGATGATTCCAACTTAGAGGTTGAGGAGCACTTGTCTTTTGTCCTTGCCCAAATGCAACTCACCATATTGCTTTATATGTACTTTTCCCCAGTCCATTTTAGAAGAAAATCAAGAAAAATATTTTCTTTTATAATTTGCCTTTCCTTTTGTTCTCTCCTTCCTCCCTCCTTTTGTTTTGAAATAGCAAATGCTCTTGCTCATTGACTCTGGGAATCAGCATTCACCCTTCAACTTCACCTAGCTACGTTTCCCCCTCTGTCCTTAGTCTGAACCAAAGCTGTTTATGTTCCAGATGTGAAGGAAATTTTACCCACAAGCCTTATCCTTCAGTCCAAATGTAAGCTCTTTAAGAGAACGGACTCTTATCACTTACATCTTGTACCTTCCTCCACCTAGTGCAGGGCCTGGCACATAGTAGGTGCTTAATAAATGCTTGCTGATTGATTTGTTCATTTGAACTACTGCCCCTTTCCCCTCAGGTGATGCTGAGCAATGAAAATTGATTTTCAGTGTGAGTACCCAGGTTCAGTCACTCTGAATGGATTTGATCTGCTACTTATTATTACCTGTGTAATCGTGGCCAAGTCAATTCTGTTCCTTGGAGCTCTGTAAAATGAAGGGGGTGAATGATCTCTAAGGCCACGTCCAGCTCCAGATCCTTAGATATTCCTTAAAAACACAGGGCAGTCTTGTTTAAAGCTCTCTCTCTGTGTGTGTGTATGTTTTCTCTATGCAATGAGGTATTGATGAAGGTGGAAATATTAAGCTCCTAATTCCACTTAATTGTGTGCACACAAGCTGTGAAGTATAACCCTGTGTGAGCCACAATGTATAGGAGAGTAAGATACTCAGAGATGAATACAGATGGCTAAATGTGGTGGGGGATCTAGTTGCTTTCTAAAAACATCTCCCCTTCAAATGAACATGCATGAAAAACTTCCCCTCATTGTCTCCTTTTAGAATAAAAATACCAAGGAACAGGTGGTAAATTACATGAATAAATATGAAAAAAAAATTTAGGGGGGGTAGGCTGAGAAGGTGCTCATATAGCAATAGAGAAAGTGGTCTTGGATCCAGGTGGCTATGGACTGAGTGTCCAGGTAAGGTATAATTAGCTTAACATTCGGATATAGAAGTTGTCGGTGTCAAAGTCACTGGTTGTAAGTGAAGGAATTCTTTAGGTCTTAAGAGCGTCCATTGGAATATCATTGAATTAGAGGGTGGCAGTATTTACCCAATGGGTCTCTATGCTTCTGTGAATCTGTATTGACTTACATTCCTTTTTTGATATTTGTTCCATTCTCATACTAAAAGGGGAACCCAGATAAGAGCCAGAATTTCATAGGCAGAGTTGGAAGGGACTTGAAAGGTCAACTCACCCAACTCAAACTTGTGTGGCAGAGGAAAGAGTCAGGAAAACCTGCCTTCTCTCTTAGTACACATACATTGGGGAGGTTTTGTGTGTGTGTGTGTGTGTGTGTGTGTGTGTGTGTTGGGGGGGGGTTGACCAGACTGGGACGGGAGGCATGGGCTTGTGGGAAGAACATTGAATGTAGAGTTGGGAGTACTTGACTTTGAATCCTTCTATTATTCAAACAGCATATCACTTAACCTTTATAGCAAAATGAGGAATTTGGACTAGATAATCCTAAAATTCTCTGTCAGTCTAAGTCCTAGGGTCCCGATTTGAGGTACTTAGGATGGGATGGTGATCGCTGCTTAAGGACATAACAAGTTTTGGCCTTTGGGTTGTTAATCCTGACTTTAACCAGAAAGGTCACATTTTAGGATTGGATTTAGGGTTGTACATGTTTTTCTTCACTTATACTATTGATCATTTCCCATTTAAAATCCACTGTGATAGACAAAAAACCAATACAAGCGTCCCGTGACGATCTTTCCCTGTGACATTATTTGCCTCCGCCTCCAAGTTCATTCTCTCCTGGTGGATTAGTTCCCAAGGGCATTCTCCTCCGCTATAATAAGCTGACTTTTCAGGAGACAACTGGGCTGTTAATAGCTCCACAAGATTAAAAGTCCAGTAAAAACAAACCCAAACTATTTAAGTTGCCTGTTTTGTTCCCTCCATGCCCAATGCCTTTATTTTTTTGGCATCGTGCTCACATTCCCTCTTAACACTTGTCATCCAACAGAGCTGTCATGTCATATATCAGTTTTGAGACACTACATTCCTACGTTTAAAACCAGAGTATTGGAGCTCAATAGAGTGATCTGAAGTATCTCTTAGTTGTTCAGGATTTGGTGATCTGGCCTGCAGATGCTTTGGTAGAACAGGTTTGTTTTTCTTTTTTAAACTCCAGATTAATTGATCACCATTATTTCACTTTCACCCTCCTTTTCTCTCCAGTTGAGTAAGAAGATCTGAATTTGGATCCTAATTTAGGCACCTACTAGTGCTATGACCAAGAACACATCACTCTTAGAGCTTCAGTTTCCTCATCTGCAAAATGGGGATGATAATACCTATATAAAGTACTCCTCTGATTCCAGGATTAGTGTAAGGAAAGTGTGTCACAAACCTTACAGCATTATCTAAATGGGAGTTACAAGTCCCTCAATAAAAACACAGAGTAAGTGAATCCAATTAGCCAGTTTGGATAACTTTGGAGATTGACAGGAAAAAAAAATTATCCAAAGACTTCCAAGAAGTGTAGTGTTTACTAAATTAAAAAAGAAATTTATTGGTGGTTGAGTAATAGCTCTCTTTATTGAAGTCTTGAAATCAGCTGGCTTAGTGAGTCACTCCCTCTTTGGAAGTTTGCTGTGGTATGTCGGGTTGCAGCCCCAGTTAAATCCTACGCAGAATGTTGTGTGAATTTGCCCTCCTGCCAGAGCCCAGGAGGCATTCCAAACTGTCTGTCCCAGGCCTTATGGCAAATGTATGAGGTATCATTTTCCAGGAATGCCAACTGCTACTCTAATTAAATTGGTGAGGTGCTTTGCAAACCCTACCATACTATAAAATGTCAGGAATTTTTAAGTTTTCAGCTTATACTCAGTCCATCGGTCGACATTTGTTAAGCACCTACTGTGTGCCAGGCACTGTACTGAACACTGGGGTTGCAAAAAGAGGCAAAAGACAGTCCCTGCCCTCAAGGAGCTCATAATCTAACTGCACATGGACATGCGGGCGGGCGTGCGCGCGTGCGCGCGCGCACACACACACACACACACACACACACAAAGAGGGTAGAGGTGTCAGTCTAGAGAGAACAGGTTTCTGTAGTAGTCCTAATTACATTTCTGAAGGACTTTTTTCTCTGAAATGAGAAAATCCATTATTTCAGATTTGGAGTGAATCTTGTGTCATGGTTTGTGATGATTTTCAAGCGATGTGTAAGTTATGGTGAGATGATTGCTTATTCACAGGAGCAGACTGCCTTTAGAAATCAGAATTGACAGGCCTTCTCTCAGCGTTTTCTTCTCTATCCAAATAGCCAGCCCAGTTGTGCATCCTGTTATTTTTGAAGTCTTTCTATGGTCTGGTGGTAGTATCTGCTCTGTAAGTCAGACAGTCTGTCATCAGTCATCCTACATGTGCCCCAACTGGAGTTTCCCCTCGTGATAGGCTACCTCCAATAAACACACATCCCCCTCCAAAGTTCCTCACTGCCCCATGGTCCCAGTGAACAACTGGGACATTCTTTTTGTTGCGGGCTGTGTGGCTAGTAAGTTTCACTTTACAAGTTTGCTGTGGTCTGAAGATGGCCTAAGATTTCTGCTGGGGACCATTTTGGCTATATGAATGCAAAAGGGGAAAGGGGAGGCATCAGCTGGTTTGTTGTTATTATTGTTCAGCTGTTTTTAGTTGGGTCCACCTCGTTGTGACCCCATTTGGAGTTTTTTTGGCAAAGATACTAGAGTAGCTGGCCATTTCCTTTTCCAATTCATTTGCCAGATGAAGAAAGTGAGGCAAACAGGGTTAAGTGACTTGCCCAGGGTCACACAGCTAGTAAGTGTCTGAGGTCACATTTGAACTCAGGTCTACCTAACTCCAACCGTGGAGTCCATCTGCTGTGCCACCTAGCTGGCCTCATTAGCTGGTTAAAAATGGGTGTGTTATACAGTTTTTTATCTGCTACAATCAGTCACTCCTCGGTGACCAAAAAGAGCTTGATGGAAACACAGGATTTTCTGCATCCTTTTTTTTTTTTTGGTAGGCCATATACAAAGATGAGCCTGATCTCTAAGCACAATTATCATATCACCTTTTCAGAGTAAGCAGGCACTAGGTGATATTCAGTGGCCTTCAGCCTTCCGCTGGCAGGTAGACTCTGCTCTTAGCGATTTGCTTAAAAAAGTCAGACTGTTTATCTGTGGAAACAAAAACCGAATAAGATTTAAGTAGCACTTTGCTATTAAAAAACTGCTTTCTTTCTTTGAAGAGCTGGGAACTGTGGGTGTGAAATATTGCATATACCAGGGGTGGAGATCTTGCCCTTTGATCAGGCCGCACTTGAGGACCTAGAAGGCCACATGCTGCCTTGAGGCTGCAGGCTCCCTACCCCTGTACTGTCAGAAACGGTTCCCTTTGAGCTTATTCATTGTTATAAAGCAGGGCTCCCTGGGTTGGATAGAGCAGGGGAATGAGCATTTTTAGAGATGACATAAGAGCAAAAGATAAAGATAAGAATGAGATCTGAGAGTCCATTAGTATAGGGAACTTGTGGAGGAGGAAACTCCTTTACAGATGCAGGTTGACCTTCTCTACAACTTAGAATCATAGTGGCATTGATTTAAACTGGAAGGAAACTTAAAGGGTTACTAGTCCAAACCCTCCATTTTACAGGTGAGGAAACTGAGGCTGAAGTGCTTGGGAGCATCATATAACTAAGGTTAAGGGTCACCTAGATAGTAAGTGTCAGAGGTGGGATTTGAACCCAGATCTTCCTGATTACCAAGTCTACTACTCTATTCCTCCTTGCCCCTTCTTGGAGAGTTTCCTAGGAAAATCCACCAAATACAAAGTAAAACGGTTTTATAACCAGGAGTCCCTAAACCATGGCTAGCCTTTTCTCAATTAAAAAAAAAAAGCTTTATTGATGCTCTGTTGCTTATGTTCCTAGATAGTAGTGTGTGATTTTTTGTTTGTTTGCTTGTTTTTTTGGACAACTTCCTTCTACTATACACAGAGACCAGCAAATAGAGGAAGACAGTTGAGAGGGGAGAATGGTGATACTATTGAAGCTATAACTGGGTGGGACAACTGGAGCTTTGTCCCAGGGCCTGAAATTTAGAGGGCTCTGAAAGCATTTCTTGCTTTTCAGCAGCATAGAAAAAGCTTAGCATCCAGTTAGCAAGAATAATTAGTTAAAATAAGAAGCTACCAAGGGACTAGCTATAATGAGCTCCTTACCTCCTCTGTCCTAATAGTCTTCCCAATAGCAGCTTGACCTTAGATCCCTTCCTTTACTAAGGACTTACTTTAGAACTGTTGTGAGGCAGGACAGTTCTTAGTTGTGACACTGGTATTAGAGTTAATTTGTTTTCCCTTACCTTTTGGTGAAAAATGACCTGGCTTTTTTAACTAAGAAGAAATCTTTTCATTTTTTCCTTTTCTGAGGATTATTGTTTATTAATTAAGAGCCAGAAAAGAAAAAGAAATGAGAGAAGAAAAATTATAACAACTGTTACAAACTGTTATGATAAGAAGTCTAACAAGAGAGTTATATTGTTAAGCAGCCTTTCCTACCTGTTAAATTTTGGATAGCCCAATTTTTCCTCAGGACCACAAAGTGGGAAGAAATACTTTGAATACTCATTTGATTGACTTACATATTATATACCAACAAAGAGGATGTATAAAATAAAGCAATTTAAAGTTGTAATGTTCTTATAGTCATTTTCTATTTATTTTGTGCCTGAAAGGTACCAGCTCCATCTTTCATGTTAATGCTATTTGACAATGCTTCCTAAGGTGAGACTAAAATTTTATCTTTAACGAGGTCACACTGTATGGGTTTCTTTTGTGACTATAGGGGGAGAGTTCAAAATAACTTTGCATGTCATTGTAGAAATATTTCTTTGTTATTTACATTTCTTAAAAGTCAAAGCCTTAGGTTATATCTTTTCATTGGTTGTACTTATTAGCTGTTTGACTTCATGGAAGTCATTCATCCCAGTGTACTTCAGGTTGCTCATTTATAAAATGGGGATGAGTCATAGAGGTAAAGAATTATAAAATTTCATAGTTGGAAGGGACTTCTGAAGGACCATTTGGTGTCACCTGGACTTGACCACAAATCAGTTCTATAACATCACCACCAAGGAGTTGTTTTCTAATCCCTATTGGGAAATTTCCAATGAGAGGAAACCCACTATGGCAGGCCATTTTCTTTTGGGATAGCCTTAGACTGTTGGGGAATTTCCAATGAGAGGAATCCCACTATGATAGCCCATTTTCTTTTGGGATAGCCTTAGACTGTTGGGGAATTTCCAATGAGAGGAATCCCACTATGACAGCCCATTTTCTTTTGGGATAGCGTTAGACTGTTGGGGAATTTCCAATGAGAGGAAACCCACTATGGCAGGCCATTTTCTTTTGGGATAGCCTTAGACTGTTGGGGAATTTCCAATGAGAGGAAACCCACTATGGCAGGCCATTTTCTTTTGGGATAGCCTTAGACTGTTGGGGAATTTCCAATGAGAGGAAACCCACTATGGCAGGCCATTTTCTTTTGGGATAGCCTTAGACTGTTGGGGAATTTCCAATGAGAGGAAACCCACTATGGCAGGCCATTTTCTTTTGGGATAGCCTTAGACTGTTGGGGAATTTCCAATGAGAGGAATCCCACTATGGCAGGCCATTTTCTTTTGGGATAGCCTTAGACTGTTGGGGAATTTCCAATGAGAGGAATCCCACTATGACAGCCCATTTTCTTTTGGGATAGCGTTAGACTGTTGGGGAATTTCCAATGAGAGGAAACCCACTATGGCAGGCCATTTTCTTTTGGGATAGCCTTAGACTGTTGGGGAATTTCCAATGAGAGGAAACCCACTATGGCAGGCCATTTTCTTTTGGGATAGCCTTAGACTGTTGGGAATTTCCAATGAGAGGAAACCCACTATGGCAGGCCATTTTCTTTTGGGATAGCCTTAGACTGTTGGGGAATTTCCAATGAGAGGAAACCCACTATGGCAGGCCATTTTCTTTTGGGATAGCCTTAGACTGTTGGGGAATTCTCCCATATATTGAGCTGAAATCTGCTTCTTTGCATCCCGCTGTTCTTAGTTCTTCCCTCTGGGGTTGAGCAGAACCAGTTTGATCCCTTTTCTCCATGAGAGTTCTTCCAGTGGTTGAAGACAACTCTGGGTTCCCCCTTAGTCTTCTGACAGGGTTGTTTTCAGGAAAGTGCGCTGTAAACATTAAGATGCTATGTTAATGTGAGTATCTAAGTACGTATATGTTAACCTCCAGTTTTATGCAGATTATATATTCAGTGGTATTCAAGCTGCTGTATTTTTAGTGATGATAATAATAATGATAACTATCATTCATATACTGCTTTAAAATTTGCGAAGCATGTTGTAAATATTATCTCATTTGATCCTCATAACAGCTTGGAGAGATAGATACTATTATTATCCCCATTTTACAGATGAGGAAACTAAGGCAAACAATGAGATTAAGTGCCTTGCTTGGGAGTCACCAGCAGATAGTAAGTGTCTTAGGCTGATTTTGAATTCAGGTCTTTTCCCACTCCAGGTCCTTCATGTTATCTACTGCACCTTTTCCCTGTTAGCCTCTGATATCTTTGATCCAGACCTGATAATTGTTTCCAGGTTTTTTTCCCCTGATGAATGCATGAATGAATTCCCATTTTTAAGGAGCTTTTTTTAGGTTTGAAAAATGTTCAAAGAGTAACTACGCTGGGAAATGGGAAGGTAAGTACAAATGTAAACAAAACATAGTCCCTGGTCTTCAAGGGGTTAACTTAAAGGGATATGAGGCTTGTACAGAAATAAATGCAATACAGTAGGGTATTACCCGGAAGAAGGAACCACTGGTTCAGAAACACAAAGACCTGGGGTTCAAATCTTTGCTTTGCTACTCACTAGCCCTGTGACCTGGATGCAGGGTTGCTATGAGGTAGTAGTGTAGGTGGGCTTTTCTTAGGTTCATTCAGCTCAGCATGTTAATGTTTCAGATTCACAACGTTCCAAACGGGAGAGGCATGAGGACCATTTTGAAATGGGGTCTCCTTATCTTCCTGGAGTAATAGGGATTGATGCTGTCCATCTGGGCCACTTTAGAACAAACAAGGATGAAGTCACACTGCTTAAATTAGCACAGTGTGGAATTGCTGAGAACAGACTTCTTTCTCCTGTTTCCCCCTGGGTCCCTTCCTGCAGGATTTAGGAATCTTGGCAATACATTCAGAGTGCCTAAAAGAACATCTGGGCCATGAATGTACTTGGGTGCAGCTTTACTTAAAAGATCTCTCTCTCTCTCTCTCTCTCTCTCTCTCTCTCTCTCTCTCTCTCTCTCTCTCTCTCTCTCTCTCTCCCCCCCTCTCCCTCTCCCTCCCTCCCTCTTCCCCCCTTCTCTCCTCTCCAACTGTCTTTCCTCTCTCCCTCCCTCTCTACATTCTCTCCCTTCCTCCTCACCCCCCCATGTATCTTTTTCTTTGTCTCTAACAGCAGTTTCCTCAAAGAAGGACTTCACACATAAAGTGTGCGGTGTCTCCCACTGAGCCTATTTTATTTTTATGGAACTTCTCCCTCATTGGCAACTGCTGCATTATTATCACACACTTCAATAGCATTTAGGAAAAAAAAAGAAAGACTGACAGAACATGTCAGTGCAGTGTATGTGAGAGGTTTGCAGATTGAGGGAACGTTGGCCCATTGCCTTCAGCCTATGGTCAGTGTCAGTTTTTTATGATGAAAAAGAGGTGAGAATCCATGGGTTTTCAAGGTCTAATAGGAAAGGAAAAGGATATAAAAGATGGGACTTGGTTAATATCCACCTGGGCATTGAGTGTTGAATCGCTTTCTCCTTTCTTTCCTCCCTCCTTCCACATTCTTAAAAGAAGTCTAAAGGGATAATAACTTGTTAATAGCCTACATGCCATTTGTGCTCTTGCTAGACCTAATTATATCACTTTATTACATAGGCTAAAGAAAGTGCAACCAGTTAATTGGTGTTGGTTAAGATAATCATAAAATGCACTTTTTTTATCCTTGGATCCCCAGAGATATGGTTCTCCTTTAGAATTGTGACTGGCAGGTTTCCCCTTAAGACATGTAAGACAGTCCTTAACAGTACATGGCTAGATCTCATGTTTGCATTCTCTTCCCCCTTCTCCTCTCCCCTGGTGATTTTAGGCATTCAGGGGAATGAAAGGTCGCTCTTTTAGAAGATAAAGACCTGTCTTATAATCATGATAGGAGTTCATAGAATAAGATCAGTCAGGTTTAGAATAGTTACAAAAAGCTTCATGGAAGATGTGACAATTGAGCTGGCCTTGAAAGATTGGGGAGAATTTGGATAGGGTAGTACATTCCCGACAAGGGGCACAAATGAGGAAAGGTCTTAGAATCATGGCATTTTTATAGCAGTGAAGTAATTTGAGTAATCAAATTACTAGGCTGGCCCTTTCATTTGATGTATGAGGAAACTGAGGCACAGAGTATGAAAGTTAGAATGCATGTGGCCTGTGTAGGAGCCAGTCATAAGTCTAATTATGGCGCCTGACTAGAGTTGTCAGGGTAGATGTCTTGGAGGGCAGTAAGAAATAAGATTGGATATGTAAGGTGGGTCAGACTACTAAGGGTAGAAAAAGCAATTAGAAGAGTTTTCATTTACCTCTCCCAGAAATGCAGTGCCACTGAAGTGTTTGAGCTATGGCTTAAACAGAACATGGTTTTAAAGCATGGTTTCTTAATTAACCTGTTGTGTCATGGACCACTTTGGCTGTCTGGTGAAGCCTATGGAGTCCTCAAAATAATGTTTTTAAATGCATAAAATACAATGCTTGGGATTACAGAAGAAACTAGTTTTGTTGAAATACAGTGATCAAAAACAAAAACAAACAAACAAAAAAAACAACCCAAGTTCATGGACTCCAGATTAAGAACTCCTGGTGTAAAGAGTGAAGGTATAGGATAGATTGTAGTGGAAAGATGCTGGAATTCAGGAAGGCCATTGTAGACTAAGCAAGAGGTGAGGAAGGCCTGAACCTTAATAGGGCGTTGGCAGTGAGGAATCTCAGCCTCCAGGAAAGTGTTTACTTGGATTCTGGCTTTGCACCACCGGAATGGAGATATCCCTAAGATAGTACTTAAACCTTAATTGAAAACAGAAATTTTTAATGTCATGGCTAATGACTTTTTCCCTCAGCCCCCTCACACAGTACTTTATTTGCAGATTTCTAATGCTCTTCTGTTATGATATTGTTTATTATGGTTATAGATGTGCCTCATCCTCCTACTAGACTATAAGATTAATGAGGGTAGGGATTGAGTCTCATCTAAACTTTGTGTCTCCCCTAATGCTTTGTGCACGTTAGATGCTTAATAAATGTTTAATGAGAAATTGGAACAACTATACAGTACCTGGAGGCTTTCCTTAATAGAATATAAATGATTTTCAAAAGAACAACAAACTCCAAATTACTGCATGAAACATGCTCCAAACGCTAGTGTTAAGAGAAACACAAATTAAAATAATTTTTTATTTTATACAGTGCAGATTGGTAAAGGTGCCCAGAAATGGGAACCAGATAGTTTTGGAGGGTCTGTGGAACGATAAGCATACTGATGAAATTTGGATTTGTTTGGAATTATATAAGAAAAATGGCTAAACCCTCCATGCCTTTTAACCCAGTGATTCCCCCAGAGAAGTCAAAGACAGAAAGAAACATCAAACCACCTCAAGGTATTCATAGAAGGATTTCACAGTGAAAGACTGACTAGGAGGAGAGAATGTTACATGCATTGTCAGACACAGTCTTTGTATCATAGGTATTTCTTTGTCACAAGGTTGTGTGTGTGTGTTTGTGCTGAGGTGGGTGGGGACAGGATGGGAAATGATTATGATAGAAAGACAAAAGAGATCAATGAAATTACTAAAACTATTTGAATGAGCCCTGCATTTGTAAATGGTGGCTCTATTTTTTTCTTTCCAGATCATATTTCATTCTATTTGTATTTTTCATATCCCAAGTCACAACGATTAATGCAATTTTAAAGAGGTAATTTGAAGTCCACAGAGGGAAATAGCACAGAAATTGACTTCCTCCATCCTTGGCCTCTGGAGGATTCTGTTTTCACCAATTTAGAGCCTGGATGAGTTGCTTACTGGTAATTAAGAATCTACGAATTGCTCTTGACTGTGTCCTTCTCCCTCGTTTCCCCCTTCCCACAGTATAGCTGTCTGTAAGTAATGTTCTCTGCCCTTGTGTATTCATTGCTTCCAGCTAGGCATGTAGATGCATACGTACACTCTTTATAATTGGCAGCTTCCCCTCGGTCATGGGTACCAGCAAGTTAAAGTACTTTATGTTAAAGTACTTGGGAGTGAAGTTGGTCATTGGTGGGAGTGTAGGTTTGCAAACTGGCCATCCTTTCAACCAGTAGACTAAGGGAGGAAAGGGATCTCACCTTGTCCTTGCTCTTGAGAGTGCACAGGAGGGCTCTACTGTTCAATCCGCCCATTTCCTTCTGTCAACACTGAAGCTAAAAAAATCTAATTACAAATTAACTTTACTCAGTCAGATGGCATCGTCAGTGTTTAGTTTTCGCCTTACCAAAGGTGAACACTTTGCTTCATCTCCAGAGTGAATATAGATTTAGAGCGATGTTTAACATCAGTTAAAGACTGATTAAGTGCCTTGTCATTATGACTCCTCCTTGATGGCCTAATAATCATTATGATTGGTGGTGATAGTTCATGTTTCTTGGTTCTGACAAAGCATTTACCTCACAATAACCATGAGTGGTAAATATCATTCCTATTTTGTTGGTGAGCAAACTGAGTCTCAGACATGTGAAGTGACCTGCCCAGAGTCACATAGCTAGTAGCAGAGCTAGGACTCCTGATTCCAAATCCCATGCTCTTTCCAATGCACTCTGCCAGAGATTTAATTCTTGGAATGTTAGCATATGTTCATGTATTTAACTGTCTCAGTATGTTAGTTAGACATTGTATTAGTTAGACAGTGTGGAGTAGTGGGTACATAGAATGCTAGATTGATAATTGCTACTGGGGGAGTTGTATGATCATGTCACTTTAACCTCTTAGCCTCAGTTTTCCCATATGTAAAATGGGTATAATTTTGCCTTATCTGTTGTGTTTATCTGACCAAGTTGTAAGGATTCAATGAGATAATAACATGTATATGAAGAGTTTCCCAAACTTTAAAATTTGGCACCAAGGTTATTGACTTTTTTGTGTTATAGACCCCTTTAGCATTCTGATGAGGTCGATGGACCACTCATCTGAGTAATATTTTGTTGCCAAAATTCACAGTAGAAGGAAATACTTTCAGCTAGAAGTTTGTGAAAATAAAAATGTAATATCTCTCTCCCCCCCCCCCCATTTTGAGTTCAAGGACCTTCTGAAATCAGTCCATGAGTCTCTTGGAGGTCTGTGGGCACCAGGTTATGGACTCCTCTATATATGTGCCTGTTGTTATTAGTAATGCTAGCTCACACTAATATTAGCACTTTCTGGTTTATATATATTACCGCATTTGATCTTCACAACAGCCCAGTTCAGTAGGTGCTATTAATATCCTCTTCTACAGATAAGGACATTTAGGCCCAGAGAGAATCAGTGACTTTCCCAGGGTCAAACAACTAGTAAGAATCAGAATCTAGTACTCCAACTACTGAACCACATCAAAAGTTACTGTGATAGAACATTAACATCTTCACCAGAAGGAAAAGATCCCCCTTTTAGGTCAAATAATAATAATTAAGAGCATAAAATTTAGCTTACTAGATGACTGCATACTGAAAAGAAGGTGCTTTGGTCATCTCTGTTGGGTGGCAAACGTTAGGAATAAAACTGTTCACTTGATTAACATCATTTGTCAGAGCTTCTTACTGTGGTTGAAATAGCTAGTAACACCTACGCAGTTTCTCATGCTGTGCCTTCTACTAATTGTTTGTTTAATTAGAAAATGAGTAAGTATCTGCAGAGAAAACACAGTTAAAAAAAATGTTGGGTTGAAACCTTCTCTAATTGTACCATGTTATTGTGATTTTCTAAATATTGGAAGGCACATTTGGTGGCATGTTTTTATTTTGTTTCTGTTTGTTTAAAGAGAGATTCATTTCTTGCTCTCTATTTCAAGTGAGGCAAAGCAGAAGCCTATGGCAGTAAACACATTTTGCAATGAGACTTTACTAGCCAGATTCAATCAGGATGTTTGTCTAAATAGCGGAGTTGGTGTTCATTCAGCAAATATCCATTGAGTCCAGGAACTGGGCAAGCTGCAGGATGCAGGATTTGTATGACATAGGGTTGCATGCCAGGCGATGTTTTTTTCAGGTCATAAGTATAGTGTGCTTTGTGTTCTCAGAGACGGAGAATTGCTAAACCTGTAGGAGTCTGCTTTAAAATTTCTAGCGTCAAGGAATAAAGTAGATGGGAATCTTTTTAAGCTGGCTAAGAGTAGAGTTTGTAGCTCATGAGACTTTCAGGGTCATTTAAAAAACGCTTGCTTGAATTGACTGACCAAAGAGATAAGACATGATCTGAGAACCCGAAAGCACCTCAAAAGTCATGTGACAACCCTTTCTTGGAAGGGGATCCCCCTTACACTGGATCACCCCTCTGCTCTGTCGGCCCCCTTCTCCCACTGGTGAGTTCCTTCTAAGAGGTCTCCATTTTGGGGACAGACCTAGGCTGGCTAGTCTTCTGACTTTGGATTTTGCCACCGTGCTCCAGTAGAAGTACTTTCTTCTGCCTCTCCCTCTTCGCTTCAGCCCCTTTGCTTTGTGGTCTTTCTTTTTAGAATGTAAGCTCCTTGAGGGCAGAGACAGTCTTTAGTTTTGCTTGTCTTTGTATCCCTCTCACTTAGTACACACAGTGTCTGGCACATGTTGTTAAGTTGTTTCTATCACGTCTGACTCTTTGTGACCCCATTTGAGGTTTTCTTGGCAAAGCTACCAGAATGGTTTGCCATTTCCTTCTCCAGTTCATTTTATAGATGAAGAAACTGAGGCAAACAGGGGTAAATGACTTGCCCAGGGTCACACAGCTAGTAAGTATCTGAGGTTGGATTTGAACTTAGGTCTTCCTGACTTCAGGCTTGGCGCTCTATCTGCTGTGCCACCTTGTTTATTGTGAGCCGTAAATGTTTGTTGCTTGGCTGCCATTACAACGTTCCTGACAAGTAAGTGTTCATTCAACTTCTGAAGACCTCTAGTACTGGAGTACCATGAATTCCCAAGTCAGTCCATTCTAGTCAGACAGCTCCGACTGTTTGGAAACTTTCCATCATACTGTCTTCCAGTTCAGCTGCGCTTTGTTGCGGTCATTCCATGATAACACTCAGAAGAGCTGACTTACTTTAATTCAATCTGTTACTTTGTGAATTTGGGCTCTCTATGTGTCAGGTTGCTATTTTGAAACAAAATGGATGCTGACAAGTTTCCAGTCTGGTTTATCTCATGCCTTTATATATGGAGTATGGGCTGTGATATTCAGAAGCACTCATGGCGCAAGGGAGAGAGGAAAATAGATCAAAATTCAGAAGTACAGTGATTTGCAATAGGCAAAGGTGGGCTTTGATTAGGGTGGGCTTTGATTAGTCAGATGTGCTGATACACTTGTGGGTCCACTTTTCAGTACCGTGGGCTCACCTTGTCTGCAGAATCATTCCATGTGAAGATATTTGTGGGTTCAAAGCCAAAAATAAACATGACTGATAAATGCTGTCCACGGAGCTGTGTATATATACCTGAAAGGAAACAGAGGAAAATATCAAAGCGTTTTACCCCGCTGGGTTCTGGATATTTTATGCCCTAGCCTACTCAGAAGTCATATTTATTATACTTGTGGCAGGTCTACACTTTGATGATCAGTCTAAACGACAACCCTTTCTTTTCCATAACCCTCCACCTTGTTCCCACCCCAGCAAGTACCCTATGAGGTGAACAGGAGAGTATCTGTTTCTTCCTTAAGTGTCAGTGGGTCTGTGTGTGTGTGTGTGGAGTGGGGGGGGCGGCGGTGTGCTGTTAACACAGACATTCCATCTCAAGTACTCAGTGGAGTACAATGCCTGTCACTTAGGGAAAACCCTTAATAAATGTTTGTTGACTGACTGACTGGCTGACTGACTCTTGCCTGAGTAGTAGATTATAGCTGCTTTTTAAATAGTTTGTAGTATAACTTAGTCTGATTCAAAAACGTTTGTTGAGCCCTTAACAATGTTCAAGGTCTTATTCAATGCATACTGGGCAGAGATTAATCCTCTGCTCCCAAGAAATTAATAATCAATAAACATTTATTAAGTACCTACTATGTGCCAAGCATTATGCTAGTTGCTGAGAATACAGAGACAAAAGTGAGGCAGTCACTTATATTCACATACAAGTAACTCTAATATGAGGCAGAATATGTGTCAGGAGAGATAAAGTCCTATGGAACTTAAGAGAAGGAAAACTCACATCTGATTGGGAGAGAGGTAAGGGAAGGGGAAAGAGCACGTAATGTAATAAATCTTGGTTAACTGCAACCCTCAGAACAAAGTGAAATTAAAACATCTACAATCTGATCTTTTTTAAACAAATGATTACCTCTCCCAAATAAGAAAAGAATAAAGGAAACAGACATTGAGCACACATTGCTATTTCCAGTGCAAACTTCGCTGATTTTACATTTCTTTATGCAGTCACCAAAAGGAAGAGGCCAAAGGGACCTAGAAACTTCTCCAGCCAGCCACGCTTTTCTTGAGGTAGCCAAAGGCAATACTGATTTAGGATATAAATTAATTTATAGAATCTTATGAGGAGACTAAGGAAAGATGATGAGCAGTAATACCTCAGGAAACACATCATAAAAAAGTGAAGGGGTTTGGAAAAGGACTTTGAAGAAAGCTTTGCATGAGACTGTCAAAATTAAATTATCCCACAGCCATTTAAGGTAAAATTGGAAATAATGTAGGAGATACCTGTGGGACTTTAAAATGAAGTGGGCCCCTCATCTTGAAAAATCTTGATATCCCATTAATTTGTACTTTCTTTGGGTAAAAGCATCTGCTAAGCAGATATAAACTTCAGCTTACCCTCTGTCTGGGAATTACCATGATTTATGAATTAATGAGTTAATGAATTTTACACGTATCTGGCTGATTAGATGGACAGCTGTTTGAAGAAGCCTACTTCAGTTTTCAGGTTTCAGTTTACTGCAAGATAACTTCAAAATAAAATTACGTTTTTTTATCCCCTTCACTTGTTAGCATGGTGTTCTCTATATAGGGAAAGTTCTTTTTAGAGGAAATCTCAAATACAGGGGAAAAATATTTTATTCATATGTGATTAAATTTAAATTAAATTCCATTAAACTCCTTAATTTTTCCAGGGGGAATTTGCAGACCATAGATTCTTAACAAGAACCAGCTTTACAACTTTAGCTTTACTCTATACCTTTATTTTGGATTTATCTGAGTTATATAACTGGATTTTTATGAATTGAAGCCCATGCAGGCAGAATAAACAGGGAATAGTGTTGCCCAACTAACAATACCTGAAGAGGACAAAAGAAGAAAAATTAATTTAACAAGAATACAGCATTGAAGTGGTAGGACAATACTGGGGAGGGAATCTGGGGAGGGAAATCTATAATGAAAAGCTGTATGCTTAGTTTTTAGGATAAGTAAGCCAAGCTGCCCTTTAGATACAGAGAATCATCAAACATTATTGTGGGAAGAGAATTTGGTATTTGTTGTTCAATCTCTGTGTTCCAGATGAGCAAATTAAGGCCTGAATAGTATGAAGTGGTTTGCCTAAGGGTGGCTGTTCCTTTTTATGACTGTGATACAGGTTTCTGAACATTCGATTTAGTCTTTATTCCCTCTTAGAGAAGAATCACCATTCATTGCTGAATGTAGGGTTTTTCCATCCTTTTAAAAGTTCCATAAAATATGATAGTAATACCGTTTTTAAAAGCAAGGGGACTGGGTGAGGTGGTAATACTTGTAATAGCAGGTGCCAGGAAGGTCGAGGCTAGTGGCTCTCTGGATCTTGGGAGTTCTGAGCTGCATTAGGTTATGCAAGTTCAATATTTGTATGCTGAGACTCCTGCAGTGAAGGCCATCAGTTTGCCTGAGGAAGGCAAGATGGCCCCTGTTAGAAACAGATCAAGTCAGAGGATCTGTAAGTAATGGGAACTGTCCCATGCATAACCTCTGCACTTCTAGCCAGGGTGGGATTAGATCTTTTAAAAACAAAAAAAATCCCCCAAAAACTAGGGAACAAAGTAAATAGCTCACTTTTAAACTCTGGTCTCTAATTTTGTTGTGGCCCTAAACTTTCTGATTTACACATTCACGATGAATGGTTAGGCATTTTAAAAACATACACATAACAATGGTTAGGGTCAAATTGCAATGTTTGGGCACTACAAAATTAGAGACCCCATGGGAAGCCACTTTTGAAAAAAAAGTGGCTGTTGTGCTTTCAGCAAGTGAGGTGTTTATCTAAAAGATATTCTTTACTGAAAGATGAGCCAAGCCAGTAGCAAAGGTAAATTTAATTAGGGTTGGAAACATTTTTTGTCCTTATGATAACACAATTTAATGGGCGTATATGCAAATAACAGTGTGCATTCGTTGTTCAGTGTTTCTCAGTCATATCTGACTCTGACGCCATTTGAGATTTTCTTGGCAAAGACACTGGAGTGGTTTCTCATTTCCTTCTCCAGCTCGTGTTACAGTTGAAGAAACTGAGGCAAACAGGGTTAAGTGACTTTCCCAGAGTTACATAGCTAGTAAGTGTTTGAGTCTAGATTTGAACTCAGGAAGACCTGACTCCAGGCCCAGAGTTCTATCCACTGTGTCACCTAGCAGCCCAAACTGTGTACGTACAAGATAAGATACATATTCAGTAGAAGGAAGGTAACTCAAATGAGATGGGGGTGGCTGGGGCGGGGAGGGGAACCGGGAGAAGCCTCCTGCAGAGGGAGGGATTTGGAACCAAGACTTAAAAGAAGCCGGGAGGCACAGGTGAGGAAGAAGAGCATTTCAGCCATGGAGGACAGTCAGTGAAAAATATGGGGGACTGGGCAGATTGGAGTGTGTGAAGAAGAGTAAGTGAATGTGTAATTACCACCTCACATTGAGAGCTTTCCTTGGGGTAGTGGAAATAGGCAATTCACTGTGTACAAGCTCCCCCTCCTCCAACTGTCCCAAACAGTTTTATTCAGGTGATACCAAGTTTGAATGACGCAAGACTCTAGGGAATCTTGAAAGGGAAAAACTAGAACTATAGGTTTGAAGGGACTTTGGAAGGACAGCTGGGTGGCATAGACTTGCAGTCAGGAAAAGCTGAATTCCAAGCCTGCTTCAGACACCGAATAACTGTGTGACCCAGGGCAAGTCACTTAAGCCTCATTTTCCTCATCTGTAAAATGTGGGTAAGGGTAGCACTAACTCCCAGGGTTGTTGTGAGGATAAAATGAGGTAATATTTGTAAATGTTTTGTAAATCTTAAATCATTATGTAAGTGCTAGTTGCTGTCTTCATCATCATCATCATCATCATCATCATCATCATCATTAACTAGACATATTTTGGTAGTTGCTGTTCTACAGTAAGACCACATCTTTACTACCCCATAGTTACCTGAAAAATAATACAAGATCTTACTGTGCTTGTTTGTGGACTATAAAAGAACCATTTGATTTAATAGAGTGGAACTGCCCTTGAAGTTGTCTACCACCAAAGTGTCTTCCATCTGCCCATTAAAATGATTTGATTTTTTAAAAAGACATGGTGGCCAAGATAACTTTGTTTAATCATCTGATCATAGCATGCAGGTGGGACCTCAAACAGGGAGATGAACACAGAGGTGTTTAACACTGTCATATAGGCTATGTGGCACAGAATCCACATTTTGCTAAGGGAGCCCTTATAGACAGTGAGGTCCTCCAGATGCTTCTATTTTTGATACTGGTTGTATCAAGCCTTGGAACATTTCAGAGCCCAATGGAAGAGTACCGTAGCCACCCACAAGCATTTGGCCTAATCATTCACATAGAAAAAACCAAATGGATAAAAAAAAAAGTCTATTGTGCAGTTTTGTAGCTTATATAACATGCCATCGGAGGGACAACTTCTGGTGCTCATACCTCAGTAAATATGAGCCCCAATTCTTAACATACTCCCCTGACTGTGATGAGGAAGTGTAAGTATGTATATATGTATGTATGTACATGCATTCATGTATATACACATTCCCTTTTCCCTGGTAAGCAAGATAGATTGTGTGTGTATTTGTGTGTGGAGGGGGTAAGAGGGACGTGTGTGTGTATATGTGCTATATACATACATATTTATACATCTATCTATTCATCTGTAGATATGGATGTATATATACCGCATATATACCATACGCACATATACATCTATCTAGCTGTATACACACACATACATAATCTATATCTACAATGCTTAACAGGGGAAGGGAAATGTGTGTATTATACACACATGCATGCACACAACGTACATCTGTCTCTCTATACATAAACATCTATACGTCATCTGTTTTATTTGTCTGTCTTACATACCTACTCACACATTCTCCTTCCCCTGATGAGCAGGGTGGAGATAAAGACCTATACCTACATATATATATACACACACACACACACACACACACAAATATATATATGTATGTATATGTATATGTGTGTGTGTGTGTGTGTGTGTGTGTGTGTGTATATGTATATGTATCCCTTTTTTCTAAGGCAGAAATGTGGCAGCTTTTCATTTGGGGATGCATGCTTGAGACCTCATTATAGAAACCTTTCTGAACCAGGAACACCTCAGATGACTTTGTCTAAGTCAGTTCCCTTCTCTGGGCTGATTCTGTTTCATCATCTAGAAATTAGAAGGGTAGATTAAATGGTCTCTAAAAATTCTTGTTCTAGATTTAACTCTCGCTAGTCAGTGCCGCTTTGGGCTTTTTCAGTCAGCAAGGTTAGTGAGTGGCCTGGCTGCAAGCTTGTAATAGAATGTATAAACACCCAAGTGCTCATTTCGGGCTGGAATCCAGGAAGCCTCCTCTCTTCTGAGAAATCCTTGTAAGCTTAAAAATGGAATCTAAATTTACCCTTCTAGTTTCTGTGCCAAAAACCAGTACCACAGCTGTTGGCATAACAGCATGGAATGGGGGGTGGACAGAGGTAGCTATTGCTGTTTGTCTGTGGAAGGCCACAGTCATTGGGTCGAAGGATTTGGCTGCACTTCTGTCCTGCCTTAGTTCCTGGAGAAGAAGTCAGACAACTGGTCAGAAATGGCCCACAGCTATTTTATCTGAGCAACCTGGCAAATGAGGTGATCCATCCCTTTCAGTTTATTTATAGGAACTCAAAGAAGAGTGGGGTAGGAAAAGTGGCCCATGTCCTTTGTGGTCATTATACAAAGTAATTCAGATATTAAAAAATTTATTGATAACTTTCATTTTTATATCACCTTCATTTCTTAATATGTCCCTCCTCTCCCCCTTCCCAGAGAGCCTCCCCTCAAAGGATGAAAAATAAAGGGGAAAAAAAAAGAAACAGTTTAGCAGAACTAATCAGTATATCAGCCACGTCCAGCAGTATATGCTGTGTTCCCTACCCATAGTCCCTTTGCCAGAGAGAGAGAGACAGGATGCACTCTCATTTCTCTTATGTGAAGCCATAATTCATTATAATTACAGAGCATTGTTTTGATTTCTGTGGTGGTTCTTTTCATTCGCATTGTTGTAGTTATTATGTATAGTTTTTTCCTGGTTCTGGGTTTTTTTTTTAAACTTTGCATCAGGTCATAGAAGTTTTCCTGTCCCTCAGCGTACTTATATTTGTTGTTAAGGTACAGAAATATTCCATTACATTCATGTACCCTGATTTGTTAAACCATTCCCAAATCAGTGGGCATCTGCTTTGCTTCCAGTTCTTTACTTTCTTTGTCTTTTTCTCTTTTTATTTATTATTATTATTATTATTATTATTATTATTATTATTATTATTATTATTATTATTGGCTGGGCAGTGGGGTTAAGTGACTTGCCCAGGGTCACATAGCTAGTAAGTGTTTTTATGTGTCTGAGGCCAGATTTAAACTCAGGTCCTCCTGAATTCAGGGCTGGTGCTCGATCCACTGTGCCACCTAGCTGCCCTTACTTTCTTTTTTATGTTAGAAAAAAATTGTATGTTAGAAAAGACATTTCTTTTTTGTATTAGAGTATATGCTTAGCAATGGGATCTCTGAATGAGAGAGTAGGGACATGAAATACTGTTTCAGGGCTCATCGGATTTAGAGTTAACAGAAAGAGATTAGAAGTCAGTGTATTTTACAGATGAGAAAACTGAGATCCGGAGAAAGGGAATGATAAGTGAGGCTTGAACCCAGGCCTCTAGCCCCAGGGCCAGTGTTATTTCTCCTTCGCGTGGTAAGGTCTGTAGCCAGTCAAACAGCTCTTGCTGTCATACCCTTGTGGTAGCCTTCTCTCAAGGGTCAGAATGTGGTCCTCTGAATTCCGGTGGTGCTGTTCTTTAGTTCTTCATTTCTATGGCATATCTTGTCCCTCTACATTGGTGATGCTTTCATGGCTGAGACAGTTCCTTAACACTCAGTGGAGAACGTTTGTGCTAGTTGTTGGGCATATGAGTGTATTTGTGAGTGTGCTGGGGTGATGCCTGATTTGGAAGAAGAGTCTCAGCTGAAGTCATGGGGCCTGGTGTGGGGGGATAACGGGTGAGTATCTTTCCTGCCTTTGGAGTTTGGGGCAAGTCTTGAAAATCTCAGAGGAATAGGCTAAAGCCCTGCGCATCCTTCGTGGTCCAGCACACAAAGGAGAGGATGAAACCTACCTTTCACTCCTACTCCTTCCCCAAGCTGGGCACTGCTTTGTTCACTACCCAACCCTTATATAAATGTGAGCTGCTAGTTCCCTCGCTACTTATGTATCCTGCTCTTGGCACTGCATTCCTACAAGTCAGATTCTTACTTGCTGGTGCCTTTGTACAATTTTTCTCAGCCTCAGTTTTCTCATCCGGAAAAAATTAATACTTTACAGGGGCGTGAGATTTAAATAAAATATGGATAATATGGGATGTCCCAAAAGTCTCACTACAGATTTTAAGCTATTAAAATTTCAGTAGTTGAATTATTAAAGCTTTGTTAGATCTTTCAATCTGTAATGCTTAAATCTGCACTAAGACTTTTGAGTAAAGTGCCTTGTAAATCTTGAAGTGCTACATAAATGTCAGTTGTCCTTACCTTTTTTTCTTCGTGCTTTGTTCACTCTGTCAACTCTGTCCGTCTCTTAGAACCCCTAGGTTGCTCCAGAGCTCAGCTTGAGTGTCATATCCTGTATGAGATGTCTCCTGATCTTCTTAGCTATCAGAAACACCCTCTCTGCTGACACCCCCTTCCCCCAAACTGCAAATTTACTCTATCTCTATTGGTATTTACATATGGAGGTGTGTGTTGTTTCCTTTCTCTCTTTCTCTCTTTCAATTGTGGTTAAGTGACTTGCCCAGGGTCACACAACTAGTAAGTGTCAAGTGTTTGGTCTGGGGCTGGATTTGAACTCAGGTCTTCCTGATTTCAGGGCTGATACTCTATCCACTGCGCCACTTAGCTACCCCTGGTGTGTGTTGTTTCTTCAGATAGAATGTATGCTCCTTGAGGGCAGGGGCTGGTCTGTTTCTGTCTTTGTATCCCCAGAACCTAGCATAGTGCCTGGCACATAGTAGGCGCTTAATAAATAAATGCTTGATTGACATTTCACATATAGAGAATTTAATTCAATTGAATGTAAAATGCCTACAGAGTAGCTAGAAATTACAGAGTAGTAGAAATTACAGAGTCATTTCAGGAAAGAAAGCATACTTAATAATTGCTAATCCAGAAAGGCCTAGCATAGCAGCTGTGCTTTGAAGGAAGGCGGACCTTCTACAAGGAGCAGGTGAGAAAGTGGGGCATTCTAAACATGGAGGGCCACTTGTGCAAAGGCCTTGAACTGTTGGGAGGAGCCTCCTCCCCTACTCTTGAACAAGTGTTGCTTGAATACTAAAATCATTTTGGGGAAGGGAGAATGGGGGAAAAACCAAAACCCACTCATAGTAGCACTGCAGCTGAATTGGGGAGATCTGAGGGATCACCTTATCCAACATTCACTTGCAAGTCATGGCATCAGCCTTCCCGATGTCATGGTCCTCTTCAAGAACAAGGGACAAACAGCAATAGCCACCTTTGTATAGATGGGAAAATTGAGGCCAGAAAAGGAATCAGGAAGTCTGGGACAGGTAGAAGTCACTGCAACAGTGTGAGGATTGAAAAAGCTTCTCCCTGCCCCCCATCCCCCATCCCTTCAACACACACACACACACACACACACACACACACACACACATGCACACACTCGTTAGGTACAAGTTGCCTCAATGTTCAGAGAGAATTTAAAAACATAAATCTCACCTACACTGGGAACAGACTCTGTAGAAATATTGTGACTACTGAATCCAGAACTAAATCTAAGTCTTCTCTTTGGTATACAGTGGGAGGTAGTTTATGTGAGGCAAATATCAACGTGGGTTAAAGTTACAGTAAAGAAGTTTCCTTTTTTGGGAGGGAGTGGGTTAGCAATCTCTGTCTTCCATTGTGTGGGAGACTGCTAAATTTCCTGGTTTGGTTCTAATGTTTCCTTGGGCCTAGACCGTACGTCTGCATAAAATCACAAAATCCAATTATCTTTCAGTTACACGAAAGGCATAGTGGATAGCTTGCTGGACTTGGAGTTAGAAAGTCCTGGGTTCAGATCTCATTTTTGATGCTTATTAGGCATCTAGGGAATACAGTGGAACACTTAAGTTTAAATCTTGCCTCCAACACTTAGTAGTCCACTAAATGGTCCTAGACAAGTCACTTAAGCGCTGCCTGCCTCAGTTTCCTTTTCTGTAAAATGGGGATAATAATAGCACCTAGCTCCCAAGTTGTGAGAATCAAATGAAATAATATTTATAAAGTACTTAATAAACTGTAAAATACTCTGTACTAGATGCTAGCTGTTATTGTTACTAGTACTACTATTACTATTACTACTACTACTACCATGGCCCATTCATTCAACTTTTGTGAGCTTGAGTTTCCTCATCTGAAAATTGAGGTAATTGGATTTGATGGGCCTTAAGGTTACTTCAAGTTCTAAATCTATGCTCTGTGATCTGGTGAGTTTAAAATACTATAAACTTTGGCTGACCTTGTAGGTTATAATGAAAAGTATGATCCTTTCTGTCTTATCATGAAGGCTTTTAGTTACGTATTATTTTAAAAATTACACTTTAAAAGGCCTGGTTGTAATGCTAATATAATTAATAAAAATTGCGTTTATTTAGTTCTTTAGGTTTGGCAAGCACTTTAGAGATATCTCATTTGATCTTTGCAATAACCCTCTGAGCTAGTTACTACAGGTATTATCACCTCATCTCCCTAGATCTCAGTTTCCTCATTTGTAAAATGATGATGTTACAACAGATGGTCTCTGAGATCACTCTCAACCCAAAGTTTCAATGCTGGTAAGTTTTTTTTTTTTCCGCTTGATATTCCCTTCTCCAAGATAGTTTTAGTGTTCTTTCTATGATCTGTGTTTAGTGTCTGTCGGTGGTCCTTTGATCCTGTTATCCCCATTTTCAGATGCAGAAATTGAGACTCACGCTGTGGTCACACAGTAGTGGAGGCAGAGTTTGAACCTGGGTCCTCCTGCCTCCAAATTCAGTACTAGCCACTGTGCTATGGGAGGCTTTGGATACTTTTTGATCTGCCATACATAGTGATGCTTACACTTCTGTAAGGCTTTGTTGGAATCGGGGTCGAATTTTGTTAAGGTTGTCTTTAGATTTCTCCCCCCCTCCCCCCCAGTGTCCTGTTCTGAAATATGTTTGTGTCTGTGTGTGTGTCTGTGTCTGTGTCTGTGTAGTATTTTAAGTAATCACAGAAAGGGGAATTGTGTAGCAGTTGCTGAGACATACCCAGTTGGGATGGTGGTCATTGGAACAAATATTTCATGCTAGACAGGATCTTTAGACTAGGTCATCTCAGTTCAAGTTCCCTCTAATGAGTCCATTGGTCAGGCTTCTTACAAGAGAGGGTGTGAGCTAGTTAGTGATAGTTGAAAGAATATTCCCAGTATTTTGCTGCATTTCGTGCTGAAGTGTTACTGAGAATTCATTATGCAACATCAGTTTTTTTTAAAGAAGAGTGTGACATAGTACAATGGACTGGATGAACAGGAAACCACAGCTGTCAGTGCATGCGCTGGAGGAATAGATAGCTGTTGGACTGTTTTCTTTGTTAACGCCTTTTGGGAACTTCTTATCTCCCCAAGTCAGTTCCATCCGTGTGACTTATCAGTATCAAGTCCTTGTTCCTAAATATTAGCTTGTACTCACCCCTTTCTTTAATTGCAGCTTCTGTCCCTTGATGGTTTATCTTAAACCTTCCCCTATGGTCAGATTCTCAAGAAGAGTGAGTGATGTATCCATACATAGACATTAATGACCTTCTCGAGGTGGATTTAGATTGACTATAAAGACAAGTTTCCTGAAAATTAGAGGGCAGGTAGGTGATGCAGTGGATAGAATGCTGGGCCTGGAGTCAGGAAGACTTCGTGTAAATCTGGCCTCAGACAGTTGCTAGCTGTGTGACCCTGGGCAGGTCCCTTATTTTTGTTTGCCTTAGTTTCCTCATCTGTAAAATGAGCTGGAAAAGGAAATGGCAAAGCACTCCAGGACCTCTGCCGAGAAAACCCCAAATAGGGTCACGAAGAGTTGAACGTGACTGAAAAACCATTGGACATTGTCATCATCCCAGTGTGGCCTGGGGAAGTAGTGAGTTTACCATCCTTGGAGGTCAAATGGGGGATGGTCTTTTTATGACCGTCCCTTTTGAGGGGATTCCAGTTCAAGTGTCGCTTGGACCAGATGATTCCTGAGGACTTTGCAACACCAAGATTCTGTGATTCTGATAATGCTCTAGGTGGCTGGGAAGGGGCAGGGAAGGGAACAGGCATTTTACCAAGTGCCTGCCATGTGCTAGGAGTTGTGCTAAGTGCTTTTGCAATTATTATCTTATTTGGTCCTCACAACAACCCTGGGAGGTAGGTGTTATTATTACCCCCATTTACAGATGAGGAAGCTAAGGCAGATGGAGGTTAAGTGACTTGCCCAAGGTCATACAGAGACTGAGGCTGAATTTGAACTCAGACCTTCTTGACTCCATGTCTGTTTCCCTGCACTGGGGCACTACCTAGCTGCCTCAGGTTGTGAACACTAGTTCCTTTTGCAGTCAAAGTAAAATCAAATCTTATTGTTCCTTTCCTAGTGTTTTTCCTACTTGGGGAAATCCATTATTAAAAGGACCGAGATGAATTAAGCATGTAATGGCTATTTATTGTCTTCTTATATACATTTTAAACAGCTTTTCTGGCTCTGGCGCCAGATTGGTCACCGTTGAGAAGCTTCCTCACAACAGGTTTCTGACCCATAGAGAATGGGCAGTTATGTGAATAGCATAAAGAGAAGGCATTTAATAAACACCACTCCTAAGATCCCCATCTTTAAATTAATAAGAAACAGTGGGGAAAGCTGAAGGGTCTTCACTCTTTCATACATTTGAGTTCCTAAATTGATTGATCTTTCGTAGAATTTATAGTTAATGTTCTGTGCTCTGGTGCTGATTCTTGGAAGGCACCACAGTGTAGCAACAGAAAAGAACACCTTGGACTGGAAGCCAGGGGACCTGGGCGTGCACCGCAGCTTGGCCACTTACCGGTGTGTGTTGTGGGCAGGTGGCTACACTCCTGAGCCTCAGTTGCCCCCGTCTGTAAAAAGAGGGCAATAATAATACCAGCTCTTACCAGATGTGAAGACCAAATGGGATGTAATGGATGGAAAAGCATTTGTTAACAGTAGACCAGCACAGTACAAGGATAAGGGGTTATGGCTGTTTTTGTGGGTCCTACAGCTGTTCTTAAAAGGGCAGACAGGTAATGTTTTCATTTCAGGTGGTCTGGGAAAAAAAGAAGACCATTTTAGTCAGGGTAGGGAAGGGGGAGAGGAGAAAGCAGGCTGTTTCTCATCCGTGGAATCCACTTCTTCACCTCTGCCAAAGCTTCCTTCAGGACCCAGCTGATGAGCCACCTCCTACAGGAAGCCTTTCCTTTCCTGACTTCCCTTAATTGTTCATGCCCTTTCTCTCAAATCATTTTATATTTCCTTTACATTTTACTTGTTTACAATGTGGGTTTAAGGGCTAGAAGAGACCTTAGAGATCATTTAGTTCAACTTTTTCATTTTAGGTATGAGGAAACTGAAACCTAAAGAGGGAAGTGACTTACCCCCCTACCCCCCATTAGTTTGTGAGTGGCTGAACTGAAATTTAAACCTGTGACTTCTAGTTCGGCCTCTAAGCTCCTTGAGGGTAGACACTGTTTCATTTTTAGCTTTGTATCACGTTGCCCATTTGCAGGTGCTTAATAAATGCATATTGAATTGACGTCAGTTAAAGTTGTTTTCTTCTTATTGTTCATGTCTTAGCTGCTGTTCAAAGGCATTGTCTATAGATTATCATGACTGATAATGGTACAGGAAATATTTTCAACTTTCGAGGTTTAATGGTAGTAATAATAGCTAGCATTACGTGAATTTGAGAAAAAAACCTGGAAAGACTTCCACGAACTGATGCTGAGTGAAGTGAGCAGAACCAGGAGAACACTGTATGCAGTAACAGCAACACTGTGCGATGACTGGCTTTGATAGACTTAGCCCTTCTCAGCAATACAGGGATCCAAGATAACTCCAAAAGACTCATGATGGGAAATGCTATCCACATCCAGAGAAAGAACTGATGGAGTTTAAGTGCAGACTGAAACAAACTGTTTTCTTTTTCTTTTTTTTTTTTTGTTTTTCATGGCTTTTCCTTTTTGTTCTGTTTTTTTTTTCTTTCACAACATGACTAATGTGGAAATATGTTTAACATGATCACACATGTATAACCTATACTAGATTGCTTGTTGTCTTTAGGAAGGTGGATAGAAGGGAGGGAGAAACATTTGGAACTCAAAATCTTGTAAAAAAATGGAAGTTGGGAACTATATTTACATGTAATTGAAAAAAATAAAATACTATTTACTAAAAAAATAGCTAACATTTATATAGAGCTTTAAGGTTTGCAAAACACAGAGGTAGGTGTTGTTATTAGCCTCATTTTACAGTTGAGGAAACTGAGGCAGACAAAGGTGAAATGAAGAGCATCTGAGGTCAGATTTAAATGTATGGTTGATTGTTGTCTTTCATTCTCAAGGAGAACCAACATTTCCTCACTATGTTGGAGTCAAGGTACAGTGTGTTGGAGTATAGCTGATCAGAGCAATGTGGGCTCAGAAGGCCCTACCACAGGTTGGGCACAAAGAGTCCATATGAATATTTGGGGTGGAGATGTCTTTAAATTTGCGCATCTCTTGTTTCTTTTGAGCTACTTCAATTCTGCTTTGCTTATAGAGCGCCGTGCTGTCTTTGATGCGGGCATATGGTCCTTTGCCATCATCTCCCATGTCACATAATCAGTTCCAAAGTTCTTCAGAGAAGACCTTCCTGACTCCTACCCAGGTCCGGAACTCTTTCCACAGCTATTTCAGAAATGCAGCTGCAATAATAATAATAATAATAGCAACTATAATAGCTAACATTTATATAGCACCTACTATGTGTCAGGCACTATGCTAAGCACTTCACATAAATTATCTCATTTGACAAAACAAAAAGGACCCATTTCAGCATGGGTGATACTGGCCAGATGAACTTTGTGCAGAACAATTTAAGGTCCTGCGGTAGATTTGGACCAGCCTTGTTCTAGAGACCTTCGGGGCGATTCCAACCTTCTGGGGGTAGAATGAGGCCCTTGAACCTTTAGCTCCAGGGTGAAGGCAGTCTGAAGGAGATCACTGGGAATGGCCATGTACACCCATCCTTGTGCTGGCATGTAAGGAAGCATACAGCATGTGTCCTGGGGTGGTCCCTAGTAGGAGTGTTGGACATTGGGTTTGAGGGGTGACAGGAATCTTTATGTCTTGGCTGGCTGTTCCTGCTGCTCGAGCAAGAAGAGAATCATCTATTTCTGCCCCAGGATCCATCTGTCGATTGGGCTGACTCATGATCTAACTCATTTCCTCTTGTCCAGCTGACTATGCCGTGGAGGACACGTGTTTTAAGAAGAGTGAAAAAAGTTGCCTCCTCAGCCCATACATTTTCATGGCTCCTTTCTTCCAGGACCAAGGACAGGGTGGGTGGGTTTGGGTCCCCTTTCTCTTCTACCATGCTGCTACTGTTCCTTTCAGGAGAATTTTAGGTACTTGGAAGTCCTACTTATTCCAGAGGCTATGTTTTATAGGACTCAGAGTTAGGAGATGTGGGTTCAAATCCTAGCTCAGGCAGTGAGAGATCATGAGCATTGTAGATGTGAGCAAGATCTGAGCCTCAGTTTACTTTCTGTAGAATGGGGACAATGATACTTGACTGCCACCTTAGAGGCTTATTTTAACCTTTAAAAAGTGCTGTTAGGTGTGTGAGCTTCACCATGTCCTTTGTCATTTTTTTCCTCTTGTTTTCCTTATCAGGGCAAACCACTGGCCTCCTCCCCCTTTTTTGCTCTTTGTCCAGACCCTTTGAATGAATTTTAAAAGTCCACGTTTAAGTGCTTAGGACCATTTTCTCCTCTGTCATGCCTTTTGTAAAGCAGCTGATGGAGCAGCTGCTGAGCTCAGCTGCTGAGATGGTTATTCTTTGGTCCTTCCTCCCAAATATATTTATTATTTATTTTTAATATTTTTTTAAAAAATTAAGTTCTTAATTTTCTCTCTCCCTCTTCCTCATCCTCCCTAGAAGGCCAGCATAAGTCATATATGTGAAATCATGCAAAACATATTTGATGGCTATTCTTTGGAAAAGAGGAGAGGTGGGTGCTGGGGTTGGATGCCAGGCTCCCTGCCCTTCGTGAAGCCCACACAGTTCTGCTAAACCTAGCTGGACAGGTCTCCCCTCCAAGGCCCTCCTGTGAGTGGGCTTATTTGTCTCCCTTACTTTTGTGGCAGCATTGATATTTGACTTAAACATATCTTTCTAAAACTGTGTGTGATGACCGAGCACACAATTTGCTGTAGATGGGTCAGTGGCTCTGGTCTATGTGCCAGAGCAAGGCTGGACAGACCCTCCAGGTGGGTGCTAGAGACATTTGACTGCTTTTGCTAAAGGGAAACTGATCCTAGAGTGACTTTGCTCACCTCCCTCTTCAAATTCTCCCTTGTGAAGGCAGCTGGGTGGAACAGTGAATAGAGTACTAGATTTGGATTCAGGAAGACCTGAGTTCAAATCCATTGTCACATGTTTACTAGCTGTGTGACCTTGGGCAAATCACTCAACCTCTTTTTTGTTGTTGTTAGGGCAACTATTGCCTGGTGCCACACATAATTGCACATGAATTTCCTTAATGTTTATGCTTTATAATACCCTAGTTTTCAAATAAACATTCTGGTAATTTTGATTTATTTTTTTCATGCTTGAAAAATTTTCGCATTTGTAAATAAATGTCTGCACAGTTTTTGAATGATATTTGTAGTGAGTCTGTGAGCTCTAACCCTCAGTGGAAATAACTCATTTGTGTTTATGTTGTATGTTATTATGAGCATGGGGATAATTTTTACCTAATGTAAGTTGTGTGGAGGATAAGCCTATCTATTTTGAGGGTGGAGGGGGAGTCAGGGAAAGGGTGGGCTGAGCCTTTTCCTCATAATTTGTGACAGTCAGGAAAGCCAGTGAGAATTTAGACTACATTGAGGGTGCCTTCATGTCCAGAACTGCTGCTTTATCATGCCCTGGCCAGACCACATCTGGAATATCATGTTCGTTTCTGAGGGCCACATTTTTGGAAAGTCAGTGATATTAGGGAGAACATCCAGAGATGGGCAACCAGAAGGGTGAAGGGTGTTGTGTTTATGCCATATGAGGATCGGTTGAAGGAACTGAGCTGGGGATGCTTAGCCTGGGGGGCACGGCATGGGGAAAGGATTTAGGAGGGGAACAGGATCATTGCTTTCAAGTATTTGAAGATCTGACATGCACAGATGGGATTAGTCTTATTCCATGTGGCACCAGAGGCCCACAATGGGAGCAGTGGGTGGAGCCTGCAAGAAGGCAAATTTACACTTGATTTAAGAAAGAACTTCAGAACTGTTCTAAAGTGGAATGGAGCCTGGTGTGGGTTCTCTCATTGGACTTCCCATCACTGGGGGTTTTTTTAAGCAAACTCTTTGGGTATGTTGTTGAGGGATTTTTGTACAAGGGTGGATTTGACTGGATGGCTCAAATCTGAGACTGGGTATTTTTCGACTCTTAAGTCCAGGGCTCTTTCCTCTGTACGTTGCTGTGCTCATTAAGGAGATATTTGTTGAATGGAATTACCGTGACCTCTCATAGCGTATTTCTCCCCTGTTTCTTATGAGCCACTCATCATACTCCCTTTTGTTCACTATATGTGAACGTGGTTCATCTCCCTAGTAGTTTATGAGCGTCTTTAGTTCAGTTTAGCACATTTGCATCCCCTGTGGAACCTATCAAACACAATGCCTGGTCTCTAATGAGAATCTATGGAATGACTGTCTTCAAAACAACAACAACAAACAAAAAACATTTGAGAAGCTAGTGCTTGAACTTTCACCTTGGGGAGCCCCTTGCAGAATTTATCAAGCCGTATTAATTTGGACTGCACTGATCCAGAATTGGTGATAACTCCCAATCACAGGGCAGGTACTGTAGATTTTTTGTTGTTCGGTTCCATGAGCCTTTTTGGGGTTTTCTTGGTAAAGATGCTGCAGTGGTTTGCCATTTCCTTCTCCAGCTCATTTTACGGATGAAGAAATGGAGGTAAACAAGGTGAAGAGACTTGTTCAGGGTCACACAGAGTAAGTGTCTAAGGCCAGATTTGAACTTGTGAAGATGAGTCTTCTTGACTCCAGGCCCAGTACTCCATCCAGTGTGCCGCCTAGCTGCCCCGGGCTACACAGTGTGAGTGAGTTTGTTGAGGTCATGTTTAACCTACTAAATATATAGAACTTTAAGCACATTGTTTACATGCAGATAAACTTAAGTTTTCAGTCAGTCAGTAAACTTTTCTAAGTACCTACTATGTGCCAGAAACGAAATATATCCTTTGCTTATTATAAATAAATCTTATTTATTTATTAATGCATTGCCTATAAGAGTTTCTGTAAAGTAAATCACTCCTCTTCCTAAGTTCAAATCCAGCCTTAGATACTTAATAGCTGTATGACCCCGGGCAAGTCACTTAACATTGCTTGCCTCAGTTTCCTCATCTGTAAAATGAGCTGGAGAAGGAAATGGCAAACCATTCTAGTATCTTTGCCAAGAAAACCCCAAATGGGGTCATGAAGAGTCAGTATGGGGCAGCTAGGTGGTGCAGTGGATAGAGCACCGGCCCTGAAGTCAGGAGGACCTGAATTCAAATCCACCCTCAGACCAAACACTTGACAATTACTAGCTGTGTGACCCTGGGCAAGTTACTTTAAAAAAAAGGAAAAAAGTCAGTATAGACTCTTCTGAAGACTGAAAATGACTGAACAACAATAACTACTCCATCATGGAGTTATTGAGGGGAAAGCTTTTGTAAGTCTTGAAGTATTGTGTGTGAATTTATTGTTATTAGGCAGTCAGATATTTGTTGAATAAATTGACTAGGGCTAGTAGTTGAATTGTAGGATATTAGATGATGATGATGATAATGATAGCTGGCTTTCATTTAGCATTTTATAAATATTATCTCATTTGATCCTCCCAGCAATCTGGGAAGTAGGTGATGTAATTATCCCTATTTTACCGATAGGGAAACTGAGGCTATTAAACTAGAAAGTGTTTGAGGCAGGCTTCAAAACCAGTTTCTGATCCTCAGTCTAGCACTTTCCCCTCTGTACAATGTTACATCTGCCAGAGGAGTATTTATAGTTTAGGTTTTTATATCTCTAGGACAGATTGTTTTATCAGTCAGTAGTGATCTGTGTCACCTGGGTCCTCTTTAGATCCAGATGTCAGTTTGAAACAGAATTGACCATTTCGTTAAAACCTGGACCATGAGAACAAAATTCATGTTGGTTTTTTTTGTTGAGTGATCATGAGTCTGATCCATGACATCACCCTGCATATGGTAGATGCTTGATATTAAATATCTGTTGATCAGGTGACTCATGCCACATGTTCCTTAGCGTCACTACTATGTGGGTGATAGCCAGTTCTACATATGTGTCCTATGTTAAGCTCGTAAAACCAGATTCTTGTCTCTGTAAAAATGGCTCTTGGATAAACTCGAGCTTTGTAAATTTGAGACAGCAGAATATGAGGTAAAGTGTTCTTTCTATGGAAGTTTGAGCACACTAGCTCTCATAGCTTAGGACGTATTGCTTTGATATACTAACAAGATTGAGCGATATGTTTTGAGTTAACTCTGGCAAGTTCTGTTACTTATGTTATAATTGCCTACACAAATTATCTTGCCTCTATGAGACTCAGTTTTTTTCATCTGTAAAATGGGGTGACATGGTTAGACGAGATCAAGGGTTCTTCATCTTTTTGTGTTATATGGGCCCCATTTGACAGTCAGAAGAATCAGTTTGTTCATCCCTTCTAAGAATAATGTTTTTAAATGCATAGAATAAAATGCATAGGATGACAGAGGAAATCAATTATACTGAAAAAAGTTATAAAATAAAAAAGTTTATAGACTCCAGATTAAAAACTCTGACATAAATGATGTTTAAGGTCCCTTCCATCTTGAAAATCTATAATCATATTTTGTCAAACTAATAATAATAACAACCATAATGATAATAATAATAGCAGTGCTGCAGCCCTGTAAGTTTTTGTGAGCTTTACAAACATTATCTCATTTGATCCTCACAACAACCTTGGGATGTAGTTATTATTGTAATCCCACTTTACAGATGAGGAAACTGAGGCAGACATAGGTTAAGTGACTTGCCTAGGGTCACACAGCTAGTAAGTATTTGAGACTGGATTCTAATTCAGGTCTTCCTCACTCTAATTCCAGGATTCTATCCATTGGGTCACCTCTATTACAGTTTAATAGCTACCTCTATTAGAGTTTGTAGGGGATTCTTATTTTGCCCTGATTGACTCTCATGGAGCCTGTGGGTTCTTCCATTATTTGAATGCCCTTTCTTGCAAGGGTAGAGGATATTACAGTTTTGATCTAGGTTTCAGTGAAACCTTACCATAAAGCAACCACCTAATTGTAATTGGCTCAGAAAACACCTTCATCTGTATTCTGACTGGTTTTGCAGGTTGCACACTCTAGATAAAATATTTTATCAATATTAGGCAACATTTATTATCTTTTCATAGATCCTTTAGAACATGAGTTCTTAACTTGGAGTCTGTGCACTTGTTTTAAAAATATTTTAATCACTGAATTTCATTTAATTTCCTTTACAATCCTGTGTATCTTTTTTACGCATTTTAAAACATTATTTTTCACCAGACTGTCAAAGGAATGCATGACCCAAATAAAGTTAAGAATCCCATCCCTGCCTTTGAACCAGATTATCTTTAAGGTCCTGACTACCCAGCCTGGTTTTGGAATGTTGTGTTCATATAGTGGTGATTAGTTAAAAAATTGAAACATTTAACAGGGGAAGGAGGAGTCTCAGAGGGGAATTAAGCTATAGATCTCTTCCACATCCTGGTTACAGTATCCTTAGATTTGATTTTTAAAGACTTTAGACACCCCCAAATAGTGGAGAATAATTTTCCCAAGCGCAGAACCCTGACTGTTATTTTATCCCATTCAGCCTTTTGTGACTCACACAAATGAGGACAGAGATGAAAGAGTTTTATCTTTTTTAGTTAGTGTCTTAAGTCTGATTCTTTGTAGACTGGGGCAAGTAGATACCTTAGTGCCTTGAGGGTGATTGTCACAGAGGTCCATGTTTAAGGCCTCTATTGCTCTTGGAGAAGTTAAGTACTATGATTGTGTTGAGATATGGGTTCATAAGAGTCATGCAATTTAGGGCTGGAGGGGACCTTAGAGAGAATTAGGTCCCACAGCCTCATTTTACTGAGGCCTAGGTAGGCGAACTGACCTGTTTAGAATTGTTCCACTACCACAAATTTTTTTCAGGGCATGGGAGGGGGTGGGGGAATAGATTTTATTTAGAAAAGTGGTAAGTAGGCTACAAGCACCATACAGGCTGAGTCATCTTTTTTCAATGAAAATTTAAACACAACTTGTTTATCGTAAAGTGCTTTTAAAAACAGATGAAAGGGGTGGCCCTGTGAAACCGTATTAGTTCACAACCTTCTTCGAATCATAGATGTAGGACTGAAAGGGGCATTAAGGGTCGTCTCATCCATGGATTCTTAGCCTAGAGTCTGTAAACTTTTTTTTTAAAGTAAATATTTTGATAGCTGTGTTTTAATAGGATTGGCTTCCTTTTTAATTCTGTATATTTTATGCATTTTAAAACATTATTTTGAGAAGTTCTTGGACTTCGAAGTAAACAAAGTCGTCTATGACGCACTTGTTCTAGTCCTGTGGGGCTGATGTCACAGATGAGGAGGCGGCGACTCAGAGAAATTTATGTGAAGTGGAAAGGAGGAACTTGAACTCAAATCCTCTGCTTCCTGATCAAAAGGGTAAGCTCCCTGAGGGCAGGATGTTTTTCTACTTCTGTCTTTACATCCCTGACATTTGCACAATGCCTAAAATACTTCCTCAGTGGAGTTGAGCTGAAGTGAATTGAATTCAGGGATTGCCTCAGAAGTAGCAGATTCCATTACCTCTTCTCTGATTGCATATCAGAGCATTCTTTTTGGTGCACCTAGCTCTTAGGCCTGGAATCTCGTGGAGCCAAAACCAGCATGGGTCCCTGAGTAGGGTTGAGTTCTAACCATGCTACTGTAATTGAAACATTTTTCTGCTTGAGTTTTTGCCTTTTACCTTGGTGGAACGGATAGAGTAGGCTTTGAAGCCAGAAAGACTTGAGTCCCAGACTGGAGTCTGACCCAGGGCTCTTTGACCCTGGGCAAATCCCTTGGGTTTTTTTTTTTTCAGTGCTCTAGAATCTGGATAATTCTCTTAAGACTCCAAGTTTCATAGAGGATGCTGAAGGCGTTTCCTTACCTGGGAGTGAGTCCCTCATAAGAGCCTCTCTCTACTTTGCATAAGCCTCTTCCCCTGTTTTTCATGTGGATCAACGCTTGGTACTCTTTGCAGGAGAAGTGTGTATAAGGGAAGTTGGGGAGGGTTGCCTTTGGCTTCCTTTAACCTCAGTCTGGATTGGGGGGAGGAGAACACGCTGTTGGTGTGCAGTGACCTCCGCACCCCAGCAGTGGCAAGGAGCTCATTCCCACCAGGCTTCCAGGGAAGTTTCCCATGAACATACCCCCAAACTGGGTTACAAGCAGAGGCTTGTTCCTAATGGTGGTAGCCAAGCTGCTCCTGTAACATGTCCTGGGGAGATGTGGTTCCCACCTCCAGAAGCTGGTTTGGTCATGGATTGGAGAGCTGAGAAAGGTTGATCTTTTGTTTGTTTTTACCGGGAACCACTTCTGGCAGGCAGCAGTCAGCCAGGCTTTGTGGAGAGGAAAAGCCAGGTCAGGCTTCCTGTGAGAAACTCCTCACTTGTTGATTTAAGGCTTAGCTCACTAGAAGTGAGGTAATTTTTTTTTTTGGGCAAGTACTTACTTCAGACTTCTCTTGAACCTCTCCTAACAGGAGAAAACTGCAGGCAAATAAACCTGAAGAGCAGGTTGTTGGGAGCTGATGAAATACACTCTTGTAAAATCCCTTTCATCTGCAGGGCTAGCGCTGCTTTGGTAACATTGATCATTAATCTCCAAACAGCCCCTGTATGGCTGGTGGGGGTCAGTGTCACTGTCCTGCAGTGCTCACGAGTCAGCCTGGCTTGAGTGCCTCTTGGCTTCATCTAATATTTCCATAAAACACTTGGAGATGATTAGGTGAGAGTCACTAGGAACCTTCTGATCAGTGAGGTCAGTGGAATAAGTAAGATGAAGTCCTTGGGAGAGAGTGAGTATTCTTTGCCCCTGTAGTTAGATTACTTTAAAAGCCTCAGACTTAGCTACCATACCCCTAATTCCTCTTTTTCCTGTTTTCATTGTAAAGCAGCTTTAGGCAAGAGTTTAGACCTGGTGATGATGTGTCTGTTTGGACTTCTCCACTCACTGTTAGATTAATTTATCTGAGAATGAGAGCTATCACTGGGGATGGTTTCCATTACAACAAAAGTCACAGGTGTGTGCCAGAAACTCTTATTGGCACTCTTGATTTCAAAGAGAGGGAAAGATGTTGGGTTTTTAATTCATGCTGCCTTATTCATTCATCTTATTCTTGATAACAATAAAAGAAAGATAGTATTCTTTCTGTTTATGTGTATGAATAGGTATTATGGAGACAGTGCTGGAATCAGGAAGGCTTGGGTTCAAGTCTTTACTTTGGCTCTAGGGATGTGACCATGAGAAAGCTCTCTGAGCCCATGGCAGGTATGAAAGATCATTAGTTGTCAATAGACGGTGATTTTTGTTGGTGGAGGGCCCACACTCACGGATTACAGGTCCATGACATATTGACATACCTATACACAAATGTATATGTATATGCACCTACGTATATAGTGGGATATTTTGGTCTAGATTGATGAGTCATCCCCTGAAGGGAACTTTGAGTGTGGGAATTTACTGGTGGCAGATCTGCAATTCGTCTGTAATTTATAGTCTTACAGAGTTGTTTGGGGTGCACAGAAAGTTTTAGTGACTTGACCATGACTACAAAGCTGTGTCAGAAGCAGGATTTGAACCCCTTACTCTAAAGCCGGTCTTCTTTTCTGTGTCATACTACTTTTTATATATGTGTGTATATGCATATATATACACACACCCATATATGTATGTATACATATATAGTTATGTGTATATTTGTCTTGATTTTAGCTCATATATGCCAAACCAGGCCTTGAAATTTTCCCTTGAGATCGTTTGATGGTAGTCTCTGGCCTTCTTGTGAACACTGGGGCAATATGCCATAACAGATAGAGTGCTAGGCTTGGAGTGAGGAAGACCTGCAGTGAAGCCACATTTCCAAACCCTGTTCCAGTCCCTATCCTTCTCAATTCAGATGAATGTGTGCAAAGCATTTTGAAAACCTTAAAATGGTCCATTATTATTGTTACCCGCTGCTGTTGTAATATTTGAACAATTTAATACTCAGCTTGCGCTTCTCTCACCAAAGCCCCACTCTGACGCCTCTTCATGATATGAATCCTCAAAGACTAGGCCAACAGAAGGCAAGCTTTGGCAGGTTCTGCCTAGCTGGAAAGGCTTTAGGTGTGGGCCTGGTGACAGACTTGTGTTTGCTATCCAAGGATCAGCCAAATAGATATGGAAAGGTCCATTACCAGACAATGAATTGTTTTGGTCACCGCAGCCCAGGAGATAGACAAAACTCCCAGATGGACCTCAGGCTTGCGTGGAGGCTGTTTCTACCACTAACAGTTTTTGGGGAAAAGAATAAAGAAGGTGGTTTAAGTATCACAGACTCTGTCTACAAGCATTAATTTAACAACTCCTACTCTGAACATATGCTTTGTCCAAGGACCATAAGTTGGCACACCCCTGGAGGAAGTAGACAACACCCATGCTGACGTTTCTACTGCATATCAGATTAGAGCTCCCTGGGGAAGCAAAAGAAGGAGCAGGGCCCACAGGCAACAAGAAACGTGATTTCATGGGACCTGTGGTGATCTTGCCTTGCTGTGCTCCTAATGAGAGTGAGACAGAAGACCATTGCATAAGTAATGGAAGCCTGTGTGCCAGCATCCGTAGCAGAAGGTGGAGTGGGGAGATTTTTATGAAGAATTGGATGAGATCTGCCCCACTAAGTCATCATATAAGAGCTCAGTACCCAGTGACTTCATTGCAAATGTGAGCATGGGGAACACAAGTAAAAACGACATTGGAAATGTTCAGGAAATGAAAGTGACTCGAAGGCTTTGTAAGCTTTTCAGAAGTCTCACACTAGTACACCGTGAAGACTGAGAGAAGAGTGTTAGAATGCAATGTATGTAGTATGTACAGAATAGCTGTAAAAATTTAAAATTGATTGTATTTGAAAATGAACCGTAGCTGGTTACTGGCTGAGCATTCATTTCAGAATGTTTTCTGTTCAGTCAGACCATCAGCTGGTTAAAACAGAGACTGTGTTAGAAGACAGGATAGAGGTGAGGGGATGTGTTGCTTGTTAAAAACAAAAACAAACAACAACCACCCAAAAAACAAAACCACTCATCAGGATCAAATACATCTTTAAAGCATCCTCAAACAAGGTGTCCCTCACATTTATATTACAGTTATGTGAGACTGTGTAAGTAAGCAGGTGTGACTATGGAGATAACATTTGTTGTTGACCTGCGGGGCGTCAAAATCAAGCAAGGTATAATACAGGGAGATATTTTCTGCTAAGAAACTTGCAGTATTTTGGAAGATGCAGAGGTCAATCAAAAAATAAAATTACTAATTGCAAGGATCTCTAAATGCTGCTATTCGTGTGTGCTTTTGTATTATTATGTTTATTAGACCCAATAAGCTTCCTTAGTCAAAGCCACATGAGTGAAAGGGAAAGTGGTGAAAAAACACACATTGCTCAGGCTCTGAGGTTTAATTCAGTAAATATTTTTAAGCCCCCTACTGAATGCAAGTAGCATTGTGAGAGCAAGTTGAAGGGACAGCCTGTAAAGTCCTGTGATTCTTATTAAGTCCTATGAATATATATACAGATTGTGGAGGTAGGACTGATGGACCATGACCTAGGCCAGAATTGAGTATGTGCTCAGTGCTGTTAATTATCCCAAATTATTTGATTCTATAAAAGCCCATTTCTTTAACACTTTATTCCCCAGGTAATGCCATATGACTGAAAACCAAAGACTACCACAATATCAAAAGAGTGAAAAGTTATAAGCCACCCAGAGGGCCATGGAAAGATTCATGGGGCCATATCATGCAACATGGTATCAACTATTTGCGTGAGAGTTGATGTAACAGATACTGAGGCCATGCATGACCGGAGAAAGAATTGGGCTAGTGAGGATGATAGATAATTAGATGAAGAGATGTCTGACATACATATTTGGACTCCTAGATGTTCCAAGAACCCAGAGGAATTCCTCACACGTGTTGGTTGGGATACTTGCATGGATGAAATCTATTATGAAGGATGAATGGAAAGACACAAGTAACTGTTATACAAAGTAAGAAAGATCGTGATCTTCATCAGGGGAGGGAGTTACCCTTACTGAATAAATTACAAGTCTGTTAAAGTAGAGAGAGAACTAAAGAATCATAGTTATTCTTTGTGATATGGAAAAAAGAAACCAGAGTTGCTGGGAGTGCATAACATCCCCATGAGCTATCTGTTCATTGATCCTATTTAGAACAGGTGTTCACCTTTTTTTGTATCATGGACCCCTTTGACAGTCTAGTGAGGCTGACATACCCCTTCACAAAATCATGTTTTTAAATGTAAAAACAAAATATGTAAGATTACAAAGGAAGCCAGTGTCATTCAAATACAGTTATCAAAATATTTAAAAACAAGTTCATGGACTCCTGGTTAAGAACCCTTGACTTAGAAAATAATAGGTGTCAGCCGTTGTTCAGGCAGATTTTCTGTCTTGTAACTTGTTAGTTGTGTATTTGGTCAAAGATTGGATAGTAGCAGTGCCAATTATAAAGCTAAGGCAAATAACCGACTTTGTATAACTTCATATTAAGATGAAGAAGAGGAAAGACTACAGGTACTTGATTCTTCATTTACTAGGGACTGGACCTGTCACTTCATTGATGTAGAGAACTCCTTGTGTGAGGACGGCACTAGTTGGTTGGCCCTTTCAAAATCCATCCATCTGATCTTCTTAAAGCTCAGATCTAAGCATACATTCCACTCTCATCCCCATTCAGTGATTCTGGTGGCTCCCTTTCACCTCCAGGAACAAAAACTAAAATCCTGTTTGGTTTTCAGAGCCCTTCTTAAACTGACCTTTTCCTACCTTCCACCTTTACTTACCAACCCCCTCCACTCTGTGAGATCCAGTGACATTCACCTCCTTTGCTGTTTCTTGTATGAGACTTTCCAGTAGTTGCAGGCTAAAATCCCACCTTCTTCAAGAACCTTTCCTAATCTCTCATAATTCTAGTATCTGCCCTTTATAGATTATCTCCAATTTGTCGTTATCTATATCTTGTTTGTATGTAGTTGTTTGCTTGTTTCTCCCTTCCCCCAATTAGACTGTGAGCTCCGGGGACTCTCATATCTTTCTTTGTATCCCCAGGAAAGGGAAGGGAAGGGAGGAGAAGGGAATAA